>NC_089493.1:244733396-245338727 GCF_036850765.1 Saccopteryx bilineata
TATTACCTGACTTGCTAATAACAGCTAATTGAACAGGTGTGAGGTGGTATCTCATTGCCGTTTTGATTTGCATTTCTCTAATAGCTAAAGAAGATGAGCATCTTTTCATATATCTGTTGGCCATTTGTATTTCTTCCTGGGAGAAGTGTCTATTCATATCCTCTTCCCATTTTTTTATTGGATTGTTTGTTTGTTTGTTGTTGAGTTTTATGAGTTCTTTGTATATTTTGGATATTAGGCCCTTATCTGAGCTGTTGTTTGAAAATATCATTTCCCATTTAGTTGGCTTTCTGTTTATTTTGTTATCAGTTTCTCTTGCTGAGCAAAAACTTCTTAGTCTGATATAGTCCCATTCATTAATTTTTGCCTTCACTTCTCTTGCCATTGGAGTCAAATTCATAAAATGCTCTTTAAAACCCAGGTCCATGAGTTGAGTACCTATGTCTTCTTCTATGTACTTAATTGTTTCAGGTCTTATGTTTAGATCTTTGATCCATTTTGAGTTAATTTTTGTACAGGGGGAGAGACTGTAGTCCAGTTTCATTCTTTTGCATGTGGCTTTCCAGTTTTCCCAGCACCATTTATTGAAGAGGCTTTCTTTTCTCCATTGTGTGTTGTTGGCCCCTTTATCAAAAATTATTTGACTATATACATGTGGTTTTATTTCTGGACTTTCTATTCTGTTCCATTGGTCTGAGTGTCTATTTTTCTGCCAATACCATGCTGTTTTGATTGTCGTGGCCCTATAATAGAGTTTGAAGTCAGGTATTGTTATGCCCCCAGCTTCATTCTTTTTCTTTAGGATTGCTTTGGCTATTCGGGGTTTTTTATAGTTCCATATAAATCTGATGATTTTTTGCTCTATTTCTTTAAAAAATGTCATTGGAAGTTTGATGGGAATTGCATTAAATTTGTATATTACTTTGGGTAATATAGCCATCTTGATTATATTTATTCTTCCTAGCCAAGAACAAGGTATATTCTTCCATCTCATTATATCTTTTTCGATTTCCCTTAACAATGGTTTATAGTTTTCATTATATAAGTCCTTTACATTCTTTGTTATGTTTATTCCTAAGTATTTTATTTTTTTTGTTGCAATCGTGAAGGGGATTATTCTTTTGAGTTCCTTCTCAGTTGTTTCATTGTTGGCATATAGAAAGGCTATTGACTTCTGTATGTTAATTTTGTATCCTGCGACCTTACTGTATTGGCTTATTATTTCTAGTAGTCTTTTTGTGGATTCTTTGGGGTTTTCGATGTATAGGATCATATCATCTGCAAAAAGTGATACCTTTACTTCTTCTTTTCCGATATGGATGCCTTTTATTTCTTTGTCTTGTCTGATTGCTGTGGCAAGAACCTCTAGTACCACATTAAATAAGAGTGGAGAGAGTGGACAACCCTGTCTTGTTCCTGATTTAAGGGGGAAAGCCTTCAGTTTAGTGCCATTTAATATGATGTTAGCTGATGGTTTATCATATATGGCCTTTATCATGTTGAGATATTTTCCTTCTATACCCATTTTGTTGAGAGTCTTAAACATAAAATTGTGTTGTATTTTATCGAAAGCCTTTTCTGCGTCTATTGATAAGATCATGTGGTTTTTGTTCTTTGTTTTGTTGATATGGTGTATTACATTAACCTTTTTACGTATGTTGAACCATCCTTGAGATTCTGGGATGAATCCCACTTGATCATGATGTATTATTTTTTTAATATGTTGTTGTATTCGATTTGCTAGTATTTTGTTTAGTATTTTAGCATCTGTATTCATTAGAGATATTGGTCTGTAGTTTTCTTTTTTTGTGCCATCCTTGCCTGGTTTTGGTATGAGGGTTATGTTGGCCTCATAAAATGTGTTTGGAAGTCAAATGCTTCTTTTTTTTATCGCTTGATATTCATTCTTAAATATCCACTAATTTTTGTGAGCAGTGTACTTCAGCATGCATATTATTTAGATCTCAATGTCTGTTAACAGATCTTTCCTTCTGATATAAAATTTACATACTATGAAATTCACAAATGTTAGGTCCACAGGTGTTATGTTTTCAAAATGCATTCACCAGTGTAACCCAACCCCCTATCAAGATAGAGAACATCCAAACATCCCAAGGTTGGCTCACAGGTTTGCCATATGGCATTGGACCAGACCTGCTTAACTTCAATTCCTGCATGTCTCAAACGTTTCTGATCATAGGACCCTTTTTCCAAGTGCCAAGTTAAAAAATTCCATCTTAAGCCATTAAGCCTAGATGATACATTAAATACCATTTAGTCAAGCCCCCATAGTACAATTGAAGAAACCTAAGGACTAAAGATAGTCCCTAAGCCGGTGGCATGGTTACAACAAAAAAATTAATATTTATTGAGCAGCCCCTCCAAACCAGGAAATGTAGTGGGCACTGTGTATGTGAACCCTCATCCCAGCCCACCTCATAGGGTTGCTGTAAAGATGAAACACGATTGTCTATGTGGAGTGCCTGACACCAAGCAGACACTAAAAATCACCCATGCTTTTCTCCTCCGCTCCACACGACATGCACATACTACATCTCATTTAGTTCTCCTGGTAACCTGTGAGACAGGTAGGGGAGGTATTTTTATCCATGCTTCACAGAAGATGATACGGCTTCTCCCTGGTCATTATAAGTGATGGTGGCACCAGGAGCTAAACTCAGTGCCTTGACCCCAAATAATTTCAGGCAGAGATTTAGGAGATGTGTCCATGTCCCTGACAGGCCACCTGGGACTTGAGTGGAAGGGCAACTTGGGAATGCTAAGAAGCAACGAGTGAGAGGAGGCCAACTTGAACTGGCTAAAGAAGAAAGAAGGGAATTTACTGGCTGCTACAATAGAACCTCTCTCTCTCTCTCTCCAACCCTCTACCCTCCCCATCCCCAACATCCTTTTGTCTTGGCTCCACTCTCAAGCAGCACCACCCTCCGTGTGGCAAGATGAGTACCAGAAGGTTTTGGGTTATACCCATTCAGGTTAGCAATCTCAAAAGAAAGGGAGAACTTTCTATTGTAATGTCTGGCAAAAATTCAAGGATTGGGTTTATTGCACTAACTTGATTGTTGTGGCCATCCTTAAAACAACCATCACTTTTAAAAAAAATGGGATCTATTGCTTGGCCACCATGGGTTATAGACTACTGCTGTAAACGAAGGTGGGGTCAGCTCCTCTAGCTCCCATGGCCTGAAAGGGAGGGAGGGATGGTGCCCCTTAGGAAATCAATGAGCTGTTATCAAAGGGGAAAAAAGGTGGATGATATATGGTAGGCAGCAAAATCTAATTAACAAAAATAAGTCTAACAAAACTAGTAGGTGAGCTGGACAACTAATTATTCAAAGAGGGTTTACGAGAGCTCTTAAGAAACTCTCTAAACTTGGTCTTTTAGAGGTTTCCATGGAGATTTCATCACACAGCCATGACTGATTAAATCATTGACCATTGGCAATTGTGAAACTGGAAAATATATCAGAGTTCATGCTGCCTGTCACCAATTCAGAGAAAGCGACTGAATCTTTATGGGTGCTTTCTTCATCAAGGCTGGCAGTCTGGAGAGAGGGGGGTTACATTCCCAAATTATCTCTACTCCCTTTCCCCAGACAACTTTTTCACAAGGGTAAGAAAAGGGTAGGTAAGGGTTTGGAATTTCAAGGGAGAGTTCATCAGATCATAGTCAAACTTAATTGGTTTATAGTCAGCAGGTGTCCTTGGAGCACAAAGGCTTTGCTGCAGTTCCCTGAGGCACAAAGGTGGATCACTCACAAATCTCATTAAGTCCTGTGGGTCTGTTCATGTATCCCACAGTTCCTGGAACAAAGCTATTATTTGCATTAATCATAATGCCCACTGACCTTAACCAAAGCCACCATTACTCAATCAAAGTTAACTTTTGAGTTGCCCTTATTAACTGAACTCAATCTCTAGCCTCTCTCCTCCCATGAAGAAGGTTTGAGAGGAACAATGGTGGGGGAAACCTAAAAGTTCCAAACCTCTAATCACCCGTTTGGTCTTTCTAGCCACTCACTAGCGCTTACCTTGAATCTAGGGCTCCACTCATCCCTCAAGAGTCGTCATTAGCATTAAACTCAAGTAAAGTTGAGAGGAGCTCATGTTGAATAACAAAAGACACTACTAATACAAGGCCCAGCTGAAGCTCTTTCCACAAAGAAAATGCTGAAGAGTCGGCCTAGCGTGCGGAGGACCCGGGTTCGATTCCCGGCCAGGGCACATAGGAGAAGCGCTCATTTGCTTCTCCACCCCTCCGCCGCGCCTTCCTCTCTGTCTCTCTCTTCCCCTCCCGCAGCTGAGGCTCCATTGGAGCAAAGATGGCCCAGGCGCTGGGGATGGCTCTGTGGCCTCTGCCCCAGGCGCTAGAGTGGCTCTGGTCGCAACATGGCGACGCCCAGGATGGGCCGAGCATCGCCCCCTGGTGGGCAGAGCGTCGCCCCATGGTGGGCGTGCCGGGTGGATCCCGGTCGAGCGCATGCGGGAGTCTGTCTGACTGTCTCTCCCTGTTTCCAGCTTCAGAAAAGAAAAAAAAATTTAAAAAAAATTAAAAAAAAAAATGCTGAAGAGTTTCCTGATTCCCTACTTTAATAACAGATACAGAGTTGTAGACAGAAACGGGCCACATGGTGAACCTGACGCTCAGGGGAGCCTGCATGGTGGCCTTGCAAATTCAGAGACCTAAAGTAACCACACAGAATGGTCTGAAATCAAAATTTTCTAACTAAAAGTAGTTCATGGCAGGTAGTCATGTCCTAGGGTGGTATTTTTCTCTAATAAAGGTCAATGTTTACCTTAATTGAGACTGTTGTCTTCTTGCATCTATAATAATGTACCTGATAACATACCTTTATTTACTTATTTAGATTTAGAGAGAGGAAAGAGAGAGAAAGTGGGGGGGGGGGGGGGCGGAAAGCATGTAAAGCCAGAAGCCAGGGCTGCCATCACAGCAGCCTGGCCCATGCAGGTTCACACTGGATTCGGACAGTCGGTAAAGAAACAAAGGAGCCAAAAGCTGATGGGCCATAGTATTTAATCCTAGCTTGCACCCGGCGGGCAAGTAAAAACACACACTGGGCTCCAAAACCCACTCACATTCAGTGCTCACAAAGCTACTGACTTATCCGAGTTTCCTAGAATCAAAGGTTTCTAGCTCACCAGACTTATTCTCCTCAGTTCCCCTTCTCCTTCCTTCTCCCTGCACAAACTCTACACAAACTCTCTTCTCACTCAGCACTCCGCCATCTTGGCTGCTTCTCCTGGCCTCTTCCACGTGGCCTTTCTCTGCTCTGCTCTCTAACGCTAATCCCAGGAACCAAGAGAGCAAGCTCCCGTTCTGCCCCCATTTTATAGTGTAGATTCAAAACCTTTAATCCAATATACAAAATAGGGAAGTCTCTAATACAGTCACTTATCAGAGACATGATAGGATTGCACCACCCCACATCAAAAAGGGTGGGAAAGGCTTATCCCAAAACCAAGTCCCAGGCTACAAGGATCCTGCCTGCCCACAGCCTGCCCCCAACACACATTAATATCACCTGGGCTACAGCTTTCACGTGGGCAGTGCCATCTTTAACAAAGTGAGCATAATTTTATCTGCCCAACAATCCACCCCTATGCTCACTTTACTACCCACAATCAACATCACCGGCATCCCTATGCAAGGAAATTAAGCACATTACACAAATTATAACATGACAAATTATACAGTTTCAACAATCACAAAGGTACACTTCACCAGTCTTTGAGCACTTAGCCCAAAGCGCAAAATGTCCTCGGCCTTCTTCCTAGCCACGGGAAAAACTTCCCAGGGCAGGGGAGTGCTTCCAGCAAAGCCACCCCCCACCCCCATCAGGGTATTTCACATTGTCCAAAATCCGTAATCCATAAGTCCATCCAACAAAGGAGTCAATGCCCACTCCGGTGGTAGTCCAGGAAATCAGTCCACGCACATAGGGCGTCAGCCACCCCCCTCATCCCTGCTGTCCTCGTAGATCTTACACTGTCCCAAAGAGGGGCACATGGCGTTCAGCCCTATGTCCCCAAATCGCAGACCTACCAGGGCCGTAGTAGGTGCTCCTTCCAGCTAGGCTCCCATCTTATGGAGACTGCAGATTGCAACTCCAGCCCAATTCTCCTCATCCTCCAAACAGGAACTGAAAACACCAGCTCCAGTTGCCAGGCTCAAGCCCCGGGCTGCCACTGCCTTCTGCTCTGCAGACCTTGCAGCTCCAGCCCTGGCCTCAGCCTCAGCCCCGGCCTCCTGCTGCTGCTGGCTCTCTACAACATCCAGGGCAATCTGCAACTCATGAACTTGTGAATCCTCCTCCAGCAGCTGCTCCTTTTCCAGGCAAATCTCGCAAACCTGGTCGGGCTCCTCCTCCAGCACGTCCTCCAGCTCCAGGGTCAGCATCTCTTTCTCCCACGTTTGCTCCAGCTCCTTCCACTGCTCAGTTTGCAAGTCCTGGGCAGCCTCTTCCACAGAGCTCTCAGTTTCCTCACACAGGGCTGTAAAAGCCAGCCTATGGTCCCCAAAAGGACAGCCATGGGGAACCATAACACTAGCCAGTCCTCTACTCCACCACTCAAAGGCTCCTTGCCGATCTGTATCGAATCCTGCCGACTACGCCAAATGTAAAGCCAGGAGTCACGGCCACCATCACAGCAGCCGCCTGGCCCATGCAGGTTCACATTGGATTCGGACAGTCGGTAAAGAAACAATGGAGCCAAAAGCTGATGGGCCATAGTATTTAATCCTAGCTTGCACCCAGCAGGCAAGTAAAAAACACTGGGCTTCAAAACCCACTCACATTCAGTGCTCACAAAGCTACTGACTTATCCGAGTTTCCTAGAATCAAAGGTTTCTATCTCACCAGACTTATTCACCTCTGTTCCCCATCTCCTTCCTTCTCCCTGCAAAACTACACTAACTGCTCCTTCCTCAACACTCTGCCATCTTGGCTGCCTCTCCTGGCCTCCTCCATGTGGCCTTTCTCTGCTCTCTCTGCTCTCTCATGCTAATCTCAGGAACCAAGAGAGCAAGCTCCCGTTCTGCCCCCATTTTATAGTGTAGAAATCCAAACCTTTAATCCAATATACAAAATAGGGAAGTCTCTAATACAGTCACTTATCAGAGACATGATAGGATTGCACCACCCCACATCAAAAAGGGTGGGAAAGGCTTAATCCCAAAACCAAGCCCCAGGCTACAAGGATTCTGCCTGCCCATAGCCTGTCCCCAACACACATTAATATCACCTGGGCAACAGCTTTCATGTGGGCAGTGCCATCTTTAACAAAGTGAGCATAATATATTTTATCTGCCCAACAAAAGCATCAACTTGTAGTAGTTGCTTCTTGCATATGCCTTGACTGGGTAAACCCAGGATTTTGAACCGGTGACCTCAGCATTTCAGATTGATGCTTTATCCACTGTGCCACCACAGGTCAGGCCGAACGTTTCTTATACTGACAGAGTTAAAAGGTCAATGTATTTGTGTGTTGTCCTTCCCAGGAAATTTACCTGATTTCTCAGGGGACTTAAGCTCAGGAATCCAATAGATGTATGAGGTTCATTCCAAGAAAGGTCCTCAAACAACTACGGTCTGTTTCCCCTTCTCCAAGGATAACAGATATTGTGCGCAGCCCCCTAAACACAACCCTTTACTTTCCTCAGAGATTTTCAGGCATCCATAAATTATCAACAACTACTCCATGTTGGACAGATGTAAAGCTAGTAGCCATGGCCACCATCACAGCCGCCTGGCCCATGCAGGTTTGCATTTGATTCAGACAGACAGTAATGAAACAACGGAGCCAAGAACTGGTGGGCCATTAGCTTGCACCCAGTGGGCAAGAAATACACACAGTGGGAAAACACTTCCCTTTCTATTCAGGGCTCCCAAAGCCACTGACCTATCCGAGTTTCCTAGAATCAAAGGTTTCTATCTCACCAGCCTTATTCACCTCTGTTCCCCATCTCCTTCTCTCTGCACTAACTCTGCACAAACTGGCTTCTCCGTCAGCAATCCGCTATCTTGGCTCCTTCACTTCTCTTCCACGTGGCCTTTCTCTGCTCTCCTCCAGCATGAGCTCCTCTGCCCCATTTTATAGTGTAGAAATCAAAACCTTTAATCCAATATACAAAGGAAGTCTCTGATACAAAGTCACTTATCAGAGGCATAATGGGATTCCTCATGAGAGTGCACCACCCCACATCATGCAGTAGTCCAGGGTGTGGGGAAAATCTTAGTCTTAAAACTAAGCCTTAGGCTATAATGACCCTGCCTGCTTACAGCCTGTCCCCCACACTCAATGCAAACTATAAGCCAGCAAACATATATATCATATTTACAAACTTATTTGACCAACAGCAGGGATGGGGGGGGCGGTTTGTTTTCAAAAGGAATCACTATAATGGTAGCCATTTTGAATGGCAGGCCTTGAGGATGCTACTTCTCACACAGGACTGCTCAGTTGACATGCCTGCTGTGATGGGCATGAGAGGTGGGATGTGAAAACGCATTTGCTCATAGCTTCTCTTTTTTTAAGCACAGATGACATAAATAAGAAAAAGTTTGGAAGGTCAGCAGAATTCCTCTGGGCTCCTAGCCTTCTACTTGGCTCCTTTCCCCATAGTCTTTCCCTTACCCTTCAACAGGTTCCCAGGGACTTCCTCCTTTCTAACTCCCTCATTTCCAGCATCACAGGAAGAGGACAGGGAAAGGAAGGACACAAGAGAGGACAGCACCCAGGGAAGCTCAGCATGGTGGAGCCAAGGTGTTGGGCAGATAAAATATATTATGCTCACTTTGTTAAAGATGGCACTGCCCACGTGGAAGCCCGTCTCCCAGGTGATGATATTAGTTGCCCTTATGCTTGGAATGGGCGTAATTATATTAGTGTGTGTTGGGGGCGGGCTGTGGGCAGGCAGGATCCTTGTAGCCTGGGGCTTGGTTTTAGGACTAAGCCTTTCCCACTCTTTTTGATGTGGGGTGGACTTTGTATCAGAGACTTCCCTATTTTGTATATTGAATTAAAGGTTTTGATTTCTGCACTATAAAGTGGGGCAGACCGGGAACTTGCTCTGTTGGTTCCTGAGATTAGCATTAGAGCAGAGAGCAGGTTGGAAAGCAGAGTAAGGCCACATGGAGGAGAGGAGAGGCAGCCGAAGATGGTGGAGTGCTGAAGGAGAAGCCAGTTAGTGCAGAGTTTGTGCAGGGAGAAGGAGATGGGGAACAAAAGAGAATAAAGCTAGTGAGCTAGAAACCTTTGATTCTAGGAAACTCAGATGTCAGTAGCTTTGTGAGCACTGAATGAGTAGGTTTTGGAGCCCAGTGTGTGTTTTCACTTGCCCATTGGGTGAAAGCTAGGATTAAAGATAATGGCCCACCAGCTCGTGGCTCTGTTGTTTCATCACGGTCTGTCTGAATCCAATGAGAACCTGCATGGGCCAGGCTGCTGTGATGGTGACCGTGGATACTGGCTTTACACAAGGGAAACCCAGTCGCTGAAAAGTGGGAACCACACAAGAGACAGTGAGTTGATAATGCTATTGATATTGATCAAACATGAGACGGAATCAGAGACAATTACTGAAAAGCAAATTCCAGTTTCTTCAAAACTCAGTAAGTGGGAAGAGAAGTTTAGTCAGATAAGATTGATACTAATTAGAAAGTCATTTTGTTCTCTAATTACAAGAGAAGCTCTAAAATTGGTCTCCATATCACTGCCAGCCACACTCCTGGGTCTGTCCCTGCCACTATCACCTGGACCCCTCATGTCTGCTCTTATTCCATCTAGTTCCGTCTTTCTAATGACAGCCAGAGGGTACTTTCTAAAACATGAATTCAGTCATGTCACTTCCTTACTTAAAAATTTCAATCAACCTGACCAGGTGGTGGCACAGTGGATAGAGCGTCGGACTGGGATGTGGAAGGACCCAGGTTCGAGACCCCAGGGTTGCCAGCTTGAGTGCAGGCTCATCTGGTTTGAGCAAAAAGCTCACTAGCATGGACCCAAGGTTGCTGGCTCAAGTAAGGGGTCTTTCAGTCTGCTGAAGGTCCGCGGTCAAGGCACATATGAGAAAGCAATCAATGAACAACTATGGTGTCACAACAAAAAACTGATGATTGATGCTTCTCATCTCTCTCCATTCCTGTCTGTCTGTCCCTATCTATCCCTCTATCTGACTCTCTCTCTGTCCCTGTAAAAAAAAAAAAAAAAAATTCAATCATTTCTATTTATACTTAGAATAAAATCCCAAATCCTTATCATGACTTAAAAACCCCACATCACCTGGCTTGTGCTAATTCCCCAAACTTATATCTTATCACTCTCTCTCCTCCTACTTTTGGGTGCTCAAGGTACCAGGAAACCGCCCTATGACCACGATTCATGCTGCTCCCTGCTTCCTGAGCTCCCTGCTCCCCTCCCCCACCACTATCTCCCCCTCCCCCACCACTATCTCCCCCTCCCCCGCCACTATCTCCCCCTCCCCCGCCACTATCTCCTCCTCCCCCACCACTATCTCCCCCTCCCCCGCCACTATCTCCTCCTCCCCACCACTATCTCCTCCTCCCCCACCACTATCTCCTCCCGTTCATCCCTAAGAACTCAGAGGGCTATTCCAATGCTTCCTCTTGATCTAAATTAGGTCTCCCCCATTCTCCTAGCCCTATGACTTAGATGTGAACATGTATGTTTATTTGTTTAAAGTCTGTATGCCACACTACACAGAAATGCCATGAATCCTGAGACCATATTGCTTTTGTTTGCTGTCATATCCCCAGTTCCAAACATTATAAATGGGACAAAGAAGCACACTATAAACCAGGGGTCCCCAAACTTTTTACACAGGGGGCCAGTTCACTGTCCCTCAGACCATTGGAGGGCCGGACAATAAAAAAAACTATGAACAAATTCCTATGCACACTGCACATATCTTATTTTAAAGTAAAAAAACGAAACGGGAACAAATACAATATTCAAAATAAAGAACAAGTAAATTTAAATCAACAAACTGACCAGTATTTCAATGGGAACTATGCTCCTCTCACTGACCACCAATGAAAGAGGTGCCCTTCCAGAAGTGCGGCGGGGGCCGGATAAATGGCCTAAGCGGGCCGTAGTTTGGGGACCCCTGCTATAAACGTCTGTTGAATGAGTGATGAATTAATGAACTGCTGTTTACTCACCACTCGATGGACCTGGCAATACAAAATCCACTGGATACACCTGGGTTATTTCCTTCTTCCACAAGTCGTGTTCCGTCTCTGAAGATACTAACTGGTTTCTCCCAAGTTATGGTTACTCTTTCTCACCTTACTAGACTATAAACACCTTGAGGGCATAATTTTTTTTTTTGCCTTTTTGCAGCTTCTATAATGTCTAGCTCAGTGCCTTGTACTTTGTAGATGATCTAAAACATATTTTAATAAAAGTTCAAACAAGGAAAGATGATTGACTTCTTGTTTATGTATCTTACCTTTTCCTGTACCTATATTGCTAACATGCATCTTCATATTCCTGTGTCAGCAAAGGATAGTGGGATGGAGCCAGTAAAAAAGAAAGCAGAAATTTGTGATATGAGGAATAGCTAATGGGAGAAAGAAGGGGAAAACATAATGAAAAGGAATAAAGAAAAGGGGGAGAACGAGGAAGAAGTAAGGGAGTGGACCTCCAAGCTTACTTATATTATGATTAATGAAATAGATCTGAAGTCCCAGTTATTATAACCAGTTAAAAATTTCTTCTCTACTCATTTTTCTCTGCCATATTGCATTTAATTACCTCTACTGCCCTGGCTTTATACTAGAAGTTGATGAGACTGATAGTGGCAGCTCACATTTTAATTTTCGCAGCTCTTGCTCATGAATCCCCCTTACAGACCTGAAGGTATTAGAGAGTGATGGTGATGAAAGCACCCCTATTTAGCAGATAGAGAAGCTCACACTACAACGGTTGGGCAGCTGGCACCAGAGAACAAAGTGTCAGCAAGCTCGACCGCAGGTCATAAATGGAACTGACTCCCAAAGGTTTCAGAGGTCTCCAGTCAATTCAGAAACCTCACAATCTCTGGGTTAAGGTATGTTCTTTAGTCCCATGTATTATCAAGATAGATCTGAAAGAATGTTTTTCTTTCTTTTTTTTTTTCTTTCCTGAGTGGCTCTGGTCTATCATTAAGTATGACATCTCAGTGGTCAGTCACTGTTTCATTCCATTTGGCCCAAAGAATAAAAAAATGTATAACTTGCCTGACTAGGCAGTGGCGCAGTGGATGGAGCATCCAGCTGGGATGCGGAGGACCCAGGTTTGAGACCCTGAGGTTGCCGGCTTGAGCGTGGGCTCATCTGGTTTGAGCAAAAGCTCACCAGCTTGGACCCAGGGTTGCTGGCTCAAGCAGGGGGTTACTCGGTCTGCTGAAGGCCCATGGTCAAGGCACATATGAAAAAGCAATCAATGAACAACTAAGGTATCGTAATGAAAAACTGATGATTGATACTTCTCATCTCTCTCCATTCCTGTCTGTCTGTCCCTATCTATCCTGCTCTCTGACTCTCTCTCTGTCCCTGTAAAATTTTTTTTAAAAAGTATAACTTATGTACTAAGAAATATTCTATTAAAATGGCTATCAAATAAAATCAGAATTTAAGTGAAAAATAACTTAGAAATCTATTAATATATTCTGAAAAAGATATACCTATTTGTAGAAATGAAAGGATTCAATTGGTGGTGGGAAGGAATAGTCTAAGAATAAAAGACACTTTAGCCTTGACAGAATTAACTCACTTCACAGTAATTTCCAGAGAGTAAGTCATTCAAGTCCCATTTTTCCATTCCCATACTTGATCCTCTTTGGGGAGATGTAGCATCAATGAAGTTGAGATTTGCATGGGGTCTTACAGGGAAGAATAGCATGTAGTGAGAAGTATACTAAACCAGGGATTAAAAATCTGGACTCTATTTCCCTCTCTGCCAATAATTAGTGTGATCTGAGGTAAGTCAAATCCCCATTCTGGGCTTAAGCTTCCTAAACTTGGATAATAATCTTTATGATTCCTTCTAGCTTCTATTTTTCAATATTCTAGGCTATCTGGATTAATTCTCTCCTGCCCCCCCACATTCAATAATTTTTCTCCTGAAGAGCTCTAATGTAAATAAACTCCTCTTAGCTTAGACCCATGAGTGATCAAGAACTCTGCTTCCCAAGTCATTTACTCCTCCTTAGCCCACGTGTAGTTTTAGAATCTGCCTCTCTGGCCCTGGCTGATTGGCTCAGTGGTAGAGCATCAGCCTGGCATGTGGAAGTCCCAGGTTTGATTCCCAGTCAGGGTACAGAGGTGAAGCGACCATCTGCTTCTTCACCCCCACCCCTCACCCTTCTCTCTGTGTCTCTCTCTTCTCCTCACACAGCCATGGCTCGGTTGGAGCAAGTTGGTCGCGGGCACTGAGGATGGCTCCATGGCCTTGCCTCAGGCTCTAAAATAGCTCAGTTGCTGAACAATGAGGCAAAAGCCCCAGATGGGCAGAGCATCCTCCAACAGGGGACTTGCTGGGTGGATCCCGGTTGGGGCACATGCAGGAGTCTGTTTCTCTGCCTCCCCGCTTCTCATTTAAGAAAAAAAATATACTTCTCTGTAATTTCCTGTCATTGAGTTTATAATCTGTGCAGCGGAATAATACAGAACAGGAGACCTTATCTGGCCACATGCCCGCTGTTTAAAATTTAAAGACATTATCCTAGCAACTATTTTCTAAGTTAAACCTTTTCCTTTCACACCATATAAAAGCTTTCCAGGCACCTCAAAATCCTTCTTGCCTTTGCTGGCCCCTCTCCAGTTTACCAATGTCCATCTTAAAATGTAGTTCCCAAAATTAATTTGTATATCTGAGCTGTGATCTCAGCAGATGGCTCAAAGAGTATCTCAAGTGATCTAGGAAAAATACTTCTGTAAGAATTTTGGTTTGATGACTAATGAATCAAAGGCAAGCATTGGTTGTTAATACGGTCGCTGTTTTGTTTAAAGCATCTATATGATACTGTTGCTTTTCATAGCCCTGGTTCCAGCTGAGCCTAAACTGGGATGGGCTGGTATTGATCACATTCTGCATGAAGCGGTTTTCATGGAGAAAGTGCTTTGTGGGGAGGGCATGGTGCCAGAGTGCCTGAGGATAGAAATGCAAAGTGAGGACATAGGCGTCTAACAAAACTGTGGCCTTTGAGATGTCTCAGATCTGTGGAGACAAGGGCTTGGAAATGAGATTAGGGCACATACAAGGTTAGAGAGTGGAGGTGGCACCCTACCCATTTCTGCTCATGGCCAAGTGAAGTCCTGATGTGGTAAATGCTGAAGGAAAGAGGGTTCTCGCATATGTCTGTCCTCGGGAGGGGACTGGGGGTTCCCTTGGAACACCCCAGCAGACACTAAGCAACACGCAACAGTGGGGGAGGGAAATCAGCTCCTCAGGTGGCATCTGGGTGACCTTCTGAGGATTTTAAGAAAAGCTTAAGGGCACTTTGAAGATAAACTGAGATCCTCTATTAGGCATTTCTAAGAAATGGAAATGCCAGGCAAATCTGAGCTAGTGAAGTTGAATTACTGCTGGTAATGAGAGCTCATTAGCACCAACAAGCTGATGAAGCAAAGGAAATTTGGATTCTCATACTAACTGTTAATTAGATCTCTTTCATATTAATTTCAATCTAGGATATCAAAGACTTTTATGAAAAATGCCCAAATGATGCCAAATCTGCTGGTCTGCAGACTATACTTTGAGCAACAAAGAAATAAAATACATGGCCACAGTCCCTCTTAAAAAGTAGTACTGGGTGAAAAGTCCCTAGGACTTAGAGTGTAATAGTTGTTTTCCTTGCTCTCTGCTGAGTTCCTATCTTTCTGAAGACTGAAACTTTCTCCTAGTTGCTAAAGAGGAGTCTCTGCTCCCAACATTTTTGTCATCTTTGTGTGGTCCCTGAAAATAGAGAAAACCCATCAGCAAAGAAAACGCTTTGGAAGCTAAGCTGTCTACTCTTAGGAAGAAAAAAAGAAATCAGTTCTTCCTAAGGATATAGTAAAGTTAATCATAGAAGCAGATTTTGAACTTCTCATTATATTTGACCTGACATTTGCTATTTCCAAATGACTAGTAAATGAGAGAAGGGAGAAAAGCTAACAGGTCATTTTATTTATTTATTTATTTTTGTATTTTTCTGAAGCTGGAAACGGGGAGAGACAGTCAGACAGACTCCTGCATGCGCCCGACCGGGATCCACCCGGCACGCCCACCAGGGGCGAGGCTCTGCCCACGAGGGGGCCATGCTCTGCCCCTCCGGGGCGTCGCTCTGCCCTGACCAGAGCCACTCCAGCGCCTGGGGCAGAGGCCAAGGAGCCATCCCTAGCGCCCAGGCCATCTTTGCTCCAATGGAGCCTCGGCTGCCGGAGGGGAAGAGAGAGACAGAGAGGAAGGGGGGGGGGGGTGGAGAAGCAAATGGGCGCTTCTCCTATGTGCCTTGGCCGGGAATCGAACCCGGGTCCCCCGCATGCCAGGCCGACGCTCTACTGCTGAGCCAACCGGCCAGAGCCACTAACAGGTCATTTTAATATGATTTTCCCCACTTCTTTAATCCCAGCAGAAACTGTCTAGGGTTCTGTGGAGACTACACTCCCATGAAATCAAAGTATATACTTCCAGGAGACTCCTGGTGAGTGATGACATAAATTATAATGTTATATTTCTGAAATAAAAATGAATTTTTGGATTTAAACTGTCAAACAGCTTTAAAAACTGACATCTCTTAAAATAGCAATTACTTCGATATCAGAGTCCCAACATCTTCTGGAAGTCGGGTCTGTTTGTGTTAAATAGGCAGTAAGTGAAGCTCAGCTCCTGAGATCCCACTCTCCTATTTCTGGTTTGTTTTTTTCTGACAGATGACAGTGTTTATTTGTTTATGTTAATTTTTTTTTTTTTTATTTTTTACAGGGACAGAGAGAGAGTCAGAGAGAGGGATAGATAGGGACAGACAGACAGGAACGGAGAGAGATGAGAAGCATCAATCATCGGTTTTTTGTTGCGACACCTTAGTTGTTCATTGATTGCTTTCTCATATGTGCCTTGACCGTGGGCCTTCAGCAGACCGAGTAACCCCTTGGTCGAGCCAGCAACCTTGGGTCCAAGCTGGTGAGCTTTTTGCTCAAACCATATGAGCCCGCGCTCAAGCTGGCGACCTCAGGCCTCAAACCTGGGTCCTCCGCATCCCAGTCCAACGCTCTATCCACTGCACCACCACCTGGTCAGGCTATAGTAATTTTTAAAACAAGGTTTGGCAATTTTTAAAAATATATACAACATAAAAATAACCACTTTAATCATTTTAAGTGTACGATTCAGTAGCATTAAGTACATTCCCCTTCCCTCCCATTTCTGCAATGCTGCTCCTATAAAGAGAAAACCTACAGATAGCATTCTTTTTCTTGGGACTTTATAATTATTTACCTCTTAAAAAGAGGTACCTCTCAAGAGGTAATGTTTACCAGAAAGGAACACATGAAGGGTTTTCAGAGAAGAGAGACAATGAGACGAAGAACTATGGGTAAGCAGGACTTCCTAATGTCCTTAAGGAAACACTGCCTTTTCCCTGGGCTCTCTCAGGGCTGTAATGGAAGGAGCATGGGAGGTAGAGTGGCTACTCTGCCGTGTATTAGCTGCACAAGCTTTCAGCTGTTATCTTCCTGTCTTACTGTCTTCATACATTCCACAGAGATGGTAGTACTAACATCAGTGCTGTTATATAGTTCAAATGAGGTAACATACAGTATACCTACCAAGAGGGATTTTTAAAAGACTTTATTCATTCATTTGAGAGAGAGAGAGGAAGCATGCCTGCACACACTCAAGAGAGAGAGAAAGAGAGGGAGAGAGAGAAGGAGGGAGGGAGGGAGGGAGGGAGAGAGAGAGAGAGAGAGAGAGAGAGAAGGGGGAGGAGCAGGAAGCATCAACTCCTATATGTGTCTGGACAGGGCAAGCCCCGGGTTCTGAACCAGTGACCTCAGTGTTCCAGGTCGACGTTTTATCCACTGCACCACCACAGGTGAGGCCAAGAGGGGTTTTTTTATTCTTGTGCACAAATTAATTATTACTTATGTGAAATTCTGGTCTAATTAGTACCATTAGGCTTCAAGCTCCTGGAGGAGAAAGGCTGGGTCCTGTTCACTGCTGTACTAAGCCCCAAGCCTGAGCATGTGTTTGGCACGAAGCAAATATTAGTTAAATGTACGGGGAGGGGGTGATTATCTCCACTTCCTGAAAGTTCTTAATGTATAGAGGAAAATAAGAAGTAAAACCACAAAGAAGTGGTTTGGTGAAGAGGAGTCTACAATAGATGCCAAACCCGCTGCTCAGTTGACTAGTTTTTGTCCAGAGAGTCATTTGGTTGAGGGAATGCCAGTGATCTCTGCTCCAGCTCCCCAGCCTATGCTGCACTGACCTCGTCAGCCTCACCTAGAAACCCGTCAGCGTCACTGTGTTGTGTCCCCCACTTGAGGCCTGGACATATGCCTGAAGCAGTGAGGAAGAGTTCATTCTCCAGTGACTCTGCAAGTCCTCGGCAGAGGGCCGTCTCCCAGAGGAGAAGGGGAGCCAGGAGGCTCCAGGGTGGTCACCCAAAACCAGTCCTCCCGGGACCATGAATGAGGCCTGGGGCCCAAGCAGAGGGGCTGCTGGGAATAAATGCACAGACAACTAATTTCCTCCGGCTTGGTAAACCAATCTGATGACTCAATCTTTTCTTAACTTAGTTCCACGTAAAAACAAAAATGAAAATGTGCCCACACATTTCAGCCAAGGAAGTATCAGTTCTGCTTTTTTGAAGTTGCTACATTTTCTAGTTAAAAATTGCTTCATTATCTACAATGTCCTCTCTGCTCCATCGCTCTAGCTTTCTTTACTGAGAGCTCTGAGGTTCCCCGTGTCTGCAGAGTGTATAAACTAGTTCAAAAGTTCACACCACAATGGTGAGAGAATTGACGGCCTGTCCTTTCTCCGGTAAGCCTCCCTGCCGCTGTATTTCTAGCAACCTTCGAGCTCGTGAAACGTGCCCAGATCACCTCAGTTGGTAGAGGGGTCAGGAATGCGGGACAGTTTCAGGAAAGACCCAGCTACAGATTTTCTTTTTTTTTTTTTTTTTCTTTTTCATTTTTCTGAAGCTGGAAACAGGGAGAGACAGTCAGACAGACTCCCGCATGCGCCCGACCGGGATCCACCCGGCACGCCCACCATGGGGCGACGCTCCTCCCACCAGGGGGCGATGCTCTGCCCATCCTGGGCGTCGCCATGTTGCGACCAGAGCCACTCTAGCGCCTGAGGCAGAGGCCACAGAGCCATCCCCAGCGCCCGGGCCATCTCTGCTCCAATGGAGCCTTGGCTGCGGGAAGGGAAGAGAGAGACAGAGAGGAAAGCGCGGCGGAGGGGTGGAGAAGCAAATGGGCGCTTCTCCTGTGTGCCCTGGCCGGGAATCGAACCCGGGTCCTCAGCACGCTAGGCCGACGCTCTACCGCTGAGCCAACCGGCCAGGGCTGGCTACAGATTTTCTCGGGAACAAAGGTCCTTTGGCACGAACATCATGCTGGGCCCACATTCCATTTTGTAAAGCTCTGAGGACCCATGCTCTGCTCCATTTGTGCACAAACTGCTGTTCTGAGGACAAGTCCAAAGTCAAGGCTTATGTTCCTACCCTCTCTGGGAGAACCAGAGGAAGGCAATGAGGAACTATAGAATTTGTTGTTGTTGTTGAAAGAAAAGTACTTTTTTTTTTTTTTTAGTAGGTATGGGCTTAGAGCACAGGTTTAATAATATAATACTGGAAACTCCATTTGTTAGGTAGATGAATCTGTTGAGACTCTTTGTGAATTCCAACTGAGAAACATCCCAAAATCAGAAGGCTTAAGCAAAACGGAATTTATTATCTCAGGGGAATCAAAATTTCAGGGGTGGGTCTGCTGGATATATAACTCAGATTTTTCTTTTTTTAAAATTTAGAAATGTAACTAAATGGGGTGACACTGATCAATAAGAATACATAGTATATACCTGACCTGGGTTGGTGCAGTGGATAAAACCTCGATCTGTAGTGTTGAGGTCGCCAGTCAAGGCACATATGGGAAGCAACTATGAGTTTATGCTTCCCACTCCTTCCCCACCTTCTCTCCCTCTCCCCTCTCTCTAAAATGAATAAATAGGCCTGACCTGTGGAGGCACAGTGGATAAAGCGTCGACCTGGAAATGCTGAGGTCGCTGGTTCGAAACCCTGGGCTTGCCTGGTCAAGGCACATATGGGAGTTGATGCTTCTAGCTCCTCCCCTCTGTCTCTCTCTCTCTCCTCTCTAAAATGAATAAATAAAATTAAAAAAAAATAAAATGAATAAATAAAATCTAAAAATAAAAGAATACATCAGTTTCATAGATCTCAGGTACATATCTTTATAACATTTAAATTGTTGATTATGTTGTGTGCCCATCACCCAAATCATTTTCTGTCACTATATTTGTCCCTCTTTACTCCCTTCCCTCTGCCCCCTCCCTCTGGTAACCACTTAACGTTTATCTATGTCCATGAGTCTCAGTTTTATATCCCACCTATGTGTGAAATCATACAGTTCTTAGCTTTTTCTGATTTACTTATTTCACTTAGCATAATGTTTTCAAAGTCCATCTATAATTCAGATCAAATGATGCCAGGAATCGCCTGACCTGTGGTGGCGCAGTGGATAAAGCGTCGACCTGGGAACGCTGAGGTCGCCGGTTCAAAACCCTGGGCTTGCCTGGCCAAGGCACATATGAGAGTTGATGCTTCCTGCTCCTCTCCCTTCTCTCTCTCTCTCTCTCTCTCTCTCTCTCTCTCTCTCTGTCTTTAAAAAAAAACTGAATAAAGTTAAAAATAAAAAAAAAATAAAAAAAAAAAAATGATGCCAGGAATCAATCAAACTCTCTCTTGCTAACTATTCATCTAATTTCCTCTGTATTGGCTTCATTCTTGGCACATCCTCATGTCGAACCTCCAAAGAACCCAGGATTTCTACAATTAGACTATGGAAAGAGAATTTCTCTACTTTTTAATAGCTCCACATCCAGGACTGATTCATACTGGACTGACTTGACTGGCATGTTCTACCTGAATAAATCAGGTAACTTGAGAGATCAAATAAGCCAGTTGGCCACACTTGACCCTCCCCTGGTACTCCAAAGGAAAACTGTAGTGATGTCACCAGAAGAAGAAAAGAATGGAAACCAGACAAGAATATTAATGCCTTCCACCGTGGGCATTTGGTGGTCATGGGTAGCAGACTGAACCAGGTACAAGTAAGGAGTGCTTAAGGGTCAGCAGTTCCAAAGGTCAGTCATATCAATCTCCCATATGCTCAAAAGTCCTTCAAGAGAGCAGGGAAACAACCTTCAGAGGGAACCCACATCAGACTGTGGTCTCGCTGGGTGGGCAGAGGTAGAGCCAGCAGCATCAGAGGTGGCTTTCCTGCCCGGTCTAGGGGAGATACTGCTTACAGAAAACGTCCATCACATAGCAAAGACTCATCTGGGTAGCCTGGAGACACACTGCTGGCCTGAGCCTCCACTGCTAGCCGACTCTACCACACTACTCAAGAGGCCGGGAACACCATCAGATGGCCAAGTCCACGTCACCTGTCTTCCCCAAGGCTATTCAAGGCAGAAAGAGGCCCAACCTGGGCCCTCGGGCATCTTCCCAAGACCACACATAGAAGTGGACAAGGAATCTACCAAAGAAAACCAGGGTGCTATGGGCAAAGGTGATTGGTCAGACAGCCCTAAAGCAACAAATATGTACAGTTGTCTTGTAGACTAATGACTTTTCGACTTGTAATAGCTGCTCACTCTGTGCTAGATCTAGAGACATGACCATTACCAATCACACCCCAAAGAAAACAAATCTCTAGTCAATACTAAATTTTTTCCATACACCCATCCCTGAGATCAAAGGACGAAAGGGTATTTATTTTATTTCATCATTGCTGGCATCACATCAATTTATCTTCCTACTTCTTTCCATGTATCCCCAAAGATCTTTACTACCCTGGAACTTACATAAATAAGCAAGAATACTAATAAGATATCATAGGTTATCAGTTTAAAAATCCCTCAGAGGCCCTGGTCGGTTGGCTCAGTGGTAGAGCGTCGGCCTGGCGTGCAGGAGTCCCAGGTTCGATTCCCGGCCAGGGCACACAGGAGAAGCACCTATCTGCTTCTCCACCCCTCCCCTCCTTCCTCTCTGTCTCTCTCTTCCCCTCCTGCAGCCAAGGCTCCATTGGAGCAAAGATGGCCCGGGCGCTGGGGATGGCTCCTTGGCCTCTGCCCCAGGCGCTAGAGTGGCTCTGGTCACGGCAGAGCGATGCCCCAGATGGGCAGAGCATCGCCCCCTGGTGGGCGTGCCGGGTGGATCCCAGTCGGGGTCTGCCTCCCCGTTTCCAGCTTCAGAAAAATACAAAAAAAAAAAAAGAGAGAAAGAGAGAGAGATCTAGATATTACGTATGCCAAAATTAATGAAAGCTTCACATGAACATACACATAATGAGGGGAAGAAAAACCATCTTTTAGGAACATGCAAACCTTCTTATGTCATGGCTAAGACATTGTTCAGTGAAAAAGGCAAGTTGCCAAACACTGTGATGAGTATGGTATCCACTGTGTAAAAACTAGGAGTAATTACATATACATTCATACTTGCATGTGCTTGAAATATCTCAGAAGGATATATGAGTAAACTAATGAAAAAGGTAACAGGGACCGGTGATTGAGGGACAGGTAATGAAGGGATAGTTTTCACCAATTTCTCTGCTGCAGTTTCTCCTAAAAGTTTTGTGAAAGCAAAGAAAATATTTGAGACGCACTGGATTATAATTATACCATAGATGTACGAAAGAGTGGAACATCCACGTGTATGTATTATCTATTCAAAACTGTAAATGGAAAAACAGAAAAATGCACTTCCCAGTGAAGCCAATAGGATAGCAAGCTGCAGTGCTGGGGGTCCCCAAAGACGACCCAGCCCCTTGCAGAGAACACAGCCTGTCCACAGCTTGTAGGAGTGAAATCCTGAGTAAATGATATCTTTTTATTTTATTTTTATTGGTTGATTTTAAAGAGAGCTACAGAGAGGGAAACATCAATTTTTTGTCCCACCTACTTAAGCACTCATTGGTATGTGCCTGACTGGGGATCCAACCAATAACCTTGGTATGTTGGGATGACACTCTGATTGAACTACTCAGCTGGGGCACAAATAGAATCTTTTTTAAAGAAATTACTGAGAAATCCTGAATTGCTTGATTGATGTATGATTAATTAAGGACCTGGTATTTGCTTTTTTTTTTTGTATTTTTGTATTTTTCTGAAGTTGGAAACAGGTAGGCAGTCAGACAGACTCCCGCATGCACCCGACCAGGATCCACCCGGCACGCCCACCAGGGGGCGATGCTCTGCCCACCAGGGGGCGATGCTCTGCCCATCTGGGGCATCGCTCTGTTGCAGAGGCCACAGAGCCATCCTCAGCGCCTGGGCCATCTTTGCTCCAATGGAGCCTTGGCTGCGGGAGGGGAAGAGAGAGACAGAGAGGAAGGAGAGTGGGAGGGGTGGAGAAGCAGATGGGCGCTCCTCCTGTGTGCCCTGGCCAAGAATTGAACCTGGAACTCCTGCACGCCAGGCTGACGCTCTACCACTGAGCCAGCCGGCCAGGGCCTTTTTTTTTTAAAGACTTTTATTCATTTTAGAAAAGAGAGAGAGAGAGAGAGAGAGAGAGAGAGAGAAAGAGAGAGAGGAGGGAGTAGCAGGAAGCATCAACTACAATATGTGCTTTCACCAGGTAAGCCCAGGGTTTTGAACCAGTGACCTCAGCATTCCAGGTCAACGCTTTGTCCACTGTGCCACCACAGGCCAGGCAAGAATTTGTTTTCTTGCTTCCTATTTATTCCTTATGTGGCAGAAGTATAAGACTTGGCAATGTGATTTTCTAAACTTTGGGAAAACAATGAAACATGGGCAAAGGGGAGTCCAAGAAGCCAAGAAGCACAAGAGAAAAGAAGCACCCAAACGTTTTCGTCGAATTCTTTGATATTTTTTAAACAGAAATAGAAACATGGACGAGCAGATTTGCTTAACAGAAAGGAAATTTGAAGGCATGGCAAAGGTGAACAAAGACCATTATGAAAGGGAAATCAAAATCTACGTGCTTCCCAAAGGAGAATTCAAATTATTGCTCTGTTAACTAAATACTATTCTATAAATACAAAATAAAGAGTTGCAAGTATATTTTGACATTCTGAATATATCTAAATAAATACATTTTTAATAGTAAAAAGGAAGGAAAGATGATAGCTGTTTGAAAGAGCACAGGAATCCTCCAACATTGCTTGATTAAATGTTTTAAAATGTTTATTTACTCTTATGTTGGACTGGGATGCAGAGGACCCAGGTTCGAAGCCCCGAGGTTCCCAGCTTGAGCATGGGCTCATCCAGCTTGAACACAGTGTCACTAGCTTGAGCCCAAAGGTTGCTGGCTTGAGTCCCAGGTCGCTGGCTTGAACAAGGGGTCACTCACTTTGCTGTAGCCCCCTGGTCAAGGCACATATAAGAAAGAAATCAATAAACAACTCAAAAGCTGCAATGAAGAATTGAAGCTTCTCATCTCTTCCTTCCTGTCTGTTCCTATTTGTCCCTCTGTCTGACTCTCTCTCTCTCTCTCTCTCTCTCTCTCTGTCAAAAAAAAAAAAAAGGTTCATTCTTATCTGTTAATATGTTAAATTAAGGAATGAAAAGGCACTTGGTGTGTGGGCACTTGATAAACATCATCTGATTTAATCCTCACCACCATTCAATGAGGTAGGTACTATTGTTCTCCCTATTTTTCTTTTGTGTGTGTGTGTGTGTGTGTGTATGTGTGTGTGTGTGTGTGATAGAGACAGACACAGAGAGAGGGACAGATAGGGACAGACAGACAGGAAGGGAAAGAGATGAGAAGCATCAATTCTTCGTTGCAGCTCCTCAGTTGTTCATTGATTGCTTTCTCTGTGCCTTGACTGGGGGGCTACAGCAGAGCGAGTGACCCCTTGCTCAAGCCAGAGACGCTGGGCTCAAGCCAGCGACCTTGGGCTTAAGCTGGTGTACCTTGCTCAAACCAGATGAGCCTGTGCTCAAGCAGGCAACCTCGGGTTTCGAACCTGAGTCCTCCACGTCCCAGACCGACACTCTATTCACTGTGCCACTGCCTGGTCAGGCTATTCTTCCTATTTTTCAAATGAGGAAACAGCATTAGAGGTAAGTCTGTGCCCAGAGCCACTCAACGGGAGCAGGCGTGGAAGTCGCTCTGTTGGGAGTAGGCTGAGAGAGGAGTGCTGGTGGAGGTGGGGCATGCAACATCTCCCACTTGCTCCTAACCACTTCTTTTGGGGCCAACCTAATTTCACACATGGCCCGTATTCCCTTGTGCTCAAGTTAATTTGTAAGATTGTCCTACATTTTCCTTTAGAGAGTAACTATTTGAAGGCTCTTCGTCACAACAGCAGGAACATCTTTTCTAATTGGGTACTGTTTCTGCTAATTAAGGAAGGCTGAACACTGGAACAAGCAAGAGGGCAGTCTCTGACTCACCGTCTTCGGCTTCAGCTATGAAAATGGACCCTCGAGAATCAAAAGGAGAGAGATGATAAAAGGCACGGCTGGGGCATTGTCCTTTAACTGGTTGAAAAGCATTTGAACCTGGCTTCTGACTGACCCAGAAACAAGGCTTCTACGACTGAAATTTGTTCAGACATTCATCATTAAACATCGCTGCCTCTTTTCTCTACCAGAGTGCCTCTGGAGCCACAGAAAATCTCAACTCAAATATTCCAGAACACCTCCTCCCTTTGGCAAGGGAGGACCAAAGCTGTCTAATTTTAGGGTCTAACAGTTGGCATGCAATTAAAACTAAATTTATTATGGGCTTCAGGGGAGAATAATTTATTTATGGGTAAATTAGGATCATTGCAATACAAACATGCTCCCACGAATCAGGATTTAGCTATGCTCAGCCAGAGACTGTAAGAAGTCTGCCATTTTTACAACATGAGGCTTATTGTTTCAAAACAAGCAAGAGACCAGACACATCTAGTCTACTTTCCAACGTCAGTGCCCCATGCTGCACCGGGGCTGCCGTCAAGGCCCTCTATTTCAGCATTGCTAATGATTTGAGATCAAAGGAAACTATAAACAAGAAAATGTGTTCCCCTTTTTGAAAATATGTTAGTATTAAAGTTCAGAAAAGCAGACTGAGAGTATTTTTTTGTTTTGTTTTGTTTTTGCTCTTTACTTTAAAAAGTTTGCTGACCAGAAATTTAGGCTGGGATAGATGAAGTTTAATTATGCTGGTTTATTTTGTGTTTTTATTTTTCTATAATAGAGTGAAGAAATGCATACCTTATTATTTAAATAATGATAAAAAAGAAAAATAAATAGCGTATAGCATGCAGCCACTGTTCTCCTAGAACCGGGTTACCATAATGCTCTTGTCAACTCAAGATCACCTTTGTTTAGTTTATGAGTTTTTCAACCTAATCACAGTATTTTTCTACTTCCACCAGAGCAGCTTTACCAAAAGATGTAAAACATATAAAAATATGCAAAGGAATATGTCCCTCCCAAATTAAAACAAACAAACAATAACAAAAAAAACTGTATTACAATGTCCTATGTGGGGGCAAAACATTTTGTTAACTTGTTTTTGTGTTCTGAAATGGCAAGAAGTCTGAAACCTAGAGTGAGGATTTAGTTTTGCAGCTCTATTATTTGATTTATTTTCTCCAGATTGAGCACTTTAATTATTGGTAACCTGTGACTGCATTCTGTGGGTTATGCTTCTGCTGCTTTCTTTTCTGCCCACTCACTATCACATGTTGGCCCAGGCATAAGTACTCACACATAGTTTCTAACTAGTACCTTTATGGGCAGACCCATCCAGCACAAGGAAAAACGGAGAGCTGATAATTACCCCTGAACGCCCATCCTAATTGAGTACACAGACACCCTCTCCTTGGGTCAGTCTTTATCAGAGAACCTGTTTCATTTTCATGGAAACATTAATTACTATATGAAGTAATCCTGCTTACTTAATTGTGTGTTTGCTTATTGTCTGTCTCTTCTTACTAGATTAGAACATGCTTTCCATGAGACTAGAAAACTTGTCTTTCTAATTTATCTGTGTCCCTGGCACCTAGAAGAGAACCTGGCACATAAGGATTCAACAAAGGTTTGCTGAAGGAATGAATTCCTAATGCCTTTGGGAGCACAAACACTGGATTTACACATGAATCCCTAAAGATAGTATTCAAGTATATTAAAATCTTCTAAATAGAAGGGATTTCATAGGTCATTCAGAGATGGCAAATTTTTGTTAAAAAACCAGATAGTGAATATATGAGACTGTGTGTCATGTGGTCACTGCCATCAACTACTCCAGGGGGCCATGGTAGCAGGAAAATAGCTATAGACACGATGTGAATGAGGACGGCTCTGTTACAACAAAACTTTATGTACAAAAACCGTCACTGGTGATCTAAAGTTTGCTGACCTCTTCTAGACCAACAGTTTTCCAGTACAACTGCTTCCCATCCACTCTCACGCACAGCCACTGCCTTACTTTACTCACATACTCCTAGTCTCACACAGACCCATCGGATTAGCTGAAGCAAAGTCACATGCAGAACCCTCACCACAAGGGAGGTGGAGAAATGAAAGCTTATTCCCCAGCCTCTTTGAACAGGAAGTCAAGGTAGAAGGGCGTTGGAATGGGTGTTGAGTAAACCAGTTTATAACATCTTCCATAGGAATCTTAAAGCCAGAGCTCTTTACCCTTATCTCTAAACCAGTTTAGACTATCCCGGGGGGAAGGGGGGGGGGCAAGGGAACTTCAGCCCAAGGATCTCTGGCATAACTACATTTTATGGAAGAAAAGTAGCTTCTCAAATTGCCTAGAGGATTGACACCCAAGGAATATTTTCGGCTTGTTAGTAAAAGCCACACAAGTAGAAAAGTGAAGAACTGGAATAATTACCCAGGGAATTCAGATCTCAAAAAATTTTGCCTGATCACAAAAGCAAAAAGGCGCAAACGAACAAACAGTACCTCTCAAAATTCAAATAATTGCTTTAGTCATTTTTTTGCCACTTGTAGAGACATTGTTAAACCCTGAACTTCAATAGGGTGGGGTCGGGAATTGCTCCTTCTAATTGCACATTGGCGTCTGCACACACCTTTCAGATCTGATCAGGAATGTCAATGAGCTTATTCAGCCCTGAATGCAGAGGGTAAATGAAATAAATCAAATAAATCACATTATCTTCTTTTTATCTATCAACAGATGATTATTGACTTAAGAGTTGACAATAGTACAATTATACAAAGAAACTTTGACCTATATTGAAAGTTGTTTGAGGTGATAGCTCCACTAATCAGAGACCAAATTAACACGTCAAAATTTCAGCAGATGTTATGTCTGATTAGTGGTATTATAATGATATTCTTTTCAAATTTTCAAATTTATGTATATACTGTCTATAAGATCCCTTTTTTGGTAGATTTATTGCTTACTCTGTGTTTAACCCCTCCTGAGCTGTTCTCTGTCTTGCTCTGCATGTAGAGGGCTGCCCTGCATAAACTGCAGCACCTATCCATCTTGCTGCCACAGGTTGATTGCTCTAGAAGGAGACACAGAAATGGAGTTTGGAATGTATTATCTGTTGTTGTTTCTTAAAAAGAGAGCAATTGTCTGACCAGGTGGTGGCTCAGTTGATAAAGCATTGGATTGGGATGTGGAGGACCCAGGTTCGAAACCCTGAAGTCGCTGGCTTGAGTGTGGGCTCACCAGCTTGAGCACAGCGTTGCCGGCTTGAGCGTGGGATCATAGACATGACCCTATGGTCGTTGGTTTGAGCCCAAAGGTCGCTGGCTTGAAGCCCAAGTTTGCTGGCTTGAGCAAGGGGTCACTAGCTCTGCTGTAGCACCCCCCCCCCATCAAGGCACATATGAGAAAGCAATCAATGAACTACTAAGGTGCCACAACAAAGAATTGATGCTTCTCATCTCTCTCCCTTCCTGTTTGTCTGTCCCTATCTGTCTCTCTCTCTCTGTCAAAATAAATAAAAATAAAAAATGACATCAATTTAAATCCAAATAATGTGCAACATATAGGTATTTATTTATAATGCATTTATTACTTTTAACCCTCATTAAATATTTATAGTCCATTAAGTGAAGGATAACTGAGACATATGAGCCTAAAAGAGTTTGAGATATCCTTTTCTCAAGAAGCTCACAACTGAATGAATAAAACTTAGCTACAGATGATATCATTAAAAATACTAAAAAAGGCACAGTGTCCTTAGAAATATTTATGTTAAAAGAAACTATTTGTTTTTTAAGGCAGTGTAATTCTTGGATGCATGAAGTTTGTTATTCTGAGAGCTGATGAGGGGGTCGGGAACAGTTGAAGTAACAACATGCTTAATGTTAATGAAAATCTCAGTTCAGCGGTGTCCTCAGTTTTTCAGTAGAACCGATGCCCAAAAATATAATTTGTGCATACTTCTGTAAGAAGTCCTCTTCGGGATTAAAAACAAAAAAATCATGGCCACTGAATTTTCTAATGACACAAATCAGAACAAAAGATGTTAGGTGTCTCAGTTTGTATGAGCTGTTACAACAAAATACCAAAATCTGGGCGGCTTATAAGTAATAGAAATTTATTTCTCACAGTTCTGGAGGTTGGAAGTCCAAGATCAAGGTGCCAGCAGACTCATTGTCCTATGAGACCCTGCTTCCTGGTTCACAGAAGATGGAGATCTTTTCCCACGGCAGAGGGGTGAGGAAGCTCTCAGAGTTCTTTTTTATAAGGGCACTAATCCCATTCATGAGGGCTCTACATTACTACCTACCAAAGGCCCCACCTTCAAGTACTATTAAACTAGGGATTAGGTTTCAACATGAATTTGGCAAGGAAGGGACACAATTATTCAGTCCACAGCGTTATGTCCTGGCATTGCAAATGGCAGGCTAAAAAGATCGGAGGTTGACTAGTATTTTCTGAATGTCAAAGCCAGCCCCCTCCGAACTTCTTTCTCTACTGTTTAAACTTATTAAAGCAGAAAGCAGGACTTTAAAGAGATTGGATCAAACCCTGTACCAATCCTCTTTCTTTAGAATACTGTGAATATTCTTTCCTAGGCTTGTGGTCAATTTCCAATCAAAGATTCTTAAGCAGAATCTACTCAGTGTTCTGAGACCTTTTTCTCCACCAAATTGGAAACTCTGGTCTGTTGTAGCTTATGAGATGTTTACATTCAAGGAATTCATTTATGAGGAAATAGTCCTGTTCATTTACATCTAGGATGCAACTTAATCACATTTTCATAAAAATAGAGTTAGTACTAGGACAGAGCTGAGTTCACTGGCTATAAGGATGGAATGAGTCACTAGGGGACTAAACTGGAACTGATGTGTGGTCCTCCCAACTGAAGGATCCCTAGCCAGAACATTCGCACAGTATTTGGAATCGGATCACACCCTCCCTCCTCATATCTCCGAACATCTATTAACCTGAATTAAGGCCAAGGAAACAAACAAACGAACCAGGACGCATGTCCACAGCACAGTGCAAACATGTATAGACAGGGCTGACAGCCTTTGGGTTCTGACAGAAGCCACCTTGCAGGGTCATAGGGGCTTCTAAGAGCAAGTTGGCCATTCTGAAGTAGCCTGGCTGACTCAGCAACAAGGCTGAGTGTCAGAGACAAATGGCTTCAGATAAACAGTACTTGAATCCATTCTGACCCACCTCCCTCGTGGCACGTCTGTCCCCTGGGGAGAACAAGCGTTGTGTTCCAGACCTGGCCAAGCTCTCCACACCCTCTGCAATAGCTGGGACTGAAGCAGCCTCCCCCGGGAGCGGGTGTGTGTGTGTGTGTGTGTGTGTGTGTGTCAGCACTCTCACCACCCCGGAAGCTGACAGATAGGCTGCATGAGGGAGATTTTTGCTAGATATAAAGTTAACTTTTTAAAACTAGTCACATTAACATGACTTTTTAATCTTACAAAGTAGTGAGCTCCCAGCCCTGGAAGTGTTTAGGCAGAGATTTAAAAATTAGCATTGAGGCCCTGGCCGGTTGGCTCAGTGGTAGAGCGTCGGCCTGGCGTGCAGAAGTCCCGGGTTCAATTCCCGGCCAGGGCACACAGGAGAAGCACCCATCTGCTTCTCCACCCCTCCCCCTCTCCTTCCTCTCTGTCTCTCTCTTCCCCTCCTGCAGCGAGGCTCCAATGGAGCAAATATGGCCCGGGCGCTGGGGATGGCTCCTTGGCCTCTGCCCCAGGCGCTAGAGTGGCTCTGGTCGCAAAAGAGCGACGCCCCGGAGGGCAGAGCGTCGTCCCCTGGTGGGCGTGCCGGGTGGATCCCAGCCGGGCGCATGCGGGAGTCCGTCTGACTGTTTCTCCCCGTTTCCAGCTTCAGAAAAATACAAAAAAAAAAAAAAAAAAAAAAAAAAAATTAGCATTGGATGAAAAGCTGGGCTAGCCTGCCTTTAAAGCCCCTCCCAGGATTCCTATACTTCTAGCTAAAAAGTAGACTCAAATGTGTCATTTTTCTTTGTCACTTTTGTTTGGTTCACATGCAAATACACGAGAAACTGTTAAGAGAATGCAAGAAACCAACTTTCCTACTCACTGTACTGCTGTGATGGTCAACTTCATGTGTCAACTTGACTGGCCCACAGGATGCCCAGATGGTCAGTGTTCTGGGTGTTTCTGTGAGGATGTTTTAATCAGTAGAGTAAATGTGGTGGGCATCATCCAATCAGTTGAAAGTTTGAACAAAAAGAATACCCCTCCCCCAAGTGAGAGACTTCTTCAGCAGACTGCCTTTGGGCTTCATTGTTTGAGGTGAAGGGCTGAAAAGCAAGTTGACTAGTTTATCTCTAGAAGACTCGCCTCCAATCACAACTCAATGATGGAAGAAAGGCAGTCTCAGTGATAGCATTAAACCCCTTCTGATTTTATATGGAACGCTGCTCACACTTAACTGATACCTTACTTTTGGCAAATTAAAGCTCATGTTGCTCTACTCCCAACACCTCTTCTACATGAACTTGATTACATAAGTTAATGATCTTCCTACTTCTCCTGTCTTTCATGTCATTTGCAAATTAAGTTACCTTTCTCTTTGGTGGTTCTATTATCCTTCTGTATCTCTGTGAATATCATGCTAAATTATAGGTTCTTTATTTCAACCAAGGTAGCAGTACAGAAGCAACAGACTTACTGTGCAGAATGACACCATGTTGAAGGTGCTTTAAAAAAAATAGTAGAGAAAAGAAAAAATTAGACACCCTCTCTTTCTCCCATCCTCCCAAATGCACCCTCATCCATGTGCTGAATACCAGGCTAGGTCCTGTCCTGTCAATCCCAGGCCCCTGCAAGCCTGATCACCCTGGCCTGGTCTGTGCCTTGTGTTTGATCTGGATGTCTACCTTTTCTGTTGACAGTAAATCATAGGCAAAAGAGTGGCACTTTAATTAATTATGAACACTTTTGAAGAAAGAAAAAGCAACAGAAACTGAATGTGGACATGTAGTTGTTTTAAAATATATATACAAAGGCCCTGGCCGGTTGGCTCAGCGGTAGAGCGTCGGCCTAGCGTGCGGAGGACCTGGGTTCGATTCCCGGCCAGGGCACACAGGAGAAGCGCACATTTGCTTCTCCACCCCTCCGCCGCGCTTTCCTCTCTGTCTCTCTCTTCCCCTCCCGCAGCTAAGGCTCCATTGGAGCAGAGATGGCCCGGGTGCTGAGGATGGCTCTGTGGCCTCTGCCTCAGGCGCTAGAGTGGCTCTGGTCGCAATATGGTGACGCCCAGGATGGGCAGAGCATCGCCCCCTGGTGGGCAGAGCGTCGCCCCTGGTGGGCGTGCCGGGTGGATCCCGGTCGGGCGCATGCGGGAGTCTGTCTGACTGTCTCTCCCCGTTTCCAGCTTCAGAAAAATGAAAAAAAAAAAATATATATATATATATATATATATATGAACACTTATAGGCATAAGGGCAGCATTAGCTCAAATAAATATATGTATCACACCACGGGTCAACCTGAAAAAGTCATGGGAACTGATTGACATCTAAAGCTATTTTTAAATACACAGATTCTTTCTTTTTTATTTACTTATTTATTTTTTGTGACAGAGACAGAGAGAGGGACAGACAGGAAGGGAGATAGAGAGAAGCATCAATTCTTTGTTGTGGCTCATTAGTCTCTTTAGTTGTTCATTGATTGCTTTCTCATATGTGCTTTGACCAGGGGCTGCAGCAGCAGAGTGAGTGACCCCTTGCTCAAGCCAGCAGCCTTGGGCTCAAGCCAGCGGCCATGGGGTCATGTCTATGATCCCACACTCAAGCCAGCGACACTGCACTCAAGCTGGTGAGCACGCGCTCAAGCAGAATGAACCTGTGGTCAAGCCGGCACCCTTAGGGTTTCAAACCTGGACCCTCCGTGTTCCAGTCCAATGTTCTATTCAATTTACCACCGCCTGCTCAGGCTAAATACACAGATTCTTTAACAGTATTATCTTTGAAACCTGAGCTATTACTAATTATGTGAAGGAAATAAGTCTTGCCTTCTAGCATTCTTTTGCAAAATAGCCAAGCAAATGTTTTATTAAAACTAGAGTTTGTGGCCCTGGCCGGTTGGCTCAGTGGTAGAGCGTCAGCCTGGCGTGTGGGGGACCCGGGTTCGATTGCCGGCCAGGGCACATAGGAGAAGCACCCATTTGCTTCTCCATCCCCCGCTCCTTCCTCTCTGTCTCTCTCTTCCCCTCCCGCAGCCAAGGCTCCATTGGAGCAAAGATGGCCCGGGCACTGGGGATGGCTCCTTGGCCTCTGCCTCAGGCGCTAGAGTGGCTCTGGTCACGGCGGAACAACGCCCCGGAGGGGCAGAGCATCGCCCCCTGGTGGGCAGAGCATCGCCCCTGGTGGGTCTGCCGGGTGGATCCCAGTTGGGCACATGCGGGAGTCTGTCTGACTGTCTCTCCCCATTTTCAGCTTCAGAAAAAATACAACCCCCCCCCAAACAAACAAACAAAAAACAAAAACAAAAAACTAGAGTTTGTTACTAAGATAAAATTAACTGTTTCAGCTAAGATTCTTCTATTGCAAGCAGTAAAAACTCACACCAGCTAACTTAGCAAGAAAAGGAATTCATTGAGAGGCTATGGTAGGTGATAGTCACTAGGAAAAAGCTAAAAAATTAGCTATCAACAGGGTCAGGAATCAGGCTGCTTTTGGAATCCAGGTAGTTAAAATCATCTTCAAGATGCCATTGTTGAGTTTAACAAGTTCCAGTCCTTTGCTTGCATATTTGTTTGTTTGTATTAAATCCATAGAGATAGTGTACCTGATTGCCTGACTTGATCAATGTCAGCAGTCCCGCCACAACTGTAATCACTGGGAGACGGGTTAGTTTGTCAGACAAAATCAGGAAGCTATTACTAGAAGACAAGAATGGATGGTGCTGGGAGTGGGGTTGGGGTTCAGATAGTGGAGGTCCCACTCTAGCAATGACTTACTGATGAAAGATGTTCATCTTAGATGTGTACTTTCAAGTATTAATGTGATGACAGTGACTAATTTAATATAGAAAAGTCTCTTTATGTATGCCTCGGCTTAGCAATCGGAGATAGCTACTTTACATGGTGACTGTCTTGAATTTGCACCAGAGGAAATATCCTATGTTCCACTGAAGGCATTTTTCACCCATTTCTCGTGGTGTGCATCCCACATATTTAGTTTGTGCTTCTCTTTTTCCGTTGTGTGACTCGGATGTATCTAAATTCCTGAACTTCCTGGAGACCTATAAGCTGAATATTATTACTTTTCTTTTCTTTTTACATTTGCAGTATTGTTATTTGGGAAAGAAATATGCAGTATTGTTATTTGGGAAAGAAAACCTCCAAACATGGATGGTTAGACCGCCACAAAATTTTTCTTCCCACAAATTTCTAAGTAGGCAAACATTTTTTTAAATGGCTTTTTCATTGTGGATATTATTTTTATGTTCTATGTGAACCAAAGTCATTTGTACATTTCATTTCTTTACACCTTTGGCTTTTATTTTCTTTTTAAAAATTTGAACAGCTTCTTCAGTAGCTCGTGTAAACCAAATATCACTTGTGGTGGCATGTGTGCATGTATGTCAAGTGTGTGTATAGATTAATTCTTTTTTTAAGAATCTGACAGGTAAGGGAATATTTGTTCTTTTCTTTTTGAGACAAAATTAAAATAATCATTTCAAAGAAAACATTTTAAACCTTCTATTTTAAAATTCCATCATCACTCACAACTGCAAATACATACTGCCAGTCACGGCTGCTGTTTTGAGGAGTGACAGAAATGACTGGATAATTATCAGCAGGTTGCTTTTCGTTTTATAACTGTTAAGTGACAAGTTGCCAAGCATTTGTTGAGAGTCCTAATTCCCCTTCTTCCCCTCACACTCATCATTCAATCCACCAACAAGCCTTTAGGAGCTCCCTTCAAGCATTAGTCTGTATCCTTCCACTTCTATTTTCATTACTATAACCCTAGGCCCAGCCACTGTCATCTTCCAACGGGACTATCTAGTAAGAGCCTTCTAAAGTTTCCCAGCTTCCATGACCCTCCTCCACATGGCCTCCAAGTCCGGATGTAAGGCACCTGTCAACCTCTTCCACTCATGGGTTTTGTCCTTTTCATTACTTAAATAATCAAGCTAGAACCCACCTCACAGCCTTACATTAACTAGTCTCTCTGTCTCGAATACTTGGTATCTCCTGAAGGTTGTACAACTCTCTCTTTCATATTTCTCAAGTCTTAATGCAGATGGCAGATCCTTGGAGCAACCTGAAGTGATTCCCCTTTCTAAATTGCCACCACAGTCCCATTCCTATTCACTCTCTAACCCTCTATGTTGCTCATATGTTTTTCCTGCAGAGAACATATCACTATCTGAAATTATTTTATATATGTCTCTCTTTAAAAGATAAGCCCTATGAGAAAAGAAACTTTGCCTTAATTATTGCTGACTCTCCAGCAATAATTACAATACTGCCTATCATACAATATGCTCTCAATCAATACTTGTTGGATGAACGAATTCTCCTACTTCTGGATACAATGGTTACTCCCATGAGCTATTTATGAACCCAGTTGTCATAATGGAGAAAACTTACCTTAGTGATGAGAAGGTTGAGAAGAGATGTCTGAAAATGTGGTGGTATAACAGAAGCGAAATGGAAGGGAGCCTAGAGATCCAATCATTTCAGTCTCCTACATTGTACCAGATTGCATTGTCACAGAAAGATTCACAGTAATTTCCTACTCTCTGTACTGTAAAGACCTCTAGCAAGAATGCAAAGTCACTTGAGTGGACAGTACCTTATAGAATAAGCACTGACACTTAACAGCCTGTGACTTTGGTCAAGTTTCAAATGCACTTCTTCCCTTATCTATAAAGTGGAAACATTGCCACCTACTTCACAGGTGATCAGAGAAAGTCAGCAAGACATGGCCATGACAGAGCCCGGCCCAGTGCTTGTATGGAAATGCTCCGTGCATGTTAGTTCCAACTCTAGCATTTTTCCTTTAGCTTCCTCCATCCTTCCAACTCTAGCATTTTTCCTTTAAACACTCACAAAAGAATGATTTGGCATGCCGTATATACTTTTAGAGCATCAATATATAGGTTTTTAAGGTTTGTTTTCTGAGCCCACGTAATCAGATGAGTTATGTCTAATCAGCCAGAGCTGCAGTCTTCTTTGGGTAGTAACAGCTTCAGATTTTGAGACTACATTGCCTTCACTGCATTTTATTCTCAGTGCATCACTAAAATGACAAGCTGCATTCCTCAGGATGTATCAGGAATTCTGTTTCTTAGCAACACCCCTCCCACAGGCGATAAAAGACAGAGCATAATTCCCTTTGGGCATTAGCAGTCTGCTCATAATACTGAAAATGTGGCCAATTTCTCTTAGATGCAGAATTAGTAATCAGTTTTCCACCTCTGAGAGACAATATATTTGAAACCTTTCAAAGTAAAGCTTTTGAAAAGTTTGGAATATTTCTCATTCCAATGTCTGCTATTTCAGGACTTATTTTTAAAGATATTATAGAATTTTGATGTAACAGGTCATATAGCATTGCTTTTCATAATCCAAAACTAAGAATGAATCCTCTCTATTCTTTCAAGAACTGTACAATCTAGGCCCTGGCTGGTTTGCTCAGTGGTAGAGTGTCGGCCTGGCGTGCAGGAGTCCCAGGTTTGATTCCCGGCCAGGGCACACAGGAGAAGCGCCATCTGCTTCTCCACCCCTCCCCCTCTCCTTCCTCTCTGTCTCTCTCTTCTCCTCCCGCAGCCAAGGCTCCATTGGAGCAAAGTTGGCCCAGGCACTGAGGATGGCTCTGTGGCCTCTGCCTCAGGTGCTAGAATGGCTCTGGTTGCAACAAAGCAATGCCCCAGAGGGGCAGAGCATTGCCCCCTGGTGGGCATGCCGAGTGGATTCCGGTCGGGCGCATGTGGGAGTCTGTCTGACTGCCTCCCTGTTTCCAATTTCGGAAAAATTCAAAAAAAAAGAGCTGTACAATCTAGTGTCTTAGTCATAGCTGCTTTTGAGAGGCCTTGCTGACAATGCATCAGACCTAGGATCTGAGACCTTCAGGGATGAGACTTGGATGACATATGTTCCCTTAAGATCCAGAGTTTTTATCCACTTTCCATGTTGACTAGTACATATGACTGGATGTCTGCTGGATCTTACTGCATCCCAACTTCTCTTCATAGACGCAACACCTAACTAACCCCAAGTTTGGGGCTTATCTTTGAATTTGGGGCACTTCCCCAGTACCTGCCTTGCTCTAGTGTGTAGTTCAATTTTTCCTTCATCTGCATATTCCTGCCGTGCATAGTTCCTAAGTTGTAACAACAACTTACCTGTCCATAGAACTCCATTACTACTTGCTGCTAACCCAGTATAGCATTAATTAAAGACATGTAATATGTAATGTAGTAAAAGGGAAAAAAAAGAATTAAGAGTTTCTAATTCTTTTTTGTTTGTTTTTTGTTAAGAGAGAAGATAGAAAGGCAGGGAGAGGAGTGGGAAGAATCAACTCGTAGTAGTTGTTTCTCATATGTGCCTTGACGTGGCAAGCCTGGGGTTTTGAACCAGCAACCTCAACATTTCAGTTGACACTTTATCCATTGTGCTACCACAGGTCAGGCAAGATTTTCTAATTCTAAGCTTCCCCTCCTACTACCAAGTTCACTGTTCAAGAAATCATAACAACTTCTAGTTTTGAACACCAGCTACACTCCTCAGTTTTATAGTCTAGATTTCAGAAAACAAAAGTTTTACATTTTTGATCAAGTATAAAATAAGCTCATTGAACATGTAAAGTTTATTTAAAGGTTAAAATCCAAATAAGTCCAATATTTATCTTATTTTACCATCAACTTTGTCATTAAATAATAATAGTTACTATATTTATTAAGAGATTATGTGCCAGGTGTTCTACTTAGCACTTTAAATGATTTATTTACTCTTCATAAAAACCTTGTATGATGACCTACAATTGATGTTCTCTATAGGATGTAAAAGACACTCAGGGCTCTGTTTTCCAGAGGAGGTATAAGATTAAGCTACTCAGCAGTGATTGGTGAAGTGAGAAAGTAAATAAATGCTTCTCAAGTTAAAAAACAAAACAAAACAAAACAAAAAACCTTATGTGGTAGGGATTACTAATTCTCATTAACTGTAGAACTGAGACTTATAAAAGTTAAGGAACTAGCTCAAGGTCACACAGCTAGTAATAGAGACCCATGCACTTAAGTAATATATTAATCTTTATACACTAATAAATTATTCATTAGTTCTTTTTACTTTTTTGTTCTGTTCATCACTGCCTTTGTCCTATTTTGTTGACTCTAATTAAATAAATAAATGAAACCACATGGAATTTTACATTTCTTTTTTTTTTTTCTTTGAAAGCACAGATGTCTGTTTATTTATTTATTTATTTTTTTATAATTTTATTTTTTTAATGGGGTGACATCAATAAATCAGGATATATATATTCAAAGATAACAAGTCCAGGTTATCTTGTCGTTCAATTATGTTGCATACCCACCACCCAAAGTCAGATTGTCCTCTGTCACCTTCTATCTTGTTTTCTTTGTGCCCCTCCCCACCCCCTATCCCTCTCCCATTCCCCCCTCCCACCCGTAACCACCACACTCTTGTCAATGTCTCTTAGTTTCAGTATTATGTCCCACCTACGTATGGAATAATACAGTTCCTGTTTTTTTCTGATTTACTTATTTCGCTTCGTATCATGTTATCAAGATCCCACCATTTTGCTGTAAATGTTCCGATGTCACCATTTCTTATGGCTGAGTAGTATTCCATAGTGTATATGTGCCACATCTTCTTTATCCAGTCATCTATTGATGGGCTTTGAATTTTACATTTCTAGAAAAGGTAGTACTCAGTAGTTATCTAAGGAAACTTGAACACATTCATACTTAATACTTAAACCATTAACACTATAATTGTATATTAACAAAGAAGGTATGTTGAATGAATTCAATGCATTAAGAAGGCTCCATAAGCTTTGACTAGTTTTCTGAACAGATAAGTTTTTCATCACCAGAGCCAGACTATTTTTTCAGCTGTTTGACAATCAGAGTAACTTAACCACAGCTCTGCAATTCTGTCACGTCCTGTTGGTAACTAGGAGACTAGCAAGCACAACAAATGTGGTCACAATTATTTAAAGTGTGTTCCCATCTGATGGATCTAATTTTTTCTTAGACACCTGATATTGGAATGGCTATCATTTTCTATGACTAAAAACATTCTTGCCATTATAACTTAATAGGCCACTCCTTAACTTTAACACAAGTACTCCAGCAAACATACTATCTATTATGCTATTGGCACAATCCAACAAAGTGCACTACCATTTAGCTATGTATTAGTGTCTTGGAAGAAATTCGTGCTCTCTCTTTCTCTTTCTCTCTCAATGTGTATATATAAAATGTAAACTTAAATATATCACATATATGTTATATATAAATTGACATGACATGTATATATTTATATATAAATGTAATATTAAATGAAGTATCTTGAGAGTCAATACATAATATATAGTAAATGAAATACTTATGATGAAAAGATATATTAAATACACATTTCTTATTTCAGCTACCTTGAGATGTTAGTCCATTGCTAGAGATATATGACATTCTATTTAAGAGGCATTAAATACTAAATGCTTCACAAACATGTAAGTAAGAATAAAAATAAAAGTTGTACTTTGTACACCAAAATAACCCAAGTGAATTCTAGTAAATTAGAGGAAATACAATATACAGCTTTTATCCTTCCTGTGACCTGGATATTAGGGAAGGTTTACTTGAGCTAGGTCTACAGTGACTACAAAATGAAGGCTGCTCTGTGGCTTGAAAGGTTCTCAGCCCCAAATTTTGGCCTTATTACAGGTTGCTCTAAGCAACTTTGCTTTCTATTGTGGGAGAGGAAAAACAATGTTCACATTCAGAACTAAGTTCCAGGGGCATACCCAAAGATATATAGGTCTCTCAGCAGTTATAATTCTATGATTTCCTGATTGATTAACAAAGCATAACTGAATTCTAGGGAGAATATCAATATAAGAATGACCTTGATTCAATTTTAATTTATAAAACTGAAAATCCCTTGATAAGTCTGGTACTTGTTACCCAGAAAAATTTGAGATGAGACTGGTGTACTAGCTTACTACAGACTAGTAGTAAGCTAGCTTACTCATTCCAAACACATGGAAATGGTGGATAAATATACTTTCCCTCCCCACCTCAATTTGTTTTAATATATAGCAGAGTGTGAAAGAAAAGGAAAACCCTTAAGTTATAGAAACGAAGAAGAAAGTTCAAAGCCAAGTTTAAGTGCACAAACTAATGCCAACATTGATGGTGGTGGGGTGTCTAATGGCTAGGAACTGAAGGTTTGGCACCTACAGAAGGCACCTCCTTGAGCCGCAATTATACAGAAAGCTGAAAGTAAATTCTACGTATAATGTCAGGAACCTGGGAAAGACTATTCCTTTAGTAAAAGGACCAAGAAACCTTAGCCTTCTAGTCCAATAAGGCAGCAAAGAGCCTTTGTTGTCTATTCATTATATGAATTGGGTTAAAAACAATATGGTCCCATAATTCACCCTTTTTATATAGGATTTCCAAACTGAAATTTTAATATAAATACTGATTCTGAAACCCTGGGGCCCTGGTTGCTCTGGAGAGCTATTCTCCAAGCCCTGGACACAGAGGTCTTCTACTTAAAAATGTACCACCTGCTGAGGATAGCTACAAAAATAAAATTATAACTTCCAGGAGAAAAGGCTCCATCATGAAAAAAGCAGCACTATAAACAAGAGGATTAGCATCTAGGAACTGAGATAGTATAACTATAAGGAAGCATAAAGCAGGAATGTTTAAAGAGATGAGAAAGCCTGACCTGTGGTGGCACAGTGGATAAAGTGTCAACCTGGAAATGCTGAGGTCACCAGTTTGAAACCCTGGGCTTGCCTGATCAAGGCACATATGGGAGTTGATGCTTCCAGCTCCTCCCCCCCCTTCTCTCTCTCTGCCTCTCCCTCTCCTCTCTAAAAAATGAATAAATTAAAAAAATTAAAAAAAAAAGAGATGAGAAAGAAGTTTTTTATTTTTTTTTATTTAGTGAGAAAAGAGAAAGAGAGAGAGAGGGATAGATGGACAGGAACAGACAGATAGGAAATCCCATCAACTCATAGTTGTGGTGCTTTAGTTATTCACTGATTGCTTTCTCTTATGTGCCTTGATGGAGTGGGGGTGGGGGGCTCCAGTGGAGCCAATGACCCCTTGCTCAAGCCAGCGACCTTGGGCTCAAGCTATTGACCATGAGGTCATGTCTATGATCCCATGCTCAAGCTGGTGAACTTGTGCTCAAGTTGTAAACCTCTGAGTTTCAAACCTGGTTCTTCAGCGTCCCAGGTTTTGATGCTCTATCTACTGTGCCACTGCCTGGTCAGGCGAGAAACTGAAAAAGCAACGAGAACTTGAACAAAACAGAGCTTCTAAAAAATAGGCACTGAAATTTTAAAATTTCACAGATGTCTTAGCAGATTAGATAAGAGATAAAGAGTTAGTGAATAAAAGGAAGTTATAAAAAAAATTACAGAGTCTAGTGCAAACAGATTAAGAAATGTTCATAGACAAAGAAGAGATTGGAAACATCTAACAATATCCCTGATAGGAGTTCCAGAAGGAAAGAATAAAGAGAATGAGAAAGAGTCAACAGACAAAGAGATCATGAGTAATAATTTCCCCAAACTAAAGAAAGACATGAGTCCACAGAGTTGAAAACTCATACTGAGTCACAAGATAAATAAATTCCTCCTAATCACATCATAAGAAAATATAAAATGCGGAAGATAAAGAAGTAAGTGCGAGAAAAGAAAATGAGTACCCACAATGGAACAAAGAATGACAGAACTTAGCAACATTAGAGGCCAAAAGACAATGAAACAGTATCTTCAAAAAGCTGAGGATGGCCCTGGCCAGTTGGCTCAGTGGTAGAGCGTCGGCCCGGGTTCGATTCTCGGCCAGGGCACACAGGAGAAGCGCCCATCTGCTTCTCCACCCCTCCCCCTCTCCTTCCTCTCTGTCTCTCTCTTCCCCTCCCACAACCAAGGCTCCATTGGAACAAAGATGGCCTGGGCACTGAGGATGGCTCCATGGCCTCTGCCTCAGGCGCTAGAATGGCTCTGGTCACAACAGAGCGACGCCCAGATGGCAGAGCATCGCCCCCTGGTGGACGTGCCGGGTGGATTCCGGTCGGGCGCATGCGGGAGTCTGACTGCCTCCCCATTTCCAGCTTCAGAAAAATACAAAAAAAAACAAAAACAAAAAAAGCTGAGGAAAAAGCTGTGAGAGTGAGACAAACATAGGTTAACACACACAGTACCCTCCGGCCCCACCTTAACATAAGAATATTAAAGGTACTTTCTAAAGTCTGAAAAGTAATAAACAGAACCCTCATTTAAAATGGAGTTGGGAGGTTAGAAAAGAGAACTTTTATTCATGTCACTCAATGCACACTGCTAAACCCCAACAGGAAGAGGCATACTTTGCATTCCAACAAGAAGTGGTATTATTCTACAACCTCAGCAGAAGAAAAGATTTCTCTTTGCCTAGTAACAGCTCAGCCAATAGGAGACTGCCATAGCTATACTTCAAAATTTCAGTTTCCTCCAGTAGATCCTTCACTTACATTAGCTCCTTCCAAGTCCATAAAAGAATTTTCCTCTCCTTTGTTTCTCCGGACTTGCACATGGTTCACCATTAAATTACAGGCATGTCCCAAATTGCAATTAGTCTTCGTTCCCAAATATACACATTTTGCTGGAGAAATATCTCACTGCCTTTTTCTTATAGATTAATAGAAGTATATAACCTACTATGGAGGTAAGAAAATTTTTTCTCAAAAGTAAGGAATGGAGTGTAAGTAATACATAGTACTATTAACAAAACTGGTAAATAAGTACAGTTGAGCACAAACTAAAACAACAAGAAAATGATTCATTTCGGTGGGAGGAATATTAAAACCAAGGTGGACCATCATCTTAGATTTGTAACAACCTAGAAAATTAGAGATGAGTGATGAGTTAAAACATTCCTAGATCCTTGTAGTATGTATAGCTCTGGCAAGCCAATATGCATGTTGTGTTAGTTTACCAGGGCCACCATAACAACTTACCACCAATTTGGCTTGAAACAAGTCATTTATTCTCGTACAACTGTGGAAGCTAGAATCCCAGCTCAAAGTGTGAACAGGATTAATTCCTCTGGAGGCTCTGAGGAAGAGCCATGCCTCTCTCTCAGTTCTTAGTGAACGTCAACAACCTTTAGCATTCTTTAATTTGTAGCTATATCACTCCAATCTCTGCCTCTATCTTTATAGTCTTCCTATTTGTGTTGCCTGTCTTAACATGGCTTTCTCGCATCTCCTCCATGCCTTCTATTATGTTCTGTCTCTTATATGGACACTGTTCATTAGATTTAGAGCCCATCTTAATCTAGGATGATCTAATCTTGAGATTCTTACCTTAATTATATCTTCAAAGACCCTTATTCCAAATAAGGTCACATTTGGAGGTTCTGGGTTGACCTATCTTTTGGGGACCACAATTCAACCCAATACCCAGTACTGTATGTTAAAAATGTAAGGGTAGCCCCTAAAATTTTTTAAAAATGATATATATATAAATCCTAAACAGATAGACAAATAAATACAGAAAACAATCTCACTGAAGGTAGGAAAAGAGAAACAATAATTAAGCAAAAGCATAGTAAAATAAGATAGTAGAAGTTCAGTCAAAATGAATTACAGTGGTACCTTGAGATATGAATTTAATTCGTTCTGTAACCGACCTCATAAGTCAGTCAACTCGTATATCAAACTGCTAATACTGGACCCGTGTGCCAACGCGCCCACTCACGGCAGCTTCCGAATCACAGCTCGTATCTCGAATATCACTTGGATCTCGAACAAAAATACGGACTGAGTCACAGCTCGTATCTTAAAAGAAAATCGTATATTGGTCTGTTCGTATCTCAAGGTACCACTGCAGAAATAACTTTAAATGCAAATAAGTTAGAAGTAAAATTCAGATTAGATTAAAAACAAAACAAAACCTACATATACCATTGTTGATCAAAATATCCAGATTTAGTTTCCATTTTCTTCAATACTTTCCTCAGTGCCTTAGTTTAGCAAGGCAAAAGTACACTCTTACTTGATTAATGTCCTGAACTCATTTTCACCTTGACAACATTAAGACTACACTTTAAACAGAGGTTGCAGAATAGAAAAAAAGGAAGAAAAAAAATGCTTTCAAACCAAATTTCTCCGTTCTAATTGTAGCTGAGTTAATCATTTTTTTGGATCAGTTTCAAGATTTATTTATTTATTTAGAAATTAAATTTAATGGGATGACATTGATCAATAAGAGTACATAGGTTTCAGGTGAACACCTCTATAGCATCTGAACTAAAAATCAGATCAATTTGAACCCAAAGTCAAATCATTTCCTGATACTGTATATTTGTCCCTCCTTCCTCCCCTCCCCCACACCTCCCTTCCTCTGGTAACCACTTTTTTTTATGTCCACATTATCAGTTTTTTGCATTTTTCCAAAGCTGGAAACAGGGAGGCAGTCAAGACAGACTCCCGCATGCTCCCGACAGGATCCACCCGGCATGCCCACTAGGGGGCGATGCTCTGCCCCTCTGGGGCATTGCTCTGTTGCATCCAGAGCCATTCTAGCACCTGAGGCAGAGGCCACAGAGCCATCCTCAGTGCCCGGGCCATCTTTGCTCCAATGGAGCCTTGGCTGCGGGAGGGGAAGAGAGAGACAGAGAGGAAGGAGAGGGGGAGGGGTGGAGAAGCAGATGGGTGCTTCTCCTGTGTGCCCTGGCCGGTAATTGAACCTGGGACTCCTGCACGCCAGGCCGACGCTTTACCACTGACCCAACCGGCCAGGGCCCACATTCAGTTTTATATCCCACCTATGTGGGAGATAATTTGTCTCTCTTTGCTCATCTCCCCGCTGCTCCCCCCTTCCCCTAGTTTTTAAAAGTAGTTTTAGATAGCTTAAAAGATTAACAAAAGGTTAAAACTGTGAGATTTTTTTTAAATTTATTTTTGTTGATTTTAGAGAGAGAGGAAGGTAGATAGAGGGAGACACAGGGAGAGAGAAGCAGACAGACAGAAACATCTGTTCCTGTATGTGCCCAAACTGGGGACTGAACCAGCAACCTCTGCGCTTTAGGACGAAACTCTAATCAACAGAGCTATCCATCCAGGGCAAAGTTGTGAGATTTATTTTTGATCCCTCACTCAACTTTATTCTTCTGCCAATTCTCTTAAAAATATTTTTTTTCCATTCCAGACTACAGAAAATGGTCGTTACTGAACCGGCTAGACCATGACTGATTTTCAATCGTGGTGAGCACGAATTCTGAATGCACCACATGGGTCAGATTTAATCAGAACACAAAAAAACTGTCACCTGCAAACACACACATGCTTCAATAATTTATGTAAGGAAATGCTATTTTAAAATAAAATATAAAGTACAAATTTTGGCACAATAATGATGTCATAAGATGAAGAAAATTCAGTCAATAGACTGCACTTTTTCTCATTTTGATGAAGATGAACTAGCCAGCCAGTCCTAATAATGTGAACTGTTTTTTCAAAAAGGTATACAATGTGATATATAAGAATTTTTTTCACCAGATCCATTATTTATTTATTTATTTATTTACAGAGACAGAGAGGACAGATTGGAAGGGAGAGAGATGAGAAGCATCAATTCTTTGTTGCGGCACCTTAGTTTCTCAGTGATTGCTTTCCCATATGTGGCCTGACTGGGGAGGGGGGAGGGGCTACAGCAGACCAAGTGACCCCCTGCTCCAGCCAGCGACCTTGGGTTTAAGCTGGTGAGCCGTGCTCAAACCAGATGAGCCTGCACTCAAACTAGCGACCTTGGGGTTTCGAACCCGCTTCTCAGTCCGATGCTCTATCCACTGCTCCATCGCCTGGTCAGGCTGATATATAAGAAATTTTAATTCAAGACCTATCTAAATTCTTTTTAAACCTAAAAATCAGAAAAAAAACCTCTGTCCTTCAGAATACGATTGAAAATTAGGTTTGTCTTTCCCAAAATATTGCTCTCTTCAATAGCAGAATTGTGTTAGTAATCTTCACATCCCTGACTCACTGCACAGTGTTTGATAGTCAATAAATTTATTGACTGTGTGAATGTACATGATAAATTTTCCCCCAAGTTTATTCCCCTATGACCATGAAGAAGACCCTTTTCCTTAAACTTTTAGTACATTGACAGTTTAGGAGTTTAAGTTCTGATAGTCTGACCCAATAATAAATATCCTTTCCTGTTATGATATAAACTAAAAAAATACTTGGAACTTAAAGAAAAACCAATGCATTCAACAGAGCACCATGCAGTTTTATGAGGGTTACCAGCAATTCTTATATTTTGGCTTTTATCACAAATTGTTTCAGTATTTCAACATGGAAAATAACTTTTTTAATAAATACCCTTAAAAAGATAATTAAAACTCTTCCCTAACTTTGCTTCAACCTACTCCTAACAAACCTCAAAATTTTCATTTTTTTAAGGCCTATTCAAAATGGTAGGAAGACAAATTTCGCCAGCTGAAACTTTTGATTCTATTCCAGTAATCACAACTTCTAAATTTAACATAAAAATCTAGAAAGTCAACAAAAGCAGAAAAATACTAGTTAATAAATCATCATGTGAGGGAGGAAGAAGACAGCTATTTAGTTCACAATAGGTTAAATCAGTGGTTCTCAAACTTTTTAAAGCCAGGGTGCATTTAAAATCCTACAAATAATTGTAGGTGCACTATATACAAATTTCTGAGAAATATGTTATAATAATTAAGTAAAATATTAAAGAAAAAAATATAAAATCCAAGCATGCTTTTATGGTAATTAAATAAAATAAATATGACAAAATTAAATTTATTCTGACATTAAAAAACATTTTTGTTACATATTTTGAGTTATGCTTTTTAGAATTCCTAAAAGAGGGGTTAAAAAAAAAAAGACAAAAAAGTTATCTATTTATATTTATACATTCTTAGTAAGATTTAGTAAATTTGGCAGGTCCCAGAACAAATGTGTTAAGTTTTTTCATTCTTGTGTTTATAAGAAACATGAATCTGATGTGTCCTAGCAATTTCTTCAGTGTTTGGGCATATATTTGAAAGGCAAACTCTCATTTCCTCATCAATACATTGAAGAATTCCTCTCTTTTTACTCTTGTGTTGAGTGCAGAAAACCCCCACCATACATATCATTTTAACTTGACACAAAACAAAGGATAAAAGAAACTTGCCTCTAGTCTTTCCGGGGAACATGGGGAGTAGCATAAACAATCCAGCACCTCAGCTTAACAGCCTTTTTCGACCTAATCAGGCAAGTGAAGTAGGGGGTTGGGCAGACTGTCAGCTTACAACCAATTCCCCACACCTCTGTCCCCCAAAAATCTAAACTCCAAAAACTCTGTTGGTTTTTCTGGTCCCCAACAGGCACATATTTCTCTGGAATACCATAGGGCACATCTGGAAATCTTCTAGGGTGTACCAGTGCACCCTGGTGCACTTTGAGAACCACTGGGCTAAATGGTTAAACCATTTCTACTTTAACATATTGTCTTTAATACATTTCCTTATTTTGATGGTGAGCTATAGCTTAGAAGCTTACATCACACAAGTTACTTTGATGCCTATACAAAATAGTCATTAAATAAGTAAATAAATTTCAGATAATGGGAGTTCAGTTTCTCACTGGCAAAGAAGCTACACAAAGGGAGAAAACTGGAAAAATCCAGTATTGGAGATAGCAGTAAAGTCAGGTTTATTGTAAATACATACAGAAGTAATTACAGATTGATTGTGTATGGACACATGTAACAAGAACATCCAACAATTAAGTCTTGGATTCTAAATGCCATTCTGCACTTAAAGGAACAGGATTCTATAGAGACATGGCTGATTCTAGGGCTGGGGCAGAAAATGTTCAAAATAAGCCTTGAGTATCTTGTAGTGCTAGAAAGCAAGGGCTAAGGGCCAAAAAGGGGATCATGTCAAAGACTTGACTCCCAATGGCCAAAGGTAGAATAATGTGAGCATCAAAAGAAATAATCATAGTTTATTATAGCAAAAATAAAATACACATCCATATGCCTATATGAAACATGAATGGATGAGAATTAACAAATCTCCCTTATATTAGAATTCCAAATAATATATGTGAATACCTCCTCTAAGATAGAACTTAATTCCCCCCCCTCCATGAGCAAAGGATAGACTTAGTGGCTGACTTCCAGAGTAACATATGGAATTGAAACCACTGCAGTGTCTTAGACTGGGTCTAGGAACAGAAAAAGGATGTTACATTGATAGAACAACTGGGAAATCCAAATGAAGTCTATAGTTGGGTTAACTGTATTGTACCAATGTTAATTTGTTTTCATAAACTAAAATTGACATAAATCACCATGTAAGATGTTAACATTAGGGGAAGCTCAATAGAAGGTATACAGTAACTCTCTGTAACTACCTTTGTGACTTTTCTATGTATCTGAAATTACTCCAAATTTTAAAAAGTATTGAAGTATTCAAAGAAATAAGAATGTTCTACAAATCTTACTAATTTGTATAGTTCATCTGTAAAATAAAAATTATTTGCATAATTCAAACATACCAAGACTTCTTCAAAGTAATATAGAAAGAAAATTTAAGATTTAAAATGAACACACACACACACACAAAATATACCCAATATATTGTGTATATCTGGGAGGTGAGATTGGTTGTTTTCTTTTTGCGTATTTTCCAGTCTTCTACAGTAAGTGAATACAGTCATCATTATTTGACATAGGGCCTGCTACTGCAGGAATTCAGTATTATTGACTGAATACTCAACTAGCATTACTTCTACTATTAAAGAATCAAGGTGAGGATAGTCTCCCAGCAACCTGTAAAGAAGCCGGCCCAGTGGGGGGACATGCCTGTGGTGGGGAGTGTGAGGGGTGTAGTCGTGGGCAAGAGGCTCCAATAGGAGCTGATGCTCCTCATGATAATCCTCTGGAGATGAGAATTTCTGTCTTCCCTGACTTGGACCACCTCTTCAAATCCTGGGCAGGGAAGGGGAAAGAACCATCCACAGAGTAGCTGGAAGACCTGAGGTCTCTCTCCAAGAGTTCCCCATTGGCTACTGTCACAGCACCTACCATCAAAGCACGCCCACAGAGAAGTTCCTCATGCCCTGCCACCCTCACCACCATGTGGACACCAGAGTCATTTCAGCCTAGACATCCTGGAAGACAAGTGGTCAGACCTGTGTGTGACATCAGAACCATCCAGATCTCCATGCAGTGCCCGCTGGGAGGACCCTACATGGATAGCTCTTTGAATACACATGTTGCTTAGTTCTGAAACACCCACTACCTTTAAGAACCTGCAAGAAACCTACCTTACAGGAGGTCTCCCTCTTAGAACTCTGACCTGGATGTCCAGCCTATCTTCCTGTGTTGTTTTATTTTTTCCTCAGATGGTCTTGCTTTTCTTTGATTCTGTGTAGAACTCTGTAATATGAAGCTGAGGTGTCATTTTTGTTGTTTTTTAAATGTCTGCAGTTGAGCACTTGTAAGGAGTACATTAAATAAATACATTTTGTTAAAAAAAATAATTGTGGTGCCTGCTAAATTTTAGAACTAAATATTATCACAAGTATCCTTTATAATTTTATAATCTACAGACATTCAATTATAAGGGTAAAAGAATTTCAAAAATAAACATCAACCCTATGCTCAATTAGTACCAATTATCTACTTCTGATTTTTCAGAAAAGAATAAAAGTAAATAAGGCTCAAATATATCAAAATAAATTGAGTAGATATCACTTTACAAAACTTTTGTTTACTGGCAAGTTTTGGAAATAATTTTAGACTGAAGCTGTTTTTCCATTTTTATTTTTGGTAATAATGTTAAATACTTCAAACCACTCCAATTTTGACTTAGACCAAAGTATACAGTAATTAATAAGCACTTAAATTATTTTAGTTTACCACTCATCAAACCCTTTAATGCAAATGTACATGCCTTTTTTTTTTAAAGAGACAGGGCGAGAATGAGGTGATAAGCATCAATTTGTAGTTGCATCACTTTAGTTGTTCATTGCTACTCATTCATGCCTCAAGGGGGGATGGTGAGTGCTCAAGCTGGCGAGCCCATGCTCAAGCCACTAACCTCAGGGTTTTGAACCTGGGTCCTCAGCATCCCAGGTGAACACTCTGTCCACTGTGCTACCACTGGTCAGGTAAATATATGTGTCTTAAATGTATTCCTTTTATAAGTTTATAATAAATTTAAATTTTTAATTTTTTAAGGCAGAGAACTGTATTGTTTAATTTTTTTATATCAAATACTAAGAAAATATATAATTGAGATAATTTTACTAGAGAAAATCTTATTTAAGAGTCTTTACAATAAACACAATGTAAGGTAAAATGGCACCTAGGTATCAATTATTTCACAATTCCCATAACCCAAATTACTCAAGAAAGAACCTGCTGATAGTACAGAAATAGGCGGGGGGGGGGGGGGGAATTTAAAAATCTTTTAAGAATGGAGTATCTTGAGGATATAAGAAGATCTTCCCTTGTTCAAACCTTAATAATATTCTTATCTGTATACATTTAAATTTCCTTTTAAGTACTGGTGATATTTGGGGAGAACCCCAGAACCAAGGGTAAAAAGACTATAGTTTAGATAGGCCATATCAAAAGGATGACAAAGACTGTACTTGTCATGGATATGACAGGTTAACAATTCAAAAGGGGAAAGCCTACTCAACTGGATATTTCAATCTATGGTTAGAGTTTAGATATTAAAGCCAGTGAATAATCTGGATCTATTAAAGCTTTTTGTATTAGGAAACATATATGTAAGGAAAATACAAGGAGCACTTAGATTTTATAATTTAAAAGTGATGGAAATAAATTTATAAAACTTATCTTCATATTAATATATTTATGACATACTGCTGATACTTAATATCAAACCAGTTAAAGTAACAAGTGTTAAAAGCAATCCTTCTCCCAAGCTTTTGACCATAAGTCTTCCCATCTTTAGATTCTGTGGTCTTGACTGGAAAAAAATTTAGATGAACTGTACTTTATCAACTTTTTTCCATAGAAGTAATAATAATTGCTATCTCTTAAGTTCTAACTGACTATAAATTAGTTTTTGAAGCAGGCATTCACTATCAAAAGCATTAAGATAACATCAATCAAGTATTAACTGTTAATAAGAATACACTTGTATTTGGTACAATTTTAATTTTATTAAACCTTATAATGAATGCTGTGGCATATCATTTTCCATTGTGACAATTTACTGGCTGGCACCTGAATACAGTACTTCTTTTGAAAAATACACAATGGGAACTGACAAAAGGGAGAGAAACTATAGTTATTTAATGATACATAGGGGAAAGAAAAAAAAAAGACGACCAATTAATTTTAATTCTCTTAGTACCTACTCTTAAATGGTTAAAGTTCTGAGCAATAATGCTGTTATAGTGCACAAGAACATGATTATTATCTCATTCAGCCCCCACAATCTGAGAAAATTAATTTATAAGGATTCTCATACCTGTAAAATTCAACCTAAGGTTTCTGGTGGGCAATATAATTTTAAAGAGCTACTTTTTCAAATATAGCCTAACAAGTTTCCCAAGTCATAGTAGATGGGGGTTCTAAACTATTATATATTAGGTAGTCACTTTGTGAGTGAGCATTTACTTAACTTCAAAATCATACTGGGCACCAAATTACCTTTTGCTGATTTGGGCTTATGTACTTATCATAGTTATGGACAAAAAAATGATCTTTTAAATCTATAATCCACTGTCTTTATAAAGTAGAATGGTATCAAATCTGAGTAAAGTGACCATTTCTTTTACAGAGACGATCACTAGTGGAACATCTAAAATTCAGCAGGCTTTAACAGGGAATTTTTATAGAAATATAATTAAAACTTACATATTAACTCCAACCAACATCACCATGCTACAGTATAAAGTTTAGATGGACTCAAATGAGTACAATTAGCTCATTAAGTACTAAATTACTTATCTGTTGTTAAAAATATAACACAAAATTTTTATTGTATTCAGTCTTACAACAATTTTGAGAATACTTTCTGACAAAGACCTAAACAGTGTTTGAGGTCACATTTATTAACCAACCTCCTCTAAAATAAAATCATGGACAATATTTAGCTATTCAACTAACTGATTTTTCAAGCACTCCTAACACCATTTGGGGCGATGGTGAAGAGGGAACTGTATCCTAAGTAAAATAAGGCATTTCAGTTATCAAGACTGAGAAACAGTTTTAAGTTATCTATATTTAGTGGTGGAAAAATGCTAAGTAAAGAAATCCTTATTTTATACTAGAGTTGTACAATTCAAGTTCACCTGTAAAACAGTATGAGTCGTGCCTTACTCAAAGAGTGGCCCTCCTACACTCTCCCAAAAGAGAAGGGGAAATATTAAACCACTTAAAAATCCAATTGCTCATCATTTTACCCCCAAATCATTGACATCAACTAATATAAATTCTACTTGCAAAGGTTTCCTTTTTCAAAAAAAGTAGCTCATGCAGATATAATTCTTATGCCATAAGGTTAGAGTCAATGATTTCAAAACACTGATGTCTGTTATTTCTAGAATATTTGTCAAAACCACAAATTATTAACATATGTGGCAGCTCAAATATTTCATTAGATTTGCCCATGGTAAATAAATAAGATATTAAAATCTTTTCATCAAAAGGTTGGACTGACCATTTATCTAATTCTTTTTAAATGGTGAAATTAAATTTACAGTAGACTAAAATAAGGATATTAAAAAAATTAAATCTCCATTATTTAACCAGAAAGTCTAATGCTGTTTTGTTTATTTACTACTCTTCATCTACAAGTTTTTTACTGAATAAAGATGAAATAAACCTAATGTGACTGTTTGCAATGATGGCTCCTTAAATACCATTACATCAACCCTCAGAATAAAATAGTAACACAAAAATCCAAGTGATCCAGCTCACTAAACTCACAAGTAAACTGAGTTTTCTCAAACCAATACGGAGTTTCTTTATTCATAACAATTCCATTAAGACATTTTCAGGGCAAATATGCCATCATAAATTTTATTCTGAGTAACAATAAAGTGCTGAATGAAAATTACCTGAATCTTTTTTAGTACTTTACACTTAAGTTAAAAGAGCCCTTTCTGTGGCATTGGCAAAGCTGTTAAGAAAAAAATGGAAAGAAAAAAAAAAAAGCTAACTTTCAGTAAGGGAAAAGGAAGCACTGCAACCTTTTGTATGTAACTATGGTGACAAATAATTGAGATCAAAGTAATTCATGCAAGTTATCTTTAAAGATATACTTAAGCTTTAAGAAAGAAAGAGCACTGTTACTCACCTGATACTATGGCAGTACATTGCATACTAAAATACCTTAATTATCCTAGATGCCTAGATCTGGCTTGGCAAGCATCATGCCACTGACATGCTTAGCTCTTTTTGTAACTAAAAGTGATTTGCAATTCAATTACTGAATATTTCAATGTGACTCATTAAGCTGTGTGATAAACTTTAGGTTAAATTTAAGCAAATTCTCTACACCTAATCACATCATCAGCACAAGCAGGACAATGCTGGCGCAGCATGAAAGGTGGGTCACTTTAAAAAGATTTTTCCTTTTACTGCATGATATATTAAGATGACAGACCTAAATTTCAACTGGGTTAATGAGTTAGAATAGAATTGTTTCCCAAATTTAGCACACAATAATTTCAGTGGATCACAGAACGAAATCTCAGATGTAGGGGGAAAAAAAGGGAAAAAAAAAAGCTTGAGCTCAGATGCTAATCAATAGCTCTAAAAATTGTCATGCTACAAGAGTACTTTCATAAAATGAACTTTGAACAAACTCAACAGTGTTTTGAGTTGAAGCTGATCAACTGCTGCATAGAAAATATGCTAACATACAACAGTCAAGTTTAAGCCGGTGCGTAGAGAAGATAAAGCACTTATGGTAACTGCAAATGGTAGTAAGTCCATAAAAGTTTGTACAACCTACCATGGGTCCATGGCGGGGGGGGGGGGGGGGGGCAGAGGGGAGGGTTATCAGTAGAAATGGTTAGGAAAAAAATAAAGTGGAAACTGGAGAAGCTTGGAGAAGAGAAGAAAGAAGCAAAAAAACAAAGACTTTCAATTGTATAAAATTCACAAACCAGAAAAGTATAAAGACACCACTGAAGAATGGTTAACTCTGTCCCAAACATCCAACACCAAACAAAACCAGAATGAATAAGCCTTTGGCAGACAATTTAAGAAATTTGAATATGACATTACATTTCTTAATAATTCACAAACAATATATTATATGGTATATATTTATATTAAATACTGGGAAACCAATCCTGTAAATTTGATGCTTATAAAGCTTTAGCCAATGACAGCACGATGACATCAAGCTAAATGAATGCTGGTGTTATCACAACAGTGCTCATTTATAAAACAACTGTTACCAATTCGTGATTTAACAGTGCTAAAATACAGTCAAATTATCATCTATGAAGTGAAACAAAGGTCTCTAGCTTTTCTGGGATATGCCCTTTATAATATATTCTATGATTCACTATGACACGAGCAGCTAGACACTGCAATGTGGTATGATTTATGGGCTGAATCAAATTTTTAGCTATTTCCTTCTCGTCCAGCAAGTCACTAGCAGTTTGTTTGTGCAAGTTTGTGGCATCAAAATGTGCACCTGATTTAATAAGGATATTCATGATGTCTGGATGGTTGTTTAGAGCAGCAATATGTAGAGGACTGTTGTCATCAGAGTCTCTGACATTCACATCAGCACCACATTCTATCAGTATCGCAGTAACTTGCAGAGATGGAAATTTACAAACAGGGTACCGCCCCACACATGTAGTATTCTTGTCCACAGCCAGATGAAGAGGGCTGAAGTTATTCTTTCCCCTTGGATGCAGTTTAAGAAATCTGTATATAGTCTGCTTTTTGAAATGGTCCTGTTCTAGAGTGCAAGGAACTTTTTCTAACAAGCAAATTAAGTGCAAAATGATGGAAAGAGCTTTATTTAACTGTAATGGGTCAGCTGGACACTGAGTCTGTTTGATAGCTCGCTCTATTTCAAGGACACTTTTGCACAGTATGCCCATAAGATCATCAAATGTAACAGTGGTACCCAACAGGCCTTTCGCCCTATCCTGTAGCATAAAAGAGAACAGTTCTGCAAAAGATAATAAGCTGCTGGCGGTCATTGGGCTTAAAGGGTCCAAATTGTTCTGCTGCATATCCAAAGCATATTTCCATAGGTTGATGCATCGTTTGAAATTTCCAGAGTCCGCATAGACAGCGCCTCTATATCTAATATAGTAAGAGGTATCAGGATGAGAAGGACCAAGAATACGTTCTCTAATTAACAGTGCCTGCATTCTCATCTCATCAGGATCAGCAATAAGACCTTCTAGCTCTTCTGAACTGTTTACCTCCTTGGCATAATCATAAGCCATTATTAGTGTCTGAGGTACTGGTTTGCTAATTATATTAGTCCTATCACTGTACCTCATGTTCATTGCCTTTTTCCAGTATTTTAAAGCCCCAAGTAAATCTCTTTTCTTGTCTACAAATGTAGCTCCCAGAAGCTCTAATGCATTGATGCGCTCTGTCTTGCTGGTCTGTGCATGGTGAGTCAGAAAATCCACAATATTTGTGTGACCGGTTACACTTGCTGAGAGAAGGGGAGTCATTCCATAACCATCCTTTTCCATTTTGGCACAGTACATAAGAAGCATCTTCATGATGTCCAAACTTCCAGATTCTGCACAATCATGCAAAGCAGTATTACCTTAAGGGGAGGAAAAAAAGATAAAATATTTTGAGGGACCAGGAAATAGTGCAATACATGTACATACTTTGAACAGGACATACTTAAATTTGATTACAAATAAGAAAAAAAATCTATCCTCAGCACCTGAAACTAAGTGTCTGACACACAGCAGAAATTAAAGAAACACTTGTTAACTTGTTGAATAAATTAAATAATCAAATTAGAAATGAAAGATATCCAAAAATGAAATTTAAAAAATCCTCTTGGTATTTTTAAATAATGTTTTCAAAATCTTATTATATAAATAAAAACCAATGAAATGAAATTAACAGTAGTTATAGTTTTGCTGATAGTTACTTAACTTTCTGGATCAGCTTCCACATTTGGAAATGAGAAATATAGTCTATAATAGCTAAGATTCTTCAATTTGATTCTAACAGTAGTCAGAAATTATTTTTTTATTATTTCTGATTGCCAAGGAAAATTCAATTGTTTTGGTCAAAATTCTTGATAACAAAGTACTTTCCTCAAAAATCTCCCATAAGAAAAACAAGTCCACTGAAATCTGAAAATTATGTGGGTAGTTCAATATGAACTTTAAAAGGAGACATCTGAAGTGTCCTTTCATAATAGAGTATTTCCCATTGTAATTTAATTTTCAAACAATCTTTTTAGATGTATTAAATGTTCTAACACTGTCTTGTTCTTCCTACATATGGATTAAAACTGACAACAGGCACTGGCACATTAGTAAAAACCTGCATGGAACACAATAAGATATTATAACTATCCAAATATTTTAGCTACCTAAGTTTACTAATAAACATTTTACTAATTATCAAAACAATTATTTACATACAATGTTTACAGAAAATTTCAACAGTGATTCATTTTGCATGTGTGTGAAAAGAGTGAACATAGATGGCTAAGACAGCTATCCTTAAAAAGGCCTGCCTGCAAGGCTATTGGCCAGCATCTGGGAACTTATCTGGGAAACGGTTCCAAGACATAAAACTTTTCCTAAATGGTAAGACTGGCTCACTGTGCAAACAATGTAGTTTATGCTGAATACCTACCTGTATTCCTTCTGAGTTTAGAATTTTGGATATGTGATCAGTAAAGTGTACCTTTGTACCAGCACCTAATACAAATCTTGGGCACTGAGCCTCTGGTGGGTTTCCCTGGGCAAAAACATTTCACACATGCATTTGTTTGCTAGGGGAAGACTGTGATCTGTGTGACCTCTCATGAGAAGGAGAGAGCATAAGACCTGCACCCAGATTCCTCTAGACCAGGGGTCTCAAACTCAACTCAGCATGTGGGCCGCAGAGCAAGATCACAGCCATTCGGGGGGGGGGGGGCCGCACTAGGTCTACAAAAGGCAACTGTTACGCAACACTTTTCTCACTGCAGTTGAAAACAAAAAAAAATCAGTACAAGCACAATCGTACATGCAGTTTACTCAGTGTCACAAAACGACCAGAAACTGTAGTTCGCATCACAACTGCTGTTAACTAAGCTAATATCTAGCTAGGATGCTAGAGAAATGAAAAATACAAGTAGACCCCTAGGCTTACTTAATTTTATCCAAAATATTTTGAACTTCGTGGATTAGTCTGCGGGCTGCACAAAATTGTTCGGCGGGCCGCATGCAGCCCGCGGGCCGCGAGTTTGAGACCCCTGCTCTAGACCCTACCTGAGCTTTTCTTATTGTGACTCATCTGCATCTCCTTATTACACTATAATAAACCTTAGGTGTACGTACAATTATATGCTGACTCATCTCCAAAATGGGTGTAGCCTTGGGGACCCGACAAAGCACATATACTAGAAAGTTGTTTAAACCTAAATATTTCACATAACAAATCTGTAACTACAATTCCAAAATAGTAAAAGCTACAGTATTCTTGGACTTGAATCTCTCAAGTTTATACTGTATAGTCTTTCATAATATCTAAATAAATAATTATCTGGATATGTTTATTCTGACCCAGGACTTCCGTGGTCTACAATGGAATGGTGTCTGAGAATGTTTTAGGAATGTGTATGGTAACCAAGCACTGAGAGAGACCAGAACTTTGGACTATTGATGTTCATTTGCTCAAAATAATTTCAATTAAACATTATTGTTTAATTATATATTTTAAATATAATTATATTTAAAAATTATAATTAACTACCTTAATTATATTTTTTAAAACTTTGAATTAAGACCCCAACATTCTCATTTTTTCTCTAAGAAATAGACAATATAAAAGAAATATAAATGCAGGGGAGGTCAAAGGTAGGTTTACAGTTATTTGTATGGAAAATAAAACAATAATTAATAATATAAGAATAAACTGTTTTGTTTACTCACAACTATAAGCCTACTTTTGCTCTCTGTATAAAGAGAATGCTTAGCCTGCATTCTTCTCTATTCACAGTAACAAAATCAGGAATAAAAATACAGCAAAAGCCAGGTATTTTTTTCCCCAATTAACTGAATTTATGTATTGGAAAAATACAGTATATATATCTATATTGCATACACCACATACTGAAAAAAAAAAGATGGTTTAAAAAAAGAATAAGGAAGACTTTCACATTAATAATGGCAGAGTTAATATAATCACTCTCCAACAAAGAACTAGAAAAGCTGAAAATGTATTTTTAAAAATATGTTTGACACCATGGAAGAGCTAACAGTGGACAATAGCCAGGAGAAGAAAGAAAATTAGAGAAGTCCACAATTTGGGGAAGCTTCTGCAGTGGCCCCTATCAATTCTGGAAGAGGTACATGAAAAACTGGGCAGAGCTTCGGACAACTTCATAGGGCTAGCGAAACAAACAAAAACCCTGGAGCCCAGAGGCCACTAAGGGAACTTTGAAATTTCCCTACTTACAACTGTGAAGTTATACACTCTAGAAGCTAAGGTAAACTGCAAACATACCAGCCATCACAGGAACTAAAATCCAATTTAAAATCATCTCAATAATCTCAATACTAAGTAATCCAAGATTTCTGATATATATAGTCAAAAGCCAGAAGCAAATACAAATACTATTTATAAAGAGATAGTACACTAAGGTTCAAATTATTTTTTATATTCTTCATATATAATGTTAAGTATCCAATAAAAAATAATGAACAGAAAACAAGGAACCATAACAACAACAAAAAAACAACAGCTGATAAAAAAGCCCAATAGAAGATCCATATATTTTATCAGACACAGACTTCAAAATAATAACTACGCTTAAGCACATTCAGAGAAATTAAAAAGAAATTTTGAAATGAGACAGAAAATTGGGAACTACAAAAAAAAACCCAAATATACATTCTAGAGCTGGAAAAACTCAGTGGATGGCTTTAAAAGTAGACCACATACAGCTGAACTAGTGAACTAAAAAAATAAAAGCAGAATGGAGGTGAAGGGAAGGCAAAGCAGGAGACCGCAAGAGAAAAAGGGAATGTGCTCAGAGGGTTAATATACTTAAAACCAGAATTCCTAGTGAAAGAAAATTGGTTCAAAGCATTACCTAAAGAGATAAGGTCAGAATTTTCTGAAGCTGATCAAAGATTAAACTATAAATTCAGTAAGTTTTAAAAACACCAAGAAAGATAAATTCCAAAAATTACTTTTGAGGCACACTACAGTGAAACTGCTGAAAGCTAAAGACAAAGAGAAAATTCTTAAAATCAGAGAACATGTGGAAAAGACCTGCAACAGAGTAACAGACAGAAAAGTTTTCATTGGGAAAAAGAGAAGCCAAGAATCAATAGAATGGTATCTTAAAAGCAATAAAGAAGAATAATTGCCAATTTAGAATTCTATACCCACATCAAGAATAAATGTGAAATAAAGGACCATTTAAAGTGAGAAAGAAAAGCAAGAGGAAAAACTAAGCTATTTATTACCAGCAGAAACAAAGTAGCTAGATTAAAATCCAAATATGTGTATATCCTATGCAAAAACTAACCATAAGAAAGCTGACATTAAATTATCTAAGTAGATTTTAAAATAAAATGCATGATCAGAGCCCTGGCTGGATAGCTTGGTTGGTTACAGCATCATCCCAAAAGGTGAAGTTTGTGGGTTTGATCCCTGGTCAGGGCACATTCAGGAACAGACCGTTTCTCTCTCTCTCTCTCTCTCTCTCTCTCTCTTTCTCTCTCTCTACTTCTCTCTCACTAAAATCAATACATTTTTTTAAATGCGTGATTAGAGATAAAATATTTTATGATAAAAACAACATACAGATAAACTTCTAAATTTGTTTTCATCTAAAAACATAGGCTTGAAGTACAGAAGAGCAAAAATCATCAGAACTACAAGGAAAATCAGACAAACTCACAATCATAGTACATTTGAACACACCTTTCTCAGTATAAAAGACCAAAACCAGTAAGGATATAGAAGTTCTGAACACAACTTGATTTAACTGACATATATAAATGAATCCTGAAATCAATACCTCTAAAATACCATTTTGTCCCAAAGATACAGAGAGTATATATAAATATTGAAAATATATTCTGAACCATAAAGTGAATCTCTCACAAATATCAAGAGACTGAAATCACCAAGTATATTTTAACAGTGGAAGTTAGAATAAAAACCAAAAAACTAGAAAAACCCCCATATATATGAAATTTTAAAATATGCTTCTATTTAACCCACAGGTCAAAGAAGAAATCCCAATGGAAAATAGAAAATACTTTTCACTGAATAACAAAAACATTAAGTAATAAGTCTTGTGGAATATGGCTAAAACTGTGCTTAAATGTACATTAGAAAAGAAAGGCTCTTTAAAAAACTACCTAAGTTTCTATCTCAGAAAGTTATAGGGAAAAACAGTAAATTAAAACCAGAGGAAGTAAAAGCAAATGATAAAAAGCAGAAATTAATGAAGAAGTTATCAGTATACTAGCACAGCATTTTTTATTTTCCTACATTTTATTTAACTACTGCCCCTTTGTAATCTTATATTAATAATTATGCAAAGTAGAGAAGATAAACTTACTCTACAAATAGAAAACAGAGACAGAAGTAAAATATAAATCCATGTTCTCCAATTGTCATTTTAGATTACTACTCATTTCTGAGTACTGGTCATTTTTAAATGCTAGTCATACTGGACTCCAATGAATAAGTTATACCTAACATAAGCCAAACATCATAATAAAACTTTCACCAATGACATTACTTTCCAACTCAAAAGTGTTCATGCTTCCTCTAAGGAAAAAGCTGAAAATCTTTAAGATGGCTTTTGAAATTCTACAGCATTGATTCTCAAAGCACCATCTTTGTGGGGGTGAGAGGGCAATGAGGAAGAAATCTATAGTTTTAGAAGTCAAGGTATGTGAAGTAAAGCTTAATCATGGCTAGTGGGAATACACATAAGATACACTATGGGAAAGAGATAGCAAAGACTGAGAAATATTTCCCTACCCTTCTTCTCCAGCCTCACTTTTCTTAATCTCCTTTAGTACTAATGGTGCAGTGTGAACCAAGCCCAGGAGTTGGCAAACGTTTTCTGTAAAGGGCTAGGTAGTATTTTAGGCTTTGCAGGCCATAATGTCAACTGTCATACAGCAAAAAGGATCCACAGGCAATACAGTAGTCATTATTATCCCGGGGCATACATTCAAAGACCTTAAATTTCTAAAACCAAGGATAGTATCAAACCCTATATACATATACTGTTTGTTCCTATACATATATATACAACTATGATAAAGTTTAACCTACCCTTGCACTTTGGGGCCATTTAAGTAAAATTGAGGTCACTTGAACACAAGCATTGTGATATAGCAACAGTTAATATGCTTGTCAAGGTCTACTAAGTGACTAACAGGTGAGTAGTGTATCCAATAGGGACACACTGGACAAAGGAATGACTCATATTCAGGGTGAGACAGCAAGAGATTTTGTCCCACTGCTCAGAACAGTGTGTGATTTAAAATTTATGAATTGTTTCTTTTGCAATTTTCCACTTAATATTGTCAGACCATGATTGACCTTGGATAACTGAAACCGTGGAAAGTGAAACTGAAAAAGAGGGGAACTACTCTATGTTAAATTAATGGACATGGCTGTTTTCTAACGAAACTTTATGTACACCAAAATGTCATTTTCCTATCATTTTCACATCATGAAATATTATTTTTTTTTAATTAAAAAATAGAAAAACCATTTCTGCACTGGCCAGCTGGCATAGTGAATAGAGTGTCGGCCCAGCGTGCAGACATCCCAGGTTCTATACTGGTCAGGGCCTACATGAGAAGCAACCATCTGCTTCTCTTCCCCTCCTATTCCTCCTCTCTCTTTTCCCCCTCTCACAGCCACTGTATTGGTTGGTTTGAGTGTCAGCCTCAGGCACTGAGGAAAGCTCAGTTGATTTGAGCATTGGCCTCAGATGGGCCCAGATGGAGTTGCTGGGTGGATTCCGGTCAGGGTGTATGCAGGACTCTGTCTCTCTATATCACCTCCTCTCACTTAAAATAAATAAATAAATAACATTTCTTAGCTCTTAGGCAATCCAAAAAACAGGGAGTGAGCATTTGACCCCTGGGCCACAGTTAGCCAACATCTACCATAATCCAAAATACATTATTATTATCAGTACCTGCCATATAGCAGATACTCCACTTATGCTTCACGACACTCCAGCCTAAGTGTCTCTCCCAGCACTAGGCACAGTCTGCTCACTTCCATCTCCAAGCCTCTGTTCTTAATTTTCCTGTAACACACTTTCTTCTTTACCTTTTTAACTACTTGTCCAAGTTTCATCAGGGATTTCAGCTGCTCAAAGAGGCCTTCTTAGTGATACAATATCAATTTGCTATCTTGAGAATGCCTGGTAAATAAATTTATCACTCATCCTTGTAGGTATTCATATTGCATCTACTATTATAATACCATGTAAAGCTTACAACAGTATAATAATACTGCTTCAGAAATAGCTTTTCTTACCTAAACTGTCAATATTCCTAAAGTATATAGATCCTATATTTCCTTTATATCCCAGACAGCAGTTAGCACACTGTTAAAGCTGAGGTAAATTACTAAAATTTTAATACTTGATATCACAAAAGTGATTCAAACAACCTCTAAAGATACATAAGAAAAGTAAAATCTTTGAAGGGGATCTTCTTAATTGAGGGAATCTTGTTAGTACTGTAACAACTTAAGCTTATCCAACCACAACTTTCATGCCCTGCCCTACAAAAATATTCTCAATTATAGCCCAGAGCATTACTTAAAAGTTGAGAAAATAGAGCCGGGGGGGGGGGGGGGGGGGGGGGGGGGAGAAAAGACCTGGCTGGTTGGCATGGTGGATAGAGGCCGGCCAGCGTGCAGACATCCCAGGTTCCATCACCGGTCAGCACACATGAGAAGCAACAACCATTTGCTCTCTCCCTTTCCTTCTCCCCCTTTTCACCCTCTTCCCCTCTGCCAGCCAGTGACTAGATTGGTTGGAGAAGTTGGTGTGTGGGCCCCCAACAGGGGGTGCTAGGTGGATCCTGGTCAGTGCGCATGTAGGAGTGTATTTATCTCCCCTCCTCTCATTTAGAAAAAAAAAAAACAAAACCCAATTTTCAAGTAACTATAATTTTTGTGTCATGTCGCCCAGTCTCTTTTACATAGTATGTTTTGATAAAGTTGTAATCAGTACATATACAACTGTTGCCTGTTTTTTTATCTACATCTTGGTCATTTTGTCATGTTATGTTACTACACTGTCTGCATAAACTTCTTAATCATTCTTTAATGTCTTTATGGTAAAAGTTCAAGTAAGGAGACTTACCATAATATACATCAACACCTCCCTGTTAATGGACATCTGCATGGTATCAGAATTTTCACTATTAGAATTAGTGCCTTAAAAAACCTTAAGTATAACAGACCAGTGATTGTGAGGGTGTGTGTGTTGAAAGAGGGGTTGACTACAAAGGGTTATGAAGGAACCTTTTGTTCTATCTTTACTGTAGTGATAATTAAATTACAGTATATAATTGTCAGAAGTTACAGAACTGTATACTAAAAAGGATATTATATATAAATTATGTCAATACCCAAAAAATTAATGCTACCTTAAAACAGAATCACAAATGTGTGATAGCTTAACATACATCTTTAATTCACATTCAAAGGAATTATAAAATATTTCAAAAGTTCTACTTTTACAGTATCCTTTCTAGTACTGGAACCTGTCTTTGAATTTTAATTTATATTATTTTTATACCTAGTTATACACAGTACTTTTCCAAGTTTGTTCATAAACTTTATTTTTTTTATGACACGACTATGTTCTGAACAGTTTCTGGGGTTAATCTGACTTTCTACACATGAGTACTTTTAAAAATGATAACCAACCGTCAGTTATATTTACTGTAAACAGTTACACTTCATAGATATTGCAGGTTTGGTTCCAGACCACTGCAATAAACTGAATACCACAATAAAGTGAGTCACACAATTTTTTTTTGGTTCCCAGTGCATATAAAAGTAATGTTTTTACTACACTGTAATCTATTAAGTGTGCGTTAGCATTATGTCTATAAAAACAATGTACAAACCTTAATTTAAAACTACATTCTTGCCTGACCAGGTGGTGGCGCAGTGGATAGAGTGTCGGACTGGGATGCAGAAGGACCCGGGTTCGAGACCCCGAGGTTGCCAGCTTGAGCGCGGGCTTGCCTGGTGTGAGCAAAAGGCTCACCAACTTGGACCTAAGGTCGCGAGCAGGGGGTTGTTCAGTCTGCTGGGGGCCCGCAATCAAGGCACATATGAGAAAGCAATCAATGAACAACTAAGGTGTTGCAACGAAAAACTAATGATTGATGCTTCTCAGCTCTTTCCGTTCCTGTCTGTCTGTCCCTATCTATCCCTCTCTCTGACTCTCTCTCTGTCTCTGAAATAAATAAATAAATAAATAATAATAAAAAAAAAATTAAAAAAATACATTCTTGCTAAATAATGCTAATCATCACCTGAGCCTTCAGCAAGTTGTAATCTTTTTGCTGGCAGAGGGTCTTGTCTCAATGCTGATGGCTGCTGACTAATCAGGGTGATGGCTGAAGGCTGGGATGACCCGGGCAATTTCTTAAAATAAGACAACAGGTGATGACTTCTCTCTAGCTATGCAAGTCCTAGATAGCATCTTCTTCCAATATAAGGCTGTTTCGTCTACAGTGAAAATCTGATGTTTAGTGTGGCGACTTTTATCATCTTAACTAGGTCCTCTAATTAGAATAACTTGCAGCTTTTACATCAGCACTTGCTGCTTCACCTTGTATTTCATGTTATGGAGACAGTTTCTTTCCTTATGAACCAACTGATGTTAGCTTCAAACTTTTCTTCTGCAGCTTCCTCACCCCTCTCTCTCTTCAGTTAAAGAGAGTTAAGGCCTTGCTCTGGATTAAGCTTTGGCTAAAGGAACATTGTGGCTGGTTTGATCTATCCAGACCACTAAAGTCTTCTCCATATTGGCAATTATGGCTGCTTGCTTTATTATTATTCCTGTTCACTGGAGTAAAACTTTTTAATTTCCTTCAGGAACTTTTCTTTTGCATTCACAACTTGGCTAACTGTTTGGCACAGTCTAGCTTTTGGCCTATCTCAGCTTTTGACATACCTTCCTCAGTAAGCTTGATAATTTCTAGCTTTTGATTTAAATTGAGAGACACGTGGCTATCCTTTCAACTGAACATTTAGAGGCCATTATAGGGTTAATACCTGCCCTAATTTCAGTAATGCTTTATCTCAGGGAACAGGGAGGCTCGAAAAGAAGGAAAGAAATGGTGGAACAGCCAGTTGGTGTAGTCAGAACACACACATTTATTAAACTCATTATCACACAGGCATGGTTTGTGACACTCCAAAACAATTATAATAGTAACATCAAAACTCACTGATCATAGATCAGCATAATAATGAAAAAGTTTGAAATATTGAGAGAATTATCAAAATGTGACACAGAAACACAAAAGTGAGCAAATGCTGTTGGAAAAATAGTGCCAATAGACTTGGTTGATGCAGGTTTGCCACAAACCTTCAATTTGTAGAAAACACAGTATCTACAAAGTGTAATAAAATGAAATGCAATACAACAAGATAGGCTATATTTTTTGCTCTATCAGTTGTTACATTCAAGAGTGTTAGATATGCTGCATCAAATGCAACTTCTTGTGAAAAATATGACAAGATGAACTTAAAAACTGATTTACTATGTTGTGACTAGCCTATGCTAAATTACATGTCAAAGACCAATAAAATAATATTTTATTTTTGCTAGGCAACTTCACTGATTTAAGCTTTTGGTGCATAATAATATATACCAAGTTTCTTGACCAGGCAGTGGGACAGTGGATAGAACATCGACCTGGGATGCTGAGGACTCAGGTTTGAAATCCCAAGGTCACCAGCTTGAGCATGGGGTTGCTGGCTTGAAGCCCAAGGTTGCTGGCTCAAGGAGAGTTGCCCCCCCCCCCCCCATCAAGGCACATATGAGAAAGCAATCAATGAACAAATAAAGTGCTGCAATAACAAGTTGATGCTTCTTACCTCTCTCCCTTCCTGTCTGTCCCCCCCCCCCCATCTCTCTCTCTCACTAAAAAAAAATATATATTTATCTACCAAGCACTTTTGAAAATTCAATTCAGGTACTTTTTCTGGTTTACATGCTCCTTAAAAATGTTTCCATAATACAATTGCACTTTCAAAAATTTTGTTATCTCCACCTCTTAATGTCTTATTTTTGTATCCTCAGAGTGAAAAAGACAATGAAAATAGAACACAAAGTTAAAAAATAACTACTATCAGGTATTTTAGATAAAATTAAGGATGCTGAGCAACAAAATTAAAATTAATTTATCTTTAGCTAAAAAAAAATGAAAAGTACTAAATTATGTAATTATCAATACTTGATTAAGAAAAAGTTAATCTGAAGAAAAATTAAATTTCTGAAACTGAATTCATAATGGAAAATATTTATCATTTCTCAAAAGAACTATCTTTTAAATGTACAATTCTAACAACTCAAGATAATAGTACCCTGTTATTTCAAGTGTTGTTACAGAAGTTAAAATGGTATGACACAAATAAATTAATTTTCAACTATATAACTTACTATAGTGTGAGGAGCCTGACCAGGCGGTGGTGCAGTGGATTAAGTGTCAAGCTGGGATGCAGAGGACCCAGGTTTGAAACCAAGAGGTCGTCGGCTTGTGTGCGGGCTCATATGGTTTGAGCAAGGTTCAGCAGTTTGAGCCAAAGGTCACTGGCTTGAGCAAGGGGTCACTTGTTCTGCTGTAGCCCCCCCTGGTCAATGCTCATATGAGAAAGTAATCAATGAACAACTAAGGTGCTGCAACAAAGAATTGATGCTTCTCATCTCTCTCCCTTCCTGTCTGTCTCTCTCTCTGCCTGTGAAAGAAAAGAGAGAGAGAGAGAGAGAGAGAGGGAGGGAGGGAGGGAAAAAAGAAAGAGAGGAAGGAAGGAAGGAAGGAAGGAAGGAAGGAAGGAAGGAAGGAAGGAAGGGAGGGAGGGAGGGAGGGAGGGAGGGAGGGAGGGAGGGAGGGAGGGAGGGAAAAGAAAAGAGAAAGCAAGCTAGCAAGCTAAGAAAATTTAGAGGAATAAAAAGTAGCCATATTCATTGGAATGCTTCTGGGATGGCTATTAAGGGAAGGAAATTATGGAAAGTGCTCATGTGTTTAAAGCATGGTAGTATTCATTAAGAAGACCTGAGGTACCAATTTTAGTTGCTGTAATTTCAAAGAGCTCTGTAATCTTTTAATACCAGACACATAAAAGATAGGAATTCATGCTCAACTGTGATAGTTCAGGTGCACAACAATGGGGTCAAGATTTTTTTAAAATAAGCAATTTGAAACATATTAGTGTTTTGAGTAAAAACTATTTTGAGCTGCAAGAGTTTCCTGGCTCCAAATCAGATGGTTCAGGTTTGAATATACAATAAATTATTCTTTATAAGTGAATGTTACCAATCAACCACTTAAATCATTAAGAACTTCAACAGAGCATTTATAAATTTCTCAATTTGGTTAAGATTACTTAAAACTCAGCAGGACCAGAATTAAGTCAGTTTCTAAACCATTCCCAAACAGTAAACAGAATTATCTTTTTAATGAAACAAAAATGTTCTCATAAGTGTATTAAAATAGTTAACAAATACAAAATGTTTTTTATAATTTAAATTACTTTTTCTAGCAATATCAATTCAACAGATTCCACTGACTATAAAGTCTTCACATAGTTCAAACTTTGTTTGAGATTTTTTTTTTAGTGTAAGTCAAATAAAGTTGTGCTTCTCAAACTTTAGTATACAAAATCACCAGAAGATCACAGTAAAATGAAGATATGTTGCTGACCTTTATAATTTTGAGCAGCAAGGAAATAAAGGAGAAATCTTATTTTTTTGTTTACTATACCGCAGTTCCTTGAATAACATCATTTCATGCAGATTCCTTTAATTATTACATTGATGAAATGCTATAGGAACTTAATTCTTGTTTATAACAATTAGCCTATAGTAAAACTGGTTTCATTTCATGTCTTTTTGTTTAAAGTCGCTATTAATGACATTAGGTGAGGATTTAATATATAGGTATTTGCCATATAGCTAACATGTCTAATAGCTATATCAAGTGATACGGATATGTTTTACACCATACAGAAACAAAATTTCACTATTCCTCTTTACTCTAAATTTAAATGTTTATATGCCATAGCAGGAAGAGGGTATATTTTAAACTACACATCTGATCCACAGAAAAGTTCTTATGTAGTCAATGGTATCAGTGAATCCTGAAGTCTATTCTTAACAACTTTCTTGTTTAAGTCAATTCTAAGCCTGCGATCCACAGTTGGATTTTTAAAAATTAGTCTGTGAAATATAATCCAAATTGCTGTAAACACCACCGTCAAGAGTGAAAAACAATCCATAAAATGTGAGAAAATATTTGCAAGTCATACATCTGATTAAAAGACTTGTATTCAGAATATATAAATTACTTACAACTTAATAAAAAAATAAATAGCCCAATTTTTAAAAGTGCAAGGTATGTACTTCCTCAAAGATATACAAATGGTCAATAAGCACATGAAAGGGTTCTCAGCATCATTAGCTACTGAAGAAATAAAAATAAAAAACCCAATTAGATTCATCTTCACACTCACTGAGATGGCTATCGTAAAAAGAAAGGTAATAACAGAATGTTGGTAAGGGTATGGAAAAAGTAGAGCCCTCCTACATTGCTAATAGGAATGTAAAATGGTGTAGCTGCTCTGGAAAACAGTTTGGCAGTTCTTCAGAAGGTTAAACAGAGTTACCATGTGACCCAGAAATTCCACCCCGACCTAATGCTAATGAAAACATACATCCTCAGAACTTCTACACAAATATTCATAGCAGCATTATTCCTAATAGCCAAAATAAAAGTAGAAACAACCCAAATGTCCATCACCTGATGAATGAATAAATGTGGTATGGCTATTACTCAACAATATAAAAAATAAAGTACTGATGTGCTTCAAAATGAATGAGCCTTGAAAATATTACGCTAAGTGAAAGAAGCAAGTCACAAAAGATCCATATTGTGATTCCATTTACTGTATATGAAATGTCCGGGACAAACAAATTGATAGACACAGAAAGATACAGGTTGTCTAAAACGAGTCCACATGGGGTTGAGGGAGGAGGGGCAACGAGAATAATTATTAGTGGATATGGAGTTTTTTTGTGGGGCTGTAGGTGGTGATGAAAAGTTGATTGTGGTGTTTGGTGGCACAATTCTGTGAACATAATAAAAACTACTGACTGTACACTTTAAATCAGTGAATGGTTTCTGAAAGCTGTTTTAAAATCAAAGTTCTTCTGTTTTTGGTAAAAGTGTAAGTTTTGACTGATAGAAGCAGCAACCAAAGGGTCTTTTACTGTAACGGATTTGCTTAGAAATGCCCAAATTTGTGACAACAGGACCTCTTTAGCCTACTATGCTTGGCATCATTCTTTTTCAACTTTGTAACTAGGACTAAGCTGAGTCCATAAGAGGTCCATTTGTAAAGATACAGAAAGGGCAAGCAGCTCAACTGCATAACAATGCTGATGCCAAGTATTTTACTCCTGGAATAATTAACTGGTATATGTAAAAGGAGGCGGAGGTGTAGAGAGAAACAGGTTAGGATATCAAAGGAACACTAGAATGCTCAGAATGTTTCCTTTCCCCATGTATATTCTAAGATACTCAAGGACTGCAGTTTGGGTGGGAAAAGGAATCAAAAATAGAATCAAAGACTAATTGTGCTAAGATTACCATGTGCCCTCTCTTCATTAATTTTATGTATAAGGGCACTGAGCCAGGAGCATACAAAATTTAATAATTCAGGTCACGAAGCTCATGACAAAGTTAAATGCTAAAAAAAAAACTCTACATCCATAGAAGTAAGATATATACATTCTATGACTCAAGACTGATAAAAAAATTGCCTTTGAAATGGGTGACATTCAAGTAGAATTTTCAAGGCTAAGAGCACCAGAGTTAAGGAATTGGAATTAAAACAACAATAGCATAATTTGATGAAAATTACACAATGTAAAGTTGATGAAAACTTCAACCTTACAATTCAGACTTCACTAAAATTTCCTCTTTAGTTTACTCTATTCAACTGTAGCTCTTCTCAAAGGATGAAGAAAAAAAGAGATATTTTAGTCAGATTTGTATCTTTGTGACTTCTTTACTTAGATCTCTCCCCATCACTTCCACTTCGATCTCCCATCACATAGTTTCTGATGTCTCATTAGCATAACTCCCTAGAATGCCAAGGATTTCCTCAATAGTGTTTTAAACAAACAAATTTAATTAATCAATCTAAGTAAAACTGATACAGATGAACTCAGTGAGAAAACCACATGTACTCACAGGTCATTAAGTAAAACTAAATCGCTGCCTTAAATTTGTGGTGCTGCCTACTGCTCTTGAAACAGCAACTTCAACCTGACCAGGAGGTGGTGCAGTGGACAGAGCTTCGGAATGGGATGTGGAGGACCCAGGTTAGAGACCCTGAGGTCGCCAGCTTGAGCGCGGGCTCATCTGGTTTGAGCAAAGCTCACCAGCTTGGACCCCAGCTCGCTGGCTTGAGCACGGGGTTACTCAGTCTGCTGTAGCCCCACTGTCAAGGCACATATGAGAAAGCAATCAATGAACAACTAAGGTGTCGCAAGGAAAAACTAATGATGGATGCTTCTCATCTCTCTCTGTTCCTGTCTGTCCCTATCTATCTATCCTCTCTGTCTGTAAAAAAAAACAAAACAAAACAGCAACAAAAAAGAAACAGCAACTTCAACTTCAATTCTGTAAGAATTTCAAAATACAATCTCCAGGGCTAGAGGAGTACTTTACTTCCCAACTGAACTCAATTTATACATCACCTACAGCAGGGGTCCCCAAACTTTTTACACAGGGGGCCAGTTCACTGTCCCTCAGACTGTTGGAGGGCCAGACTATAAAAAAAACTATGAACAAATCCTTATGCACACTGCACATATCTTATTTTAAAGTAAAAAAATAAAACGGGAACAAATACAATATTTAAAATAAAGAACAAGTAAATTTAAATCAACAAACTGACCAGTATTTCAATGGGAACTATGCTCCTCTCACTGACCACGAATGAAAGAGGTGCCCCTTCCAGAAGTGCGGTGGGGGCCAGATAAATGGCCTCAGGTGGCCGCATGCAGCCTGCGGGCCGTAGTTTGGGGACCCCTGACCTACAGCTTAGCTTCTCCAACTAGGATACCAAGTCCCCTGAGGATACAGAAAAGTATGAGAGGAGATATAAGAGGTATAAATGAACATGGAACAGCTTGCAGGAGCAACCTGACAATCTGGAATCAAAATGTTAATGAATTCAACTAGTCAGTTATTTAAACATTATTAAATCAAAATAAATACAAATATGATACCCAATAGATTAAATTTTAAGTCCCTCCCTTTACTCTCTGCAAGTAGATGTGTTGAGGTAACCAACAGTGAGAAGTCAAGAAGGAAAAGAAAACCTCATCTTCCAACACTCAGATAGTCCTGTGGTACATGAAAATAAATAATCTATATGACAACAACATTATCTTTGTCCATTATTTTAATACTAACAGTTCTTAATTTATAGGGTAGATTTTCTTCTTTAAAATTCCTGTCTTAACAGTAATATGTATGTAATTTCTTTCTTTCTTTCTTTTTTACATTTGCTTGACTAAAATACATTTATACCCTAAAATGCCTGTACTATAAGAGAAATAATGTAATGCCTGGGATCTGCTTTAAATCACTCCACAACAAAAGAAGGGGAGATTTTTTTAAACTTTCACAAAGAGATAATTGTTGAAGCAAGGTGATAAACACATAATGGTTCGATGTAGTCTATGTTAGAAAATTCCCATAATAAAAAGGCAAATAAACTGGTTGAACAAGCTCTCTCAAAACCTTACATACTAGCTATACTTAACATGATCTATATGGATTTCTCCCTTTTCTAAACCCCTACAGAGTTCTACCTGCACCACTCATTTTTCACAAGTATTGTCGATTTTTCACATTAGTATTTATTTATGTATTGAAAGGATTGGTTGATAGCTCCTTGCTATCAAGGAGCTTATAATCTTAACCCCTCTTAAATCCAAGACATTCATTCAATAAGCCCATTTCCCAAATACCCACCAAGAGGCAGATACTCCTTCTAATGTATAGATACAAAGGGGGTCCTCAGATTACGACGGTCTTAATATATGACATTTCGAGTTTAAGACGCATACGCCCATAAAACTTTAAAAACTTGAGGGATGAGTGTTTTGGCTTAGGCCATTAGCATCGTACTTAAGGATTACATGGGCGAACTAGTTTGGTTGAGCACAGTGTAGCTTAGTTGTATTTTTATGATCTAGATTATGATTTTTACAACTGTAGGATAGGTAAGTGTCTTAGGCTATGATGTGTTTCGACTTAAATTCGGGTTACCTCACTGTTGTAGGAACAGAACCGTATTGTAACCGGAGGACCCCCTGTACCAGGTCTCTAGCCTCAAAGAGCCCATTGGAATGTAGGTAGACAAGTTTCTCTAAAAAAAACCCTACTTAGCCCCGGCCGGTTGGCTCAGTGGTAGAGCATCAGCCTGGCGTGTGCAAGTCCCAGGTTCGATTCCCAGCATGGGCACACAGGAGAAGCACCCATCCCATCTGCTTCTCTACCCTTCCCCCTCTCCTTCCTCTCTGTCTCTCTCTTCTGCTCCTGCAGCCAAGGCTCCATTGGAGCAAAGTTGGCCCGGGCACTGAGGATGACTCCATGGCCTCACCTCGGCGCTAAACCAAATAGACAGAGCATCACCCTCAGTGGGCATGCTGGATGGATCCCGGTCAGGCGCATATGGGAGTCTGTCTCTCTGCCTCCCTGCTTCCCACTTCAGCATAAAAAAACAAACAAAAAAACCCCCAAAACCTACTTATTCCTCTGCTGAAAACTTTCACTAGCTTACCACTGCATGAAGAATGAAATCAAACCCGTTTACCTAGAAGTCAGTGTCCTTTATAATTTAGCCCTGAGCTTTGGTCCAAATATTACAACTACTTTCCAATTCCTGGACCTTCCAAGTACATTTCTCAGTGTGTCTTTCCTCATGCCTTTCCTAAGTGTTAAAAACTATATCATTCCTGGTCTGTGGTGACGCAGTGGATAGAGCATCAACCTGGAACACTGAGGTTGCCAATTCAAAACCCTGGCCTTGCCGAGTCAAGGCACATAGGACAAGCAATCAATGAACAACTGAAGTAAAGCAACTATGAATTGATACTTCTTGTTCCCTCCCCTCCTCTCTCTGTAAAATCAATAAAATCTTTTTAAAAAAAGAAACAAAACTATATCAAATCCCTTTTGCATATCTTAATTTAACCCCAACAGTCCTTTCAAGGCCCAGTTCAACGTTTTCATGAAGCCTTTCTATTCAGTATACTTTTATAAATACAACAGATTTACACCATCCCTTTAGCAATGAACATGATGTCCTGTATCTTCTCAGAGCCTCCACAATGACCAACACAATGCTGTGCCTACAGAAAATGCACAGGAATTATCTTATTGCCAATTTATGTAATTATCCTGGGTTATCTAAAATGACTGACCCATGCAAGAGGACAGTATGTCCTCTAAGTCCAGCCTACCCAATCCAACCTCATAGCTGTCCCATTAGTCTACAGTGCTCAATCACTTCCATCTGCTAAATTACCAGCTAAATTTTGGTAAAAAAGCAGAATTGAAGGGCTTAAGTAACTTGACCAAAGATCTTCAAAGTCCTATTCTAAGTTTTAAAAAATAATAAAGAACAAAAGACAGTCAAAGATGACTATAAAGTGCTATAAAGTGCTGAGATCAATATGTGATATCTCTAAGATTGGCTTGTGTAATCTCTTCTGATCTAGGGTCTATAGTTTTAAATAGCAACCAATTCTCCTGTCTGAAAAATCAAGTGTTAAACTGGAGAAGTATTTCTCTAAATATCTCAAAGTTTTTCTCCCCTTTTTGAATGGGAAAAAGAGAAATGCACTGTCCCCTCAGGTAATAATTTGTTCAGGGATAAAGTATTTCCAACTATCTAATAGAAGAAAGCACTACTGTCGCACATACCATATTGTGGTTTAAGTATCTGCTTATGACCCTGTCTCTACGATCACACGATGAGCACCTCAAGGGCAGAGAATCAAGGACTGGATATCATGCCTTACTCATCTTTGTATATCCTAAGTCTAACAGCATTCTGAACATGTTTTAACCTAAGGTGGAAGTCATTCACTAATTGAGAGAGCATTGCCAACAGCCTGTTAAAAAGAAATGTATAGAGATTAAATAATATATTCAAACGCCAACTGCCTGCTAAAAAGTAATGGAATATAGAAGTCACATACATTTTATATAAAGCAGAACAAGCATAATCTATTGGCATTTTCTTTCTTCAGAATCGTTTCCAACAGCTGACATTCCATTTTATCCCTAGTCTTCTCAGTCTTTTCCATTTTTTGGATGGGGATAAAATGTGGGAAAAAATTCTTCTTGCTGCTCTATCAGATCCTTCTCCAGTGTTCCTGCCTTGGTTTCAATTGGTTCCTGCTGCTTTATTACCCTAACCCATAAAAAAATCTGAAGAATCAATGAGAGTGATTATCAAAGAAGGGAAGATTCAGGATCAGAGTGAGAGAGGGTATAATGTACTGTAATCTGCCCCTACAATCATTAAAAGTCATTGTTGAAATTAAAATGCATCAACAATGAAAAGGTAAGAATATCTCACACAAAGTGATACATATTATAGATATCTATAAAATACACATATATGTGTATATATATACATATGTACATAAAATTGAGGCTATGTATATTTTTAAAAGATAAATATTTCATATTGACATTGAGGAATGACTCTAGAATAAGTAAACCAATGACCAAAAGAGGGAGTATACACATCCTCACAAACACAGCTATATGATAATAACTAAAAAGAAATATTCTTCTAAAGTAGCAAAGGTAATCAAGTTAATTACTGTTCAGTTTATTAGGGAAAATGCTCACAAAATAATGAGCTATTTACAGTATAGTTCAAATACTTTATTTCCAGGAGTATGTATATAAAGCAGCTTTGAGAAATACAAGGGAAATAGTACTAGTACTAATCTCTCCAATGACAAAAAGAGTTTAAAATATACCTTAATTTGACTTAAATATATGAATTTATCAACAATCTGTCCATCATTAAGCTGATAAATAAGACCAAAACAAAGAAATAAAAAATCCAACAAGCCTAAACAAGCTGCCATGCTATTTAACTCTTTCCGTTTTAGTTAGGATTTCAAAGTATTTCTAGTATTAACATGTTCACTTAAGCAGTAATTTCTTCTCTTAAAACAAGTGTTGTTTAAAACAATGATTATTTAAAAGAAAAAAAAATGTAATGCTGTTCTTGGACCCAACAACCTATCTCGAAGATAATCAGGAACAGTTGAAAAACATTTATAAGAAAAAATGCTTACAGAAACATTTTTATCATGAAAAGCCAGAAGCAACATAAAACTCCATTAGAAGAGTATGCAGCTATTGAAATTAAAGAGCCATAATTAATGCCATTAAAGACAACATTTATTAAGCTAAAAACAGGTTACAGGAGAGCACATAAAATTGCACACATATATATCTATATGCAAAATTCAGAAACATCTTTGGAAGAACTATCTCTAAGTGTTTGGATTTTGTGATATTTTTATATTTCCTCTGGGAAAATATTTCAGAAAAATCACAATGCGCCTGTGTCATTTCTATAACAAACTGTTTTTAAAAAAATACTAACTTTAATAAACATATCCAGTAACTACATGCCCCATAACTATGTGGTTTGGCATCTCTGAAAGACAACCAGACACTATAACAACGATAAATGCAATTCCGCCTACAGTATTTCTAATATAGCTATTCTCACACAAGTGTGCAAAGACACACTTTTGTTCAAGAATACTCACAGCAGCATTGTTTGTATTGATTGTGACCAAACTGTCCATCAATAGAGACCAGATAAATTATGTACAATGAAGTACTGTGTAGCCCTGAAACAGGCTGAGGTAGCTCTGTGTGTTGGGAGTTGAATGACATCCAAGATAAAGTAAGATAAAAAAAAAACAGTATGTATCAACTAATGAGATTGATACAGAGAAGTATGCTTGTATTTGCATAGATTATCTCTAGGACACACACTAGAAAACTATAAACAGTGGTTGCCTATGGGTTGGAGGTCTAAAAATCAGGGGTGATAAGGCTTACTTTTCTTTATAAACACTGTATAGATTAATCTGCACCATCTGAATATTTTCTTATCATGTATGTTTGCTACTTTTAATATTTTCAAATTAGGCAGTGAAATATTTTGCTGCTGTATAAATAAAAATAGGTTTTCAAGTATCAAAATCACAGTATCAAAACAGTTATTTTTAAAGAATTTTTAGAAATTATAAACTATCATATGCTGTTTTAAGGTTATTACAATCGCTGGAAATTACACACAATTGTAAACCTGAGTGAGCTCTTCTGGACAAAGGTTGTTTACACTGTTGCTAGCCAACAAATCCACATTTGTTTAACCTAATCCGTGTTTTGCTCTCAGTATTGTTAGTAGTTTTTAAAAATCTGTTTTCTTTCTTGCTATATTTAAAACATGTTCCATATAAAAAATTTTCTATTGGTCACACAATAGGTAGGGAATAAGGGAACAGATTTTTCTCCTTTTCCATCAATATTAATCTTTCCAGGTTAGTCTGGCCTAGCCTTCCCTGACAGTAACAAAAGAGATGCCTACCTAAGAAAAACAAGAAAATGACTCATTATAAATATAGTACTTTCCACTCCAAGGGTGTTCTAAAATAATGAAAGGTAAGAAAAATATATTACATTGAAGTATATTCTCAAGAAAATTAAATACAAGCTAAGGGCTCAGATCCAACTGCACTAACATGCACTCTGTAACTCTGAAGATCCCATTTCCCAGCAATTAAAAGTTACTCCAAATAAGAGACAGAAAATGCTGCTTGACACTGATGGAGATCTTTTCATCACACTTGTTCAATGTTATCAAACACTAGAGAAACAATCAACAAGGTTATGCTGGAAGGGATGCCTAATCAAAACAATTCTGTCAGTGTTGGCTTACTCAACACCACTGCTTATAATTATGTATCAAACTTCCAGCAAACAAATGGTAAACAATTAAAAAATTAAAATGAAGAAGCGGAACTCACCTTTAACACTTTTTCTATTAACGTCTGCCCCCTTTTCAAGTAAATACTGAGCAATTTCTTTGTGTCCTTTGTAACATGAAATCATCAAGCAGGTATGCCCATGTCGGTTTGACACTTCCAAATCGGCTTTGTGTTCTACAAGGTACTTGACGATTTCCAAATGCCCATCAAAACAGGCAGCTCTAAGAGGAGTCGAATTGGTTAAAGTCGTGTTGTTGACAGACGCTCCATGATTTAACAAAGACTGAACCACCTTCAGATGTCCTGCTGCAGAAGCGGCCCACAAAGGGGGAGCCCCCTCAATGGTTTCACCATCAAAATTGACCGAGCCCCCGATTTCTATGGAGGCACTGCACTGCTCTAGAAGGAATTCCACCATGTCAAGGTGCCCATACCTGGCTGCCATCAAGAGTGGCGTGGCCCCATTTGTTTTTTCAGAGATCAAGGAGGAAATCTCCTCTTTGGATTTGCTTGCCAACAACTTGGTGAGAAGCCGGAGTTTGCCATCTCGAGCTGCGTTAAATACTGCTGTCTTTAGATCCATTTATGTCCAGTTGAGAGGCTCTGCTTTATTTATCCTTTAAAGCAAAACTTCGGCTAAACTCTCTTATCCACCCAGGCGAGAGTTACAAGAACCAAAGTTCACTGTTAATCACTACACTCCAGGACGGAGATAAAACCACGTAGATTGTTTGGTCCTGTTGCCTTCCAACATCTGACAACCAGGGCACCAAACTAGAGAAAGGGGGAAAAAAATAGTAGTGATTGTGAATTTCCCACGGGTAAAGACAAAAACATTATTTTGGTTTTCTCAATTTCTACTCCTGTAGGAAGGGAACCTCCGCCCTCACCCCCCCCAAAAAAAAAGGTGAAAAAAGGAGAATACAAAGAAATACACACAGACCCAAATGTTTCGGTGAGAGGTGGTCTCTCTTCTACATACTGTAAATATAAGCAGTACAGGCAACCAGTTTTCTCGCCCAGCCTCCCAAGCTTAGCTCTAGTTTCGTTGTGCACACGGCCGGGGAGGGTGCAACCGAAAGAGAGCAGCCGCGGGGTCGGAACTGCTGCTCTCGCTCCCGGCGGCAGAAGGGAGCGGACCAAGGGCGCGAGGCTGGAAGGCCTCACCGTGGCCAGAATGGGTTTCGTGGGAGAACAAAAAAGTCAGACACAACAAACCGGGCCAGCTAACGCCAAATGGTCATCGGAACGGTTCTTGTCTTGCAAACTATTCGAGGCTCTCAGGAAATCCGGCTGCCTTTTAGCTAACTTCGCCCGCCCCATTTTGATCCCCCGGCCCCCAAGGGATCCGAAGGTGCCCAGACCTCAGCCGCCCCTACAGAACCTTCACCTCCACCTTCTTAAGAAACGGGCAGCCCCTCCCCAAGGTCCTCATCGACCACCACCCCGTCCCGGCGAGCAGACGAGCCTGTGGCCCTCCAGCTGCCACCTCCAGCGGCCCGGGGCGCCCTCCTTCCCCTTCCCGCCCAGGCCTCCCCGCGGGCGCCTCAGGCCGCGGCCCGGGCACGCCGCCGCCTCCGCCACTACCTGCCCGTGGGCTAGTCCTTCCAGCCGCCGCCGGTCGCTCGGGCTCCGGCCGCCCCCTTCAAATGGAAACCGTTGTCCTCGCCGCCGCCTCCCGGGTCGCCCCGCTCCGCCCGCGGCCGCACAGTCCCTCCATGCTCCGCGCCCCACAGGAATGAGTCCCGCCGCGCCGCTCGCCCCGCCCCGCCACGCCGAGCTGCCTCCCGCCCTCCAAGTCTGCGCGGGCTGCCGCAGTTGCAGCCACTGCCGCGGAGGGTGGTGTAATGGGCTGCGGACCTGGGGCCCGAAGATCCTCGGCACCGCTTCACATCACTGACGCGGCAGCCGCGCCATTGGGCCGAGGGAGGGCGGCGGCCGCCACGAGCAACCGCCTAGGGGCGGGGTGGGGCGGGGCGGCCGGCCGGGGCGGGGCAGCGGGGAGGGGCGGGGCCACGGGCCCCGCGAAGAACGCGCCTGCGTGCGGCGCGCCGGGAACTGAGTGCCAGGAGGGGGTCGGGCCACGCAGTGTCGCGGCAGCCGGGAGTCGGTGGAGAGGCTTCGCGGAGCTGTGGGCTTTTCGAGTCTTGTTTTCGGAGGCTTGCTTCCGGAAACCGTTTGGTCTCACTGCTGTGAACCGCGGGCTGTAAACGTTATTACCTTCGCACATAAGCTCTCGGACCAGCCTCTTTGCTCCTTCCTTTGGTGGACCCTGGACTATACCGAGCTCATAGTTTAGATCTGGAAAACAAAACTAGAAAAACACAAACAAATTTAAGAAACGGATTACTTTTGGAGACTGTCAAACATGACTAATTCTTTAAAAAATATAAAGGCTATGAGGAATGGTAAAATTTAAGAGCAGTACTAGTCAGCAAGGTCGAGTTTTTGAACTCTGGAACAACCAGGAAGTCAAAGAAAGGTAAAAAGTTAACATGAAGGAGAATAATATACATCAGGAAATAAACTTCTGGAATTCATTATGTTAAGACATGGGATGTATTAAACCAGATTGAAGAAGAGTTTAAATATATTTGGGTATTAACACCCATAATGAATCATGATGAGATACTAGTTTTTGAAACAAGGATCTTTCATCTCTTGAACACTTTATTTTCGGGAACTTAAACTCACACAGTTTCTTAGTATGATTTGGAAAAAGAGAATATGAGATATGATGGTTTATCTGACCCCCAACATCATAAAGTTAATCATAAAGTCAAGCAACATTAAGGACATCTTACCCCCCCCAAAAAAAGTTACTTCAGTTTTTCATATTTACTTACAATGTTGCCCAGAAGTTTATGTAGTTTTGCATAATTGAAATCATAATTTTCACACAACTATGTATTTTGCTTATATCCCTTATATACTTGAAAGATTTCTCTTTTTTAATGGTAGTAATTGTGAACCCTGCGGGGGAAAAAAGACAACTACTTAAGAAGGGTTCAAATTTTATAAAACAGAGCTTAGCTGCCATTTCTGGGCAGGGGCCTCGCATGCAAACTTCACGGATATGCCAGGGCTGTGCCCATACCTCCATGGTTATGAACTGCCCTAGCTGCACTGTATTTCTGCCATCTGAGCTACCATAGAAGGGAGTTCCTAGAATCCTATTTCTACAGGCTTTCCTCATCCAATCAAAGCAGTGAAACCCCAACCAATCAGAGCTACTCTATTCTGACCAATCAGAACAGTGCCTTTGGGGCCAAACTGCAAGGATTTGGAGTCTTTATTTGCATGACAACAAACCAAAAAGGGACCAGGGGTAGGAACCTATTTAAAAAGGTCAGATCACCTGATCAGGCGGTGGCGCAGTGGATAGAGTGTCGGACTGGGATGCAGAAGACCCGGGTTCAAGACCCCGAGGTCACCAGCTTGAGTGCGGGCTCATCTGGTTTGAGGAAAAACTCACCAGCTTGAACCCAAGGTCGCTGGGGTTACTCAGTCTGCTGAAGACCTGTGGTCAAGGCACATATGAGAAAGCAATCAATGAACAACTAAGGTATTGCAATGCGCAATGAAAAACTAATGATTGATGCTTCTCATCTCTCTCCGTCCCTGTCTGTCCCTCTCTCTGACTCATTCTCTGTCTCTGTAAAAAATAAATTAATTAATTAATTAAAAAGGTCAGATTCCCTCTGGCTCTCTTTCCTGTGAGCACTGGCAGAGTTGAAATACTGTGGATGTCTTGCCTCTGCAGTGTAAAATAGAGTGGAGGGGAGCAGAGCTGTCTAGCTAGAGAAGGGTGTGGCCCCAGAGCTGTTCTACATCTGTGCTGTTTTCACAGAAGTTTTCACTGAATAAAGTTTTCTTCTTCATCACACCCCAAATTGAGGATTCTTGTTGTCATTGAATTGGTGCCTGACCCTGGGTTGACATAATCATTTTTAAGTGGAGCATAATATTTCCCTTAGGTAACCAGTATATAGGCTCAACATAAGTACTCCAAAATTGAAGGAAACTACCACTGACAGGAAACTATAGAACAGAATATAAAGGTGGAGAGCAGCCATCTATAAAAATGAAACAACCAAGATGACTGGCTGTTTTATCCCTAGTGTACCAGTCACAGTTCTATACCTCCAAGGTATAGACATCAGTGTACAGTGTCCCAGCCGAGGCCTAATCTGAGCTGACCTCATTTATGTCAGTGGTCTTCAAACTGAAATGGGCATCCCCAGGAAGGTTACCAGTTTCTGAATCTTCGACTTGCACCAGTGTATAATATTTTCTAAAACTGATTTGCTGGTAAAGGAATGCAGTTAAGGTGTCTTCCTGTTTCATTTTACAACTCCTTCACAATAGCCGTATATTTGCCAAATTGCAAAAAAGAAAGGGTAAAACTCTCACTCATTGAGAATCTTTAAATGGTGCACTGATATAGGTTGTAACAACCTCAGACATCTCATATCAGTTCTTTATCAATATAAAACACTGGATTGTACTGACAAAGTGCATATTATAATGACTAGGTAACAAATACTTTAACAAGCCAGATAATTTGCACGTAATTGCTTTCAACAAAGTATAATCTTAAAATCAATGAGTTTATAAATTGGAAGGAGTTCAAAGAATTAAATGACAGTGATATGACAAAGCTTCTTACAGCCCCATCTACATATTAATGTGAAGACATTTTCTTTAAATTTATAAAAATTAGGCCCTGGGCAGTTGGCTCAGTGGGAGAGCATCTGCCAGCATGTGTATGTCCCAGGTTCAATTCCCGGTCAGGGCATACAGGAGAAGCAACCATCTGCTTCTCCACCCTTCCCTCTCCTCATTTTCTCTCTTTCTCTCCCTTCTCCTGCAGCCATTGCTGATTCGTTTGAGTGCATTGGCCCTGAGTGCTGAGGATGACTTCATGGAGTCTCTGCCTCAGGTGCTAAAAATATAGCTCGGTTGCAAGCCATGGTCCCAAATGGGCAGAGCAGTGCCCCAGATGTGGGTTGCCGAGTGGAGGTCAGGGCGCATGCAAGAGTCTGTCTCTCTATCTCCCCTCCTCTCACTTGGAAGAGAAGAAAAAAAAGAATTTGTCAAAATTGAGAAAACATTAATGCTAAACTATTTCATTCTTTTAAGAAGTAGTATTTAACAATAAATGCATGCATTAATTGTAAACAATTACAATTAATAGTTATAAGAGTTTGTAAAATATTTTGTATCATTTTGAATACTTGATTATTACTAATGATGTCTTAATGTAGAAGAAAATATTTCAGCACTTACAGTATTTCAATCATAGGAAATTTAAATTTTTAATTCAAATGTATATATTGTTTTATTGCAGAGAAATATAATAGGGTGATCAATAAAACACATTCAAACGTAAATATACAATAAATTAAGATATACTCCTGAGGGGTGGGGACATGGAATGGAATTATAAGTGTAAAGAGAAAAATAAGTTATGTAAAATATACTGTAGGTAAGAAAGTTTGTTCATATAGTTTTTAAATGGGTGGTAGAAGGCATAATTGCTATGATATTTAAATTTCATTGGATTCATTTAAAAGAGAGACTATTCTATTTTAAAATGTCAAGGTTTACAGTATGCAGAAAATTGCATCCTTTGAACCTACTTACACTAGTGAAAAATGTTAGATGTTAACCTAGAAATAATGTAAGAGGGTAGAGTATTTAATGTATATGAGCAAAAAAGTTTAAATACCACTGACTTACTCATCAACCCCCTGTTGGAGGTTGTTTCCATTTCTAAAGATTCTGGCAATATTTGTTTTTCTAACCTTTTCAGTTGTTTTGTTTCCTTAAATAAACAACAAAAATTCCTTTCTCTTTTTTACTGAAAGATGTTACATTGTTTTTCTAAACACCCACTGCCCCCCTACCCTTTATGAATGGGAAGGAAAAGTTTTTTGTTTGGCATGGTTGGTTTTATTTGCATTGATTTGGTCACTAAAGCTTTGGACTCGGGTTTAATCAGCAATTACAGACTTCCAGAAAGCCTCAGAATACTTTTGGGGTGTAACAGGAAGAACAGTGGACTCTATAAGGAGTCTACTGATGGTCCAGGTGAGAACTAGAGGACTGGGAAAGGGGAAAGGGAGCAGATGGAGCTTCTGAATGGCCCATTCTAGTCAATGCCCAGGGTTGGCAGACAAACAGAAGAACCATGGCAAGGAGCCAAGGCATAATAGCCCATTTACCCTTGAGGGAGAGCCCTGTGTCACTGCGTCCACAGCTCTGATTCATCTGCCTTACCTGACACCCAAGGCTTCACAAGTAGCTGGGAGGGTACCTGCCAGCAAGGTCCCTAGAGAGGACTTGTAAGCCCAAGAGGGGACACTACACCATACCTGAAAAGGTGGTGGGGAGGAATTGGACTAGCAGAGAAGAGGCACCCTTATTACTAGAATAATGAACAATTTCAAGTGTGTAAGTTATTTTCTTCTTTTTATGTTTTGCTTTGGGATAAATTTCCAAGAGTTGGATTGTGGAACATCTTTCTGGTTTCTCATACATATCGTCATACTGTTTTCCTGCAGATGCCGATTTGCTATACTAGAGGTAAAAGACTGTTAAAGTCACTGAACCTTGCCTCTACTGGATATTTTTTAAATTCTTGCTAATCTAGCAGTATGTGTAAAATGATGCATCAATTTTTTCAAATTTGCCCAGCCACTCTTGTGATTTTTTTGGTCCGTATAATCTCATATAATTAGTAAAGTATTCCTTCCACAGTGTTCCTTCTGGGATTTTCAAATGTTTAGTTCTTGTTAGTCTGTTTAAACCAGAAACCTCAATGAAACAGCTTTCACGGTTTCGGTAAACTTTGTAAGTTGGTCTAAATTGGGGAAAGGCCAGGATGAATGAAAAAAATATCTTTTGGTTTTAGTAAAATAACTGAACAATGGCTTAGCTTTTAAAAGTATGAAAGGAACATACTTTAAAATGAATATAAAAGTTAAATAAAAATAGCAAAGCAATGTGTGTGCTCCCCACACTACTAAAAATCTAAAAATGCTTTTCTTTCTTTTATCTTTTCTTTTTCTTCTTTTCTTTTTCTTTTTCTTTTTTTTTCTTTTCTTTTTCTTTTTTTTTTTTCTTTACAGAAACAGAGAGAGAGAGTCAGAGTGACAGACAGACAGGAAGAGAGAGAGATACGAAGCATCAATTCTCATTGCGGCTTCTTAGTTGTTCATTGACTGCTTTCTCATATGTGCCTTGCCTGGGGGGCTACAGCAGAACAAGTGACTCTTTGCTCAAGCCAGCGACCTTGGGCTCAAGCCAGCGACCTTTGGGCTCAAGCCAGTGACCAAGGGGTCATGTCTATGATCCCACGCTCAGGTCAGCGATCCCACACTCAAGCCAGTGACCCTATCCTCAAGCTGGTAAGCCCATGCTCAAGCCAGATGAGTTCATGGTCAAGCCAATGACCTCAGGGTTTCAGACCTGGGTCCTCTGCATCCCAGTCCAATGCTCTATCCACTGCACCACTGCCTGGTCAGGCAAAAAATGCTTTTCTTATGTAAGGAATCTTTAATTAACACTGATAATTTGTTCAGCCCAGGTGAAATATTTTAATTGTTATAATTTTATTCATCATGTCAATAGCTATTGAATCCTGCTGAGTACTATATTAGGTACTAAATGAATATGATCCCTCTTATAAGGAATTTATGGTCTGAGAGAGAAATGTAACTATAAACAGATCAGAGTGAAATGTGTATATAAACAACTGTTAGTGCTCCAAGGATGGAGTCTCAAACTCTCCTTGGATAAATCTGGGAAGGAAATGATGCTTAAACTGCATCTTAAAGGCTGAGTGGGAGTAGGGCCCAGCTAACCGGCTGGGGGGAAAGGGAGGGAGCCCTATGGAGAAAGCCAGGGCTGAGAGAATATAGGAGCTGTCCTCTCCCCCTTTCTCCACTTACCCCCCAGGTACAGGGTTGTACCCGAGGTGACCTTCTGAAGATACACAACTTCCCACTCTCTTACCTCAAATTGCATCATAATTCACCACCTCCCATTTCTGCAGCTCAACCAGAATTCACATTTTCTCAGGGCATCTGCTCTCTTAAGAGGTTTTGGAATAAATGTGACCCAGTGAAAGTAATCTACTTAAATTAAGAATATATCCTTGGAGTACTAGCATTAAAAAAAAGTAAACTTGTGAGCTCAAATGAATCTTAAACTTGTAGAAGTATGCAGGGCAGAATTCTTTTAGCAGGGAGATTTCCAGATTCCCATTGGGTACTTTGGTGTAGCCTCTCTTTATTTTCCTGAATAATACAAGATGAGGAGGCAGCCACCTGGTCATCAAATTCTGATCATTTTCCCTTGACACAATCTCCCACTGTGTAAAGTGGTATGGTTCTATCATTTTAGTTATCACATTATCACAAGCTAGAAATTTTTTGTCACGAAAGTATCTGCTTCTTTCCGTTGTTATCTCATTTCCTGAAATTTTCAGGGCCCTGACTCTAGCTCTGCAGGAACAATGGATGAGGAAGATTCTGAATAGTCTTAAGGATCAGCTTCCACTCATTGGTAGCCTCTTTCCTCATATCCCAATCCAGCCCACCCAATTTTGTATAGCAATTCCACAATAGAAGCCCAAGTTTCTTGAAGACATGTGGATATACTTTGTAGTTCAGAGCAGAGAATCTGTTCTGAGGAAATTTTTATAGCTTAAAAGAGCCTGTTATGGCCTGGCCCACGGTGGCGCAGTGATTAAAGTGTTGACCTGGAACGCTGAGGTCACTGGTTCAAAACCTTGGATTTGCCTGGTCAGGGCACATATTGAAGTTGATGTTTCTTGTTCCACCCCCCTTCTCTCTCTCTCCTCTCTAAAATGAATAAATAAAACCTTTTAAAAAAATAGCCTCTTAGGTGTGGGACAGATGAAAGAAACCAGAGTCACTTTAGATATGAGACCACTATCTGCAGTACACTCCTGACAGAATATCAAGAACAGCTGGTAATGATGACCCGTATGTGTTGATGACCTTGGCTACAGTTTTGGTCTCAGTTGTTCTTCCTGACCAGGCCTCTATCACCCTGAGTGGCTGACCATGCTTGTGTGGGTATCCATCTAGTCGCCAAGGAATAGCTCCAACCTTACCAGTAACTGCTTGGCCTCAGCTACAGTCAGCTTGATGAGTCCAAAAATTATCCAGCCTCAACATCTATCTATCTTATATAATTTTTAATCAAATAGTGCACAGTCTGATGACAACATCTCTTCCAAATCAAGGATCTAGGCCATTCATGAATAAGCCAAATCAGGACAGTTTTTATCCAATTCCCATAAAATGAAAAATCCATCTCTACTTGCTGTAGCAAGTAGAGTCTCTTATTAATGGGTGGGTCTCTTATTAATGTTTCTTCAAATATGGTCCACAGATATCAAACAGAACCACCACCTAGGAAACTTGTTTGTTTGTTTTTTTAATTTTAGAAAGGAGAGAGAGAGGGAGAGAGAGAGAGAGAAGAGAGAGAGAGAGAGAGACAGAGAGAGAGAAGGGGGAGGAGCAGGAAGCATCAACTCCCATATGTGCCTTGACCAGGCAAGCCCAGGGTTTCGAACTGGCAACCTCAGCATTTCCAGGTCAACGCTTTATCCACTGCGCCACCACAGGTCAGGCGGAAACTTGTTTAAAATGAAAATTTCTGGGACATGCTCTCAGAAATTAAGATTTACTAGTTTTAATGTGAAACACGAATCTGCATTTTTAATAAATTTTAGACATAATTCTTATGCCCATGAGAACTGCAGTCTTATAGGTCCTTGTCCTCCAACTTTCTAAGAGAAGGTGACATCATGGGTGTGGATCCCAGCCATATTTCCTCTAGTTATGTTAGTGTCTGCCTAGTAGGATACTTTGGGCAGAAAACTCAAGACTGCTGATTGATTATCCTACTGAAGTGTGAGGTTTGCCTACTGGGGATTTACCAACCTGGTTGACAGCCTGATGATTCACACTCCAAGTGAAGAACTGTGATGCTGAGTTCTCCTACACCACCCAGACTAATGTGAGATGGGGCAGGCTCTTGTCAGTTACAAACACATGAGACCCAACCCAAAGTCTTAGGAGCCAAACTTTATTAGGAGTCAGAATGCTTCTAATCCAGTGGTCCATCTAAGTCTCATACTGCCACCCCAACCTGGGTCTAGAGCACTCCTACCCCATCTTCAGCCCTGGGGACAATGCCTGACACCACTCAGAAGAATCTATTCACCAGGCTCTAAACACCCAAATGATCTTCTGGTGCCTTACTTTTTACAGAGCCCAGGAAATAAATTTTACTCTCACAACCTTTACTCCTTCTGTGTTTTCACACCCTGTCTCAGCTCTAGGCTCTCTATAAAGCTGCCTGCTCTCACACCCACCTTTATATCCCCACACAAAGCTCCCAGCCACCACCTTGGACACGCATCTTGGAGGCCCTCTTCTTCATGCACAGGGATGAATCATCATTGATGATTCTATCCCTGCCAAGTGACTGCCCCGCATTCCAGAGCTTCTTCAAGGCCTCCTGGTGCTCACAGTCCTAGGAACCTCATGTCATTGTCCTCCCGGTGAAATCCTCTTTGTCCTCTGAGGAATTCTGCACAGTTACTCAGCTTCACCCATTTCCTATCCTCTGACTTCCTGAGCGTCTAGTGACTGTGTCCACTGATTGTGTGCCTCCCACTCCTTCTTTCGGTCATTTCTACATAGCCCCAGTGTGTTTTGCTGCCGGCCCCCCTCTGAAAAGGCCAGTGCCCCAGCAGAGTCACTTTCCCTGACCCTAACTGCACTTGTTTCTGGCTTCTTCTGTTTTTTAAAATCTTTTTATTTTGTTTCTGTCTTTTTCTTCCTGTCACAAACTGGCAGCTCCAATATGCCCTATGTCTACTCTAGCTCTGCATTCAACCATAGTGGTGAGGATCCTGTCACATTGACCTTTCCTGCTGGAGCCACCATGGACACACCTTCAACCTCCAAATACTTCTGACTGGAAACACATTTGCCAGTTGTAGCCTCAGACGTGACTGAGGCTGCTCTATTTCTTCATAGTAGTGGACCTTGTCTGGCTCTTCAACTGGAATTATTCTCTGCAACTACGTTAGTCCTTTAAAGCTTGTCCCATGCTAGTAGGTAGGTCTCATGCTAATCTCAGCCTCTGTCCCTGCCCTACATGGCCAGAGTAGCCCACCATATTTGCAATCCAATCTTGATTTAGGATTACCAGTCAGAAGGGGATAAGGCCCATAAGTGTGAATTTTGTGATAGTGCCCTTGTGGAGTGCCCCGAGGAACCTTCTGAAGACTTACACTGGTGGCAGATTTGTGTTACAAGAGCAAGGTTCTCCCCTTGAGAAGGGTAGACCAAATCCTCAGGCACAGACTGGCAGGTGTATCCTTGAAGCCGAGTACTGCTGTGCTCAGTACAATCCTATTTAGGCTCAGCATAATCCATTTACCGTGACTTATTTTATTTTCGCTATATCAGTATACATATTTGTTTATTATCTTACCTAAGTGTTTTCCATGCCTTCTGGATAGGTTTCAATTCCTCAGTCTAGGACAACCAGTCCAAGAACACCAAAAAACAAAACAAAACAAAACAAAAAAACCCTCACCTTCCCAGCTCTGGTTCAAAGTAAACCTCTGATTGGTCATTTGTGGAGGACAGGCATATTTCATCCATCCATTCATTTACTGATTCATTCAATCATTCATTCTTTCCACACATATTTTTTCGTGACTCTGTGCTATGCACTGTGATGAGGCTTGGGAATACAGTGTGCATGAGCAAGGTCATGTTGAATGTGTCCTCCTCAAGTATCTGAAGCAGCTCATCTGGGCTGGGCAGTGGGGGGGGGGGGGGGGAGGGGGGCTCTGGAGTCAGTGATGATTATGCCGAAGTCTGCACAGATGAAGAGGGAATATGAAGAAAGTTCTAGCCAGGTGGGAAGACTGGGAGGCAGGAGAGTGCCTGGCAGCTAAAGAATGAAAAGTTCCAGTCCTAGCCGGGTAGCTCAGTTGGTTAGAGCATCATTCCGAAATGCAGAGGTTGCTGGTTCAGACCCTGGTCAGGGCACATACAGGAACAGATTGATGTTCCTGTCTCTCTTGCTCTCTCCCTTCCTCTCTCTAAAATCAATAAAGTAAGCATTAAAAATAATTGAAAGCTCCATAAGGCTGAGAAACAATCTGCAACAAGAAGTGGTGAGAAATAAAAACAAAGTTTTGAAGGCGTCAGATCATGGAGCATTGTAGGAAGCCATGTAAAATAATTTCAACTTGATGTTATACAACTGTCCTCCAGTTGAATTCAAACCTGAACAAATCGGGCAGGGCCATTTGTGGCTTCTGCTAGGCCAAAGGGTGCCAAGAAAAAGCCACCTTCTGCTTTTACCGAGAGCAAGCTGGCATGATGCCGAACACGGCTAAGTCACTGGCTCCGCAGCTGACTGGCTTTCCCGAGAACAAGTCTTTACTTAGATCTCTGGCTCTGACTTCTGGATCAGTGAGCAGAAAAGCAATATTTCTGTGTTCTATTACCCTTCAAACAACAACAACAACAATTACAACAACAGCAGTAAAACAAACAAAACACAGCACACACCCAAACTCTAACTCAGTGCATCGAGCCAGTAGGTTCTGGCACAAGAATCCCGTATTTTCTCTGCCCAGACCAGCCCGACCTGTTAAATTTCTGACTTGTCTGCCCTCGGAATAAGCAATATTCAGGTTGTTTTTGTTTGTTTGTCTTAAACCATCAACCTGGGTCTTTTATCTATAATAACATAACTGCTCTCTGAGTCTGAGTCTATTTCTATGTCAGGTGTCTAGCTGGACCTTGGGCAGATGCCCCCAGCCAGTACCACGGTGCTCCCTGGAGTTAGACAACATGCTAATCCTGCCCCGGCTGCTCAGCTGTGCGAGCCAGTGCGTCTCTCCTTCTACTTCTCTCAGTTTTTGCCTCCGTCAATTTGAGTAGGGTTTTATTTATTTGCTACTAAAAGATTTCTGAAAAATAGTAACAAATAAACAATATATACAAACTGAGAAGAGCCCTAGTCAGGAGAAACACGGGATGTTTTTAGGAGCATGAGAGGGGACCTGACCTTTCTTAGGGGTCAGGGTAGGCTGCTCCGAAGAAATGACAGTTAATAAGAAAGCTAGAGAAGTAGTTAACTAGTGGAAATGATTAGAGCAGGGAGAGGGAGTGGTCCAGGTGGAAGTAAATATAGGTGTGAGGCAAAAAAATAAAAATAAAATAACTCAGTGCACTTGTGAAAGTGAAAGAAAGTCAAAACATGCATATGTTTTATGTTAATATAGTAGATGAGAGACACTGCAGAGGTAGGCAGGGACCAGCCCCAGCAGCCACAGAACTCTGCTCTCTTGGAGTCTCCAGACTCACGATGGAGGCAGAGTCGTTTCACCTGGCAGAGAAAGAACTTGGTGGTGGATGCAGTGGTGGTGTTGCCAGGGGGAAGAATAGTGTAAAGACTGTCCCATTAACCCTCCTAGATTGAAGCATTCACCTCCTAACAATTGCTCTTGCCACCTCCAACTATTTTTCCACTCAGCAACCCAGACAGAAAAGCATACATACCATGGCATGCTACCCCTCTAAATTGAGTGGCTTCTCACTGCTCTTATGTACATGTCTACAAATTGTAGTGTGGTTTTAAGGTCCTCCAGGACCCGGCCTGAACCTGCTCTACGTCCTCATTCCTACCATTCTCCCCCTGCCCTCTCATCTGCCATCTTGGTATTATGGTTCTGTCTCTTCTGTCTCTGTGTCACACTCTTGCTCATCACTTAGCTTCTGGCCTAACACACAATCCTTTTCCAGCTAATGCTCACTTGACCACGCTGCCTTAGGCCTCCGCTTAAATATCCTTCACACATTCTCAAACCCTGAAGACTAACTTGGGTTGATATTTGTTCCCATAGGTCCTTGCTCCTCACTATTGTCAGGCCTTGGTTGCTGTCTGCTAATCTGTGAGCTCCCATAGACCTGTGCCCCATCCTTTTCTGTTACCTAGTGCCAAGCAGTAGTACCAGGAACACAGAAAACATGCAGTAATTATCTGTTCCATATCTGTGTGCTCTGAGAAGTAGGGTGGGGCTGGGGGTGGGGGTGGAGAGGAAATTAGAGGAGGAAAGAATTTCTGCAGCAGTTTTCTATTTGTTGTCATGGAGTCCAGTTTCTCATCATCAATAAGAATTTTCTCATGAATGAAGAATTTTGAGAATGAATTCTTCTAAAGAAAAAGACATAGGTCATTTCCAGAAGGCCTTCTAATTCTAAAACTCTGCACTGTCATGCCACATTTTTATAATGTTCTCACAGCTGTGAAGCTTAGGCAGTTAGTACATTATGCCAGATGATAAGAGCATAGTCTTTAGCGGCTGACAACTTGATTCTACTGCTCACAAAAATTAGGGAATATTTATTGCTTCATATTCATTTTGAAATATCCCCTAGTTTCTTTTCTTTTTTTGTGTGACAGAGAGAGGAACAGATAGGGACAGACAGACAGGAAGGGAGAGAAATGAGAAGCATCAATTCTTCATTGTTGCACCTTAGTTGTTCATTGATTATTTTCTCATATGTGCCTTAACTGGAGGGCTACAGCAGACCAAGTGACCCCTTGCTTGATCCAGTGACCTTGGGCTCAAGCTGGTGAGCCTTGTTCAAACCAGGTGAGCCTGCGCTCAAGCTGGCGACCTTGGGGTCTCGAACCTGGGTCCTCTGCGTCCCAGTCCGATGCTCTATCCACTACACTTCCGTCTGGTCAGGCGAAATATCCCCTAATTTACCTGCACTAAGTTCAAAATAAGACAAGAGTTCCTCTCCTGGTGACCTTATAGTCTGGTATAGGCAAAAGACCCATAAGCAAGTCATTTCAATTTAATGGACAAGCTATGAGAGAACTATTGCAGAGTGCTTCAGAAGCAACCACCGCTTATAATTGTGTCCTTGGGCAAATAACAACCTCTCTCCAAGTCCCAGTTTCCCCAACTATAAAATGGGCCCACTTTCCCTACTGCCAAAGGATTGCTTTGAGAACTAAATGAGATAACATTTGTGAAGCACATAGCACAGTGTTCAACACACAGGAGACACTCAACAAATTGTATCCATTAATTATATATTAAGGCTAGAACCCAGAATTCTTCTTCTATCTGTGCTGGCTAAATTTGTATAATTCTCCCACCACAAACGGAGTTTTCGCTTAACCCTATGCACTGTAGTAATGCTAACAATAACACACTGTAATACTTATCCTTGCTTACAGGAGAGTCTGGACAAGAAATGATAACTATATTAGCACACATTTATGATTGCTACTCAAAATACCCCTCAGAGAACATCCTGTGCTGATGGCCTGAACCGTTGTTTTAATGTGAAGAACAAAAGGTCCACATTATCACTGTAATTTCCCCCCCATCCTCTTCTCACTTCTGTCCACTAGTCCCATTTTTACTCTATTGACAGTGCTATCTCTGTCCTGCTATTCCAAAACATTAACCCCATTCCCTCTATTTAGAAATACCAAAGATTCCCGCTAAATCCGAACCAGACTCATAACTGTGGTCCAAGCTTCCTCTTCTAGGTGGTCCTTAATGTGCCCCTGTCTATGCAAAGCATTAAACATTTAAAGTTCTTCTCTGTCGTTTGCCCATATCAACCGTCTCATGACTTTGTCTAAGGGTCCCACTAAGGACAGCCTTGTATGAAAGTGGTCTCCAAGGTTGTGTGCTTGAAATGCCACTGCCAAAATTGCCCCCAAAGAGTCTTCCATACGTTAGTCACTGTGCTTGAGATTAGGTTTTGGGGACTACCCAAATGCAAATGATTGCAATTGCAAATCACTGGGGACTACCCAAATGTAAATGCAATTTGGTTGGATTTTCCTTTTGATGAGATTTGACTATTCTAGAGCAACCTTGGTTTAAAGAAATATTAGTGGACCTTGTTTAAAGCATTTATTGTGAGCTTTTTTTCTCAGTTCTTTAATTTCATCATATTGTATTATTGAGATAATTATCTACCAGATAACCATTTCCAGTAGATACCTCTTTCATTCAGAAGTCATCATCTTATAAGTATGAGCCAGGGGAATGACCCATAATCTGGTATATGGCAGTTAGTATCATTGTGCCTTAAAATTGGAGTGCCATTTTATTACCTTTATAAACATTGGGCTTATGCTTATCACAAGATGTGTATCTACAGATTCTGATATACCAGTCATGAGTTCCTCAAAATACCTAAAAAGTGGCCTACACAAAAAAAATCAAATAATTGCTACAGTAGCATTATTCTTTTTTTTTTTTTATTTCTTTTTTTTTTTTTATTTATTTTTTATTTTTTTTAATTTTATTTTTTTAATGGGGTGACATCAATAAATCAGGATACATATATTCAAAGATAACAAGTCCAGGTTATCTTGTCGTTCAATTATGTTGCATACCCACCACCCAAAGTCAGATTGTCCTCTGTCACCTTCTATCTTGTTTTCTTTGTTCCCCTCCCACTCCCTATCCCTCTCCCATTCCCCCCTCCCCCCCGTAACCACCACACTCTTATCAATGTCTCTTAGTTTCACTATTATGTCCCACCTACGTATGGAATAATACAGTTCCTGTTTTTTTCTGATTTACTTATTTCGCTTCGTATCATGTTATCAAGATCCCACCATTTTGCTATAAATGTTCCGATGTCATCATTTCTTATGGCTGAGTAGTATTCCATAGTGTATATGTGCCACATCTTCTTTATCCAGTCATCTATTGATGGGCTTTTTGGTTGTTTCCATGTCCTGGCCACTGTGAACAATGCTGCAATAAACATGGGGCTGCATGTGTCTTTACGTATCAATGTTTCTGAGTTTTGGGGATATATACCCAGTAGAGGGATTGCTGGGTCATAAGGTAGTTCTATTTTCAGTTTTTTGAGGAGCCACCATACTTTCTTCCATAATGGTTGTACTACTTTACATTCCCACCAACAGTGTATGAGGGTTCCTTTTTCTCCACAGCCTCTCCAACATTTGCTATTACCTGACTTGCTAATAACAGCTAATCGAACAGGTGTGAGGTGGTATCTCATTGCCGTTTTGATTTGCATTTCTCTAATAGCTAAAGAAGATGAGCATCTTTTCATATATCTGTTGGCCATTTGTATTTCTTCCTGGGAGAAGTGTCTATTCATATCCTCTTCCCATTTTTTTATTGGATTGTTTGTTTGTTTGTTGTTGAGTTTTATGAGTTCTTTGTATATTTTGGATATTAGGCCCTTATCTGAGCTGTTGTTTGAAAATATCATTTCCCATTTAGTTGGCTTTCTGTTTATTTTGTTATCAGTTTCCCTTGCTGAGCAAAAACTTCTTAGTCTGATGTAGTCCCATTCATTAATTTTTGCCTTCACTTCTCTTGCCATTGGAGTCAAATTCATAAAATGCTCTTTAAAACCCAGGTCCATGAGTTGAGTACCTATGTCTTCTTCTATGTACTTAATTGTTTCAGGTCTTATGTTTAGATCTTTGATCCATTTTGAGTTAATTTTTGTACAGGGGGAGAGACTGTAGTCCAGTTTCATTCTTTTGCATGTGGCTTTCCAGTTTTCCCAGCACCATTTATTGAAGAGGCTTTCTTTTCTCCATTGTGTGTTGTTGGCCCCTTTATCAAAAATTATTTGACTATATATATGTGGTTTTATTTCTGGACTTTCTATTCTGTTCCATTGGTCTGAGTGTCTATTTTTCTGCCAATACCATGCTGTTTTGATTGTCGTGGCCCTATAATAGAGTTTGAAGTCAGGTATTGTTATGCCCCCAGCTTCATTCTTTTTCTTTAGGATTGCTTTGGCTATTCGGGGTTTTTTATAGTTCCATATAAATCTGATGATTTTTTGCTCTATTTCTTTAAAAAATGTCATTGGAATTTTGATGGGAATTGCATTAAATTTGTATATTGCTTTGGGTAATATAGCCATCTTGATTATATTTATTCTTCCTAGACAAGAACAAGGTATATTCTTCCATCTCATTATATCTTTTTCGATTTCCCTTAACAATGGTTTATAGTTTTCATTATATAAGTCCTTTACATTCTTTGTTATGTTTATTCCTAAGTATTTTATTTTTTTTGTTGCAATCGTGAAGGGGATTATTCTTTTGAGTTCCTTCTCAGTTGTTTCATTGTTGGCATATAGAAAGGCTATTGACTTCTGTATGTTAATTTTGTATCCTGCGACCTTACTGTATTGGCTTATTGTTTCTAGTAGTCTTTTTGTGGATTCTTTGGGGTTTTCGATGTATAGGATCATATCATCTGCAAAAAGTGATACCTTTACTTCTTCTTTTCCGATATGGATGCCTTTTATTTCTTTGTCTTGTCTGATTGCTCTGGCTAGAACCTCTAGTACCACATTAAATAAGAGTGGAGAGAGTGGACAACCCTGTCTTGTTCCTGATTTAAGGGGGAAAGCCTTCAGTTTAGTGCCATTTAATATGATGTTAGCTGATGGTTTATCATATATGGCCTTTATCATGTTGAGATATTTTCCTTCTATACCCATTTTGTTGAGAGTCTTAAACATAAAATTGTGTTGTATTTTATCGAAAGCCTTTTCTGCGTCTATTGATAAGATCATGTGGTTTTTGTTCTTTGTTTTGTTGATATGGTGTATTACATTAACCGTTTTACGTATGTTGAACCATCCTTGAGATTCTGGGATGAATCCCACTTGATCATGATGTATTATTTTTTTAATATGTTGTTGTATTCGATTTGCTAGTATTTTGTTTAGTATTTTAGCATCTGTATTCATTAGAGATATTGGTCTGTAGTTTTCTTTTTTGTGCCATCCTTGCCTGGTTTTGGTATGAGGGTTATGTTGGCCTCATAAAATGTGTTTGGAAGTATTGCTTCTTCTTCAATTTTTTGGAAGACTTTGAGTAGAATAGGAACCAAGTCTTCTTTGAATGTTTGATAAAATTCGCTGGTATAGCCGTCAGGGCCTGGACTTTTATTTTTGGGGAGGCTTTTAATGGTTTTTTCTATTTCTTCTCTACTGATAGGTCTGTTTAGGCTTTCTGCTTCTTCTTGACTCAGTCTAGGAAGGTTGTATTGTTCTAGAAATTTATCCATTTCTTCTAGGTTGTTGAATTTAGTGGCATAAAGTTTTTCATAGTATTCTACAATAATTCTTTGTATATCTACGGTGTCCGTGGTGATTTCTCCTCTTTCATTTTGGATTTTGTTTATATGAGTTCTTTCTCTTTTTCCCTTGGTAAGTCTTGCCAAGGGTTTGTCAATTTTGTTGATCTTTTCAAAGAACCAGCTCCTTGTTCTATTAATTTTTTCTATAGTTTTTCTGTTCTCTAATTCATTTATTTCTGCTCTGATTTTTATTATCTCCTTTCTTCGGCTGGTTTTGGGTTGTCTTTGTTCTTCTTTTTCTAGTTCCTTAAGGTGGGAAGTTAAGTGGTTCACTTGGGCTCTCTCTTGTTTGTTCATATATGCCTGAAGCGATATGAACTTCCCTCTTATCACTGCTTTTGCTGCATCCCATAGATTCTGATATGTCGTATTGTCATTTTCATTAGTCTGTATATATCTTTTGATCTCTGCACTTATTTCTTCTTTGACCCATTCATTTTTTAAAAGTATGTTGTTTAGTTTCCATATTTTTGTGGGATTTTTTTCCTCTTTTTTGCAGTTGAATTCTAGTTTCAAGGCTTTATGATCAGAAAATATGCTTGGTACAACTTCAATTTTTCTGAATTTGCTGATATTGTTTTTGTGGCCCAACATATGGTCAATTCTTGAGAATGATCCATGTACACTGGAGAAAAATGTATACTCAGTCACTTTGGGATGAAATGTCCTGTAGATGTCTATCATATCCAGGTGCTCTAGTGTTTTGTTTAAGGCCACTATGTCTTTGTTGATTCTCTGTTTGGATGACCGATCTAGAGCCGTCAGCGGTGTATTGAGGTCTCCAAGTATGATTGTATTTTTGTCAGTTTTTGTTTTAAGATCAATAAGTAGCTGTCTTATATATTTTGGTGCTCCTTGGTTTGGTGCATATATATTAAGAATTGTTATGTCTTCTTGATTCAGTGTCCCCTTAGCCATTATGAAATGGCCATTTTTGTCTCTAAGTACTTTTTCTGTCTTGTAGTCAGCATTATCCGATATGAGTATTGCTACACCTGCTTTTTTTTGGATGTTATTTGCTTGAAGTATTGTTTTCCAGCCTTTCACTTTGAATTTGTTTTTATCCTTGTTACTTAGATGAGTTTCCTGTAGGCAGCATATAGTTGGATTTTCTTTTTTAATCCATTCTGCTACTCTGTGCCTTTTTATTGGTGAGTTTAATCCATTTACATTTAGTGTAATTATTGATACTTGTGAGTTCCCTATTGCCATTTTATATCTTGCTTTCTGTTAGTTTTGTGTTTTGTTTGATCCTTCTCTTTCGTTTTTCTATCTTTTGTTTTTATTTGGTTGTATTCCATACATCTTTCCTCTGTTGCTATCTTTTTTATCTCATGTGCTTCTGTGGTGGTTTTTTCAATGGTGGTTACCTTTGAGTAATGAAAAGGGTCCCTACCCTGTTCATTGTAGCGAACTATTTTGTGAGTACTTTTGCACTCCATCGTCCTTTGCTACTGTTAAACTCCGTCTTCTCCCCCTCTTTCTTTTTGTTGTTGTCACAGTTTAAATTTGGTTTTATTGTGTTCTTCTTGGAGCTTTTACTTGTGGCTCTGGTTTTTTTTTTGTTCTTTGTATCTGATTGGAGAACCCCCTTTAGTAATTCCTGGAGTGGGGGTTTTCTGATGATAAATTCCCTCATCTTTTCTGTATCTGTGAATGTTTTTATTTCTCCTTCGTATTTGAAGGATAGCTTTGATGGGTATAGTATTCGTGGCTGAAAGTTCCTCTCTTTCAGGACTTTAAATATTGGGGTCCACTCTCTTCTAGCTTGTAGAGTTTCTGCTGAGAAATCTGATGATAATCTAATGGGCCTTCCTTTATATGTTGTATTCTTCTTTTCCCTGGCTGCCTTGAGAATTTTTTCTTTGCTGTTGGTTTGTGTCAATTTCACTATGATATGCCTTGGAGTAGGTTTGTTGGGGTTAAGAAAACTTGGAGTTCTGTTTGCTTCTTGAACTTGAGGCTTTAGTTCTTTCCACAGGCTTGGGAAGTTCTCATCAATTATTTGTTTAAGTATGTTCTCCATTCCATTTTCTCTCTCTTCTCCCTCTGATATACCTATTATTCTTATGTTATTCTTTTTGATGGAGTCAGATAATTCTTGTAGGGCTATCTCATTTTTTTTAATTTTTGAGTCTCTTTCTTCTTCTCTCTGTTGTGCCTCAAGTTGCTTGTCTTCTATTTCACTAATCCTCTCTTCTATCTGACCTGTTCTATTAGCTAAGCTTGTTACTTCGTTTTTCAGCTCGTGAATTGAGTTTTTCATCTCTGTTTGATTTGTTTTTATAGTTTCAATTTCCTTGGACATATATTCTTTGTGTTCATGGAGTTGTTTTCTGAGCTCCCTATATTGCCTTTCTGTGTTTTCTTGTATATCTCGGAGGATTTTTAGGATTTCTATCTTGAATTCTCTGTCATTTAGCTCCAAGGTTTCCAATATATTAAATTTTTTCTCCATAGATTTTTCCTCATCTAGCTGTGTTACCTCTCTTTCTTTTGTATCCATGATATTCGATTTTCTCTTCCTTAATGGCATCTGAGGGTGGTTTTGTTGATAGTATTAATGAGATTTAATAAAGAATAAAAAGTTAAAAAAAAATAAAAAAATAACAAATCGAAAAGAGTTGTTTTTTTTTTTTAAAAAAAATTAATAATGAAATAAAGAAAAATAAAATAAAATAAAAATTTTTTAAAAAAGGAAATTATTCCCCCCCTCTTTTTTTCCTCTCCTCTCCTCTCCCCTCTTTCTTGAGAAAATCTTGTGGTGGACTGTGAGTTATAACAAACAATGCCTGTGATGGAGGGCCTGAATTGGGGAAAAGTAATAAAGGGGCAAAAAAGAGAGAGAGAAAAAAAAAAAAAAAAAAGGAAAAAAAAAAAAAGAAAAAAGAAAAAAAATAGAGTGTATGGACCCACAAAAAGCAAATAAGGAAAAAATTTGGGTCAAGAATAAAATGATTTGCTTTTAGGTGTTGGTTTTCTAAGAGTTATGATGAGAGGAATAAGAGGAAAATGGAAAAATGGGGGGACAAATTAAAAACTTACTATTGTATTTAGTGGAACAAGAACTAGATAATATGGAGAGCCAGGGATGGGAGCACTGCTAGTGAGTTAAAAAGGTGAAGTAAAAACCCCCCACAATGCCACAAACATAGGTTTGAGTCCCAGATAAGATAATTTGTTTGTTATTGAGGTTTGAATGAGAGGAGATGTAAAGGAGAAAGGAAGAAACTAATATAGAGGGAGAAAAGAAAGAGAGAGAGAGAAAAAAAGAGGGAACCACTAAAAGAAGAAAAAAGAAAGGAGAGAGAGAGAGAGAGTTAAGGGTTTTGGAGTGCAACCCTCATAGAGAGAAAGGAAGAGAAGAGAAATGATAATGGGAGATGTAACACTTATGGGTAGTGTAGTTCAAGGAGAGGAGAGAGTAAGACCGGTAGAGAGTTAATCGGCCAAATTGGAGGAGGAAAAAAAAGTCTCAAGAATGAAGATAAGAGAAACAAACGAACAAATATAATAAAATGGGATAGGTTATAAAGTCTGCAGATTATTCTTGATTTTGAGAGGTTATCTTCTTGCTTTTTCTTTTCTCTCCCTCTTCCTGGTCGGTGACTCTGTACCCCGGGTTCTGCCCCTTTGGCACGCTCAGGTAGAGGTGTGCAGTTGATAAGTCTCTATGGCAATGTCATGTATTGTGCTTTATTCTCGTTGGGAGTCGAGTCTCATTAGCATTTATAGGCTCCGACAGTGAGAGAGTCCGTGTTCCTGGAGCCTTTCTCCTAGTCTTTCCTTCCTCAATTAGTAGCCTGATAGTCCAGGTATGGGGTTGCTGCTGCCTCTGCCTGGATAGTAAGAGGCTCAAATTGCTGGCAACTCCCCACTCTATTTCCACTCAGCACAGGGCTCTGGGTAAGGCTCAGTCAGTCAGAGCTGCTAGCATAATCAGGCGGGCTTTCCGCCCACTCGAAGACCTCTGGCTCTGCCACTCTATCCGGTAACACAAGCGGGCGCCCACTTCCGGGGCGCTTGGAGGAAACTCTCACTCACTGTCTGCAACCAGGATATCCGGCCAGCAGTCTCACGCTCTGAGTGAAACCCCCAACCGCAGGGAAAAGTTGCAGCGTTGGAATTGAGTCTCGCTCCGTCCCCGTGCGCGGCTTTTGCAAGGCGCTGGGGCGGCCCGAGATTCCGCTTTGGCCCACACAAAGGCCCCTGACTCTGCCCCTCTGTGCGATAACACGGGCGCGCACTGCCGAGGCACTCGGAGGAATCGCTCACTCCTTATCTGCGCGCGCAAACCAGGATATGAGGCCGGCCGCAGTTCCCTCTGAGTGAAACAGCCTCCAGCACGGAAAATCTCCACCGTTGGGATTAGTTCTCACTCCCTCCCGTGCGTGGCTTTCCCAGGGCGCTGGGGCTGCCCAGAGACTCTGCCCTCAGCCCACAGAAAGGCCTCTGACCCTGCCTCTCCGTGGGGCAACACGGGCACCCACTTCCGCGGCTTAGGAAGAAATCTCTCTTCCACTAACTGCGCACCGACCAGGAGACCGGGTAAAATGGCCGCTCCGCTTGTCTTTCTTTGTTTGGGTTTGGCGCGAGTGTTAGCTTGTATTGCCCGGGTTGCCACAGGATCAGATTTTCCTCGGCTTGGATCTCTGAGCCACAGCCTGGTTCGGCCGTTTTTGCTGCGGCGGCCTGGATCTATTCACCCCCTTTGCCCGCCTCAGTTTCTATATTCACAGTTACCAGAGAGAGCCGCCCTGTTTAGGTTAGTGAGGAAGGCGGAGCATTTCTTACTCCCTATTTCCTTCGGGGTTTGGTTATATATTTAGCCAATTTTTCACTCAATCATACCTTTGGGTGTATTGCGAAGAATCTGGAAGCTCCAAGTATAGGTTTTTCTGTTTCTGGTTGAAGATCTTGTTGAGTTTTGGGGGAGATTTATCGGTATCGCTTCCTACTCCGCCATTACTCTGATGTCATCCCCAGTAGCATTATTCTAATAGTGACCCTCACCCAGAGGGTAGAGCCAAAAGCCAGGAGAGAAACCAAGAGCCTAGGGAGTGAATCAAAGAGCAAGGAAGAAATAATCCCGAGACTTGAAACCTAACGGAGTTGGCCCAACTGGATGCCAAAACTGCTTTGGGCTGATAACTCCTTTATACCTTCCAATTACCCTCTTTTTGAACTGAAATACCTGTAACTGTTATCTTATGCCAGTCCCACCATTGTATGCTGGAAGTGTGGGGACAGATAACTTGTCTCTTTAGTTTCACAAGTCCACAAATTAAAAGGAATTGTACCCAGAATTAATTATACTCAGAAGCCTCATCAGTACCTGATTTATATAATAGTATTTTGGACTTTTGAGCTGATAATACTTATTTATTTATTATTATTATTTTTACAGAGACAGAGAGAGGGATAGATAGGGACAGACAGACAGGTACAGAGAGAGATGAGAAGCATCAATCATCAGTTTTTCGTTGCGACACCTTAGTTGTTCATTGATTGCTTTCTCATATGTACCTTGACCACAGGCCTTCAGCAGACCGAGTAACCACTTGCTCGAGCCAGTGACCTTGGGTCCAAGCTGGTGAGCTTTGCTCAAACCAGATGAGCCCATGTACAAGCTGGCGACCTCAGGGTCTTGAACCTGGGTCCTCCACGTCCCAGTCAGATGCTCTAGCCACTGCGCCACTGCCTGGTCAGGCTGAGCTGATAATATTTATATTTAGATGAGATTTTTGACATTGAACTAATGCTATTTAGGGATAAGGCCCTTAGGAAGCTTTGGAGGAAGCATATGTATTTATTTTGCATGTAGAATAGACATGGATGATTGGGGGCTAGAGGGTGGACTGACCTGGTCAGAATTCTACCCCAGTGCCTCTCAGTTCTGGATGAGCACCTCCTCTTTGAATGTGGGTGGAACCGTGAGTATCAGGAGATATCACTCCCATGATTATACCACATTAAATGTCAAAAGGGAAATTATCCAGCTAGCCCTAATCTAACTATGTGAACCCTTCAAAGGAGAGAGTTTTCTCTGGCTGGTGGAAGCAAAAGTCAGAGAGATTCAAAGCATGAGAAGATTCAATGCAAGGAGGTTCTCCTGCTGGCTTTGAAGGATTCTATTGCTGCCAGGTTGCAAGAGAGTGTATGAAAAGGAATGTCAGTGACCTGTGATGGTGGAAAGTGGTTCTGGCTGACAGCATGAAAACAAAGACCTTAGTCCTACAATCACGAAGAACTGACTTCTGCCACCAACCCAAATGAGTTGGAAGCAGATTCTTCCTTTGTTGAGCCTCCAGAGGACAATGCAGACAGCTGTTACTGATTTCAGCCTCTGTAGCATTAGGTAGTGAACTTAACCTTGCTTTCCAGGCTTCTGGCAGACAGAACTGTGAGCTAATAAATGGGTGTGACTTTAAGACACCAGGTTTGAGGCAATTTTATTATACAGCATGAGAAAACTAATACAATTCTTAAATATGTATTACTATGTTCAATATAAGTTTGACTTTGTATAATTGAAGTAAATTATTATTCAAATAATCAGTTGCTCTTTCTCTTTTTAGTTATAATAACTCATCAGCTAACAAGCACATATCCTTTCAAACACATTTCTATATCCCTTTAATCCCTAAGGAAATTCTAATTTATTATATTAACACAGCAATGGAACTGTACTAAATCAAAATTCTATAGATGGTAAGTTTCCTGAGACTTGGGTGATAACAGAACCAAGATGTCAGGGCCAGAATGGTTGATGCAGGCAGAAGAGGGTTTGACAGGCACTCAAAATTACAGGGGCGTGGGAGGCAGGCTGGAGGTAAGGCCAAGAGATGTTTTAAAGATGCAGAACTTAGGCTAAGACATTAGAGAAACAAAGGGTAGGGAAAAGAGCAAAAAGCCTGCAAAACTGGTCTTAGAAGACAGGGATCCAAGACTTGGGCCCTATACAAGAGTCCAGGAAAGAGAGTTGGGGACTAGCAGCAAGAGGAGACTTGAGACTAGGCTACCCTGAATTGATCTCAGCAAGTTGAAATGTAGATCTAAAAGAAGGAACATGTAACCCACACAGCTGGGGGTCCAACAAACAAATATACTAATAGAGTAAAGGTTGTTAAACTTAGGCTTCTCTGTCAACAATATCAGCATCAGCTGGGAACTCATTAGAAAGGCAAATTCTCCAGCCCTCCCTGAGACCTCAGGAATCAGAAACTCTTGGGGGTAGGGCTCAGCAATTGGAGTTTTAAAACACCCTCTGGGTCATTTTGATGTGCAATAAAGTTTGAGGACTACAGCAACAGTGTCTTCACCCTCACTCTCCCCCGACAAGCATCTTGAGAACTGCAGAACCGCACCCATAGCCTTGCTTCCTCTTTCCTTGGGAGGCTGCTTCCTTTATTTCCACACGAGAGCCTTTCTGTCAGGACGTGTGGAAGGGGAGCAATGGTCAAAATGCTGTCCATTTTGCTTTTCACTTTGAGTATATCATAAAATTGTTGAGCTGCATGTATGCATATTAATTTAAAACAGCTTTATCATAGATTACGACTATGTCTTACTGCAGGAACAAGTCTATGTGGAATATTATCTGGCAGAGAAGGAGGAAATCACAAACAGCAGCTGGGCACAAGAGAAGGAAAAACAGTGAGAAAGCTCAAAGGTAAGCCTCACTGTAAAGCCAGTAGCCAGGGCCACTATCACAGCAGCCTGGCCCATGCAGGTTCGCATTGGATTCGGACAGTGGGTAAAGAAACAATGGAGCCAAAAACTGATGGGCCATCATCTTTAATCCTAGCTTGCACCCAGCGGGCAAGTAAAAACACACACTGGGCTCCAAAACCCACTCACATTTAGTGCTTACAAAGCTACTGACTTATCCGAGTTTCCTAGAATCAAAGGTTTCTAGCTCACCAGCCTTATTCACTTCTGTTCCCCATCTCCTTCCTTCTCCCAGATACAAACTCTGCACAAACTGGCCTCTCACTCAACACTCCGCCATTTTGGCTGCTTCTCCTGGCCTCCTCCACGTGACCTCTCTCTCCTCTCTGCTCTCTGCTGCTAATGATAATCTCAGGAACCAAGAGCAAGCTCCCATTCTGTCCCCATTTTATAGTGCAGAAATCAAAACCTTTAAATCCAATATACAAAATAGGGAAGTCTCTAATACAAAGTCACTTCTCTGAGGCATGATGGAATTGCACCACCCCACATCAAAAAGGGTGGGAAAGGCTTAATCCTAAAACCAAGCCCCAGGCTACAAGGATTCTGCCTGCCCACAGCCCGCCCCCAACACACATTAATATCACCTGGGCGAAGGCCTCCAGGTGGGCAGCGCCATCTTTAACAAAGTGAGCATAATACATTTTATCTGCCCAACACTCACCCTTGATATCTCTTACATGAAAAACAAAAAGATTTTAGAATATGAGTATTTATATAGTTTTTTTTGAATGAAGAACATGGTTTTTGCAACAAAAATGAAGGTTATTAACATAATACCTCTAGAGCATTTTATGCTAAGTGAAATTAGACAAAGACAAATACTATATGATCTCACTTATATGTAGTCTAAAAATCAAAGCAAATCGGCCCTGGGTGGTTGGCTCAATGGTGGAACATTGGCCTGGTGAGTGGAAGTGTCAGGTTCGATTCTCAGTCAGGACATGTAGGAGAGTGACAATCTGCTTCTCCACCTATCCCCTCTCTCTCTTTATCTCCTCTCCCTTCCTCTCTCTCTCTTTTCCTCCTGCAGCCATGGCTCAAATAATTCAAGCAAGGTTGGCCCCAGGCAATGAGGATAGCTTCATGGACTGGCCCCAGGTGCTAAAATAGCTTGGTTGCCCAGCAACAGAGCAGCAGCCACAGATGGACAGAGCATCACCCGGTAGGGGGCTTGCCTGGTAGATCCAGGTCGGGTCACATGCAGGAGTCTGTCTCTGCCTCCCCATCTCTCACTTAATAAAAAAATGAATAAATAAAACAAGACAGAAACAGACCCATAGATATATGATTGCCAACGGGAAAGAGAGAGGGTGTGTGTATAAAATGAATGAATGAATGAAATAAAATCTTATTTAAGTTAAAATCATGTATGTTAGGAGTATTATATATAAGAGAGATAAAGTTTTGTGCCTATTTTGGGTTACTTTATTATCCAAGTACTATCATGTAGAAAACATTTAAGAAATGATATTTACTAAAATGCTTTCATTGTTTCCTTGGCTTTTTTTTATGTATCATATTTTCCAAGTTGTAATCCAGAATCTAATTGCAGCATTTATTATTATTTCTACCCCTGTGATTTTGTGGTTTATTGTTAGTGTGCAAATAGCCACATGGCATTACAATATTTCTAGAACTAAAACATATCAACTCAGTATATATAATTTATAATACCATTTCCTATACATTTATTAACAAGTTATGACTGTAATTTTTTGTTAAATATATAAACAAGAAGAGATAAAAAAGAAAACAAAAATAAAATAGTCAAATAAATTTTTAAAAATAAACACTGAATATTAAAATAAATTTTTTCTTTATTTAAGTGAGGGAAGAGAGAGAGAGAGAGAGAGAGAGAAATGGGAGGTGGAACAGAAAGCATCAACTCCCATATGTGCCTTGACCTGACAAGCTCAGAGTTTCAAACCGGTGACCTCAGCATTCCAGGCTGACGCTTTATCCACTGCGCCAGCACAGGTCATGCCATTGGATTTTTAAAAAATTGTTTTATTTTTTATTTTTTAATTTTTTTACAGAGACAGAGAGAGTCAGAGAGAGGGATAGAGAGGGACAGACAGGAACGGAGAGATGAGAAGTATCAATTATCAGCCTTTGTTGCAACACCTTAGTTGTTCATTGATTGCTTTCTTATATGTGGCTTGACCGCGGGCCTTCAGCAGACAGAGCAACCCCTTGCTCGAGCCAGTGACCTTGGGCTCAAGCTGGTGAGCTTTTGCTCAAACCAGATGAGCAACCTCTCAAGCTGGCAACCTCGGGGTCTCAAACCTGGGTCCTCCACATCCCAGTCCGACGCCTATCCACTGCGCCATCTCCTGGTCAGGCCCACTGGATTTTTTTTAAAATGAAGAATGATTATTGGGATTTGATTACTGAATAAATATGAATAAAACATAAAGTAGAGACTCCCTTTTTTACCTTTTGTATTGGGATGAAAGATATGGCTAATCTGAGACATCCCTGTCTGAGGAAATATTTTTCTGCTATTATTGGGGTACTCTTAGTCTAACTTTCTTAAATCAGCCAAAGAAAATTATGGAATTTCCCCAATGGGAACCATTAAAAGGAACAACAGCATTTTTTTCTCCCTTTATATTAAAGTACCATCACCTTATTGACTTTGTCTGAATTTCAAAACACAGCAACACATACAGAAGATCATGCATGCATCTTATATTTGTGCACTTTGCATTGAGAAAGAAAACAAAAATAATAGTCTCTGACATTCAGAAGGTTGCCTTACACTCACAACTAGGCCACGTTATTCTTCTATTAAACATAAATCATCTCCCAGAAGAATATCAACCTCAGACAAGGTTATTCTAAGACCATGATAAAATGAGACAAATAAGGCCTCTCCATAATTTTTTCTAAGCACAGACAAAAATAAAGGAAGTGTGATGCTTACAAAATACCAAATATATCTTCACTTGGCCAAGATGATTGCTAATTATTAGTCAATTGCAACTTTATCCTTGTCCTAATCTCCCCTCTCTACAGATATTTATTGATACCCAGTTATAGAATTGTCCCTGTTTTCTTACAACTTCCCATCTAGAGCAAAACCTTTGCCACCTGAGACCCTTCTCCAAATTATCCAACCAAATCCCAGAGTCCTGTAACACACTCTTTCTAATTCTCTTTCACTGAGATGCTCTAGAGTTTCCATTGATGTATGATCTCCGTCTGCTGCAAATAATAAACTCACCTAGTCTAACTACAGGCACATTCTCTTTTTCTGCTCATAAACAGCAGAAATTGATTCCTCACAGTCCTGGAGACTGGCAGTCTGAGCTGAGAGCGTCTGAATGATCAAGTTCAGGTGAGGGCCCTCTTCTGGGCTGCAGACTGAGACTTCTCCTTGCATCCTTACATGGTGAAGAACAGAGCTACATGTGTGTGATTGATGGTCAATTGTATATTTTTATTTTTAAAAATGAAAGCCTCTTGCCTAACCAGGCGGTGGCGCAGTGGATAGATAGAGCGTCAGACTGGGATGTGGAGGACCCAGGTTCGAGACCTCGAGGTGGCCAGCTTGAGTGCAGGCTCATCTGGCTTGAGCAAAAAGCTCACCAGCTTGGACCCAAGGTCACTGGCTCAAGCAAGGGGTTACTCGGTCTGCTGAAGGCCCACGGTCAAGGCACATATGAGAAAGCAATCAATGAACAACTAAGGTGTCGCAACGGCAATAAAAAACTGATGACTGATGCTTCTCATTTCTCTTCGCTTCTGTCTGTCTCTATCTGTCCCTCTCTCTGATTCACTCTCTCTCTCTCTCTGTAAAAACAAACAAACAAATTAAAAAAAAATGAAAGCCTCTTTCATGAGATTCTTTATGCAACTTATGGAATGGATCTAAAAAGTAATTGGTTGATCCAGAAGCTCATCTAATAGTTCAATGCTCTCTGCCGACTCACCTAGTTATTATTTTGCACTATGTGTAATCTTTTAAGTCAACATCAACCATTTGGTTTATATATTACTCATATGCTTAGATTTGGTCAATTTAGAAATGGTTGTTAAAATAGAAAATAAAACACCACATGTTACTAATGATGAAAAACTAAAAAAGTAAAAATCATACTTAGATAACTTTGACCACGAAGATTATAATTTCCTCTATTATTGAGCACTTACTATATGCAAGTACTATACTAAGCTCATCTACAACTATGTAAATAAATTTGGAGTATTTATGAGTAAACAGAATATCCTGTTAAAAGTGGTTTAAATAATTAAAATTTTTTACTTTTCTTATTTTAATCCCCCTTTACCCCCCACCACCCCTCTTTCCCTCTGCTAATCACCATACTGTTGCCTGTGTCTGAGTCTTTGTTTATGCTTAATTCCTTCACCTTTTTCACCCAGCCCCTCAAGCCTCCTCTCCTCTAACAGCGTCAGCCTGTTCTCTGTACCTGAGTGTGTTTCTATTTTGTTTGTTAGTTTATTTTTGTTCATTAGATGTGTTTTATTTGTTCACATATAAGTGAAATAAGGTACTTGTCTTATTTCACTTAGCATAATGGTCTCCAGGTTTATCCACACTGTTGCAAAGAATAAGATATCCTTCTTTTTTTGTTTTGTTTCTTTACAGCTGAATAATATTCCTTTGTGTAAATGTACCACAGCTTTTTAATACACTCATCTAATGATGAACATTTGGGCTGTTTCCAAATTGTGGCTATTATACATAACACTTCAGTGAACATGGGGTGCATGTGTTCTTTAAAATTAATTAGTGTTTTGGGTTTCTTCAGATATATTCCAGAAGTGAAATTGCTGGGTCATAGAGCAGTTCCATTTTTAATTTTTTGAGGGAACTCCATAGTGTTTTCCATAGTGGCTACCACTATCTGCATTTCCACCAACAATGAATGAGGGCTCCCTTTTCTCCACATCCTTTCCAACACTTGTTGTTTGTCGATTTATTGATGATAGCCATTCTGATAGGTGTGAGGCAATACCTCGTTGTGGTTTTAGTTTGTATTTCTCTGAAGATTAGTGACGTTGAACATTTTTTATATGTCTATTGGCCATCTATATGTTCTCTTGAGAAGTGTCTATTGAGGTCCTTTGCCTATTTTTTAATTAAACATTTTTTTCATGTTGGGTTTTATAAGTTCTTTATAAATTTTGAATATTAACCCCTTATCTGTTGTATCATTGATGGATATGTTCTCACATTCATTCTTTGTCTTTAACCTTTACAATTTTAATTATGATATGTCTTGATGTGGGCCTTTAGGGGTTCATCTTGTTTGGCAGTTTACTTCATTATTATGACTATTACTTTAACTTGACTTATGTCTTTCACACATCTGAACACTCCTTGAGAGCAGGGATCACATCTTATTTATATCACCATATATTATGCATATTGTGTGCTCAATAAAAGATTTTTTTTAGGTGATAAGAGGGGAGATAGTGAGTCAAACTTCTGCATGTACCTGGGCCAGGATCCACTTGGCAACCCCATGTGGGGCTGATACTCAAGTACCGAGCTATTTTTAGCACTTGATGCTGATGTGCTCAGATAAACTGAGCTATCTTCAGTACCTGGAGCCATACTTGAACCAATCAAGCCACTGGCTGTGGGAAGGGATGAGGGGGGAAAAGGGGATGGAGGAAGAGAGAAGCAGATGGTCGCTTCTCTGTTGTGCCCTGACTGGGAGTCAAACCTGGAACATCCATAAGCCGAGCTGACCCTCTATCCACTGAGCCATGGGTCCAATAAAAGATTTTGAATGAAGGTGTGGGTGAGGATAGAAATAGCTCAAACTACTACAATTGGGAACTATAGGTTTCATTTCTTAACTAGAAAAATCAACACTTCCCAGAAAACACATTGGATTAAAAGTATTTTTATACAGGAAGGTCTAAATGATAGCCTCAGCATTGAATAAAACCACATATTTTCAAAAAGTTTTCGTTCACCCCAATCTACAAAATGAAAGGCTATTATAAGAATCTTCTTTCATTTAAACATTGACATATTTTCATTGATTAAAATTTATAGTAATGTATCAACAAAAGTTTAGCTCCAAGTAATTTATTATCCAAGTCTCCAGAAAAATCTATTTGTGTTATAAATTGCAGTTTTTATAAAATTCATAACAACATTTAAAAACTCAGCAATAAACTACTTGTTGGAGTAAGAGAAAAATTCAATCTAGAAATGTTTCAAAGAGTACCAACTTAGAAGGGATGTTCATTTCTTAATGTTGAGTTCAAGTGCCTGAGGGTAGTAAATTCAAGTCCTCAGTACACAGAATTTGTGGCAGACAGTTTATGACACTCACCCTGAGAGCATATAAACACAGCATGGGAAAAAGGAGCTCTGCAAGAAGTAGGTATCTCAGTGGAAGTGAAAAAAGGGCCAACATATTGGTATCCTCACCTATTAATGACCTTCACAATCATATCATTAGACTTTCTCTTCTTGATTTGATTATTAAATTTTCTTTTGACAGTAAAATTATAATGGGTAGATTTCTCTTTGTTTTGTTTTGTTTTATAAAAAGTGTACAGCAAGATACTGGTAAATAATAAAATAGTCTAATGATTACTTTTCATCTAATTATGCATATTTAATTTTACTATTGTGTTGCTTTAAAAAAAATCTACAAGGCACCGATTTTAAAGCTATATTTTTTTGCCTGACCTATGGTGCCTCAGTGGGTAAAGCGCATAGCTGGAATGCTGAGGTCACAGATTCAAAACCCCAGGCTTGCCAGGTCAAGGCATGTACAAAAAGCAACCGCTATAAGTTGATGCTTTCTGTACCTCCTTTCTCTCTCTCTTTCTCTCCCTCCCTCTCTCTAAAATCAATAAAGAAAAGTTTTTTAAACAAAATTATATTTTTATATATTAGACATTCTTTTCTTTTTTTAAATTTAGACAATTAAATTTAACAGGGTGATATTGGTCAAACAGAGTACATAAATTTAGAGAAAACACCTCTACATCCTTTGGACAGTCGATTATATAGTATACCCATCACTCAAAGTCAAATCATCTTCTGTCACCCTATATTTTGTTTCGCTTTCAGTCCCTCACCTTCCCCCCACTCCCTGCCCTCTCCACCCTTCTACTCTCCCTGGTAACCACTTCATCCCATCTATGTCCATAAGTCTCAATTTTGTGTCCCACCTATGTATGGAATCATACAGTTCTTAGCTTTTTCTGATTTACTTATTTCACTCAGCATAATGTTATCAAGGTCCATCCATCTTGTTGTAAATGATCTGATGTCATCATTTCTTATGGCTGAGTAGTATTCCATTGTATATATGTACCACATCTTCTTTATCCAGTCATCTATGGAAGGGCATTTTGGCTGTTTCCATGTTTTGGGCACTGTGAACAATGCTGCAAAGAACATGGGGCTGCAGGTTGTCTTTATGTAACCATGTTTTCAAGTTTTGTAGGTATATACCCAGTAAAGGGACTGCTGGGTCATAAGGTAGTTCTATTTTTAATTTTTTGAGGAACCACCATACTTTCTTCCATAATGGTTGTACTACTTTACATTCCCACCAACAGTGAATGAGGCTTCCTTTTTCTCCACAGCCTCTCCAGCACTTATTACCTGTTTTGTAGATAATAGCTAATCTAACAGGTGTGAGGTGGTATCTCATTGTAGTTTTGATTTGCATTTCTCGAATAGTTACTGTATATCAGACATTCATTAATGGAACCATGATTTCAATATGGGTTCTTTCAGGAAGGGCAATTATGTCATAAATAAAATGGAGGAACATTCAGCATTTATCAGCTGCTCCAATTTTGGAAAATATTTTTCAACCACTGATATACTCCTTGTGTCTGTATTTAACCATAATCTTGTTATGCAAACTAATTGTTAAGATTTCATTACACAATTACATTATGTAGGTTATAAAATAATAATGCTTCTTGCAGAAAATTGGAAAATACAAAAAAACACACACACACAGTTACTCCAAATTTAGCTCTGTAGATGGCTAATGTTAACATTTTGATTTATTGCATTCTTGTCTTTTTTCAAAGTACATACACATCCAACTTCTAGAAACAAATTATAGCCATACTATACATACTTTTGGTTTCTTGATTTTTCACTTACAATTATCACTGGAATTTTTAGGTTAATAAATATAAAAAGAAAATGTTTGAATCACTGATGGGTATTTTAAGATAAAGTTTATCATAATTTAATCAAACCTCTGCTGATATACATTTACATCACTCCAGTTAATTAAAGTGTTAAAAAACTTTTCAATTACAGTTGACATTTAATATTATATTAGTTTCAGGTGAACAGCATAGTGCTAACTTATGAAATGAGATATCACCTCGTACCTGTCAGAATGTCTATCAGCAAAAAGTCAACAAATAATAAGTGCTGGTGAGGATGTGGAGAAAGGGATCCTTGTATATTTTTGGTGAAATTGTAAATTAGTGCAGTCACTATGGAAAACAATATAGAGATTCCTCAAAAAAGAAATTAAAAATAGAGCTGCCATATGACCAAGCAATCTACTTCTGGGTATTTATCTGAAGAAAATAAAAACTCTAATTTGAAATGATATACACACTCCTATGTCCATTTCAGTATCACTTACAATAGCTAAGATATGGAAACAACCTAGGTGTCCATCGGTAGATGAATGGATAAAGAAATTTTATATATATATATATATATATATATATATATATATATATATATATATATATATATATATATATTTGTATTTTTCTGAAGCTGGAAACGGGGAGAGACAGTCAGACAGACTCCCGCATGCACCCGACCGGGATCCACCCGGCACGCCCACCAGGGGCGACGCTCTGCCCACCAGGGGGCGATGCTCTGCCCCTCCGGGGCGTCGCTCTGCCGCGACCAGAGCTACTCTAGCACCTGGGGCAGAGGCCAAGGAGCCATCCCCAGCTCCAGGGCCATCTTTGCTCCAATGGAGCCTTGGCTGCGGGAGGGGAAGAGAGAGACAGAGAGGAAGGAGGGGAGGGGGTGGAGAAGCAAATGGGAGCTTCTCCTATGTGCCCTGGCTGGGAATCGAACCCGGGTTCCCTGCACGCCAGGCCGACGCTCTACCACTGAGCCAACCGGCCAGGGCAAGAAATGATATTTTTATAATGGAATCTTACTCAACAATACAAAAGACTTAAATTTTGCTATTTGCAAAAACATGGATGGAACTAGGAGGTATTATGTTTAGTGATATAAGTCAGACAGAGAAAGATGAATACCATATGATTTCACCTATATGTGGAATATAACAAAACAAAACAGAAAACAGACCCATAGATATAGAGAACAAGCTGATAGTTGCCAAAGGTGTGGGGAAGATAGGGGACCAAAGAACAAAAAAAGTTTGCAGTTATTGTGGGAGATTTTTTTTTTTAAGCAAGCTCCCGTGCAAGAAACAGACAGGAACAGACAGACAGGAAGGGGGAGAGATGAGAAGCATCAACTCGCAGTTGCGGTATCTTAGTTATTCATTGCTTGTTTTCTCATACATGGCTTGACAGAGACAGGGCTCTATCCAAGACAGTGACCCCTTGCTCAAGCCAGCAACCATAGGGTCATGTCTATGATCCCATATTTAAGCAGGCGACCCCATGCTCAAGCTGGTGAGACCTGTACTCAAGCCCGCAACCTTGGGGTTTCAAACCTGGGTCTTTAGCATCCCAGGCTAACGCTCTATCCACTGTGCCACTACCTGGTCAGACTATTGTGGGAGACTTAACCATACTTGTTTTGATATAGATGGAACAAGGAGACTTATAAATAATATAGAAAAACTAAATTAAAAAATATTTACTACTAATTTTAAAAACAGAATCACAACACAGTCTAAATATTTTGTCTAAGTCCTAAGGTAAAAATATTGGTGCACTAGTGCAAGGCCTGCTTAAAGCCCTTAGTACACACAGTGCATACAAAAGCTTGGGATTAAATTTTTTTTTTAATTTATTGCTTTTGGCAAGAGAGGAAGAGGGAAAGCGAGGGGAAGGGAGAGAGAGACAGGACATGAATCTGTTCTTGTCTGTGCCCTGACCAGGGATCAAACCAGCAACCTCTGTGCTTCAGATGCTCTAAGCAACCAAGCTATCTGATCAGGGGTTGGCATTTTTGTTAAAAGTTTCCAGGATGGCATATCCATGTTATTCTTTGGCATAAAATGTTTTTTGAGGGAAAGACACACATCATCAAAATATCATATCTCCTTAAATAAAACCATAAATGTAATGCAGTCCCAATAAAAGTAACAAAAGGATTTTTGTAGCGATATGAGCATATTTTAATATTAATATATTAAAATTATTATTTCACATTTATAGGAAATATTAAACGAGCAAGTGTAGAAAAGCCTGACCAGGTGGTAGCCAGTGGATAGAGCGTCGGACTGGGATGCGAAGGATCCAGATTTGAAACCCTGAGTTCGCCGGCTTGAGCATGGGCTCACCAGCTTGAAAAAGGTGCCATTTAAAATTATTGGAAAAAGTTAGATTATCACAAAAGGGTATTAGAACAACTGGAGAAAAATAATTACACCAGTATCTCCCACAAATAAAAAAATGTTTACATGCATAAAACTACCATAAGCGAAGTCAAAACCTACACTGAGAACAACAATGGCAAATTAAATCTCAATCAGGAGCAAAATTATCCCACACATATAAGCTCCTACAAATCAGCATGAGAAGACCAATAATTCAAAAACACTGGAGCCAACGCATACAGACAGTTCACAGAAAAGGGAACACCAACAGCTCTTAAACATAAGGAAAAGATGTTCAACCTCACTTTTTAAAAGATGCCAATTAAAACTTCAATGAAATACTATTTTTTGACAGGCTATTTTTTATATTGTAGATTGGCAAAGATCAAAAAATGTGGTAATACTCTTGGATGGATTTGGGGAATCAGTAACTCTCATATAATGTTAATGGGAATATGAGTTGCCACAATACAAACTTCACAGAGAGCGCTTTGGCAGTAGGTATAAAAATTTCATATGCACATGCTCAATAACTCAGCAAGTCCACTTATAAGCTTTTATCTTACTGACACAGCCATTCAGCCATTCATATATGCCCAAAATTTCACAGATATAAAGTTATCTGTCATTACAAGCGTTGTAATGGTAGATTGGAAACAACCTAAAAGCCCATAAAATAGGGACTGATTTACATAAATCATGATACATTGAAATAATGAAATATTAGAGAGCCAAGAACAAAATGATGAAGCTCTTCAGTATTGATATGGGATGACTGCTGAGATAGATTGATAAGCATGGATAGATATATGTATAATGTATGTGTTATTGACTGTACATGCACTGAGTATGTCTGTGAAAGCAATCAAGAAGCTGGCAATATTAACTGGTTTTGAGAATGGAAACTGGATTGCTTCTTTGTAACCTTTGAATTTTGAAGCATTCCAATGTATTATCTGTTTTAATAATTAAGTAGAACTCAATTAAATTTTTTAAGTTATGTAAGCCTTTGAAACCAGAAAATAACTTGGCCCTTAATGAGGTAATACAAAAAGAATAAGAGAAATATCTCAGCAGAGGCCTGACCTGTGGTAGCGCAGTGGATAAAGCGTCGACCTGGAAATGCTGAGGTTGCCGGTTTGAAACCCTGGGCTTGCCTGGTCAAGGCACATATGGGAGTTGATGCTTCCAGCTCCTCCCCCCTTCTCTCTCTCTGTTTCTGTCTCTCCCTCTCTCTCTCTCCTCTCTAAAAATGAATAAATAAAATTAAAAAAAAATTAAATAAATAAAAAATTAAAAAAAAAAAAAAAAAAAAGAAATATCTCAGCAGAGCATAACAACCAGGACCTATTGTTCCCCTAAGGCCTCTAAGGTGTCAGGTAGTTTGAATTATCTACTCCCCATGCCAACCAGGTGGCAGAGTACTAACCAATGCCAGGGCTTCCCCAGGAGCCGAAATCAGAGCTGTAGCCACCCTCCTCTTCCTCTCCTTGCTTACTAGCTATGGAGAAGCCACTATAGCACACACTTCAAATGACCAATGAAAGAACGGCTGGAGCCTTCCAGTTCTTCAGCTGATATAAAACTCAGTGAAACCAAGAAAGTATTGGAGTCACTGGGACCATCAACCACCGATCCTTATGTCATCTCTTCCTTAGAGCACACATAGCCTTTGAGTTCTCTCTCAGATCTGCCCCAATGACTGGATGTCTGACTCTACCAGCCACCAGCCTTGGCTAGAGGAGGTAGTGCAGGTGGAGCTCATCTTTATACACATTCTTCTTGAAGTTAAATGCAATAAATCTGTTTTTGTTTAAGTGGCAGATGGATTGTTCTTTGGCTTTAGGAAAACTTTTGTGAGAAAAGTGAACCCATATGGTCTGAAAGGGGAAAAATAAGGCAACTATCAAGAGCTGGATCTAACTGCTTAATCACTTGGTTGTCAGCCATGATTAATGGGCAAGGTCAGGATGAAAGTAACTTCCTAGAATGCCTACCCCCCACCCCACCCTGGTCTTAAGCACTTTACCTGTATTAGCTCATTTACTTTTCACAACAACTCTAAGAGGTAGTCATTACTATGATTTCCATTTTACAAATGAGGCAATTGAAACATGGAAAGTTTAATTGGCCCAAAGATACCCAAGGGGTAAATAGCAGAACTAGAATTGAACCCAGATAACGTGGCTCATTGGCTGCACTCTCATCAAAACATATGGCATTCTGTCATAGTAATTTTACCTATAGTATGATCTCAGCATGAAAAATAATAATTTTTTGTTTGAACCAGCCCTTCCTGAAACTCAACAGAACAGAGTGTATGTGGATGTCTATATTTATTTCCTTTTCATCAATGTTTTGTACATTGTTGAACTTTTTGTTCTAAAACCATAAAAAAAGCCCCACATGTACCCAGCAGCTTTGTAACACTAATTTTCCTGAAATAAACACAATTCCTACTATCCTGTTCCACTCATTTTTTTTTCTAAATAAAAGCAGTGTTTCAGTTAACATACATATAATCTAGTGTGAGCAAAAGAAGCAAATGAAACAAAACAGGAGTCCTAAGCAAACTTTAGGACAAGACTTCAGCCCTAAAGACTGAAGACTGGAAAAGTTAGCTAGACAGCAGCCCAGTGGAATTGGGACATGTATTTCCTGCCTCCCAGTCATGAGTTACTCATACCAGGCTAAAACTAAAAATAGGCCACCTTTATCTCACCATGCCATTTCTTGATTTTATCTAAAACTTGCTGTGGTTTTCTCCTCTTACTACTGACCTCTCCTAAGAGTCTCCACCTTGGATAATGCAGACAGATCCACTGAGAAGCAGCATTATGGAGCTTAAGAATCACCAGGGCCCTGGCCGGTTGGCTCAGCGGTAGAGCGTCAGCCTGGCGTGTGTGTGTGTGTGTGGGGGGGAACCTGAGTTCGATTCCCGGCCAGGGCACATAGGAGAAGCGCCCATTTGCTTCTCCACTCCCCCCCCCCCCCGCTTCTTCCTCTCTGTCTCTCTCTTCCCCTCCCGCAGCCAAGGCTCCATTGGAGCAAGGATGGCCCAGGCGCTGGGGATGGCTTCTTGGCCGCTGCCCCAGGCGCTAGAGTGGCTCTGGTCGCGGCAGAGCGACGCCCCGGAGGGGCGGGCGCATGCGGGAGTCTGTCTGACTGTCTCTCTCCATTTCCAGCTTCAGAAAAAAAAAAAAAAAAAAGAATCACCAGACTTAGACCTGGACCATCTGATATTTCAATGATTCTACCATCTACCAGGAATAATCATGTGGAAACATGAGATGATGTAAATGAAGTGCCCAACACATTAGTTAATAAAAAAAAATGAAACCAATTATTACTAGCATGTATTTCTTTCATTTCTGTATCTATTGAGTCTTTCCTCATTTTTTCATTCCTCAAATCATTGCATGTGTAATAAAAATCTATAGCACTGAACATGACTACAAGTGTGGGCTAACGTAAAAGAAAAATGACTATGAATTATTTCAAACACAGAAAAGCCTGGAAAAATATCATCACCTTTGTATATATCCATTGAAAATATAGTGCTGTGTTGTATGTTTTAAAATTTTATATAGGCCCTGGCTGGTTGGCTTAGTGGTAGAGTGTTGGCCTGGAGTGTAAAAATTCTGGGTTTGATTACTGATCAGAGCAAACAGGAGAAGCAATCATCTGCTTCTCCACCTATCCTCTTCTCTCTCTCTCTCTCTCTCTCTCTGCCTCTCTCTCCATTTTCCTCCCACAGCCATGGCTCAAATGGTTCAAGCAAGTTGGCCCTGTGTGCTGAGGATGGCTCTATGGCCTCACCACAGCCTCTAAAATATCAATAGCTTCAGTTGCCAAGCACCAGAGCAGCAGCGCCAGATGGGCAGAGCATCGCCCAGTAGGGGGCTTGCCGGGTGGATCCTGGAGAGTGAATGTGGGAGTCTGTCTCTCTGCCTCGCCACCTCTCACTTAATAATAATAAAAAATTATATAAATGGTATCAGATTGTACTGTTCTATAATTTGCTCAACCCTCCCCAGCATTATGTTTTTGAGATTCACCTTTATTGATATGCGTAGCTTTGTTAGTTACTTTAAATGTTCTATACACAGTGTTTCCAACTGCAGGTCTGCAGACAAGTCCGCCAGAAGTTTCCTGCTGTGAGTTAACCACCTTGATGTATGAAAGTTATAGACCCAATGATCTTCGTTGATTTTGCCTATGCTCCGGGTGATTTCTGCTTTAGTGGTCCCTAAAATAATTCTATTTTCACAGGTCCCCAGTGTAAAAAGTGAAAAATCATTGCTCTATAATATTCAATTGTATGAGCCTACCATAATGTATTTCTGCATTCTCCTACTGGTGGACATTTAAATTTTTTCCAGTTTTCCCACGCTTACAAAGAATATTGCCATAGACATTCTCCTCACAAGTGCTTCTTTGGGTACTCATGGGAGAGTTTCTCTAGGGTACAATTTCAGAGGAGGAATCGCTAGGTTCATAAGATATGTCTACTTTCAGGATTACTAGCTATTGCCAAATTGCTATAGCATCATGTTGTCACAGTTTTTTTGGAGGGGGTTTGTTTACTTATTCTTTATTGAGATATATTTTATAAGGCATAAAACTTACCCATTTAAAGTGTACAATTCAGTAATTTTTAGTATATTTGCCGAACTGTGCAACTGTCACAATATAATTTTAGATTCATGTAATAGTGTTTTTATTTATAAATATACTTAAGACATCTATCTGTAAAGCTAGTTATGTGTTCTGTCAAATGTATCCATGGAAATCCCCTGGGAGGAGCTAGTTGTACAGATTGCCTTGTTTTAAACCTGCTGTTTGAGTAGGTAGCTGAAAGGAACATTCCTAATTAGATTATGAAACTACTTAAATGCAGGTTCCTGTTATTTGCTATAAAAAGCATGCCTATTTATTCACCTCAGAGTAAAATGACTCAGAACTAACTCTATTTGAAGAGAATGGGAGGAGCGCTACACCAAATAAAGGAGTTATTTTTCCTCAGAACAATTCTTGCTTAAGCCAGAAAGGGAGGGAAGTATGAACCAGCATAGATGTTGGAGTAAACAGTTGTGAAAGCCAGTGCATTGGCCAGAGGAGGAGAGAGAGCAACTTTATCCCCCACCAGCACCACCCTCCCCCCACAGATTAACTCGTTGAGCTTTTAATCAAATAATTTTCATGCTCTGATTTATTAATGGCATTTTCAAATACTATTTACTCCAATTCAAACTTAATATGTTAACTGACAATGTGGACTGCCAAATATGACTTAGAATAAAAATTTATATAACAATATCATTCTTATCCTGCTACTAAATGTTCAAAATCTAATACATTTTTTTTTCTGCTTGGAATCGCCTAAGAAACATCAGGTTCATGGACAAACAACAAAGGTTCTCTCATATTAGTTAATTTCTTTTAGTCATTGGCTTAAGGACATCAATTTTCAGATGCTATGGTTTCATTTCATTAGGTGCTTGGCAGCTTTCTGAAATATCCTCCTTGCCCTTCAGAGGTTCCTACAAGTACAGAGGGTATAGTCACACACCTTGATCCACCTAACACGTGGCATGAAGACCTGGCAATGTGAGACTGCAATGGGGAGAAAAGGCGAGGGTTGACTGACTGCCCAAAGCAAATACTCTGCGTCTCACCCTCCAGCAATTCATTTGTTAGCCACAGCTTCTCAGCCTTGGGCCAGCCCCACAGGTCATGGGTCAAGAGGCTTTACCTAAAGTAGGAAATAGCCTGTCAAACTGAGACAATTCTGAGTTGGATGCTAAATCCTCAGCAATTTGGGTGCCAACTCAGATTTCCCTATGAGTCTGTGAAAATCACTTTGACCTTTATCCTGTAGGGTCCTCTACTGACAGGGAGATGGCTCTACAAGGGCTCAGCTACATATTAATTTAGCATTTACTATCTGGAGAGGGAGTGACTGGGCTTCTCAGGCTTTGGAACAACGCTCACAGTCAGCAAACAGGCTTGGTGTTTAAGAATGAGCTTCAGTCGATGTGAGGACCCAAGGAAGTTGCTTCTGTAACTAGCTATGTCTCCCCTATGCAGTGAGGCCTGGGGCCCTTACAGGAAGTTTTGGGTCCACACCAAGGCCCAACTAATATGTTAGGATCTGCAAAGGTGAAGGACAAGGGAATGAGACGGCAAACAGCCGAGACTTGCACTGGAAGGGATTAAGTCTAGCAAGCAACCTGGAACTCAGGGTGGAAATCCAATTAAGACAGGAAGGAGAGAAGTGGATGAGTGCCTCCCACTGCCCCTTCCGCCCACCCTGAGAGGGAACAGTCTAGCTACACTCCCTCCAACCTATACTCCCAAGCAAGGCAAAATTATCCACAAGTGCTCAGCCCCAGAAAAGGGTTGAGTTAAATGAGCCCCCTCACCATTAACTCCAATACATGCTACATTTATCCACTGCTTCCAAGTGGGAGAAGCAACACACAGAGATGACGCCTCCACACCCGGGCCACTCCCTTGAACTGGCTTCTGAGCTGGCCCTCCTGAGTCCACCTTCCTGCTTTTCTAGTTTATGGTCTCACTTCCCTAACTTGTCACAGTTGGGGCCATGCTCTTTCATCCCCCTGGCCATGGCTCCCTCCACACCCACCACTAACAGCTCACACAACTCTTGCTGTTCAGGGGGCTTCCCTCAACTCGCAGTGCCTGGATGGAACCCGTACTTGCACATGGAAACAAGGCCCGGCATCTTTCTTTCTCTTTGCTTAAAATCTATTTTCCCACCAGTTGCAAGGGTTCCAAGAATTGAGGTGTGGAGAGTTATAAACTCCTATTTGCCCTTTCCCCCATCGCATGGTGCAGATTAACCATGTGTAGGCAATGATAATAGTTCCAGTAGCATAGAACTGGTACAGTAGCTATGTCTGAGCCACTAGTGGAGTGCTTCACACATATTATTTAGTCCTCAAAATAACCTTACCAGGAAGGTATTATTATCTTTATTTTTGGATAAGGACTCTGAGACCCAGAAAGGCTAGGTATCTTGATTAGGATCACATTTTATAGAGGCCAGGGTAGGACACAAACCCAGATGGGCTGACTCCATTGCAGGGGAGGGGAAAGTAGTGGAAAGAATCCACTTGGGTGCGGGGAGAGAGAATTTTAAAATAATAAAACCAACTCAAATTATTACTCGACGTATAAGCAATTTTCAATAAAGTAGAGATGAAATAATCTTCCTTATTTGGGTGACTCTTCCGCCATCTTATTAGGTGGGGTGCTGCCGGTCTATATACGGTGCTTGGCAAAGGAACAACCATGAAGTGACTGCAACACTGTGGAGAGCTGAGCAAAAATGTGGAAAGAACCTGGGACTTTAAAATCATTGTGATAAATCACACACAAAATTTACCATTTTAACCATTCAATTCAGTGGCTTTAAATATATTCACAAAGTTGTGCAACCATCACCACTATCCATTTCAACTTTTTCATCATCTCAAACAGAAACTCTGCACCCATTAAACATGACTCTCTATTCTTCCCTCCCCCAGCCCCCTCTATTCTTTCTGTCTCTATAAATTTGCCTATTTTAGGAACATACAATTTTGCCCTTTTGTGTCTGGCTTTGTTTTCTTTTCAATTGGCATAATGTTTTCAAGATTGTATTTATGTTGTAGCATGTACCAGAATTTTATTCCTTTTTAAGTTGCAGTAATAGTCCACTGTATGTAAGAATTTGGGGTTTTAATAATATCTTTGAGGCACCATATGATAGGGGATTTCTTGTTAAAGTGGAAGGTAAGTTTATCTTATGATGTAGGTCATATGCATTGGGTTTTCTGTTTCTTTCAGCTGAAAGAATCCTAACTGCTAAAAAGGCACAACTTGGATTCTTCAATGAAGGTCCAGGGTGGGCAATGAGGCTCACAACATACTCAAAATGGGAGCACGCCAGAATGTAGCAAAATTTGCCAGAATTCCCCCATAGGTGTGTGTGTAAATCTAAATCTATGTATCTGTGCACATGTATATGCACTCAAACACATGACTAAGGCCACACCTTTACCTCTTTTCATTCTCACTTTAGCTATTTTGATAATTACTGGTTACAACTGCTAAGTTCAACATATACAGTTATTTGGTACTTAACATTTTTCATCATAAAAAAACACTGAACTCCAAATCGAGTGCCTGGTGCTCTACAGAGGAGTATAGATCAATGCCTCTTTTTGAAATATTTTCCACAATCTTCAATAAAGTTAGTAACAATCAAGTTTAGCCAATAGTAAAGAATAAAAACATTTATTTAAGGAAAAACATTCAGCACCAATTGATCTGAGTTTGGCAGGAAATGAAGAGTGGGTGATTAATGTTTTGTTGGTGTATGAAATTTGAGATACAGGAAGCAGTATGGCAAACAAAATACTTCTTATTAAAACTGAAATAGTAAGCTACTATGATAGAAAGGAATTTGAGGTTAAAAACATGTCACCACGCAATGTAAACAATCTCCTCATAAATAAGTTCTAGTAGAGAAGGAGGCCAGACTTACTTGCAAGGTTATGGGTGAATGTTACTCATGGGACATTTTGGTTCCTGGCTATGAAGAGGTGGTCTGCAGAAAGATGTGAGTAGACTCCAAGACTAACAGGAGATACAGAAAGGTGGGATAAGGAGAAAGAAAAATCAGGCAAGATGTCTTTGCTCAAAAGTCCCAATAAAGAATATGTTTTTAGGCCCTGGCCGGTTGGCTCAGTGGTAGAGCGTCGGCCTGGTGTGCAGGAGTCCCGGGTTCAATTCCCAGCCAGGGCACACAGGAGAAGTGCCCATCTGCTTCTCCACCTCTCCTGCTCTCCTTCCTCTCTGTCTCTCTCTTCCCCTCCCGCAGCTGAGGCTCCATTGGAGCAAAGATGGTCCGGGCGCTGGGAATGGCTCTGTGGCCTCTGCCTCAGGCGCTAGAATGGCTCTGGATGCAACAGAGTGATGCCCCAGAGGGGCAGAGCATCGCCCCCTGGTGGGCATGCCGGGTGGATCCCGGTCGGGTGCATGCAGGAGTCTGTCTGACTGCCTCCCCATTTCCAGCTTCAGAAAAATGAAAAAAAAAAAAAAAAGAATACATTTTAAAAAATCTGAGTAAGCATGTATCATAATTTTTTTCTGTCACTATAAAAATATAATAAGCAACATGAGAAATGCAGTATATATATTAAAATACTCTTTCATTATAAACATATATAAAACCTCCTGCAATGATATTACATACCACATTACAAAGTTCTATTTTTTTGCTTGTTCCCTTTTCTGGTTCCTAGTTGTTCACAAAGGCCTTTACAGACTCATCAATCCAGTCCTTTTGTCTTGCAGATAGAGAAGGGTAAGCAGCTTTTCCAAGGTCACCTTCATCCTCAGTGAGGTCAGATTCATCCAGAGCCTGGATTAGAACCAGGTCCCCTGATCTCCCATCAGGTGCTTTTAGTAGCACAACATAACACGATTCACACAACACTCACCCTGGTCCGTACCTGATGATTCTCCCTGAATCTCAGTGGGGCAGAAGGGTTGTGAGGGAAAGAAATAGGTCTGTTTGGGGCCTCTCTGGATTGCAGTGAGTGTGGGACACTAGAAGAGGAAGTGATAAAGCACGTCTCCTACTTCTATCCCAACTCTAAATACTGAGAGAGAGACAGAGAGAGAGAGATAGACAGAGAGATACTACTCTGAACATCTTGAGAAATATTTCCTGGATAAAACCTTGTGCATGAAATTTTTAAAGGTTCATAAGAAAGGTCACTGATTTTAAAGAACATCTGGCCAAGGACACACAATCATACACCTTTCTGAAACACTGCAAATCAAGCCCTGATTACAGAAGATGACCAACATAAAGAGCTTCAGGCTCCAGGGGACATCTCAACCCTGCTCCATGGAGTCACTAACCATCACACTATCAATTGGTGGTGGGACTTGCCTCTACATATGCAAATTCCAGCAGAAAGAAAAATACATTTGACTGTATTCTTTTTAAAAGCCCCACTATTCCCACATCTATTTCTGATTTCATATTTATCGGCACTCAACATCCCATATGTTCTACTCTGGCTAACCAGATTTCTGAGTGACAATATGGGGGATGCTGCATCACAACATTCACAGGAGGAAGGGCAGTCAGACCTCTCAGGGCCACTCTGGTACGTGTCTTTTGAGAACAAAATTCAGTGAAAGTGCTATATTTTTAAAATGCCTATTAGACAAATTTTTGTTCAAGGTTCAACATAAGGACTATCAATTGAGAATACCCTTTGTCATATTCATGAACTAGGAAAACTATGACAGCAAATCCTGACATCCCTGAATTCACTGAAACACCAGAATATACCACAATTCTTTGTCTGGCAGAAATTTCCTTTCCTTGTGCTCCACAGGTTCCTATAAGAATAGGATCTCTTTTATTGCAACTTCTCCTGGAAATTGCCTTCTCGAGTGAAAATAAATCATTCGTTTTAAATCATTTGTTTTATAAGACAAGAGCCAGCCCTGTGTTCTGTGCTCCCTCTCAGGCAAGAAATTGCCTTTGTACCATATTTCTCGTCTCTCTCCAGATAGTTTGTTGTGTCTTATACACAGACTCCTGAAAAATTCTTTCCACTTGTGTAGGAAAGCCGCGACTTTCTTCCTCCAGGGCGTTGATAGTTCGCAGGGCAAAGGGAGTCCTTTCCCGGGGCAGGGGATTGTTCAGGGGCCGCAAGGGGATGACGGAGTTGTATTTGTGCTGCCTGTTAACAGAGTTCATCAGGGATGTATAGAACTGGAACTTACACCAGGTGTCTCTCAAGAAGTTTTCAGTCAACAGTAAGATGGTCCACGCAGACCCATTCACAGCGTCATCTAAATTCTGTAAGTGCTGTCTGCCACACGGCATCTCGGCAAAGATGATTCCAGGTTTGACACCAAAGTCATTCTGGAGCAGCTCCTGGATTCTGAGGGCTTCGTCTATGTCATCTTCCGCGTGCAGTATCACAAACTTGAGGAACTCCTCTTCCTCAGCGGACACCCCGTCTGCTCCTGCAGCTCCCGCCTGCTCTTCCGCGGGCGCCTCTGCTGTCCTGCTCTGCTCGGCAACGTCACGCAGGGAGATTTCTGAGCTCTTGGAATCTGACTCAGGAGGTCTTTGATTTGTATCCGCGCTGTGGCTTTTACCCAGAGAAAGAGAAAGAGGGCAGGGATCTATTTTTGACTTTCCAATACCCATTATAAATATCCAAGTCAGAAGAGAAAAGCTTTATGTCTCAGCACTTCTTTTCATTCTAAAAAAAGAAATAACAAAGAGAAGAACAGTGTAAATTTAATCAAAACATTGAAAATAGAACCTAAAAGGCTCAAAACGATGACAATAGACAGGTCCTAAGAAAGAAATGCCAAGCAGATCTCTGGGAAAAAAAGATCACTTGTATTTGGAGAGCCTCACGAGGGCTACTAGTACAGGTAGTCAAGGGTGAATTAAACCCACGGTCCAGGTGACTATAACAGGAAACATTTGGAAATTTTAAATGGTATTAAACTAGCACTATAAACCTCCAGATAAAAACGAATCAATTTGGTATTATCAAAAGAGGTACCATACCACTTTACCCATCTAAAGTTAAACTCCAACTTCTCCATTATCAAATTATTGTGTAGGCTAGAAATGTGAAAGTCTAAAAAACAAAATATTCAAATATTAAGTAGAGAATTTATTTTTTGAAATAAACACAAGGACAAGATCGAATACAAATATCCTACAGTTGGCTAGCAGGCAGCTCTACTGACTGAGCATAAAAAGATCGAAAATGTCAAATTTCACTCGTTCCGAGCTTGTTTGTTTAAGGTCAGGCATTTCTGCTGCAGTGAGGCTGGTGAAAAAATTAAAATTGTGGGGAGGAAGGAATACTTCTCTCCAGCTAATCCTGGAAATACCGAATAAAACATATTTATTCACCTAGGGAAAAATTAACATCTTGGTTTGGAAGTGATTTTCTCCAGTGAAATCAACAACAAAAAAATCATTATTGTCTAAACTCATTGTTTTATTTTAAAAAGTCTAAGTTCAGAGGGGAAGAATTAGATTAGCCATGGAAGAAAAGTATTCCATTGAAGCTAATTTAAAGAAATGTTCAGATAATATTTTAAAAAGGCAATTATAAGACAGATTCTTTTATCAAAAAACAGAAAATTAATAACACATAAATATAGGCTTTATATTTTCAATATGGGCCCACATTATTTCCCAGAGCATTCATTGTTCATGGGAAAAAAACAGAATTCAGTAAGAAATCAGAATTACATTGATAATGATTCATACCACTTCATATACCAAAATAATTCAGGTTTAGAAGAAACCATTCAGCAAAAATGGTAGAAATTGTTATGGGAAGAAAAGATAAGAAAAAAAACAGAGAACTTCTTTCTAACATATATAGAGTGAAAGGGTTTGCTACTGCCTCTGAATAGTGAAGGACTGCTGGTTACTATCTGTAATTTACTGTAACTGTACTTCAGGTTCTGACTCCACAGTCAACTATGCCAATTACAAAGAGGGATTCCAGGCATAATAACTCTAAACTGCTATATACACATATACATACACACACACATACATACATACATACACACATACATACATTCCAACTAATAAAAACAAATGAATTTTAACTCCTCATTGGTTAGGGTTAACTACTGATTTTGTTACTGAATTTTGAAAAAAGGTTTTAATATATGCAAAGTTGTGGGAAGAAACTTCCCCTAATAAAATAACCGTTCAACCATTCAGAGACATCTATTTACTATGACAATTAAATGATCTTCACTTACTCATGGATCTAGGCTTGTTAAAGCAACTTAAACTCATTGTCTTGATCACTAGCTGCTGCAGATAAATGCATCTGCAGTACTACAAGATATTCATAAAAATAGTTTCTAAGGTAAAATAATGTGTCAAACCAGATCACAAAACCTTTCAAAATATTTTTTTTTAGTGGAGGGGGGAGAGAGAGAGGTAAGAAGCATCAACTAGTAGTTGCAACACTTCAGTTTGTTCATTGATTGCTTTTCAAACCTGCCTTGAAGGAGAAGGGGGAAAGAAGAGTAGCAGTGCTCAAGCTGAGCCAGTGACCCCTTGCTCAAGCCAGCTACCTTTGAGCTCAAGCCAGCAGTTGTGAGGTTTTCTTCGTTTTTTTTTGTTGTTTGTTTGTTTTTTACAGAGACAGAGTCAGAGAGAGGGATAGATAGAAACAGACAGATAGGAATGGAGAGAGATGAGAAGCATCAATCATCAGTTTTTCCTTGCGACACCTTAGTTGTTCATTGATTGCTTTCTCATATGTGCCTTGACCGTGGGCCTTCAGCAGACCGAGTCACCCCTTGCTTAAGCCACCGACCTTGGGTCCAAGCTGGTCAGTTTTGCTCAAACCAGATGAGCCCGCACTCAAGCTGGCAACCTCGGGGTCTCGAACCTAGGTCCTCCGCATCCCAGTCCAACGCTCTATCTACTGCGCTACCACCTGGTCAACCCATGAGATCATTTTGATGATCCCACTTGGCCTGCGACTCTACGCTCAAGCTGGTGAGCCCGTGCTCAACCTTGAGGTTTCGAACCTGGAACCTCAGTGTCCCAAGTCAAAGCTCTATCCACTGTGCCACCATCGGTCAGGCTCAGAATATAGTTCTAGAAAAGATTTCCAACTTGATGTCTTATTTTTCTTAAATACCAGTCAGTAAAAAGAGCAAAACAATCCAGAAATTTATGGTGTGCTATCCAACTTCCAAGCAGTCCTGCTCACACCAACTCTTAGCAGACCAGAGAGAAAAAAGTTGATGACAGTATCTGAAAAACTTCACTGTGGCCTTCTATTGGGCAAATAAGTTTGTAACATTTGTGTTGTTCACTTTTATTAAAATGGTGCTGTCCACATGGGGTGGCTGCTTACCTTCATTCTTGGGAAGGGGCTTGGTTATGCTAATATGTGCTTCAGGAGGGAATTTCGTGCTGAAAAGTTTTAAAAGGAGGAGCTAGGAGGCCACTTTAAACAGGAGAGAGGCCACGTGGTTGTAAGGGAAGAGGCAGCCAAAATGGAGGCATGCAGAGGGGACTGAGTGAGACTATTGGGACTTTGATTCTAGGAAAAAACCAGAGAAAGTCAGTGGCTTTCAGAGCCCTGAATGGAAAGGGAAGTGTTTTCTTGCTGTGTGTATTTTCTCGCACGCCGGTTGCAAGCAGGAATAAAGGAAAATGGCCCACCAGTTCTTGGCTCTGTTGTTTCATTACCGTCTGTCTGAATTAAATGGGAACCTGCATGGGCCAGGTGGCTGTGATGGTGGCCGCGGCTACTGGCCCTACACCTTCTAATTTGGAGGGAGGGGGTAAGGAGACAGCCAAGGGAAAAATATGTGGAAAATTCTATACTGGAGACTTGCCTTTCCCACCACCAGTGACTCAATGATGGGGATTGTCCAGGTTCGAAGAAAAGAGAGAACATGACTGTGCCACTCTGTGCCAACTAACTCCATCAATATAGAGGGCTTTACTCGAACAGAAGGAAGGTATGGAATGCTGAAGGAAATAAGGGGAGGGAGAAGGCTTTCAAAAAGAATCCTGGAAAGCTCTCTTTAAAGTTCTTGCCCATCTGGAATGGTGAGCACCAGGGCTAAAGCATTTAGGCTCCACCCCCTTCCTCTCAGCTAAATGGGAGGAGAGTGACGGTGGCCTCTGGGGACAGGCACATGAAACAACTGTTCACAGGAATAAAAACACGTGTGTATTCACTTTTTAATTTACTTTTTAAGAAAAGGTAGTGGGTTGAAACATCTAATGACTTTGAAAACATTTATATTGAAAAGTTTCACCATATCCTTGTCCATCCTGTTACCCCCATGGCCTCCCTCTGGTGATCAATTTTATGAGTTTCTTCTATATCCTTCCACTGTTTCTTTATGAATATATATTTTCTTTTCTTTCCTTTTTTTAAAAAAATGTATTATGTATGGGATACTTATTTTTCCAAATAAAAAGTATCTCATATATATAAATGTTCATTCACACACACACACACACACACGCACACACACGCTGCCAACCACCACCATACAGATAGGTTGCTTTTCCCATTAATACTATGATCTCAGAGCTTTCCATATCACCACACAGAGAACTTCCTTTCTCTTATTCACAACAACATTATCTTCCAGTACGTGGATGTACTATAACTGTCCCCTGTTCTTGTATATGTGAGTTGTATCCAGTCTGCTACTATTATGAACAATGCTACAATGAATAACTTTGGACAAAAGTCATTTCATATGTGTGCAAGTTCATCTGCAGAATAATTCTACCAAATGAGGTTTCCATATCAAAGAAAAATTGCATTGGTGATAAGGACAGATTTGATCAAATTGCTGGTAAGACTGAACCTCTTTTCTTTGTTGTTTTTAACTCGATAGAATGACACCCCCACATCCCCTCCCTTTACCCCAGCAAAGATCTAAGATCACCGAAGCTACCCATTACTACTGCCTACAGCCCCTTAGACAAGAGAAATGTGGAAAAACATAACCCATCAGAATGAAGCCCTGACACGGAGGCTCTGAAGGGAAGCTCAGAAGAGGCTTGAAACAAGAAGGAATGAAGGTCCAGAGTGTATCCACTTTATAGCTAGGTAAAGAGGGTCCCAACAGAATCCCCCAAATCAAATAGGAGTAACGGAAAGAACAGCTTGGCAGATATGCAAAAACAATACAGGAAATTAAAAAGAATATAAAGAAGAATCATAACATGCAAAGGACATTTAAAAATTCTATTTTCATTAAGACTATGTGCTTTGGAATTACACTGTCTGAATGTAAATCCCAGTCCTGCTACAGAAATCTGGGAGACTTTGTACAAGTTACCGAATATCTCTGTGTTTTTATTTCACCATGTGTAAAACGGTAATAATTCCAGTGCCTACATTTAGGGGTTTTAGTATACAATTATAGTACCTATGAAGATCAAAGTAGTTTAGAACAGTGCCCCCGTAGAAATTTTAGCAGTTATTACTGTTATTAAATACGTAACAACGAAACTAAAGAAAAATTTACACAACAAATGCATATTCTCTGGGATAGTGCAACTCAAAGTGTAGAGCAGGGGTAGTCAACCTTTTTACATCTACCGCCCACTTTTGTATCTCTGTTAGTTGTAACATTTTCTAACCGCCCACCGGTTCCACAGTAATGGTGATTTATAAAGTAGGAAAGTAACTTGACTTTATAAAATTTATAAAGCAGAGTTACAACAAGTTAAAACGTATAATAATAATTACTTACCAAGTACTTTATGTTGGATTTTCGCTAGGTTTGGCAGAATAAATCTTTATAAGACAACTTACTATAGTTAAATCTATCTTTTTATTTATACTTTGGTTGCTCCGCTACTGCCCACCATGAAAGCTGGAACACCCACTAGTGGGCGGTAGGGGCCAGGTTGACTACCACTGGTATAGACCATGGACAAGCTGTCCGTCTCTGAACTTTTTGGTACCAGTCTGACAGGATGTCAATCCACTATATCAGTTAAGTATGCTGTTTAGTTCAGCTGACATTTTTTCATATAAGACATTGTCAATGAAGAAGACAGCATGGTTTACATTGGATGCCTGCTTCTTATATTATAGACAGCACTTTGAGTAATACTGCTCTAGGAGACTCTAAAGAGAATATATAACGAACAAAGCAAAAATATTAAAGATGAGAAACAGAATTAGATGAAAAAGAAGGCTATAGACACATCAAGAACCCAACACTATTACAAAAAAAAAATAGAAATAGCAAAGAATAAAATAAATAGGAAACCAAAACCATGTCAGTTAAGCATGTTGGAAATGCTTGAAAAAAATCACAGAATATGTAAAGGAAAAAAGAAAAACTAAAGCATTTTAAAAAAAGATATAGCTATGAAGATTTCATTTCAAAACAACCAATATAATGAAAACCAATGCATCTGAAACAGAAAATGCTATAAAAATTACAAAAAATTCAAAGATATAACAGATTTACCACCCTGATCCAAATGATCAGTCTTACTGATGACAACCAGAAATTATGTGCCTCCTGATGTAATCTGTTATGATATGCATAGCATAATGAATGACAAGATTTGCTAATGATGTTAAGTAGGCCAAAAATAGAGCCTGGGGTTTGGGGGAAAGTTGCAGCTCACAGATGTGTATTTGGCATTTATCTGTGTATAGATTGTATTTTAAAACTGAAGACTATAAGAAACAATTAAGGGAGTGAGAAGAGACAGAAAAAGGAAGTGAATTTCTGACTTGCCAGCCCCACAACCATGTGAGTCAATTCCTAAAATAAATCTCCCTCCCTCCATCTCTGCATCTCCCCTGCTCTCTCTCTAACCTATTAGTCTTGTTTCTCTGGAGAACTCTAATACAACCTTCTTTAAAAGTTCGTTGCCCTAAAATTAAGGGTTAATGTTTGAATTTTTAAAACATTATTACCACTTGGGAAGAGAGGCTCCCAAACAGTAAGCAAAATAATGATCAGTAGCAATTTGATAATAAAATATATGCACATACACAATTTTTAAATCTATGTGTTTACCACAGAAAAAAAGTTTTTGTGTTTAAATCACTGCCTCTGAAACTGAACACATTTAAAAACAGGGCATCTGGTACTATATCTGAATCCTTCAGCCTTTAAGTTTTCTTTCCTGTCTAAGCAGCACCACCTTGTGACAAATGCAGGTAAACTCAGTAGTTTCCTCATTGGTTAATTAATAAATTTTGATGTTATTAATAAATAAGTGTTGAAACAACATAAGTGTTCCTCGATAGAGGATTGGATAAAGATGTGGTACATACATACAATGAAATACTACTCAGCCATAAGAAATGAGGACATAGTGACATTTACAACAACAGGGATGGATCTTGAGAACATTATACTGAGTGAAATAAGTAAATCAGAAAAAGCTAAGAACTGTATGATTTCACACATAGGTGGGATATAAGACTGAGACTTATGAACATAATAAAAGTGAAGTGGTTACCAGGGAGAAGGGAACATGGGGGAGGGAGAGGAGGACTTGAGTGAATGGGGAGGGGGGAGAGGATGGGGAGAAGGGTATAAAGAGGGACAAATATAAGATGATGGAAAATGACTTGACTTTGGATGATGGGTATACAACATAATCAACAGTCCAAATGCTGTAGAAACGTTCACCTGAAACCTGTGTACTCTTACTGATCAATGTCACCCTGTTAAAGTTATTTTTCTAAATAAATAAAGAAGTGTTGAAAACTTCCTCTGCATCAAGACCTGCTGGGTTTTAGGGCTGTGAAGCCAGGACAAGTAGACAGCTAGGCCTCCCTGCACTGGTGCTTCATTCAGGATAAAAGCACTCAAGAAGGACACTTGCAGGAGGGAAACTGCACATTAGTAAAGCCAAGAAAGGTGGATGGTACCCACACAGTGGGATCAGCGTTTGCGAAAATACTGAGGTACCAGAGAGCAAATTTTGTTAGGATCTTTTTGTACTAGGTATTTACCTGGCTCAAGCGTATACAGGGGTGGGGGTTGGAGTGGAAGGTAGTGGTGAGAGATGAGAACGGTGAAATAAACAGGATTAGAGTGCCTAAGAAAGCCTAATATACCGTATTTCCCCATGTAAAAGATGCACCTTAATTTCAGGGCCCAAAATTTGTTTTTATTAAAGTCATTGAACTCAAGTTTTATTAATCATAAAATTCATATAACTTATCACTGTCAAAACTCCCATCTATTAGCTTGTCTTCAGAATCACTGTCTTCAACAATGAGTGCAAAAACAAGTGCAAAAAAGCAGGAAATGCAAGTAAAAAAAACTACAACCACTGTATAAGATGCACCCAGTTTTTAGACCCCAAATTTTTTTGAAAACAGGTGTGTCTTATACATGGGGAAATACAGTAGTATGCTCAGGATTTTGACTTTGATCATGCTGACAGACAGAGCCCCTGGTGGGTGTTCAGTTGGGGAGTGACAGGCTGTGACTTGTTTTAGACAGGTTAAGAGTTGTTGTATGGAGACTAGGCCAAAAGACTGTAAGACCTTACTTAGACTGGGAGAACAATCAGTTGAGAGGCTGGTGCAATAACCTAGGTAAGAAGGCAGAGTCCTGACCTATGGAGGTGATAATGGAGACAAAGGCATGTAGTTCGTAACAAAGGCGGGTGGGTGGCAGAAAGAATCAGGTACGCTGCCCAAGCCTGTGCCTTGTGTAACTTGGTGGTGGTGCCATTCGCCAAGATGAACGGGGTGGAGGTGGGTGTGACCAATTAATCTAGTTTGGGATCTAGAGAGCTCAGGGTACCCATAACTAAAGGAGGAGCTGTCCAGTAGGCACTTACACAGGTAGGCCCAATACTCAGGAGAGCAACTTCATGGTGGATAAAACTTGGGTGCTAGCTCAAATCTGCAAGTAACTGAGTCAAGTGAGAGAGAGAGCAGAAACTGAATCAATGCAGGATGGCACCCAGAGGACTGGCTGTGGAGCAGCAGGAAAATCAGACACAGATCAGTATCCAGAGTAAAGGGAAGAGAGTGCTTGGAATGGTGGTCAGGGTCCAGGCATTTATCACCTGGAGGTTCTCAGGAGCAGTTTCAGAGAAATGGTGGGCGTCACCACACCTGACTGCAGTGTGCTTGAGAGTCTACAGGAAGTGAGTGCACGAGGAGAGGGAAAAGCTTAGCTAAGACAGAAAGGAGAGGCCGAGAGCTATAAATGAATGTGGGTCAGGAGAGGATTTCATTAAGAGAAGTGATACTTAAAATGCCTAGAAACTGAGGGAATTTGCTTGTAGAGAGAAAGAGGATGGAAATATGAGTGGGAGCTTCTTAGAGCTGAGCTGTTAGCCTCTTGGTCATTGGGCAGTTCTCTCTTCAACTTCCCCTTTCCCTAGGAAAGCAAAGAGAAGCCACTTAACTCCTGAGTGTGCGGGTCGTGGGATGTCTGTGAATGTTGCACATAATGTGGTGACCTACAGGGCTTTGAGTTTTATCTTCTGGGGAGAAGGTGAGTGTGTTTTTGTTTTTAATGAGGGATAGTTGCATTATCTTGGGAGAGAGCATACTATAATTACTATTGTCTGGAAGTTTACGTATGGAAAGAAGGATATATTTGTGAAGTGGCCAAAGGGGTATTCTGTAGCAGATAATACAAATTTGCTCATCCAAAATTTATTCCAACTTCCTTTTAGTGTACATTCTTGAACTTTCTGTACCCCAAGTACTAAAGCTGTATTTCCTAGACTCCCTTGAAGGCAGGGTTCAAGATGTAATTTAAGTTCTGCCAATCAGATGTACTTACATGGCAGCGTCAAACATGAAGGCAGGAGAGCAGAAGGCTCCTATTTACTGGTTAAGATTCTAGTAGAGTCAGTGTGATTGAGGAATTGGCAGCTTCCTGATTTGACAGGTTTCCTGGACATGGCAAAAGTCCCAGAAATACTAGACCAAATGCAGCTAGGTGATGCTAGGAAGTGTCCCTAGAAACTCAATCTAGACTCTAGCTCTTCAGCTTTCCTGATCAGACTGTGAATGTTATAATACCCTCTAATACATACCTTTCTGCTTAAACTAGCTAGATTCTTTTTTTAAAAAAATTAATTAACTAATTAATTAATTTTTGTGACAGAGACAGAGAGGGATAGGGAGGGAGAGAGATGAGAAGCATCAATTCTTTGTTGTGGCACCTTAGTTGTTCACTGATTGCTTTCTCATATGTGCCTTGACTGGGGGACTCTAGCAGAGAGAGTGACCCCTTGCCCAAGCCAGCGACCCCAGGTTCAAGCTGGTGAGCTTTACTCAAACCAGATGAGCGAGCGCTCAAGCTGGGCGACCTCGGGGCTTCGAACTGGGTCTTCTGTGTCCCAGTCCAACGCTCTATCTACTGGGCCACCATCTGGTCAGGCAGAGTAGATTCTGTTCTCTGGACCTAAACTGTGATTGGTACAACATCCAAATTCAGAACAAGGAGCTACAGCAGAGATCAGCAACAGACAGCCATGCCCATATATTTATGTATTGTCTGTAGCTAATTTCAGGCCACAGGGGCAGAGTTGAATAGTTACAATAGAAACTATATGGCCCATAAGATTATAATATTTATTATCTGACTCTTCCAAGAGAAAGTTTGCCGACCCTGGGACAACCGCACGGGAGTGTCAGGATGCCAGGACACAACAGGACAGAGCATGTCAGTCAGACACGGAACACGTGGACTCTTCTTTCACTTCTTCACACTGGAAATGTGTTTTTTTTGTTTGTTTTTTGTTTTTGTTTTTTTCTGAAGCAGGAAACGGGGAGGCAGTCAGACAGACTCCCGCATGCGCCCCACGAGGATCCACCCTGCACGCCCACCAGGGAGAGATGCTCTGCCCACCAGGGGGCGATGCTCTGCCCCTCTGGGGCGTCACTCTGTTGCATCCAGAGCCACTCTAGCACCTGGGGCAGAGGCCAAGGAGCCATTCCCAGTGCCCCAGCCATCTTTTGCTCCAATGGAGCCTTGGCTGCGGGAGGGGAAGAGAGAGACAGAGAGGAAGGAGAGGGGGAGGGGTGGAGAAGCAGATGGGTGCTTCTCCTGTGTACCCTGGCTGGGAATCAAACCCGGGACTTCCGCACGCCAGGCCGACGCTCTACCAGTGAGCCAACTGGCCAGGGCCAGAAATGTTTTTTAAATTTCAACGAGGGTAATCGATGTTTTTTGGAACAGGCTAGAATTTGAATCCATCCTGATTTTTATACTAAAATAACATTTTTAAAAACCAGCTGTCACTTATTTTCTGCTTTTGGAGGTTGTACAGAATCCCTAAGGATGGCAAAGGTCTGGTATAAATAAAAGGATTAATTATCAAATATTACCTACTGATATTTATAGTCCACATAAACCAGGGTATTTATTATATGAGGCACCAGAGCTTGCATTAGGGGAGAGTTACGTGCTCTGTAGGAGCATAGCACCCTCTATCTTTCCATTGTGACACTAATCACAACTACAATTAATGATGTATATGATTACCTGCTTAGTTTCTCATTTTTCCCACTGGTATACTTTAACTCTAAACCAAACAAGGATCCTCCAGTATTCTACTTAATACAGGTCCTTGAGCAAATAAACATTTAATTACTTGAAAACACACACACACACACACACACACACACTGCTTCTATCAGCTAAAAAAAGCAAAACTACACAAACGACCTTCCCCTGGATACTTGCTTTTCACCTGAGGCGCCCGCCTCTGGATTCAGCTGCTAGGACGCGGCGGGCTCATGAGTGCTCTCAGCTTGCTGATGCCGCAGCTTGTGACAGGTGTTTTGAGTCTAACTTCACTCCTGGCTTCACTCTCCTACTCTTTTCTGATCCATATTCCAAATCCATCTATTTTTAAATTTTTATTTAGTACTCCATTGCACATATTTATTCAAACATCCCAATTGTGAAATAAAGAATGTTTTATTTTCTTCTAGAAGAGGGTGGGGTAAAACATATACTACTGATAACATCACAGAACAAGTTCCTTAGGATTAAAATAAGAAATAAGTATTATGAATTAAACGGTCTTTTATTGCCCAACAGTTTTCCCTAAAAATGAAAATACTGTTTGTCATTTCCATTCCCATATATTTTTAAAAGAAAACTAAATTTTGCCATAATCTTGATATTATGCTATCGGCTTAGTCACTACATTTTTAAAAACTTATATTTCCTGAACAAACTACTTAATTTTCCTTCTTCCCATTTAAACTACCTGTTACCAGAACCATTCAGAAAGTCTCCAGATCACAGACCACTGCTTCCTACTGAAGCAAATGAATTGGCAAAAATAATTACTGCGTATTCTTGTCGGTAAACTGGACGATATTTTTCTCTTATTTTCTAAATTTAAAATTGAGAACTGATACTAACAGGCAAGTCGTCTACCAACCAGGAAGAACATTTTATAAAGACACAGAACTTAAGGGCAAACTATCTCATCAAAATGAGGCTCAGGAGAAAGACAGTTGTGCATTTTAACATTAGAGTCCTGGCAACCAGCAACATTCTAAAGGTGCCATACAATTCATGGAATACCAGTATCTAACAGCAGCCCACCTGACGGTCAGTAGCAAAAAAATTGTTATAACGGGACTATGGCAGTAATCCCTGAACTACAGCATGGACAGGTGAGGGAAATGAAGGTGCACAGCCTGTGACAGTCTTGTAGAGAGGCCCACTGTGGGCAAATGGAACAGCAGTAAGATCAGTGTCCCTACAGTGGAGTTAGCAAGGGAGAACGCAGGAAGGGAGATCAGAGAAGTAGTCGAGTTAGACTACAAAGGGCTTTGATGCCATTCTAAGACTTTGCTTTTTATGATTGTGATAAGTAGCCACCAAAAGGTTTTGAAGGGAAGTGAAAGTTCTGATTATATTTGAAAAAAGTCACTGCAATTTGTAGAAAGACATAGAGGAACAAAGGCAGAAGGCAAGAATTGCAAATCAGAGACTTTACAGTCATTTAGGTAAAAGATTGAGGTTTGCATGAGAGGGAGTGAGAGGTCAGATTTGAGTATCTTTTCAAGGTAGACTCAACAGAATTTGCTAGATGCTTGCATGTAGGGTATGAGCTGAAAAGAAGCATCAAGGATAATCCCTCGAGTTTCAGTGGAATGGCATTAACGATTAGTAATATAAAGAAGGTAACTAAGGGGAAAGCACAGGGAGGTCTGGGTGGATGCGGTATCAGTAATTCTGTTTGAACACACAAAAGTTAAATGCCTACTGGACTTCCAAGTGGCAATGGTGAGTAAATATCTGGTTGTATGTATCTGGAGCTCAGGAGAAGTAAAGCTAGAGAGAAAAATTAGGAAGTTAAAAGCTTATATATGTTAATCACAGCCATAGAATATGGCTTGTCACAGAAGTTGCCTTGAAGGGATAAAGCATGGCTAGAAAGAGAATATGGCCAAGAACTGAGCCCTGGGGTACTCCGACATCTAGTGGTTGGGAAGAGGGGAAGCCTGCAGACACAGGAGTGACCAGTGAGGTGAAGGAAACGCAGGAGAATGTGGTGACCTGGAAGCCAAGTGAAGAAAATACCAAGGAGGAGGGAGCAGTCAACTGTGTCATATGAAATGGAAACTATGCACAGATACTGAATTACACAAGTGACAAGGGGGTGAAGGAGACAAAAGGTCCAGAGGAGAGAGTGAAGGAGGATATAGGAGTGGTGTAAATAGAGACTCCGAAGCCCATCTTTTGTCTTTTAAAGAACTTCTGTTGTTGTTGTTTAAATAAAAGAGAGCAAAGAAATGGGCGGGACCTAAAAAGGGATGTTTGGTCTGGGAAGGGAGGAGGATTATTTATGAGAGAAACCAGAAGAATGCAGGAGAGGGGCCTATGATGTGTGTGATTTTACGCTCATGCCAGTGACCTCAGCATTATGGACTGAGGGAGGAAGGGCTGACTGAGAAAGTTTGAAAAGTAACAAACCATAGCTGTGGTTCTTGTTATCAGTTCCCTGAAATAAACTTGTGCAGCATCAGCAAGAAGAATAGATGACATGAATAGTCAAGGGCAAAGGTTCAAACCTCCTCTGATACCCCTTCCCTTCCCGAGACACAAAAGTCAGGTAGGCCTGCAAACAAAGAAGTCAAGGAAAGCAGGCACTTGTCCCGTGAAAGCTAAAGCTATAAAAGTATACATGATAAGAAATATAACTTCAGGGAGCTCCTGTTTTTGGTGCTCCACCAACTACCAATAAATCCTACTTCCTCGATCAAGCTCTCTGGGTGTCTTATCCTCCATTGGGGCTGCTTCCTGCAACATTTAAAGACAAGATTTATCAGCAGACCCGTATTTATTCAACAAATAAATAAAAAATACCACGAGGAGCAAATGATTCAACACTATAAACGTGGTTTATGCTTTAAGTTCCATACAGCTGAACATGAGTGGCATTTCCTCTGCTTCAAAAGTAAGGCATTATTCTACTTCCACTCATCTATTTCAGATTTAAAGAAATATAAAATAGTATTGCTTACCTCAAGTTATAACCAACATGCTATTTAAAGTGTTAAAATATAGCATGTTTTGAAGACATCCCCCTCTCAGTTTTTTAAAGTTAATTGCCATGAAGAACTGGAGAAATTCTAACCAATATAATACTGAAAACTAGCTCGCAGTTCTAGCCCAAATTATTATATCCAAATTAGCTTTTGGACAAGAAGCCAAATAAAACCAAAGCCTTCAGCATTTTGCGCCTGAATGAGGCTCACACAGAACCTTTACATGCAAGACGCTGAGCCGTTTGCCTATGGCTCTAAGAAGGTCTCTTAAAAAATGGGTCTCCAGGCAAAGTGAAACTTATAGTAACAGTAGAAAGTTGCGTTGATTTCCCCTTCAGAGTAAGGACCCATCTGATGCAAAAGGCGGCGCTGAGCCCCGGCGGACCCCTGGAGCCCGCTGCGCCCCGTCCGCCCAGGGCTCGCTGGGGCTGCTGCGCCGTCTACAGCCCTCATGCCAACACCGAGCCCTGCGGCACCTGCCCCGGGGCACTACTTGCCTGGGGAGTGCAGCCCACACTGGGACCAGCCTCGTGGTTTCTCCGTCTTCGTCCTTTGTGGAGCGGACCCACTCGGTGCGAGACTTCCCCTGGGCGTCGGGACGGACAGATGTCCAGCGGTCGACCGGCTGCAAGCCCCGTATCCACACTGACTGTGCCGCGCTCCGCCTAGCTGGGCGCACGGAAGTCGTGGCACCACGGAGTCCCCACCCCTGTCAGACACGTTGACACTTAACCCTTTGGAGAGTGGCCATGCGGACCCCGCAAGTCCCCAAGGGCTGCCTGAGCCCTGACGCACCGTGGAGGAAAGCCGGGTGTATACTTGACTGGATCTCTCCACGCAGGAGGAAGAGCGGGCCATTCAGAGCGATGGGAAGAGGAAATCATGCCGCACAACTCGAGCCCATGAAAATACGGATTTCCTGTGCTGAGACCGCTGCTGCTGCTTCTGTTTTGGTCTCAGAATCCCAGACTTCGAGGCCAGAAAATGCGGGGCATGTGTGTGGGGGTGTAGGGGGCGGTACTGAGTGGTACTCCACTGTATCTGCTCCTTAGAGACCTGGGTGCTGGGATCGGGCTGCAGCTACTGCTTCCTTCCGCCTTCCTAGCGCGCCCAACACTGAGCTCACAGTGAAGTTTGGGGCTCCCACAGGGGCTCCCCTAAATTCTAAAGGAAATGTCCTGTCTTTCCCAAACAGACCCTGTACCTTTCCCGAGGCACAGCGATTCCGCTGGCCCTCCAAGATGGCCCCTTGGGGTTTCCTTTCCCTTTGGGACTCTCACTGAACGTTGCTGTAGTCAGGGATGCATAGTGCATCTCCCTCTCCCGGAAAAAGCCACTTTCCTCAGGTTCCTTTTCCCCTGCAGAAAGACTACCACTTCACTGAATAGTAAGAATAAAAAAAAGCAATCAAGTAAAAGAAGTATAAAAAGCTAAATACTTGTTTTACCGAAGCTACTTAAGGCGACCAATCCTAGTCATATCCTAAAACCCAGTTCAAAAATATACACCCTTCCTAATCCTTTCTTTTCATTCTCAATCCCTACTTCCTGTTACAGGTAGAGCAAAAAGTTACCTTCTCCTCTGCCCTCAACCAACAACAGGCTGGGCCTAAGCTCTGGCAGATAGTAATTACTTGGGAAAACACCTTATTAAGCAGCATGGCAACACAATTCATTACCCTCTGAGAGTTGGTTTCTCCTCCCTCCACTTCCCAACAATTCTATTTCAACTTTTCAGTTAAACAGTGGCCTTGTTATTAAATCCAAATGATGTTTTTGTTTCACTGATTTTCCTCTGAGTCACTCTGAGACAATGGACAAAGGTGCTATTGTCTCCTCCAAATACCTGATTTCCTTGATGTCAACCACCCCACATGGCCTTTACGCTTATCAAACTTGTTAAAAATTCTTCTCTTTCAGTCTCCTCTGCCTTCTCCTCTCAACGTTTCAAATCAGTGCTTTTCATTTATTTCATTGCTATACTACTAATGGCAAATGTGATAAACATTTATTTCCACGTTCACCAACCACATCCCATGCACAAATAAATAAATATAAAGTCACTAATGTCAAGGGCAAATTCACTTGAATTTTTTCATTATATGATATGTTTAAAACTGCTCCAAATTTTGCAGTTCTTCATAAATAGTCACATGCTATACTAAGAAAATATTTTAATTTCATTACTTAAATTTTCTACTCAAATTATGTATGTCAAGAATATGCACTAACTTATGCAACAAATATTTGGTGTCAATGATTTGTTTACAAATATTTGGTGTCTTCTATGTGCTAGCCATTAGGAATATAATGTGAACAAGACAACACATGGTCCCAATCCTCTTGGAGATTTTGCAGTCTAGTCCAGGAGTCAGACAACAGACTTGTAAACAAGAAAATTTCAGGTCCATCATTGGTAATGAATGAATGAATGAAAGCAGAGTAAAGTGGGAAGGAGTGCTAACTAAATCAGAGATGGCTGGTTTCTCTGACATGTCAAATTTCTTCCCTGTGGCTTCACATCCCTGAAATCCTTGACATTAAATGCTCTGGTATTTTCAAGGTCTTGAACCTCTGTCAAGCTTACTCCATCATTGCCCTGGGTATCTTAATATGCCCTGTAGACTCACACATAACTCAGTAAGGATATAAATGATTTGAACATGATTAATGAACTTGACCTGATTGACATACATATAATATAGCATCCAATACAATTTCAAAACACATATTCTTTTCAAGTATACATGGAATAGTAACAAAATCAGACATTAACAAAATTAGTCCATATTTTTTGCCATAGAAATCTCAACAAAGCAAAACAAGAATCAAAATATTAAAATAATACAGAATATGTTCTCTGATGACCTAGGTATTAGTCTGAAAAACAAAAACAAAAAGATAACTAGAAAAGCCTCTACATGTCTGGAAATCAAGACATTTAAAAATAACCCATGGGTTTAAAATAAACCACACCAGAAACCACAAATATTTTATCTCAGTTACTAAAAACTCTATGTATCAGAATGTGTGGAACATTGCTAAAATCTAATGAGAAAAGAATTTCTAGTCTTAAATACACGTATCTGAAAACAAAGGCAGAGAATCAACTATCTAAACATCCACAACAAGATGTAAAAAAGAAGAAAAAAGAAAAAGGAAAATGAAAAAAAAAACCACAGAAAGTGAAATCCACATAAAAATCAGACCAGAAAATAGAGAAAACCAAAATAACAGAGGAACAACAAGAGCAAAAGATGGTTCTTTGAAAATACTAATAAAATTAATAAACTACTGGTGAAACTACTTAGGGGAAAAAAAGAGACAAAGACACAATACTAGAAGAAACAACAGTACAGATCATAAGACATTGAAAAGGTAAAAGATGACACTACCATTCCAGTATATTCAGGTGAAATGAGTTGGGAGACAGTTGTCCATGTGTCTCCTGTGTTTCTGTGTTGTGCTGAGTAGGACAAGAATGCAAGACCCTGACTGCTCTTTACCTGAGCCATTTCACAGGGTGGTGTTTACAGTGAGCCACCTTGAGACACAAGGTAATGTCTCCCGCCAGGATCCAGAACAGGCTTACTACTTGCCATAAAAAGTGGTGGATTCCTTAAATTCCGTGGTCCTCAGAGGTGACACAAACATATGTAAATGTTTATGGCAGGCTACCTACATGGATCTCTTCATGCCATTCCCACAAGACTTGTGAGCAAGAGGAACCAATGCAAATATGCTCATAGCAGTGCTACTTCCTGTGCGATGAGTAACACTGCCCTTTGTCTCTGACTCAGAAATTCTGTCTTCTGCCAGCACCCATGAAACAGTACCAGGTTAATTTGTTAGATCATAAGTGGAATAAAACCAAATTTCAGGCCTGACAAAATTGGTAGGTGGGACTTCTAGTGATGGTGGAATGAAGACATCATCAAATTTTCTCCCCTCAAAACAAATATAAACTATACAAGATTGTCATTTGAAGGCTCTGAAAATTAAGGCAAACAATAAATTGAGAATCATTTATTCATAAAAAAACCATGTTGAACTGTGGGTAGGAGTCTGTGGCTGCTCTCATCTACCAAACCCAGCACATTCTTCAGCTATGTCGGTGCAACAGTGCTCGCTACCCGGGTGAGGCCAGCAATGAAAGCCAGAGGCTCCACTGCTCGAGGGAGCCAACGGGACTTGGAGTGGACAGTAGAAAGTTCTTACCTGTTGGTGATGTCAATAAAAATCAAACTTGGTTAGAAATAAATGGGGAAACCCCACAGCAGTTAGTCTGATGTGATCTCACATGAGGTGCGCAGGAGACCAGTGTATTATTCAGCAATTGAGCAGGAAGATCCTGGAAATGAGAGAGCTATTGAGAGTCCAGATTAGCTGTTCACATGTCTGCAGACTGGAAAGCTACATATACACATGGAAGACACAAGTCGGCCCTCCAGGTATGTGTTTGAACCCTGGTTCTAGCACTAACTGTATGACCTTATGCAAATGAACTTTTCTGTGCTTCAGTTTCTTAATCTGTAAAATGGTGGGAAAGCATTGTTTTGAAGAGTAAGTAAACTATATAGCATGAATTTTGAGCAGAATATAGCAGATACATAGTATTATAAGTGTTGACTATTATTTCTCAAAATGTGGTATAACACTTGCATCAGAATCTTTGTGAGGATTTCCAAGATTCACTCCAGATCTATAGGATCAAAGTCTCAAGGTCAGGGGGGAAACTGAGAAAGATCAGTTTTTTACAAGTAGACCAGGTGATTGTTATACCACAAATGTTTGAGAACTACTTACTTTCAGGTTAGATCTTATAATTTTCTGTTTGGGATCTGTGTCCAATTGTCTTGAGAACAAGAAACTATACTTACTTTAGTATCCCCATTGCCTAGCATACAGTAGACATTTAGTGAAACATCTATTGAATAGTAGCAAGTTTTAAAGTTAACCACTATCCAACCCTCCAATTCCCACCATGTAGAATAAATAACAATACAGGCTTGGAATTTAAACTGTTATTTAATAAGAAAAAGCTAAAAGTACGCAAACATCAAATTGAACAATGATACTTTAAAAGTTTTTGAGTCACAGACTTAGAAAATGTGATGAAATAACAGACTTTCTCTAGAAGACTGAATAAATGAGTCACTGATAAAAAGATAAAATCTGGTTATCTGAACTCTAGGAGTCACCCAAGAGTGATGTAGAAAACGAATGTACGTAAATTATACATTTTATTCATGACAAGATGTAACCTTGAATTTTTGCAGATGGGTAATGAGAAAACAGGTCATTTGGACCAATGTTCCCACTGTAGATGAAACACAGTATCTTCTTGAAGACAAAAGAGATAGAATTTGTCCCTGGTCAAATTCAGAGATAGGAATAGAGTTCAGGAAGCAGCGCCAGAGCTACTTCTGTCTTTGGTGTGGCCTGCCAATCTTAGAGGAAGTAGCTGAGAGGCAGAGTTGTCTTTTTATCAACAACCAGAGTTTGAAAGACAAAAGTTAGGTCTGGTATCCAACAAAAGTCATGAAAACACCCTTGTTCTAGACCAAATCCCAAGGGTTGTATCCTGGAGTGGGAGTACAAACTTCAGTACAGCAGGTCATCTAGGATGACACAGAAAATCTAAGGCCTAAATTCCAGAATGTGACCTCAGGTACTTGGCAGAAAGAATTAAAAACCCCCTTCTCAGGGCTTGAACCTAACACACTGAGGTCAGAATTGTTAGTAAATACGGGACTCATTATAGTGCTTCCCTCAGGAAAATGGTGAAGAAAATTGCAATCGGCCAGCATAGCAAGTACACTTGCTCTTTCTATGGCAAAACCAAGATGAAGAGCTGAGCTGTGGGGATATGGCACTATGTTTCCTGCATGAAAATTGCAGCTGGTGGCACCTGGACCTATAATAACGCTTCTGCCATCACAGTAAAGTCTGCCATCAGGGGACTGAAGGAACCAAAAGACCAGTAGAAGCTCTGCCATTTGAAATATTACTAACCTTTAAAAAATGGGTTAATTTATATAACAAACCCAAAATCCTCTTAAGCAAAATAAAATCCCAGATCTACAATTATTTCTGTATTTCTTTTCAGGTTTTTCAAGTAAACAATCAAAGATAATGAAGTAAAAAGATGACCAAGACAATATTAACTAAAAGCAACATGAACTATAGACAGCACAAAAAGAATCACACCAGGCTGTACATACTGGAATTATCAGACACAAAGGATTATCCATGGACATAAACCCTCACTTTAACAATGCAGCAAGGAATTGGATGCCATTAAAAAAAAAACCTACTGGAATTAAAATATATAGAAAAGAAATTAACTCAAAGAATGACTTACGGAAAATTAAAAACAGCTAAAAAGTGAATGCATGAAGAGACACAGGGATTATACCAAAAAGGTCTAACATATATTTACTTGAAGTTAAAAAAGGCAAGGAAAGAGCACATTGGACAGAGGCAATATTTAAAGAGATTATAGTTGAGAATTTCCCAGAAATGACATATAAACCCAAAGATCCAAGATGGAAATACAACCCAAGTGGTAAAATACAATGAAGTCCTCACTTACAGTATAATGAAACTGTAGAAAGTCAAATACAAAATCTTGAAAGCAGCCAGAGAAAAAAAGATTAGTTTCAATTAGGCAACAGACAGAGAGCTGACTTCTTCATGGTAACAAAATGGAAGCCAGAAGACAATGAGAAAATATCAAGATAATCACTCAAAGAGAATTCTATTCCCAGCACAAATTCTCTTCAAAAATTAAGGCAAAATAAAGACATTTTCAGAAAAAGAACAAAACAAATTTGCCCCTAGTTGACCTACACTAAAGGAAATTCTAAATGTATTATTCAAGCAGAAGAAAAATTATTCTAGATGGAAGCTCAAAGAGAAGCAAGAAACAGACAGCAAAGAAGGTGGCAAATACATGGGTAAACCTAAATGAATGCTGCCCACATAAAATAGTAGTAACTTATCATATTTACAGGTGTACAAAATATAATATATAAATTGAGAGAAAGATAAATGGGGTTCCAAAACAATCACCCATAAATTTCAAAGAATTTAAATAATAGAGAAGATGCTCTCTCACCACAAAACTGCAGTTATATTATATTAGAAATCAGCCTGACCAAGTAGTGGCACAGTGGATAGAGCATCAGACTGGGTGGTGTAGGACCTAAGTTTGAAACTTCAAGGTTGCTGGCTTGAATGCAGGCTCATCAGCTTGAGCGCCAGGTCCCTGGCTTGAGTATGGGATCATAGATATGACCTCATGGTCACTGGCTTAGCCCCAAAGGTAGCTGGCTTGAGCCCAAGGTTGCTGGCTTGAGCAAGGGTTCACGCACTCTGCTGTAGCCCCCTGATCAAGGCACATATGAGAGAAGTCAATAAACAACTAAGGTGCCACAACAAAGAATTGATGCTTCTTATCTCTCTCCCTTCCTATCCATCTGTCCCTATCAGACCCTCTCTCTGTCTCTGTCACAAAAAAATAAAATCAATAAAAAAGAACTTATGTTTGGAAATTAAGAATCACAATTCAGCCTGACCTGTGGTGGTGCAGTGGATAAAGCATCGATCTGCAACGCTGAGGTCACTGGTTCAAAACCCTGGGCTTGCTCAGTCAAGGCATATAAGGCAAGCAATCAATGAAACACTAAAGTGAAGCAACCATGAGTTGATACTTCTCATCCCTATCCCTTTCTCTCTTTCTCCTCTGTAAAATCAATAAAATCTTAAAAAAAAAATCACAATTCAAAATGATATGGGGCAAATTAGAGTAATAAAAAATTCTTTGAAATCAATGAGTAAAATAGATATCAAGACATGTAGAACAGAGTTTGTGGTGGGGAGAATTTTAAGATGGCCCCTGAAATCCCTCCCCATCTCCATATGTATACCTTTGTGTGGGCAGAACTTATAACTTGCTTTTCACCAACAGAATATGGCAAGGTGAAAAGACTGTGGAGATGCAATCAAGGTCTCTATTCAGCTGACTTTTAAGGGAGATCATTCCAGGTGATACTGACCTAATCAGAAAATCCTGTCAGGCATTACGTGAAAGACGAGACTCAAAGCAGATTCTTTCTCCTGCTGGCCTGGAAGAAGCAGTCATGATGTGACCTGCTGATGTGGAGGGAAAGCTTCAAGAGGCTGAGGGAATCAGTTCCACAGCTGCAAGGAACTGAATTTTGTCAACAACCTGATGAATTAAGAAGAGGATACCTAGCTCCAGAGAACACAGTCCAGGTGACTACTTTATGGCAGCCTTGCGAGACCCTGGGCAGACGACTGAGGTTTGCCCAGACCCTTAACTTATAGATATTGTAAAATAATAAAAGTATGCTGCTTGAAACCAGTAATTTTGTGGTAATTTGTTATGTAGCATAGAAAACTAATATAGAGCTAAAGTAGGATTTGGAGGGAAAGCTATAGTTTTAAAATATATATTAGACTAGAAAGTTGAAAATTCAAGACAAATATATATTACAAGAATATAAAAATATGACATTAAACTCAATTTAGAGAAATAAAAATAATTAAAAAAAGCTAAAAATCAATGAAACAAACTACAACTATGTAACAAATGCCTGACCAGGCAGTGGTGCAGTGGATAGAGCGTCGGACTGGGATGTGGAGGACCCAGGTTCGAGACCCTGAGGTTGCCAGCTTGAGCACGGGTTCATCTGGTTTGAGGAAAGCTCACCGGCTTGGACCCAGGGTTGCTGGCTCCAGCAAGGGGTTACTCGGTCTGCTGCAGCCCCACGGTCAAGGCACATATGAGAAAGCAATCAATGAACAACTAAGATGTCGCAAGGAAAAACTGATGATTGATGCTTCTTATCTCTCCCCATTCCTGTCTTTCTGTTCCTATCTATTTCTCTCTCTGACTCTCTCTCTGTAAAAAAAATAAAAAATAAATAAAAGTGATCAATTTCTGGTAAGACTGGTCACGTAAAAAGGAAGACAAACAGTATCAGGATTGAAGAGAGGAACGCAATTACAGATATGGCATATGTTAAAAAGAGAATAGGAATAACAGTGTGCTAATAAACTTGAAAATAAAGAAGAAATTACATTCTAAGGAATATTCAGTTTACCAATATTACAAGAAGAGATACTCTTATTAATAATAAAATTGAATCAGTATCCTACAAAGAAGTTGCCAGGCCCCAAACACACTTCACCTAAGATTTCTAATTTCCTTCTGGTTCAAGATAAAAGTAATGCAAATCTTATAGTTCTTCCGGAATATAGGGAAAGCAAGCCACTCTCCAACTCATTTTATAAGGCTATATAATATTGATAATTAAGCAAAAATCTTAAACCAAATCCAGCTATTAAAAACAAACAAATCACATCATGGCCAGGTTGGTTTTACCTCAAAAAAGAAAGTTGTTTTAACAACAGGAAGCAAATCCATGTAATTGATCACGTTAAGAGAATAAATGTGGAAAAAGAATGATTCTTCTCAATAAGTACAGAAAAAGCTTTTGATAAAATTAAACTTTGAGTATTAAGTCCTGACTGGTTGGCCTAGTGGTAAAGTGTAGGCCTGGCGTGTGGAAGTCCCAGGTTCAATTCCGGGCCAGAGAACACAGGAGAAGTGCCCATCTGCTTCTCCACCCCTCTCCATCTCCTTTCTATCTCTCTCTTTCTTTCCCATAGCTGAGGCTCCATTGGAGCAAAGATGGCCCGGGCGCTAAGGATGGCTCTATGGCCTCTGCCTCAGGCACTAGGATGGCACTGGATGCAACAGAGCGACGCCCCAGATGGGCAGAGCATCGCCCCCTAGTGGGCATGTTGGGTGGATCCGCATCAGGTGCATGTGGGAGTCTGTCTCTCTGCCTCCCCGCTTCTCACTTCAAAAAAATACAAAATTAATAAATAAACTTTATGAGTATTAAAAAACTCCTAAAAACTAAGAATAGCAGGAAAATTTCTAAAGTTCATAAAAATACTGTAAATTGCTTACAGGATACCTTAAAAGCATTCACAGAGAACAGAAACAAAACAAAAATGCCTATTATGACCACTTCTGTTCAACATCCTCTGGATGGAGATCCTTGCAAATGTAATTAGACAAGAAAAAGAAAAAAAAGAAACTAAAGGTATGAAGAACAGAAATACAAACAAATCTTTCCTGACTTGTAGATGATACAATTGTATATACAGAAAGTCTGAAAGAATCTACAGATGATTAGAATTGGTTGAATAGAAAATCAATAAAAAACTGTATTTTAATATGCCAGCAACAAAATATAAAACATTTAAAGATGTCTTTACATAATAGCATCAAAAATATAAAGAAAATGAGATTAACAAAATATATGAGTAAGTACTTTTGTGAAGAAAATGACAGAATTTTATCAAAAGATCTAAGAAGATATCAACAATGGACAGATATTCATTCACTGGAAAATGCACTATTATAAAGAGAAAACTGTTCACAATTAAATACAATTCCAATCAAAATCCTAAGAGACTTGTTTTGTTCATACTTGTGTTAATTCTAAACTTTGTACAATAATGCAAAAGGTACTCTAAATCTTGAAGAACAACGTATAAAAAGACCTGTTCTACCAAATATCACAAATTTAAAAAGCTTTAGTAATACAGTATGTTACTGGTGTCAAGACAAACTGATTAATGGAATGGAGCAGAGCCCAGAAATAGACTCATGTAAGTATGGATACTTAATAGATGATCAAATTGGCATTACAAATCAATAAAGATGATTTTCAAGAAATTAATAAAGAAGCCTGGTTACCTTCCTTATCTCATACAAAACTCAAGTATGTGTATAAGACAAAGTTATACATATTTTAGAACATAGTATAGAAGATATTCATGACCTCAGGATAGGGAAGTATTTCTTAAACAAGACACAAAAGCACCAATACAGGAAACGATCAATATTTCACTAGATACAGAAAAATAAATACAAACTGTTGGGAAGATATTTGAAATAGTTATTACTAAAGGGTTAGTCTCCTGAATACACAAAGAATCTTGTTAATCAAAAAATGTCAATCTAATTTTTAAAAATTATCAAATGATTTAAATACAAGAGGAAGTCAAAATGGTAAATAAATCGAGAAAAAAAATTAACCTCATAGAAATGCAAATTAAGGAAAGATGAGCTGTAATACCAGTTTCTTTAACAGTATGTACATATATATATATATAAATAACTGAAATGCTCAGATTTTCAAGTTTTAAAGTCTAATAATACCAAATGTGGAACTTTCCAACACTGTTGGTAAAAGTATTCATTATTAATTGATGTAATTGCTTTAGATGTTAGATATTACCTAGTAATAATATCTAGATGAAGATACACATATTCTAACAGCAAATAATTCCCTTCCTAGATGTATTCTCAAGAGGTCATACACATATGCAATAATGTTCATAGTGGAATTGTTCATAATAGCACCAAAATGCGAAACAATCCAAACGCCATTACAGTAGAAGAGACATATACCTGTGGTATACTCACACAGTAACAGAAACAAACTGCAGCCACATGCATCAACATTGAGGACTTTAGCAAAACAAAGTCACACAAAAATACATGTAATATTCTATTTATTAAATAGAATTTAATACTCCATTAAATGTTATTTATTAAAGTTTACTTTTTGCCTGATTAAAAGAAATTATTTTCAAGAATGTAGACATCAGTACAATTCAGTGTGGTCTACAGACCATACAACCTGTTACAGGCTGATGTAGAAACAAGCACATCAAGTGAGATTTTGACATTGCCAAAACATTCAAGCATGTGATTTTGTATTGTTTTTAGAGGGGGAGGGGGAAGAGACACAGAAAGGGAGAGAGATGCATCAACTTGTAGTTGCATCACTTTAGTTGTTCATTGCTTCTCATACAGGCCTTGACCTCAGGGCTCAAGCCTAGCCAGTGAGCCCTTGCTCAATCCAGCGATCTTTGGGCTTAAGCCAGTGACCATGGAATCATTTTTTTTTTTAATTTTATTTATTTATTTTTTACAGAGACAGAGTGAATCAGAGAGAGGGATAGACAGGGACAGACAGACAGGAACGGAGAGAGATGAGAAGCATCAATCATTAGTTTTTCATTGCGTGTTGCAACACCTTAGTTGTTCATTGATTGCTTTCTCATATGTGCCTTGACCGCGGGCCTTCAGCAGACCGAATAACCCCTTGCTGGAGCCAGCGACCTTGGGTTCAAGCAGGTGGGCTTTTGCTCAAACCAGATGAGCCCACGTTCAAGCTGGTGACCTCGGGGTCTCAAACCTGGGTCCTCAGCATCCCAGTCTGACGCTCTATCCACTGCGCCACTGCCTGGTCAGGCCATGGAATCATTTTGATGGTCCTAGGCTCTAGCTGGCAAGCATGCAATCAAGCCCATAAACCTTGGGGTTTCCAACCTGGGACCTCAGTGTCCCAAGTTGATGTTTTATCCACTGTACCATCACTGGTCAGGTGTGATTTCGTATTTATACAAGAATCTGTGATGTTTGGAAATTATTTTAAAAAGTAGTTAAGAACTATTATATGTAACTGGTAAAAATATAAAAAATAAAATCATTTTCATTACAAGCAGAATATTGGTTATCTCTAGTGAAGAAATTCAGGGATGTGATCAGGAAAAGATACATGGGAACCTTCTATGGTGCTGGCAATGTTGTATTTCTTAAACTTAGTCTTAGTTAATGTGTACCTTCTAATTTTACTTCTTTTTAAACTGTACACATTTAATACCCTCTTCTGTATTATGGCAGATTTCACAACTTTTAAGTTGAAAAATTTACTACAGACAATAGCAAATTTTTAAAAACATATATGTATCTATAAAAATAACTGAAATACATCAAAATGGATGGTGGGATTATGGGTGGAGTTTACTCTTTGAACCAGTGTTTCTTTAATTCTTGTGTTGCCTTTTTTAAGGTAGTAGTAATCACTAGCAAATACCAGCACTAAAAACAGAATTTGCCATGCCTGACCAGGCGGTGGCGCAGCGGATAGAGCATGGGCCTGGGACACTGAGGACCCAGGTTTGAAACCCCGAGGTTGCTGGCTTGAGGGTGGGATCATAGATATAACTTCATGGTTGCGGGTTTGATCCCAAAGGTCACTGGCTTGAAGCCCCATGTTGCTGGCTTGACCCAAGGTCACTGGCTTGGCTGGAGCCCCCCAGTCAAGGTGCCCGCAATTATGAGTTGATGCTTCTCTTCTCTCTTCCTGTCTGTCTCTCACTAAACAACAACTACAACAACAAAAAAAACCCCAAAATAAACCACAAGAAAAAATAGATTATGCCAGACCAGTGTTACTTCTGGTATTTTCTGGTATAATCTTTATCTTAGCAAGAAACATGGTCATTTCTAATGATGGTATCCTTTGTATAAAATGAAGAAATGTAGAGTAAAAAATAACACAGTAGGTGGTTTAGGGATAACATCCTATATTTCGTCCAAAATTTTGAAACAACTGAGATGGAGAAATTGAGATAATCACCTCTATTGTTAACAAAGTAATAGAATGTGTTTTTCCAACCTGTAGCAGTGGGGACTGGCTAATAGTCCATATATCTGAATTAGTTTATTCCACTCAATTCCTGACCTAGCTAGACAACCATGGACCTCCCTCATAGGTAGACAAAGTTAAATTTTTTGGGATATAAATCTTTCAACATACATGTTTTCTTCCTCTTACAGCACCCTATAAATGCCTTAGCCCCGTCAAGGTCATTCTGCTGCATTCCTTATACATTAGTTGCTGATATAGCTATCCTGCCTCCTCCAACTAAGTTATGTTCCTGAAGGTCCAACTATCTTATTCAGTTTTGAAACTTCTAGGTGTTATGTATGCGATAGCTGTTCAAACACTTTCATATTTGTGTTATGTACTATTTAAGAGCCATATGACTAGAGGGCAAAGTAATAACTTTAGAAACTAAAGAAAGAACAAGAGACTAGACTTGGACCAATGACAAAATATAGCTACTATGAAGTACTTATCTAGGATAGGCACTGATTCCAAGTGTTTTATAAAAATCTCATTATATTCTCATTATAGTAGATATTACCTTAGTAATCAATGAAGAAACAGAAACATACTGTTAATAAAAATCATTTGTGTGAGGTCAACCATGACTTGAACTTGACAGTAAAGCACTGAACTGATATTGAGCCACAATGAAATCCAGATAGTTAAGCCTTCAGAGATCTATCCTTTAACTGGTGTTTGCAGGGCAATCCTTCATGGTGGCTGAGAAAGAGGGCTCTGGAGCCAGACTGCAATAGTTCATACTCAAATTTGCTACTGTTGTGAGATGAGCAGGTTTCCTAACTTCCCTATGTCTCTGTTTTCTCATCTGTAAAATGGGAATTCCTTAGTTCACAGGATTATTGCAAAGATGAAATGTATCAATACAAGTAAATTATTTAGCACAGCACCTAGCAGGGTAAGCATGCAATAAATGTTAACCTATATTTACTGTTATGTATTTTTGTATTGTGCTCAGAAACTGGAATGTCCCTTATGACTACATCATAAAGGGAAAGAAAAATAATGAGGCAACTTGTCATTACATAACCTAGGGTTAATTTATTTAAAAACTAAGATTTTTAGGGAACTGAAAGCTTACCTGCCTTTTACCCAAACGTTCAGAAAGAAATGCAAAAAGGTTAAAAAATGAGGCAGTTTAGAGGTGGTATGGGTTTCCTCTGCTACCTGAAAGTACAGTGTTCCTATGAAACCTTTCCTGGGCAGAAATGGGGTAAAGCAAAGAAGCAATTACCATTAAATTATGGAAAAGTTTTTAAGTGATTCCCAAAAAATAACTTACCAAATAACACATAAAACCTAAAATAGACTCATACAACCTAACATATAATAAAAGCAATGCCACTCACTCTGTCTGGGGTGCATGCTGCCCTTACAATGGCTCCCTACAAAACAAATGCTGAACACTACTTTCGCTTTTACCATTTCTCGTTAAAGAAAAATTCTCTTTGAATTTCTTCCAGCTAGTGAAAACAGGTACATATACATAACGTAGATCTTTTGTAAAAGCAAAGTGGCATATCGTGAACTTTCAAAAAGTGGGGGATACCTCTATTTCTCTTCTCTAATTTTTTTCTTAGGCCAGTCCCTAAGATATTCCAATGAAATACCAAATAAACAATCACTCTCAGCCTTGGCCAGTTGGCTCAGCAGTAGAGTGTCGGCCTGACGTGTGGAAGCTCCAGGTTCAATTTCTGGTCGGGGCACACAGGGGAAGCGACCATCTGCTTCTCCATCTCTCACCCTTCTCTTTCTCTCTCTCTTCCACTCCCATAGCCATGGCTCAAATGGGTTGAGCAAGTTGGCCCTAGGCTCCGTGGCCTCACCATAGGTGCTAAAAATAGCTCAGTTGCCGAGCAATGGAGCAGTGGCCCCAGATGGGCAGAGCATTGCCTGGTAGGGGGCTTGCTGGGTAGATCCTGGTGCCAGCACATGTGGTAATCTGTCTCTGCCTTCCCACTTCTCACTTAATAAAAACATAAATAAAGAAAAATAAAAAATAATAATCACTCTTTTGCTACAAAAATGTACTCCAATCTGCAAATTCATAAGGAGCCTTAGAAAGATTTAAATCCTAACAGAAACAAGTCAGTTGATATTTTTTATTCTGCAAGAATCTATTGGTGCAATCCTACACAACCAACAATTATTTAAAGAAATTTGCTTTTCCTTCCAAAAGTAAATGAAAATCCCCTGATTTATTTATATGTTAATTTGTTTAATTTTTTAAAGCAATCAGAGAGTCTGCTTTGTCCTATTTAACTATCAATGTTACAAATTTACAAACTGAAGCAAATACAAATAATACAGATTTAAATGAAACTTTTCAAAGAAAATTGCTTTTCAGTCCATCGTATTTTCAAAGTTGATTAGCATCAAGCCAAAATGAAAGTATGAATCACACACCATTTGTTTCTTTTAATAGAAAAAAAGAATGTTTAGATTATCAGCAAAGTAATCTTACATCTCTTACATCTTCACAGTTGGAATTTTAGTATAAACTTGTATATCAAGTCCCTTTCCATTATTTATTTTGCTTTAAAAATATATACAGCTAATGATGTTTAAATATGTATTCTGAGTCATATGTCCAAATATAAATATTTGGGAAATTCAAACTGTTGCATCAAGTTATGAAAAAATTAAAGAAAAAAGAGGAGCTTCAAATTCTATAGTAGGAGGAATAAAAAAATGTTAACATTTACGTCTGGAAAGATAGGTATATTCTCATTTATATATACATACCCAGCGGAGTACAGACAGCCAATTACACAGAGATGAGATTAAGCCTGTACTATTTTCTAAAACAGGTAACAGTGGTGATTTCAAACCCTGTAATATATTTCAATAGTTTCATTAAAAGTTCTTTGTAATAGTAGTCCAATATGAAGTTTTGATAAACGCCAAATCCTAATCACTAGACCACCAGGGAGGACATTATAGGCATAGATGAAATAACTGCATTATCTATGCCAAATTCAGCACACTGATGGTACCTGGTTCCGTTTAATTATGGTCTAAGTATCTGAATGCAACAGAGCAGAGAGGTAACCAGAAAGTACATTTAACATACATTCATGCTTATGAATCACATTAACATTAGTGTTGAAAATTTTCATATCTAAATATAGGGGGATACTTATAAAACTGCAGGACAACTCCAATATAAGAATCCAAATAAATAAAGCTGTAAAATCTTAAACTTCAGTTCTTAATCTATTAAAAATTAGCTATTTGGTTTTCAAAGAATTTTAAATTAAAGGGCTGAAGTTGAAAACATGTTTGTCCCTTACTACACTGCAGATTTTAAAGTAGCCAGCATGACAACTTTAATTCCTTCTGCTCTTACATGCAGTAGTGTATATAAGCCTTCTAAGGAAGCTTAAAATTGAGTTATTTTTTACTCAGTGGTGGTGATCGGGAGTCCTATTCAATAAGTACTCAATGGTACCACATATCAAAGTCTATTCAATATGAGTCTTGTTCAGAACTTACACTTTTGGGTGGGGGAGGGAAGTACGGCATAAAGCAGTTGCATTTCTTTTTAAAACAGCAGAAAAGCTTTAAACACATACAATTTTGCAGTATTTTGTATTCTAACTTAGAACACTTAAAATCTTATTTCAATCAGCTCAAGCTATACAAGTTATAAAATACAAACACATTCTAAACCACATAGTGTACAGAATATGCACTATTTAATATTCATTAAATGCAGTACAATCAATGAAGATTATCAAATAAAAAAAACACACACAGCATTCTAAATTTTAAAATCTTAGGGATGCTAACCAGAGATTATACAAATTATACGTGCAAGACAGAAAAGAAAGAAATGAAGATGAAAGAAAAGAAAGGAAGGAAGGAAGGAAGGAAGGAAGGAAGGAAGGAAGGAAGGAAGGAAGGGAGGGAGGGAGGGAGGGAAGGAAGAAAGATGTGAGGGAGGGAAGGAGGAAGGGAGGGAAGGAAGGAGGAAGGGAAGAAGGGAAGAAGGAGGGGGATGGGGAGGGAGAATGGGAAGGGGAGAGGGAAGGGGGAGAGGGAGAAAGAGAAAGAAAGAAAGAAAGAAAGAAAGAAAGAAAGAAAGAAAGAAGAAAGAAAGAAAGAAAGAAAGAGAGAAACCAAAGAAACTAACTTCTCAGTGCATCACACCTATTGGGATTAAATATATGGCACTTTTATGATACTAATATTATAACTGTCAATTTAAACTGGGAATAACTAAACATCATTAAAGCCACATATGGGCAAGAACCAGCCAATTAAATGTTTAAATGAAACAGATCACCTTTTTTCTTTGTAAAAGCACTTAAAATGTAATGTGTGCAGATAACTCACTAAAATTTTTCTCATTTCATTTGCCCCTAAACTGTAAGACAAGGTAGTATCTTAAATTATTCTGTATTTAGTCTATTTGGTATGACAATCTGATTTTTAAGGCCTATATAAACTCTACTATTTTACTAAAACATACAATTTTCTATGTGGTAAGAATGTTTTTATGAAAAAAATAACATATCTGGTCATAAATCATAAAATAAACCCCAAAACAAAAAGCTGACATTTTCCAAGCTAGTGAAAAATAAATTATACCATGATGTATCAATTTAAAATTATATCAATATTAACAAATATTACTATGGTAGATTTTTCCCCCCCATAAAAATTAAACAGTGCAGAACAGGGCTTGGATTACAGTTAATCACATACTGTTTTCTGAAAAACAAAACCTTATTTACTATAAAGAATTAAAAAGCAATTTTCTTCCTCCACAACAGAGATAGATATTAAATTGAAGGTTTTAAAAATATCCACTACCTATAAGAAAAGTACTTTTAAATGGCAAAAAAAGAATCAAAATATCAAAGTTTACTGTGCGAAGAGTTGATATAAACAACCAACAAAAGAGTAGATCACTGGTGTTGAATATTTAACATGAATAGCCCAAAATAAGTTCCAAAGTTTTTATACCTTTACAAATAAAAAAAGGTGTCCTTTCCACAGTTTGAGGATATGCACTGTACATCCCCCTAAACAAGTGTATGAGTAAGGTTTTTAAAATGTTGCCAATATTAAGTTCTTCAGTACCCAAAATTAATTAGAGGACAGCAACATTACAGTGGCAATGGTGCATCAATTCTCAAAATGTAGTTATGATCCAACACGAGTTGTGGTGGTTCTTTTATCTGAGAAAAAGCTTTTCAGAAGAAATACCTGCCCTATGCTAACCACCAGAAGAATGAGGGCTTCTCCTACTGACCAATAGGCCACTCTTGTATTCAGATCCTCTGCTCGGCTTCGGCCTTGAGCTTCTCTCAAGCGGAAATGAGTCTGATAGTCGATGACAGACTTCAGAGCTTCATGAATTGAAACACAGGCAGATTCCATCTAAAGAGAAGTATTTCCAGTTAGTATGTTTAATACTTTCTGTACAATCCATCGAGCACAATCATCTTTCCTTTTAATTTGATCTTAATTCCTCATTTCATCAACATTCTACTACACTGGCACTCACTGTCACACATTTACGCCAGCAGGCCTGGCAATGCAACCCTTTACTCATTCCCACTAGGACAACTGGTAAGGTTAGGGATCCCATTAAGCAGCTGCTTGCCCCAAACTATAATGCTACAGCTGTGGTATCTGTAAAGATGGAACAGCAGCAGAAATACTTACCAGTTAAGGTTTGTGGCTATAAAATTTCAAACACAGATGCCCCAACAAGAAAGAATTAGAAGGAACAGATTGTTCAGATGAGTAAATTAGACAAATAAGAATATACAAAAGTAAACCAAGTATGGCAGGAAAATAGACCGAGTTAGTCGAAGTTACTTTAACTATTTTAAAAACAGTTGAGTCTGAAAATAATAGGTCAGAGTAGGAATATCTTTATTTTTTTACATTTATCAATTTGCTAAACAAGTCATATCCCTCATGCCATTCAACTAAACCAATATATGTTTTCAATGGGATACAAGTTTCAGTTTCACTGTGTAATCAGTTAGTGAGCCCTCATACGATGACACCTAACCTTTCAATACATTAATTACACCATCTGACTTGAGAAGGGTATACTTTTGTATACCAGAGCTTAATATTTTCCTACTGCCGAACACTTAATCCTAGTGATTAAATATGATACATGCTTTATTATACTTATTTTATATCACAAACCACATATTAAGAATTTAAAAAACAATCTGTTTGTCTTAATTTTAATTAAGAAATGTAGACATTAGAAAATAATTCAAAGATTTAATAAAGTTCTACCAAAGTATGTATAAAAGGAATAATTATAAAAATATTCCATTAAAGGTGATTTTTAAAAAGCATAACATTATAAGATCTACAGATTTCTGCTGTTCATGTTTTAGTTAGGCCCTCAGGAATGGAAGATTAGCAAAACTGTGCTAAAATGAATTATTGCTAATTTGTGATAAGAGGCAAGAGAGGTGCTTTCTATATATTATCAAAATATGTGGTCTAAGGATTCTTCCCTGTAAAACATGCATAAAAGGACTTGACAGAAGTTCAGAATGTTTAAGAATTCCTTAGCCCTGGCCAGTTGGCTCAGTGGAGAGAGTGTCAGCCAGGCATGTGGATGTCCTGGGTCCAATCCTGGAAAGGGCACACAGGAGAAGTGACCATGTGCTTCTCTCCCCCATTCTCTCCTTCTCTCTTTTTTTTTCCTCCTGCAGACAGTGGCTTGATTGGTTGAGCATGGCCCTGGGCACTGAAGATAGCTCAATTGATTCGAGTGTTGAGTTTCGGTCTCAAGTGCTGAGGATAGCTCAGTTGATTAGAGCAGTGGTCCCCAACCCCCAGGCTGTGGACCGGCACTGGTCCGCAGAGAAAGAATAAATAACTTACATTATTTCTGTTTTATTTATATTTAAATCTGGACGATGTTTTATTTTTAAAAAAATGACCAGATTCCGTCTGTTACATCCGTCTAAGACTCACTCTTGATGTTTGTCTCGGTCACGTGATACATTTATCTGTCCCACCCTAAAGGCCGGTCCGTGAAAATATTTTCTGACATTAAATCAGTGCTTGGCCCCAAAAAGGTTGGGGACCACTGGATTAGAGCATGGGCCTCAGACAGGGGTTGCTGGGTGCATGTGGGAGTCTGTCTCTATCCCCTCCTCTCACTTAAAAAAAAAAAGGACTTCTTGAAGCCTGACCATGCAATATGGATTAAGAACTGCTGGATTAGAGAAAATTCAAAAATAAAGGGACTTGCATAAATTCAATAAACTCTTTCATACGGTATTGTTTCCCTATTTTTAATTTGTACCTTAAAGTGGAAATGTTCATACATATTCAAAAGTATAGAAAATAGAATAAACCTCCATGTAAATAGTTATTAACACATAGCTATTCAAATTTTCCCAAATGCCTCAAAAGTTGTTTGCAAATCAGAATCTGAAGGTCAACACAATGATCCGGTTGGTGTATCTTTTAAGTCTTTAATCTTTAGGTTCTCCTCCTTCTTTTTGCCCTTCCCATCTATTTTCTGAAGAAATTGTAGCCTCAATCAGCATTTTCCACTTCCTAATTTTGTTAATTGTATTCCCATAATGTTTCTCTGTCTCAGGGGTTGGGAACCTATGGCTCGTGAGACAGATGTGACTCTTTTGATGGCTGCATCTGGCTCACAGACAAAACTTTAATAAAAAATTAATAACGTTAAAAATATAAAACATTCTCATGTATTACAATACATTAATTTCCTACTGCTCATGTTCATGGTTGCAGGTGGCTGGAGCCAATCACAGCTGTCCTCCGGGACAACAACAAATTTTTATTGGATAATGCGTAACATATACGGGTCGTTTAATGGCCCTCACGGAATTACATTTTAAAATATGTGGCGTTCATGGCTCTCTCAGCCAAAAAGGTTCCCGACCTCTGCTCTATCTTATAAACTGGTAGTTGGAACTAGAACTTGATAGGATTCAGGTGTAATGTTTTTAGTGAGAACCTCAGGCAACATTGTGTAGCTCATTATTGCCTATTATCAGAAGACACATAATGTCTAGTTATCTCTCCATTTGTGAAATATCATTAGATTTAGGTGACAGCAGTCTTATCTCCACATTATAAGGTTTCCCATCTGCCCTTCACCTAATGGTTTTGGTAGTGACTGGCAATTACTGTCTACTCCAGATCTATCATTTTATTAGTGGTTAAAGAATGGTTATTTAGTAAAACTCATTTATTCTGTATTTATTAGCTGGTAATGTTCTTTCAATTTCAAAGTATAAACAGCTGCTTTATAAGAATCCCTACTATACGAGAAACTTACTAGTTTTTTGAAGGTAGAAGAAAAAATAGAAAACTGTGATACAAATAAAGGAGGTTAAGTGATACTAATTGCTTTATGACCACTCATTTCTTACATTTATTTACTTAGGTTTTAATAAGAGCAAGCTACCTTCTTATACAAATTAAAATTCAAGTTATAAACCATGGCCTTAAAGAAAAATCTTTTTATAAAGCAAAGTGCCATTCGAATACACAGGATGCTAAAATTAAGAGAATATTTCTAGAAATAAGAGTGTTTAAATAGATCTTATTAAAGCCTACAATAAGTTTATGAATTAAGGCTCTTACATTTTATTAAAAACTGCCTCTATCATCACAACTTTGGCCAAGAGACTAACTAGAACCTGGGAACACTGAAATACCAGTTTAAGGTTTAAACAAGCAAGTGTTAAATAATTCCTTTGATTAACTAATTGATCTTTTAGATACAATCTAAGCTCATACTGTATTTGAACTAGGACTAAAATAGCCCTTTCATCACCTGAACAGTATCTGTTCATTGATTCTATTTCTTTTACTATCTTTCTCTCATTAAGCCATTCCTTAAACTAAATCCAATTTAGCTTCCCTATTTGTTAGCTGACTTATTAATCTTCTAATATTTTACCTTAAGTTACAGCAAAAGTTATTATAACAGCACCTTGAATAAATATTAGTATAAAACCATATGTAACATCTTTATATATTAAGGCATCATTATGCTTCTAGTTATACCAATCTGCTACGTATGGTAGCAACATTCCTCTATGAATTATAGAAAATGCTTCAGAATGCTGAGCACTGTTTAGACTTCCTTTGCCATTGATATTTCTACCTAAGTGATCCTATTTTAATGCTTGTTATTTTCTTTACAGTTTTTATAGTTCATAAAACCCATGCCTGACCTGTGGTGGCACATGGATAAAGTGTCGACCTGGAATGCTGAGGTCAGTGGTTCGAAACCCTGGGCTTGCCCAGTCAAAGCACATATGGGAGCTGATACTTCCTGATCCTCCCCCCTTCTCTCTCTCTCATTCTCTTTCTCTCTAAAATGAATAAATAAAGTCTTTAAAAAAATTAATTAAAAAAACCCTTTCACACTGATGGTGTTCACTAAAAAGCCTGAAGTTACCTGTGAAATGCCTAATCTGCTGTAAGAATTAAGGTGTCTTAACAATTGTTTTAGAGTCAAAATTCTGTTAATGCATATAAACTATGTATTTTCTTCCTTTATATATACCAACATTATATTATTGACTTTTTACTTACCTGCGTAAGAGCACTGACTCGGTTCTCACTAGGAAACAAAGGTGGGTCTTCTCCAACTTGAAAATCAAAATAGACGGTTTTATGTGTGAAAGTAGAAAATTCATTGCTGAAGCAAAATTTGTAAGTCCCATTTTTGGAGGCTGTGAAGGTAAAACTGTCATACTGTTTCTTCATCTCCTTGTATAACACATTACCATCAGGGTCTTCTAATCGACAATCTACATCATAGTGACCACCAGTGATCACCTATAAAGAGGAAAAAAAAGGGCTCACTGTAATTACCTTAAGTTTTAGAAATAATCAGATTTCCTGTTAAAATGGCAATAAGCTTATAGGCTAAAATCCTTTACTATCACAATTTTACATTTTTTTATTTCTATCGGTGGATGGAACTTGGGAGGCAGATTTCAGTTCAACTGAAGGTTTCTAAAAACTGAACAAATTTCCTCAAGATAGAAGAGAAGGAACTAGGTAACCAGCCAAACAACTAGTCCAGTTAATGTACCGTATTTCCCCATGTATAAGACACACCTTAATTTGGGGGCCTGAAATTTGAAAAAATAAAAGTATCACATAAAGTTATTGAACTCAGGCTTTATTCATCATAAAATTCATACAACTCCTCAAGCGGGAAATGCAAGTAAAAAAAAAAATCTACAACCACTGTATAAAACACACCCAGTTTTTAGACCCCAAATTTCAAAAAAAAGGTGTCTTATACATGGGGAAATATGGTAGGTTTCTTATATCACTTAATTCTCCAAAACAACCCTACCAAAGGGCTTTTCACCCCTCCATCTGACAAACTGAGTTAAGGTAACACTTGAACTCCGAAGTCATATTCTACCTTTAAGCTTAGTGTCGTGTAATATTTTCCTTCTCCAAATTTTCTCACCTAGTTTCCTACTAGTATCATTCAAGTACACACATGGACAGGGTAGTGAAGTAGTACCTATAGTAGGTCAGTCCTTAGCATAACAGCCCAAGCATACTTCCATCGTACAATGCAAATTAATTTTACCGCCAAATTACAAATAAGTTGTGTTGAAATTCTTTTACAGGTCAGTTATATAGAATTTGAACATATTTTGTTATGAACTGCATTACGAATTGAACAAACTTATGGGCTGTTTGTTCTCAGAGTATTATCGTCATTTTTAAACTTGTTTCCAAGAGAAACATAAATGATTACACTATATAGTTTATAAACTAGTGATTAAAGCAAAAACAAAACAGAATAACACAAAACCAAAAATATCTTTTATCTGGAAACCTTGTATTAAGGACAAGCACTTGGAAAAGAAAACCGGGGCAGATGAAATGTTTCCGAAGAGGATTTTGAAGCTATTTCCAAAGGCTTATGCTTAATTAGTTGCAATCTGGGCAACTTGGGTTATCCAAATGAAGAGAGGAGTGGGATATTTTCCCTGAAGTAACTGGACAATCATAATAAGAAAGAAAAGGGAAAAAGTATTAAAGAGAAGAAAGTCCTCTTTATATGAGAAAGAATTGAGTGGGAAGAAAGAGAGGAGACAGAAGAAACATAGGGTGCTTGTTTCCACCTAGGTAAAAAATGATGAGAAAGAAACAGTGGGTTTGAGGGTTCCCAACCAACAGGAAACTGGGTGGAACAAACCTTAACTCCAAGCATGAACACTTTTGGTTAGCATATTGACATTCAGATCTATAAACCAGAGATCAAACTTTGGACTTCAAAGAAGAATTGGTTCTTTATGTGACCTTTCTTCACTTAAGAGATATGATAAATAACTGAACTACAAGATCATTATAAGATCATTTGATAATTAAATGAAATTATACAGTTAGGAAACTAAAAATATATTAATATAGAGATATAGTGTTTTGACAAAAAGTGTTATCAATTGGGCATTTACTCCTCCTTCCACAAGTCAACAACTTTTCTTCCAGGTGAAAATGATTACATCATTTTTATAAGCCCAATTATTCATATTGACCATCATACTTTGAATAATCAAATACATACATACAAACTGATCATCATGACACTTTTCTTCCAATAAATTTTAAAACAAGTAATCTCACTTTGATAAAAGCACCCCTTTACCACCTGTCTGGTCACTTAAGATAGACTGGGAGTCATTTCAAATTAAGTATCCCTGCCTGTCCAGTTAAATCACAGGAAATTCTTGATGTTACTGCCTTTCTTAAATTCATCCCATCTTTTCCATTCCTAATCCACACTCCAGACAGGGCTATTGCCACAACTTCCAAAAGTTCTTCCCACAACCCAATCTCTCATCCCTCTAGTCAAGTGTTTCTCAACCTAGATTAAGTAACTTTGGGCTGGATAATTAATTTTTTGTTGTAGGGGGCTGTGTTGCCCTATGCATTCTATTCTAGCCCATTTAGCAGCATTTCTGGTCTCTATCCACTAGATGGCAGTAGCATCCCCTACCTACCTGTCTCTTGGAGGCCTCTCTATCCTTTTCCACCCCCATTTCCTTAAAACCTTTTGAAAATCCTGTCTCCTTTTGGAAATTGCCTTTTGATTTACCCTACAGAAAAATCCAAACCTGTTAACTGGCATTTCACGGTACCTCCTCCACATAGCCTCAGCGCCTCTTTTACATCCTTTCTCATTCTGTGTTCCAAAAATACCAGATTGCCAGAAGTTCTACAAAGAAGCCTTTGCTTAGTTTACACCTTCAGTGACTGTTAGATAGAGTTTGTTTGGTGAAGAAAAGTCATAGGACCCAAAATGACAATGCTTACAAAAATCCAGTTTATTACAGGAAAAGAAAACATCACAGTCAAATGTTGTCTTATCAAGCCTTTGTGGGTCTCAGATCAGGTGCAATTATCCATAAACCAAGCCAACAAACTGGTACAAACTGCCCCTAAAGCCCATGGTTCCACAGTTACAAAGCAACAGTATTACTCAGTGTATTTCAGTGCCAGCTCAGGCTAACGAACACATCTTATCTACCTTTACCCTTCTGTGGCCTGGTAAGTAACACCTATTTATTCTTCTAGACTCAGACCAAACAAACACCAGCCCGTCAGCTAAATTCCCCAATGATCCTTCTTCCTTCAGCCAGTGCTATACTGGGCTGGGTACCAAAGCTTTGCCACTCCAAAAATGTATCTTTTGGAATATTGATTTTAAGCTAACAAACGACTAAAAAAAACCCTTTATTATCTCCCCTATTCCCACCTGAAGAGAAAGAAATAGAAAAACCTGACTTAAGGCCCTGGCCAGTGGATAGAGCATTGGCCCGGCATATGGACGTCCTGGGTTCAATTCCCAGTCAGGGCACACCGAGAAGCAACCATCTGCTTCCCCTCCTGCAGCCAGTGGTTTGACTGGTTTCACTGTCAGCTTTGGGTGCTGCGGATAGCTCTGTTGGTCCGAGCATCGGCCTCAGGTGCTGAGGAGAACTCAGTTGATTCAAGCATTGGCCCCAGACAGGGTTGTGACAGGGGGTCCTGGTCAGGCACATGCAGTAGTCTGCCTCACTATCTCCTCTCCTTTCACCTCTTAAAAAACAAGAAAAACTGTCTTAGAAAAGGAACCTTAGCATATTTATCACATGAAATAGGAAAAAAATCTAGCAGTCCGTTTCCTGGCCTCGGTTCCATTGCTTCCGGGTTACCTAGCAGGAACTTGTTTGCCACATGTTCTGTTCTTTCTGTCCGCCTGTGAATTGTTTATTCCCCTCCAAAATCCCAGACCCTTGTCCACACTTTCTGCTTTATCTAGCATGGCATATATCAGCTGCCCGAAGGGTTTCAAGTCTCATATCTATGACATCCATGCATATACATCCATAATAAACTTTGTACATTTCCTCCTGGTGTCTGTGAATTTGATTATTAGCTCAGCTAGAAGAACCTAGAAGGTGAAGGAGAGTTAACTTATTTTTTAAAAATAATTTTATTTATTGATTTGAGAGAGAGAGAGGAAGTGGAAGGAGAGACAGAAGCACTGATTCTGTATGTGCCCTGACCAGGAATCAAACTGGCAACCTTTGCGTACCACATCAATGCTCGAATCAACTGAGTTATCCAACCAGGGCAGGAAAGTTACTTATTTTATGCTCCCACAATACCTAGTGTGTACTTTCATTGTTGCATTAAACATTATATGTCTGAATCTATTTATTTATGTAAGCTCCCTGAGATCAAAGTCAGTCTTACTTCTCCTTGGGACATACTATAACAAAGTAAATAATTTAACCTAGAACCGCATACTGATTCTGTTATTTGCTTCCTTTTAAGACCGTGTGTGTGTGTGTGTCAAAGAGAGAGGGACAAATAGGGACAGACAGACAGAAAGGAAGAGAGATAAGAAGCATCAATTCTTTGTTGTGACTTCTTAGTTGTTCACTGACTGCTTTCTCATATGTGCCTTGGGGGGGGGGGTGTACAGCACAGTGAGTGACCCCTTGCTCAAATCAGCAACCTTGGGCTCAAGTCAGCAACCTTTGGACTCAAACCAGTGACTATGGGGTCATGTCTATGATCCCATGCTCAAGCCAGTGACCCTACGCTCAAGATGGCGACCTTGGGGTTTCTCCCAGCTGGATGCTCTATCCACTGCGCCACTGCCTAGTCAGGCTAAGACCTTGTGTTTTAAACTATGGGAGACTCAATTTCTTCATCAGTAAAAAATTAATACACCCAAATGCTTGACATACTATCTGCCACAAAACAAGTGCTGTTTTTGGCCTGTAACAGCAGGAGTGGTAGTATTCCCAGCACTGTGCATAGTGTCTAGACATACAGGAATTAAAACCTGACCTGTGATGGCACAGTGTATAAAGCCTCAACCTGGAATGCTGAGGTTGCCGGTGGTTCAAAACCCATGTTTGTCCGATCAAGGCACATACAACAAACACCTGCTATAAGCTGATGCTTCCTACTCCCGCCCTTCCCCACTTTCTCTCTCTCCTCTCTTTAAAATAACAAAAAATTTTCAAACAATGCTTGTTAAACTCAAAAAAAGTTTTTGCTGACAATTTTTATTACAATTCCTTCTATCTTCTTTTCTCTGTCCTATGGTCTAATTCATGAAGCCTAGGGTCATCCTTAGCCTTTTCTCCCTCTCTCACTATAGTCAAATAACCAAGTCCTGTTGATTTTACCTAATAAATCATGTCCAATCCTTTCACTTTTTTCCTTCCCCACTGCTAACATCCTAATCTAAGCCTGAACCACTACAATAGCCTTCCAATCGGTCTGTATATCCACTATGAAATACCTCCTCTAACTGCACAAGTTAATATCCATATAACTACCAAAACTATTTGTGTCATGTCACTGCATTGCTTACAACTCTCTGATAGCTTCCCATACACTTAGGAAAAATTAAAATCCTTAACACAGCCAACAAGGCACTACATGGTTTGGCTCCTGCTGACTTTCTCCTTCCTCCCCTTTCTGGCTTCTTATTCCCAAATATACAGGACCTTTCTATGGTTTTCAAATTCTCAGTCACTCTTACTACAGGTCTTTGCAAAACTTATTCCCTCTTCCTCCTTACTGAAGTACATACACTTATTCTTTACAATTCAGCTTAACATCAATTGCTAAATGAAGCCTTCACAGATCCCAAAGGCTAGATCATATATCCCCTATTTTCTGTTCTTAAAGTAGTTTTGATGTATGAGCAGATATTAAGAAGAGTAGAACAGGTGGGGAATCAAGAAGAACAAAACACCCTCAAGTGTTTTCCATCACTCTGTATCACCAGCAACTAGCAATGAACAGCTGCTCAAATACATGAAATACATCTACCAGAAAAAAAAGAAAAAACAAAACAAAAAACCAGAAACACAGTAGACTGTTTTAACCAACTTAAACTACACCCTGCCCAATAAAGTCTTTTATTTAAAATATTCCCAAAGATGAAAAGGGGCCTCTCAGTTATTGCAACAATTGCTCCTACAAGACCCTGGCAGTTGGTCATCTGTCCTCCAATGATGCTCTTCCAATGACAGGAACCACATTAACCTATACTCCAATACCAATGAAAAAATGAAAACAAAAGAGTTAGATATTGGCAGCCCCTCAAATCTGACTAGAGGTGTGGATTAGAGACGGGGAGACAGCGGGCACTGTAGAAAAGGAATCTTTTTGTTTTTTTTAAAGGAGAGTCTTTTAAGGAAGAAAGTTCAGTGGCTTTCAAATGAAGGACATTAGAGATTGGAAAGAAAAGTCACAGCTGAGAGAAGCATTCCTGAAACTCATATATCTTAATATCCGGTCTTAAATGTTTCTAGCCCAGGGTCTAGAAGAGGAGACAAATGCTCTCTGTGAGCTACCTAGAGCTGATCCTTGAATCAGCCAAAGAATGAAGAAACAAGGTCAGGAAGTGGGAGACACCAGCAGATTACTCCCCGGTCCTGGACGAAAACTGGGGCCCGGGACCGACCTGAAACTCGAGGGTGCACTTGGTGCCTTGCGTGATGTCCTCGTAGAAACACTGCTTGGCATTGTCCGGCAGCTCGAAGGTGATCTCAGAGGCGCCCCCGGGTCCGGGCACCAGCAGCAGCAGCAGCGCGAGCAGCCTGCAGCCCCAACGGCCCGCGGCGGCCGCCCAGCGCTGCGCTGACAGCAGCCGCGGCATCCCCAGGCGGTGGCGGTGAAGGTGGCGCTGGCGGCGGCGGCGGCGGCCTCAACCGAGCTGCGGGGAGACGCGGGGTCGGGTCTGCGCGGACTTACCGCGCGCGGCAGGCCTCAGTCCCAGCCGCTCCAAAGACACACGGCAGAGTCGCTCCGAGCCTCGGAGAGATTCGGGATGAGGATCGAGCCGCTGGGGGCGACTGAGGGGTACCGAGAAAACCGGACCTGGGGCCGGAACAACCCAGGGAGCAGTTATTAAGACCCGCACAGAATAGTCAGAAAGACCTGAGGTGGCCGGAAGTGGGGGCGAGAGCTTGGGAAGAGGCGGGGCCTGAGGCACCTGCTCCAGCGACCCGGATGTACTCACTTTCGAGGGAGGGTAGAGACGTTGGAGTGTATACGTGGAAGCCCGCGAGGCGTGCACAGGGCTGGGCCGCCGCCTGGGCGGAGGGGCGGGACTAGCAAAGGGAGCGGGTGGGCGGGCCCAGGGAAAGGGGTGTGGCCGGTGGGTGTACCCCTGCGGGTGCAACCCGGCATTCATCGGTCGGAGCGTACAATCTGTAGTGGGAGTCAGCTACGCTAGTTGAACCTTCAGTGGGAGCTCCCCGCTGGGAGAGCTCAGGAGTGAAGAGCTCATTTTGCCCTGGGGAGTTAACCAGTGGTGGGATTCAAATAATTGATAACAACCAGTTCTCTGCCCTAATGACCATTTTAAGTATAAAAAAAGATATACCGAAAGGTAGTTTATTATTTCATGCATTTAATTCTTAAATAAGAATAAAAGAGGTACACAAAACTAGATTGTTATAAGAGTTTAAAAATATTGAAAAAAATGTTAAATACTACCTGACAAAAAACAATAAAACTGTTAAGATATTTCCATATTGCTTCTTGATTGGCATCCTCACTTGCAATTTTCTTCGCTTTTATCCAAGCATCAATGGCTGTGTGATTTATCCTTAACCATCTTTTCGCTCTAGGAGTAGAATCCCATTTCTTTAGAGGTAGGCCAATTAGACTAATAGTCATTGTGTTTCATATATTAGAAACAGGTGACTTCTTTTCTCTGAATATATTATGTTCATCTGAAAAATCCCACCTTAGAGAGAATGCTGATTACAAGTGCCATTTTAACAACCAGTTTGCAGAGCTCAACAAAAAATTAGATATGGAACCAGTGCGAACTGGCTGAATCCCACCACTGGGGCTAACCATTGGATGGAGAGTGCTTAGCAATTTCCCCAGGTTTCTCATAAGTAATAACGAATTTGGGCAGAAGTAGTTTAGCAAGGAGCTCGAATTCTGGGACCACCTATTGAGTATTCATTATCAGTCATTGTGCCAAGCACGTTACATTTATTGTTTTTGGATTCTTGAAACAACCTTATAGGTAGATATTAGGCCTGTTTTACTGAGGGGGAAGTTTGTGTTGGAGTACTTAAAAAAAAGTAATAGTGGATAATAGTAATAGTAGCTAGCAGGTGTTCATTTTATAAATTATACATTTTCTCATGCCTATACACACAAATTACCTACTAGGTATTATACCTTTTTTTATAAATGACCACAGGGAGGCTCATGCACTTGAAGATGATCAGCAGGAGGGTGAGTGGAGAGTTTTATGAGAAGGAAATAGAGGCAGGTGGGTAGGAGCCAGGCACGAAAGTGAAGGGGGCAGTGAGTAGGTGGGGTAGGGAGATGAGGTGAAGGGGGTCTTCATGAGCTGTGGGATTGCAGAACTAATATCCACTAATATCCGCCTAGGGTGTCCAAAGCCTCCGCAGCGGGAAGGACCTCCGAGGAGGTGAAATTTGGGGGCAATTGCACTTTCCTGAGAGCTGGGCTAAAAAGAAGCATTATTTCTTCTGTGAGTGGGAAGAACACTGAATTTCAAAGTAGAAAATTTCTAACTCCTGACTTAATTAATTTCTAACTTACTTTGGGAAAGTAACATGGCTCTTATGAACCTCAGTTTCTTCATACATAAAATGACAATACAAAAAACAAAGAATGAATTAGTGAATTAGATTAAAATCACAATGCACTACATTACATGCCACCAGATAGGCAAAAATTTTAAAGTGCAACTTACCAGATGTTGGGGAGCATGTAAAGCAAAAGATCCATCGCACATCAACACTGCTGGTGGAAATGTGAATTGGTACAAACACCTTGGAAAACAATGTGAAATTCTTTAATAACATAAAAGACATGTATACATGTTATGCACATATATATGTATGTGCGTGACCTAGAAATTCCACTTTGCATATACTTTATGTACTTCAGAGCAGTGGTTCTAAAAATGTGCTCTAGAGACCTGAAAGCCTTTCAGAGGGCCTGAGGTTATCTATGTAAGGCTAGAGTTACATCATGTATTTCAACCAAAACAACATATAATGGATTAAATATAAAAGCATATGAGCACCCAGCTTCTTGGATGAATCTAGATATTAAAGAGAGTCAACACAAGTGAAAAACAATGTCACTCTTACCACTACATTTTTATTTGAAAAAGTAAAGCTTTTTAATTTAAAAATATGCTATATGTTAACACGTGTAGTGAGTTTTGTCTCCCAGATAACATATGTACAAGCCCTAACTCCCAAGTGCCTATCAATCTGACCTGACTTGGAAATAGATGTAATTAAATTAATTTCAAGATGATACCATCCTGGATTTAGGGTGGGCACTAAATCCAATTGCTGGTATCCTTCTAAGAGGAGAGAGAAGAAGATTTGAAATACATGCAGACACGCAGGGAAAATGCAGGTGAAGACAAAGGCAGGGACTGAAGCATGCATCTACAGGCCTTGGACTACCAAGGCCTGCCCACAACCACCAGCAGCTCAGAGAAAGTCATGGGACAGATTCTTCCTCAGAGCCTCCAGAAGGAGCCAACCCTGGCAACATTTCAGTTTCAGACTTCTGGCCTCCACAACTTGTGAGAGAATAAATTCCTGTTGTTCTAAGCCCCCAAAGTTTTGGTAATTTGTCAAGCAGCTTCAAGAAACAAATATATATAATGAGTTTATTATTATTATTTTAAATGAATTATTCAGTACATATATGTCTCAGATCTCTAACTGTAAAATTTGAAATTAAAAAACTAATTAATATATTTTTATTTAAGTTTTTTTTTTTTTTTTTTTAATAAATTTTTATTAATGGTAATGGGATGACATTAATAAATCAGGGTACATATATTCAAAGAAAACATGTCTAGGTTATTTTGTCATCAAATTATGTTGCAAACCCCTCGCCCAAAGTCAGATTGTCCTCTGTCACCCTCTATCTAGTTCTCTGTGCCCCTCCCCCTCCCCCTAACTCTCTCCCTCCCTCCCTCCCATGTCCTCCCTCCCCCCCCACCCTTGGTAACCACCACACTCTTGTCCATGACTCTTAGTCTCATTTTTATGTTCCACCAATGTATGGAATCATGTAGTTCTTGTTTTTTTCTGATTTGCTTATTTCACTCCTTATAATGTTATCAAGATCCCACCATTTTGCTGTAAATGATCTGATGTCATCATTTCTTATGGCTGAGTAGTATTCCATAGTGTATATGTGCCACATCTTCTTTATCCAGTCTTCTATTGAAGGGCTTTTTGGTTGTTTCCATGTCTTGGCCACTGTGAACAGTGCTGCAATGAACATGGGGCTACATGTGTCTTCACGTATCAATGTTTCTGAGGTTTTGGGGTATATACCCAGTAGAGGGATTGCTGGGTCATAAGGTAGTTCTATTTGCAGTTTTTTGAGGAACCACCATACTTTCCTCCATAATGGTTGTACTACTTTACAGTCCCACCAACAGTGAATGAGGGTTCCTTTTTCTCCACAGCCTCTCCAACATTTGCTATTACCCGTCTTGTTGATAATAGCCAATCTAACAGGAGTGAGGTGGTATCTCATTGTAGTTTTGATTTGCATTTCTCTAATAACTAATGAAGCTGAGCATCCTTTCATATATCTGTTGGCCATTTGTATCTCCTCCTGGGAGAAGTGTCTGTTCATGTCCTCTTCCCATTTTTTTATTGGATTGTTTGTTTGTTTGTTGTTGAGTTTTATGAGTTCTTTGTAAATTTTGGATATTAGGCCCTTATCTGAGCTGTCGTTTGAAAATATCAGTTCCCATATAGTTGGCTGTCTGTTTATTTTGATATCAGTTTCTCTTGCTGAGCAAAAACTTTTAATTCTGATGTAGTCCCATTCATTTATCTTTGCCTTCACTTCGATTGCCATTGGAGTCAAGTTCATAAAATGTTCTTTAAAACCCAGGTCCATGATTTTAGTACCTATGTCTTCTTCTATGTACTTTATTGTTTCAGGTCTTATATTTAGGTCTTTGATCCATTTTGAATTAATTTTAGTACACAGGGACAGGCTGTAGTCGAGTTTCATTCTTTTGCATGTGGCTTTCCAGTTTTCCCAACACCATTTGTTGAAGAGGCTTTCTTTTCTCCATTGTGTGTTGTTGGCCCCTTTATCAAAGATTATTTGACCATATATATGTGGTTTTATTTCTGGGCTTTCTATTCTGTTCCATTGGTCTGAGTGTCTATTTTTTTGCCAATACCATGCTGTTTTGATTATCGTGGCCCTATAATATAGTTTAAAGTCAGGTATTGTAATGCCCCCAGCTTCATTCTTTTTCCTTAGGATTGTTTTGGCTATTCGGGGTTTTTTATAGTTCCATATAAATCTGATGATTTTTTGTTCCATTTCTTTAAAAAATCTCATAGGGATTTTGATGGGAATTGCATTAAATTTGTATATTGCTTTGGGTAATATGGCCATTTTGATTATATTTATTCTTCCTATCCAAGAACAAGGAATATTTTTCCATCTCATTGTATCTTTTTCGATTTCCCTTAACAATGCTTTGTAATTTTCATTATATAGGTCCTTTACGTTCTTTGTTATGTTTATTCCTAGGTATTTTATTTTTTTTGTTGCAATCGTGAAGGGGATTATTTTTTTGAGTTCGTTTTCTAATATTTCATTGTTGGCATATAGAAAGGCTATGGACTTTTGTATGTTAATTTTGTATCCTGCGACCTTACTGTATTGGTTTATTGTTTCTAATAATCTTTTTGTGGAGTCCTTCGGGTTTTCGATGTATAGGATCATATCATCAGCAAAAAGTGATAGCTTTACTTCTTCTTTTCCGATATGGATGCCTTTTATTTCTTTGTCTTGTCTGATTGCTCTGGCCAGAACTTCTAGCACCACGTTGAATAAGAGTGGAGAGAGTGGACAACCCTGTCTTGTTCCTGATTTAAGGTAGAAAGTCCTCAGTTTTATGCCGTTTAATAGGATGTTGGCTGATGGTTTATCATATATGGCCTTTATCATGTTGAGATATTTTCCTTCTATACCCATTTTGTTGAGAGTCTTAAACATAAAATTGTGTTGTATTTTATCAAAAGCCTTTTCTGCATCTATTGATAAGATCATGTGGTTTTTGTTCTTTGTTTTGTTGATATGGTGTATTACGTTAACCGTTTTGCGTATGTTGACCCATCCTTGAGATTCTGGGATGAATCCCACTTGATCATGATGTATTATTTTTTTAATATGTTGTTGTATTCGGTTTGCCAGTATTTTGTTTAGTATTTTAGCATCTGTATTCATTAGAGATATTGGTCTGTAGTTTTCTTTCTTTGTGCCATCCTTGCCAGGTTTTGGTATGAGGGTTATTTTGGCCTCATAAAATGTGTTTGGAAGTATTGCTTCTTCTTCAATTTTTTGGAAGACTTTGAGTAGAATAGGAACCAAGTCTTCTTTGAATGTTTGATAGAATTCACTAGTATAACCGTCTGGGCCTGGACTTTTATTTTTGGGGAGATTTTTAATAGTTTTTTGTATTTCCTCCCTGCTGATTGGTCTGTTTAGGCTTTCTGCTTCTTCATGACTCAGTCTAGGAAGGTTGTATTGTTCTAGGAATTTATCCATTTCTTCTAGATTGTTGTATTTGGTGGCATATAATTTTTCATAGTATTCTACAATAATTCTTTGTATTTCTATGATGTCTGTGGTGATCTCTCCTCTTTCATTTTGGATTTTATTTATTTGAGTCCTGTGTCTTTTTTCCTTGGTGAGTCTTGCCAAGGGTTTGTCAATTTTGTTGATCTTTTCAAAGAACCAGCTCCTTGTTTTATTGATTTTTTCTATAGTTTTTCTGTTCTCTATTTCATTTATTTCTGCTCTGATTTTTATTATCTCCTTTCTTCGGCTGGTTTTGGGTTGTCTTTGTTCTTCTTTTTCTAGTTCCTTAAGGTGTGAAGTTAAGTGGTTTACTTCGGCTCTCTCTTGTTTGTTCATATAGGCCTGAAGTGATATGAACTTTCCTCTTATTACTGCTTTTGCTGCATCCCAGAGATTCTGATATGTCGTATTTTCATTTTCATTTGTCTGTATATATCTTTTGATTTCTGCACTTATTTCTTCTTTGACCCATTCATTTTTTAGAAGTATGTTGTTTAGTTTCCACATTTTTGTGGGTTTTTCCCCCTCTTTTTTGCAGTTGAATTCTAGTTTCAAGGCTTTATGATCAGAAAATATGCTTGGTACAATTTCAATTTTTCTAAATTTGCTGATATTGTCTTTGTGGCCCAACATATGGTCAATTCTTGAGAATGTTCCATGTACACTAGAGAAAAATGTATACTCTGTCGCTTTGGGATGAAGTGTCCTGTAGATGTCTATCATATCCAGGTGTTCTAGTATTTCGTTTAAGGCCACTATATCTTTATTGATTCTCTGTTTGGATGACCGATCTAGAGCCGTCAGCGGTGTATTGAGGTCTCCAAGTATGATTGTATTTTTGTTAGTTTTTGTTTTAAGGTCAATAAGTAGCTGTCTTATATATTTTGGTGCTCCTTGGTTTGGTGCATATATATTAAGGATTGTTATGTCTTCTTGATTCAACTTCCCCTTAATCATTATGAAATGACCATTTTTGTCTCTGAGTACTTTTTCTGTCTTGTAGTCAGCATTATTAGATATGAGTATTGCTACACCTGCTTTTTTTTGGGTGTTGTTTGCTTGGAGTATTGTTTTCCAGCCTTTCACTTTGAATTTGTTTTTATCCTTGTTGCTTAGATGTGTTTCTTGTAGGCAGCATATAGTTGGATTTTCTTTTTTAATCCATTGTGCTACTCTGTGTCTTTTTATTGGTAAGTTTAATCCATTTACATTTAGTGTAATTATTGACACTTGTGGGTTCCCTACTGCCATTTTATAAATTGCTTTCTGTTAGTTTTGTATCTAGTTTGATTCTTCTCTTTTGTTTTTCTATCATTTGTTTTTGTTTGTTTGTGTTCCATACTTCTTTCCTCTGTTGCTACCTTTTTTAAGTCAAGTGTTTTTGTGGTGGTTTTTTTAAGGGTGGTTACCATTAAGTAATGAAAAGGGTACCTACCATATTCATTGTAGTACCCTATCTTATAAGTATTTCTGCACTTCATCATTCTTTGCTACTGTTAATCTCCATCCTCTCCCCCCTTTTTTTCCTTTGTTGTCACAGTTTAAGTTTGGTTTTATTGTGTTCTTGGTGGAGCTGTTACTTGTGGTGTTGTTTTCTTTTGTTCTTTGAATCTGGTTGGAAAACCCCCCTTAGTATTTCCTGGAGTGGGGGCTTTCTGTTGATAAATTCTCTCATCTTTTCTGTATTTGTGAATGTTTTTATATCTCCTTCATACTTGAAGGATAGCTTTGATGGGTATAGTATTCTTGGCTGAAAGTTCCTCTCTTTCAGGGCTTTAAATATTGGGGTCCACTCTCTTCTAGCTTGTAGAGTTTCTGCTGAGAAATCTGATGATAATCTAATAGGCCTTCCTTTATATGTTGTACTCTTCTTTTCCCTGGCTGCCTTGAGAATTTTTTCTTTGTCATTGGTTTGTGTCATCTTTATTATGATGTGCCTTGGAGTGGGTTTGTTGGGGTTAAGAAAACTTGGTGTTCTGTTTGCTTCTTGAATTTGAGGCTTTAGTTCCTTCCACAGGCTTGGGAAGTTCTCGTCTATTATTTGTTTGAGTATATTCTCCATTCCATTTTCTTTCTCTTCTCCCTCTGATATACCTATTATTCTTATGTTATTCTTTCTGATGGAGTCAGACAATTCCTGTAGGGCTTTCTCATTTTTTATTATTTTTGAGTCTCTTTCTTCTTCTCTCTGTTGTGCCTCAAGTTGTTTGTCTTCTATTTCACTAATCCTATCTTCAATCTGGACTGTTCTGTTAGCTAAGCTTGTTACCTCGTTTTTCAGCTCGTGAATTGAGTTTTTCATTTCTGTTTGATTTGTTTTTATAGTTTCAATTTCCTTGGTAATATATTCTTTGTGTTCATTGAGTTGTTTTCTGATCTCCCTATATTGCCTTTCTGTGTTTTCTTGTATATCTCTGAGTATTTTTAAGATTTCTATTTTAAATTCTCTGTCATTTAGCTCCAAGGCTTCCAATATGTTAAGTCTTTTCTCCATAGATTTTTCCACATCTATTTTTGTTACCTCTCTTTCTTTTGTATCCATAATATTCGATTTCCTCTTTCTTATCGGCATCTGAGGGTGGTCTTATTGATAGCACTAATTAGAATTAATAAAGAGTAAAAATTAAAAAAAAAAAAAAAAAGGGTAAAACACCCCACAAAAAGAAACAGTAATAATTTATTATTTCCCCCTTTTTTTCTCTCTTCTCTTTCCCTCCTCTCCCCTCCTCAGGGAAATATCGTGCCTATAATGGAGGGCCTGATTTGGGGTGAAGAGTTCAAGGGGCAAAAAAAGGGAGTAGGGACCTACTAAATGCAAAAAAAAAAAAAAAAAAAAAGGAAGAAAATCTTAGACAAGCATAAGATGATTTGCTTGTATGTGATGGTCAACTAAGAGATATAATGAGAGGGATAAGAGGGAATCAGAAAAAAGGACCAAAAAAGAATAATAAAGAAGAAAAAATAAAAATAATAAGTAAAAATCTGTTGTATTAAGTGGAGCAAAGACTAAATACAATGGAGACCTTCGGTTGGGAGGACCCAAAATGCCACAAAAATAAACAAACAAGAAAAAAAAAATAAAAACAAAAGCAAAAAAGAGAAATAAAGCCAAAAAAAAGCCTTGAGTCCCAAATTAACTAATTTGTTCGTGATTGAGGATTATATGGGAGGAAAGTAAAATGAGAAAAGAAAAAACGAATAGAAAGGAAAAAATAAGAAAAAGAGAAAAACGAAGGAAGAAATAAAATAGGAGGAGAAAAAAACAAAATAAAGCAAGACAAAAAAAAAAAACAAAAGAGGAGAGAGTGAGAGTTAAGTGTTTTGGAGTATAACCTTAAAGGAGGGTGAGGATGAAGAAGAAAAATAAAATGCAACACTCATGGGTAGTGTAGTTCAAGAAAGGGGAAGCATAAGATGGGCAGAGAATAGAAGGACCGAGGTGGAGGAAATAAAGGCAAAAAAATAGAAGAAACAAACAACAACAACAACAACAAAAAAAAATTAGTGGATCAAGTTGTAAAGTCTGTGGGTTTTTCTTGATTTTGAGAGGTTAACTTCTTCCTTTTTCTTTTCTCTCCCTCTTCCTAGTCGGTGACTCTGTACCCCAGGCTCTGCCCCTGTGTCACTCTTAGGTAGGGATTTGCAGTTGATGGGATTCTATGGCAATGTCATATAATTGGCTTTAGTCTTGCTGGAAGTAAAGGCTTGTTGGCGTTTGCAGGGTCCAACGATGAGAGAGTTTGCTTTCCTGGATTCTCTCTCCTAGTCTCCCCTTTCTGAATTAGCAGCCTGGTGATCCAGCTATAAGGCTGCAACTGCTTCTGCCACAGGCGCACTCCCTGGCGACTTGAATGAGCGTCGCTGCGGTAGCTTCCTCCACACCCTCGTCTCTCAGATTCAAGTGATAACAGTCCTTTTGCTTTCAGTTTGTGTGGAACTCCGGAATGCTCCGAGGATAAATTTTTCTGTTTCTAGTTGATAAATTTGTTGTGATTTAGGGGAGAGCTGTCGGACGCGCTTCTCACGGCGCCATTTCCGTGACGTCACCTTTATTTAAGTTTAAAGGTTCTGGAATCAAAAACTTGAAAACCATTGCTTTAGAGAAACTTATGTACGGGTATACCAGAATACATATACAAGAACATTTAAATCCAGACCCTAATAATAGTCCCAACCTGGAAATACATCAAATAGCCATAAATTTGAGTATATTTATAAAATGGGACATTACATAGCAATGAAAATGAATAGATTATAGCAACACAGGACGACATGGGGAAATTGTATAAGCATAATGCAAGAGAAGCTAGGCAAAAAAGAAGTCGTACAGAATATAAAGGCTGACAACAGGCAAAACTAAAGGATACTATTTTCCCTAATGCAGTAATTTAAGAAGCAAGGGAATAATTATCTCAAAGTCTGGATAGTAGGGAAGGATAGGGTAATAAATGAGAAGTAACACCAGGTGGGGTATGAGACAGGGGCTGTTCAGTGCTGGTCATGCTCTTTCTTTTGACCTAGGGATGGTTACATTTATTTCAACTTTATAATTACTTGTTAAAGCCACATATGTTTTATGTCTTTTTCTGAATATGTGTTATATTTCACGATTAAAGGAGGAAAAATTAATATGCTGGATGCTCCAGTTAGCCATTATTGTGGTGAATAATACATCTCAAAACTTGTGACTTACACAATGTATACTTATTACTGTTCCGGAGATGATAGATTGGTTGGTGGGTCTGCTCACAGGTAGGTTCTCTCAACATCTGTGGTCAGATGGAGGTTGGGTGAGCAGCTTTGCTGATCATGGTTGAGTGAGCTCATATTCTGGTAGAACAGGTAGTTCTAGAATGGCCTTGGTTAGGACAACTAGACTCTTCCATGTAGTCCACATAGTACTCTCTCATCCTCCAACATGCTAGTCCAAGCTTGTGCAAACAGTGGTTACAGGATTCCACAAGAGAATGTGCAAGGCTTCTTGAGGCCTGCTCTCAAAACTGGACCTGGTCACTTCTGCCTCATTCTATTAACCAAAACAAACCTCAAGGCCAGCCTAGGTTCAAGGGACAGAGGGAACTGCAAAGTCAGGACTCCATTAGAGAAGCAGAACCACTAGAATGAAAAAACAACAAATAGATATATGTATATATGTTTCTATTTATGTATGTATATATAAATACATATCTATATAAAGTATTGAATATAAATATATTTTTATATATATTAATGTAATCATATATATATTTAATTTGGTATTACTAACTGTGGTAGCTGGTTAAACAGTCTATAGGAGGCTGTTACTTCTTCATCTGGTGCTGGAGCCTGAATTCTACAGTTAAAGTAAAAAAAAGAAGGTGAATATGAAGTGGAAAGAGGAGGAGAAACTGGACCTGTGAGAATGGGCCACAACCCACATCCCTTTCTTACTGCCTCCAAGCCTCCAACTTTCATGATGAGTGTTCTACACAGGAAGAGCTGGTATTCTTCCTCGAGTTAAACATGCACCTGGCCCAGAGTCAGAGAAGCTTCTGGTGCAGAAAGGAATATCTCTGCTGCTTCATCACTTCTGCCTTTCAAAATGTCTCATGTGGACCCCTAACCTCCAACTATGCAGGGAACAGAATTCTAGGAAGGAACAGTTGTAGCTGAGCAAGTTAATACAGTACAAAGGGCACTTTACAGAGGTGGGGGTGCGTGGGTGAGGGAGAAATTTTGTTAATTTTTGCAATCAATCTACCCTACTGGATAAAGACAGAAAATGAATAAAACTAGATTCTTGCCTTTGGATGATTTGTAATCTACAAAATAGAAATTTAACTTTGCTCCAGATTTTTAGTGTATCTTTTCTATGATTCCCAAGATTGTAAGAATCAGTATATAATGTGCAAAAGCTTCATAAAATATACAAGGTGATATCATCTTTATGTCAGATACACATTTTTACTAGAAACTACAAAGTAGTACAAGAAAAAATAAATCATAATATGTTCAGCTTACAGTGAAAACACAACAATGGAAATTTTTACCCAAACATAGTCTTTGAGCTTAGGTCGTATCATGCCCTTCCTAGTGTAGGTAGTACAGCGTAGGCTTGGGCAAATTATCTAACTTTTCTGATACCCAGTTTCTCCATCCATAAAAAGGAAGTAATAATACCTATTTTGTAGGTGGTTGAGAGGGTGAGATAATATCCAAATAGCACACAGCATAGTGCTTTAAATGCAGTAGGCTCTATATAACACTCCTTCAAAAAGTTAAAAACACTTTATCTTATTACTCCTGTAGATATGAGGTCTACTCTTATTTCTGTATGTTAGAATATTAGGTCAGATTGAGTCATGAGATTAGGACATAAATATAAAATCAGAGAGGTTTCAGATGACAAGGTATAGGATGAGGGGAGGGACCCTGCCATGATCTCCTTGGTGTCAGCATCAGATACAGATCAGGGAAGCTCTGGAGTTAAGCATTTGACCATGCAGAGATGAAGGTGACAGTTTAGACAGCACCTTGACACAAAGTGGTGAGGACCAGAAATGTCAGCATCTTCACTGTTTTACCTACATATAGCCTGCCTTCCTCATTATCTGAATCTGAGATAGTTCTAAAAACATGTTGGATAGCAAGTGAGGCACTGGAGTTTACTTCTATTTAGTATTTTTAAAGGTTATCTAATATTTTAGTAGTTTAAATGGGAAAAATAATCATGCATTCCATACCATTACAAAAAAATCTAACCAATTTTTCTAAATATCACGAACAACAGTCTTTCAACTACTATAATAATCCTTAAATATATCTGCTCAATATAAGCATTTAAAATACTAGTCATTCAATTATTTAACACTTAATTATTAATAATCAATAGTATGTTTGTATGTAGCTTTCAAGGATACTATACACTCTCAGGTATGTATTATGTTTTCCTTCTACATTGTACTGAACATGCACTGTAATGTAAATAAACAAGGAAATACTATGTTAAAGATACATAACCTTACAAAACTAAATTTCTTTTTGAAATGAGACAATTAAAAAATAGTTACTATTCAATTAGCCAAGTAAGGTTTGGTGGTGGGAGGGAAGGAGAATTGTGGCCTTGACAGGTTTGCGATGAATACAATTTGAGAGAGAGTGAGCTTGTGAAGGAGTTAGATGACTCAGTACATATCAGCAGCATGTCCAGGTCTAAATTCAAGGAATAGGTGGATAGTCTTCTCAACTTGGCAATTAAGACAGTCAGTGAGTGAGAAGCCTCACCAGGACAAAAACCAAAACAGCAATAAAACAGCTCTTCAAAATGGATAGCTTTCCCTTATCATGCAGTTATATGGCTCCCAATAGTAAGATTGTACATGGAAATGCATTTTTGAATGTGATACTTCTGCTCATGTCATAATCACAGTCATTTACAGCAAAAAAAAAAAAATTTCCTATAAATGATCTAAAATAACTTTTCAACATTTAGCACTGAGTATTCAGAATTGTTCTTCCTCTTTCTTTTCTTTTGACCAACAATGAGTATTAAGTTGAACAAGTTTCTTTTCAACTTTTTCAAAATTTTCCCTGTGTAATATAGCTGTGTGTGTGTATTTAACTTTAACAGTAGCAACAACTGTAATTTTTTGCTTTAAGATGATCACTTCTCGAAACCATTGGTAGTCAGAAACTAATTGGCAAGAGCAATTCCTTACAAGACATTTTTACTTAATGTTTTAGTTCATTTGGGCTGCTATAACAAAATACCACACACTGGGTAACTTATAAACAATACAAGTTTATTTCTCACAGCTCTGGGGGCTGGGAAGTCCAAGATCAAGGGGCCAGCATGGTTGCCTTTTAGTGAAGGCCCATTTTCTGGTTCACAGGCAGTGCCCCCTTGCTGTGCCTTCACAAGGTGGAAGGGGTTAGGGCGCTCTGTGAGGTCTCTTTTATAAGAGCATTGATCTCATTCATGAGGGCTCTACGCTCATCACCCAATCACTTGCCACAGACCTACCTCCTAATACAATCACTTTTGGATGTTAGGATTTCCACATATGAATTTGGAGGGAGGAATAACATAAACATTCATACTATAGCACATAATAATGTGGAAATAATATCTGTAATGTACAACCCATGTAAACAAGGACAGCAAAGATCTATCCTGCCTGGCAAAGGTCTGAGCTGAGTCTGCAATGCACTCTGCATGCTCTCCTCCATATGTGTAAACTAATCTACATATTTTAGTTAACAGATACATGCAGATTCATTTAGTGGATTTTGATTTAAAGGACTTTGGAATACAATTGTTTGCATTCTTCAGATGGTGAGAAATCAGAAAATGAGGGATACTTGTATTTTTGCCCAGCTCCCATAGTTGCTCCCTTATAGACTTAGCAGATCTCTCTGAAATTCGAGTCAAATGGGCACATTAATTCATTATTCTTCACAGTTGCTTAATCTATCCCTAGACACAGATATATGCACAAAGGAGACATATTGAGAGACTTGTGAATACTCAAATCTGTGAGTATTTCTACAGCATATAATATTTCCACTATCGGCATTAAATTTGAAATTAAAAAATTGATGTTACCTCTTCAGACTCTTGCTGAGAGTGACTGCCTACTTGATAGTAAATGAAGAACAAAACCACAAGGAAACCATGAAGGTGGCCAGTTGTCATGCAAATAACGTTTGTGTCTCAGGAACAGATTGTCAGAAGCCACTGGTCTCACTGATGGCTGAAGTGGAAAACATGAAGTCTGTGGAAGCCAGGAATCCAATTCGCTGTATTGTCAGCTCATCTGAAAGCGCTGTAGTCGGACCATGTTGTTCCCCTCTCCAAAGAAATTTTTCAACGTTGTAGAGTTAAGATGTGAAGGTTTATGAATATAACATTTTGGGAAATAGTTTAAATCCTCATTTGAAAAAGGTTTTTGTGTCTTACAAAAGTGAAGTTAGAGACAGTAACAAAACACCATTTTCCTTCAGAACATCAGTTAGCATTCCCCAAAATACAGGAAGCAGCGGTGAAGAAGTTTCCCTTGTAAACGGAAGGTGGCCCTATAAAGGCATTGTAGGCTGTCAGATATCCTCTCTACCTGACTTCAACTCTCACTCATCGGCCCCACCAACATCATACTGACCGCTAGGTGGCGCTGCTCCCTTTCTAACATTTCTCCCCGGGGCACAAACAGTTCTTTTTCATCTGGTATTTACAGTACCACAGCTGATATATTTAAGCAAAACTTTGTTAAAAGCACCAGGATAACAAAAGGAATATACTATTTAAAAGTGGTTAGTAAATGAATGACAAACCTTGTGGAAAGTCATGTCAATAGAAGTGGGCTTCTTCCCAGGGCAGTGCAGAACCATTAAAAAGAGTTAAGCATGACAGAACCTAATTAGAGTGGTATTGTAAAAAGAGCATTCTAGTGGCCATATAAAGACTGTGTTGGTGAGGTGAAAATATTTAAACAAGGAGACCATTTGAAAAACTTCTACAGTAACTCATATTAAAAGATGGTGATAACCAAACCTAAAATGGTCTGTCTGCTGATGGCTGACTAGCACCTGTTGTGATGGCTGTAGGATGGAAGAGAATATGAGCCAGTACAGTAGGAAGATAAAACATATTGGTCAGGAGTAAATGACCAGAATGGGTGGAGGAACAGAAAGAGAGACAGAGAGAGAGAGAGAGAGAGAGAGAGAGAGAGATTAGATTGATTAGATTGATTATCCCTGAGGTTGAGAAAAGATTTCCCAAACAGAAGCTAAGTTACTCAGGTATCCAGAGACATCTTGGTGATGCAAAAGAAACCAAAGCAGCCTTGCAACAGAGATCAGAGGGCAATCATTTCTTGGATAAGTGTAAGGTGGCATTCTATTAATAAGAACCTCTGTTTTCTAGGCACTGTGCTAGATGTTTGAAGTACCAAGGAGTCAAGCATCCTTATTTTTATTATAATTCTCTCCTTTAAAAATCACATTGTAAGGCAGAGAACTGTCTTCTCTTTGCTCCATTATTTAGCACATAATAGATGATAAATAAATATTGACTGAAGGGATGGATGAATGGAGAATAAGAACGATAACAGATGTGGAGCAGCATTCAGAATCCAGCTTATTCCTTTTATGTGGTTACATATAGCAATCTTATTTTAACCACTTGAAAATATTAGGATTATATAGCACACCACTTTTAAACAACTATATTTACTAGATTATCTTTAATCAGATATGATTTTGTTTTTTATTTATAGGGATATCTCAGTTAGAAACAAAATTACATTGACAAATGCAGATGAACAGTTCCAGGTGGTTAGTCTAGGCAGGAAACAATTGGAGATGATATCAGTTCCTTTGCATTGAGCTTAACTGGCAAGGTTTACAACACACTTTGTCCTATGTATCATATCATAAAGTCAGGTAGCGATAACTAGTAAGACAATGTATTTTAGCCTAACATTGACACTTGGAAAATAACATCACCTGCAGTCTTGCTGAATGTCTCTGAGCAATAGTCTCATTTTATTATTGTCATTCCTATTTCTAGAAATCTAGGAGTCATCTTTGATTTCCCTGTATTCCTCAGTATTGCTTTTAGTATTTAGATAGGGATAAGGAAGTTTGATAACTTCTCTCTGGTGCTCCTTGTCATAATTTTCCTTACTTCAGGGGTCAGGAGCCAACTAGAAATGTTATAAATTGTTGTTGCTATATGAACTCAATTGCCAGAAGCTGAGAAAATAACTACAGAATGTATCTTGGGCCTAAATGGGCTTGGGGTGATGCCTGACTTGGATTAAAATCCCATCTATTACTTGGACCCTGTCTGATGGTTGGATCACAGTGATGTTTGGAATTTCCAAGAATTAGTGTTGGCTAACTAGTATCTAACAATCCTCAAAATCAGAATTATTTCTCCAAATACATGATTTCTAAGGTCCCTAGGAGGAAGGCTAGTAGGATGATCATAAAAAGGACCTTTCTCAAAGATACCCAACCTCTTATTCAAAACATTCTAGGGCTGGGAACTGACTCAGGTCTGGAAGTGGATGAAGACTGTGGCTCTCTAGAGTGGACATTCAGGTCAGTTTTCTTCTAGTGTTCACCTCCCTGGAATCTGGGACTATAGAAATCAAGTAGGATGTTAGTACATTGCTTATCAGTTGTATTCCTGTGGACTCCATGAATTAACCACAACCAGACATCTCTGCACATTATACCCTACTCTAGGTCTGATTAGCAAACCCACTCTGATTTAAAATTTTTATTTATTTATTTATGTATTTATTTATTTTTTGCAAGAGAGAGAAAGAGAGACTAGGACAGACAGGAAGGAAAAGAGATGAGAAGCATCAACTCATAGTTGCGGCACTGTAGTTGTTTATTGATTGCTTTTCATATGTGCCTTGATTGGGAGGCTCCTGATAAGCCAGTGACCCCTTGCTCAAGCCAGTGACTTTGAGTTCAAGCCAGTGACCTTAGGCTTCAAGCCAGTGACCTTTGGGCTCAAGCCAGCGACCATGGGGCCATGTCTATAGCCCATGCTCAAGCCAGTGACCTCAGGATTTTGAACCTGGGTCTTCAGTGTTCCAGGTTGATGCTCTATCCATTATACCACCACCCAGTCAGGCTCTGATGCTTATTAAAATTAGCAGAACCATATTCTTTAATGCGCTATCTTTAGGGACCCTCCCAACACCAGTCAGCTTAGGGAGACCATTTTTATTCAGTTTTTTTTCTACCAATTTACTAAGGACAGCTAGTAAAACATGTTTTAGTGGTGATGATGCTCTCTTAACCAATCTAATTATCATGGTCTGAGGGTCTTCAGGGCTGCAATGATGGAGAGAAGGTGTATGTTGGGAGGGCAGATGGATACTTATAATATTGAATCCAATGTGAATATACTCTGAAGTTTTTGAATTAATTCCTCAACCTCATGCAAAGGAATTTGTCATCTTTTGATATCATTTAATACAATCATTCATTGCAGGCTTGTATTTGTTGGTCCAACCAACACATTTTTAGGGTCACAGTTGATTTCCTGAGCCAGCCCAAAGAATGACAACCCCAGCATCACGATATAAGCTATCTTAAAAAATTCCTCTTCAGGCCTAAGGAGCAGCGCAGGTTGTCCCCATTTCCCCTCCCCCTTCCCTTCTCTGGTTGACTTCCCAGGCCCCCACACAACACAGTCCTGGTCCCACCATGTCCCAGAAACAAGAAGAGGAGAACCCTGCGGAGGAGACCACCGAGGAGAAGCAGGACACGCAGGAGAAAGAAGGTATTCTCCCAGAGAGAGCTGAGGAGGCAAAGCTAAAGGCCAAATATCCAAGCCTAGGACAAAAGCCTGGAGGCTCAGACTTCCTCATGAAGAGACTGCAGAAAGGGCAAAAATACTTTGACTCAGGAGACTACAACATGGCCAAAGCCAAGATGAAGAATAAGCAGCTGCCAAGTGCAGGACCAGACAAGAACCTGGTGACTGGTGACCACATCCCCACCTGTAAAGCCAGAAGCCATGGCCAGGGCTGCCACTATCAAAGCAGCTGCCTCCCAGCCCATGCAGGTTCGCATTGGATTCGGACAGTCGGCAAAGAAACCATGGAGCCAAAAACTGATGGGCCATAGTCTTTAATCTAGCTTGCACCCGGCGGGCAAGTAAAAATACACACTGGGCTCTGTTGGGCAGATAAAATGTATTATGCTCACTTTGTTAAAGAGGCCGTTGCCCAGGTGATATTAATGTGTGTTGAGAATTGTTGTAGCCTGAGGCTTGGTTTTGGGATTAAGCCTGTCCCACCCTTTTTGGTGTGAGGTGGTACAATCCTATCATGCCTCATAGAAGTGATTTTGTATTAGAGACTTCCCCATTATGTATATTGGATTAAGGGTTTGGATTTCTACACTATAAAATGGGAACGGAGTGGGAGTTTGCTCTCTTGGTTCCTGAGGTTAGCATGAGAGAGCAGAGAGAATAGAGCCAGCAGCGGGAGGAGGCCACGTGGAGAAGGCCAGGAAAAGCAGCCAAGATGGCGGAGTACTGAGTGAGATGCCAGTTTGTACAGAGTTTGTATCTGGGATAAGGAAGGAAATGGGGAACTGAGGAGAATAAGGCTGTTGAGCTAGAAACCTTTGATTCTAGGAAACTCGGATAAATCAGTAGCTTTGTGAGCACTGAATGTGAGTGGGTTTTGGAGCCCAGTGTGTGTTTTTATGTCCGCCGGGTGCAAGCTAGAATTAAAGATGATGGCCCACCAGTTTTTGGCTCCGCTGTTTCTTTGCCGACTGTCCGAATCCAATGCGAACCTGCATGGGCCAGGCTCCTGTGATGGTGGCCCTGGCCGTGGCTCCTGGCTTTACATTTGGCGTAGTCAGCAGGATTCACTACAGATCGGCAAGGAGCCTTTGAGTGGTGGAGTAGAGGACTGGCTAGTGTTAGGGTTCCCCATGGCTGTCCTTTTGGGGATCGTAGGCTGGCTGACTTTTACAGCCATGCGTGAGGAAACTGAGAGCTCTGTGGAAGAGGCTGCCTGGGATCTGCAAACCGAGCAGCGGAAGGAGCTCCAGCAAATGCAGGAGAAACCGATGCTGACCCTGGAGCTGGAGGAAATGCTGGAGGAGGAGGCCAACCAGGTGTTCGAGATTCGCCTTGAAATGGAGCAGCTGCTGGAGGAGGAATCACAGGTTCGTGAGTTGCAGATTGCCCTGGATGTTGTGGAGAGCCAGCAGCGGCGGGAGGCCAGGGCTGAGGCTGAAGCTGAGGCCGGGTATGGAGCTACAAGGTCTGCGGAGCAGAAGGCGGCGGCAGCCCAGGGCTTGAGCCTGGCAGCAGGAGCTGGTGTTTTCAGTTCCTCTTTGGAAGATGAGGAGAATTGAGCTGGAGTTGTGATCCACAGTCTCCAGAAGATAGAAGCCCAGCTGGAAGGAGCACCTACTGCGGCCCTGGTAGGTCTGCGATTTTGGGGACATAAGATGAACGTTATCATGCTCTCCAGAGCCAAGATGGAAATGCTGACTGTCATTGCCATGTGCCCCTCTTTGGAACAGTGTAAGACCTGCCAGGACGGCAGGAATGAGGGGGGTGGCTGATGCCCCATGTGTGTGGACTGATTTCCTGGACTACGACCGGAGTGGGCATTGGCTCCTTTGTTGGATGGACTTACGGATTACGGATTTTGGACAATGTGAAATACCCTGATGGGGGTGGGGGGGTGGCTTTGTTGGAAGCACTCCCCTGCCCCGGGAAGTTTTTCCCATGGCTAGAAAGAAGGCCGAGGACATTTTGTGCTTTGGGCTAAGTGCTCAGAGACTGGTGAAATGTACCTTTGTAATTGTTGAAACCGTATGATTTTTGCTGTTGTAATCTGTATAATGCCTAATTTCCTTGCACGGGGATGCTGGTGATGTAAATTGGTGGGTAGTAAAGTGAGCATAGGGGTGGATTGTTGGGCAGATAAAATGTATTATGCTCACTTTGTTAAAGAGGCCGTTGCCCAGGTGATATTAATGTGTGTTGAGAATTGTTGTAGCCTGAGGCTTGGTTTTGGGATTAAGCCTGTCCCACCCTTTTTGGTGTGAGGTGGTACAATCCTATCATGCCTCATAGAAGTGATTTTGTATTAGAGACTTCCCCATTATGTATGTTGGATTAAGGGTTTGGATTTCTACACTATAAAATGGGAACGGAGTGGGAGTTTGCTCTCTTGGTTCCTGAGGTTAGCATGAGAGAGCAGAGAGAATAGAGCCAGCAGCGGGAGGAGGCCACGTGGAGAAGGTCAGGAAAAGCAGCCAAGATGGCGGAGTACTGAGTGAGATGCCAGTTTGTACAGAGTTTGTATCTGGGATAAGGAAGGAAATGGGGAACTGAGGAGAATAAGGCTGTTGAGCTAGAAACCTTTGATTCTAGGAAACTCGGATAAATCAGTAGCTTTGTGAGCACTGAATGTGAGTGGGTTTTGGAGCCCAGTGTGTGTTTTTATGTCCGCCGGGTGCAAGCTAGAATTAAAGATGATGGCCCACCAGTTTTTGGCTCCGCTGTTTCTTTGCCGACTGTCCGAATCCAATGCGAACCTGCATGGGCCAGGCAGCTCTGATGCTGGCCATGGCCCTGCCTGCTGGCTTTACAGGCTCCAAAACCCAGTCACATTCAGTGCTCACAAAGCTACTGATTTATCTGAGTTTCCTAGAATCAAAGGTTTCTAGCTCACCAGCCTTATTCTCCTCAGTTCCCCATCTCCTTCCTTATCCCAGATACAAACTCTGTACAAACTGGCATCTCACTCAGCACTCCGCCATCTTTGCTGCCTTTCCTGGCCTTCTCCACGTGGCCTCCTCCCGCTGCTGGCTCTATTCTCTCTGCTCTCTCATGCTAACCTCAGGAACCAAGCGCAAGTTCCCGTTCTACCCCTATTTTATAGTGTAGCTTCACAACCTTTAATCCAATATACAAAATAGGGTAGTCTCTAATACAAAGTCACTTCTCTGAGGCATGATTGGATTGTACCACCCTACAGCAAAAAGGGTAGGAAAGGCTTAATCCCAAAACCAAGCCCCAGGCTACAAGGATTCCGCCTGCCTTTAGCTCACCCCAACACACATTAATATCACCTGGGCAGTATTCCATAGTGTATATGTGCCACATCTTCTTTATCCAGTCTTCTATTGAAGGGCTTTTTGGTTGTTTCCATGTCTTGGCCACTGTGAACAGTGCTGCAATGAACATGGGACTACATGTGTCTTCACGTATCAATGTTTCTGAGGTTTTGGGGTATATACCCAGTAGAGGGATTGCTGGGTCATAAGGTAGTTCTATTTGCAGTTTTTTGAGGAACCACCATACTTTCCTCCATAATGGTTGTACTACTTTACAGTCCCACCAACAGTGAATGAGGGTGAAATAAGTAAATCAGAAAAAAACAAGAACTACATGATTCCATACATTGGTGGAACATAAAAATGAGACTAAGAGACATGGACAAGAGTGTGGTGGTTACCAGGGGTGGGGGGAGGGAGGACATGGGAGGGAGGGAGGGAGAGAGTTAGGGGGAGGGGGAGGGGCACAGAGAACTAGATAGAGGGTGGCAGAGGACAATCTGACTTTGGGCGAGGGGTATGCAACATAATTTAATGACAAAATAACCTAGACATGTTTTCTTTGAATATATGTACCCTGATTTATTAATGTCATCCCATTACCATTAATAAAAATTTATTTAAAAAAAAAAAAAAATATCACCTGGGCGACGGCCTCCTCGTGTTATCTTTAACAAAGTGAGCATAATACATTTTATCTGCCCAACACCACCCCACAGGATCTGCCCCAGAGAAAGTCCTCGCTGGTCACCAGCAAGCTTGCGGGTGGCCATGTTGAATGATGTTGCCCGGGGCTCCGCCAGATCCTGAGACGCTGCCCCCCCTAGGTCCTGTGCTGGCTCCTGCCCCTCCCTGCTTTTACAGCCAGGGGTCAGGAGGTGGCTCAGGGCGGGCTGGAGAGGCAGAAGCCCCTGCCCCTCGGTGTCCCAGTGCATGGAGCCCCTTGGGCTGAGCATCAAGACCTTGAACCTTTTTTGTTTTACCTTTTTTCTAAATAATTGTTGGAAGAAATCTCAGTGAAATCTTGGGGGATAGGGGTGGGAGCTAGGAGGGTTGTTTGAAAGGGTGGGTGGGAGATATGGGGAATTTGAATTAGGGTTTGGAGTTGATAACATTCTTGACCTTCTTAACTATGCGGCTGGTGTGAGGTGGGTGTGAGGGGGGAAGGAAGTGGAGTAAACTAAAGACGTAGGGCTCCAATTTAGCTCTGTAGAAAAATGCCATGTTTGCTTAGATGTAGCTAGGGACCTGGTGTCAGATAAAAGAAACTCCATCTAAATGTGATAGATGTAAATAGCTCCTCTGTTTCTCAGAGCAAGCTGAGAATGCAATTAATGTTAACTGTTCATAAAAAAAATTGTCCTCTTAACAGATTTACTGTGGGGAGGAGGGCAGTGAGTATGGGAAAAGGGGTCATGAGCGTGGGAGCCCCACAGAGCCCAGGGGGCTTTTTCAGTATTTGAGATAAAAGAGAAAAAAAAGATCCAAGATGAAACCCAACCCAGGAAAAAAAAAAAATTCCTCTTCAACTGAGCACCTTCAAAATCCATTTCCATTAATACTATTAAATTTTTTTACTATGAGTTAAGAAATTCCTGCAATTCCTTATAATGTAACTACTCTGTAATGTTTCCTATTATGATTCTGTACTTCACTCTATTTGAGTTTTAATTCTGGTCACCAGCCAAGCCACACTGAGACTCAGAGCATGATTTGTTAGCTTTCTTCTGCAAGGCAGCTAAACTTCCCCGGCAAAGGCAAGCAGTGGCCACGTATTTTCAGAAAATCTAGGGGGTTCTGGATTCTCCAAGTCCTAAAGGTATTCTGATAGTTGCTCCTCTAATTGCTAGGATACTAGATTTTCCTGACCATTGTGTAATTTACATAAAAAAACATAGTGAGGTTGTGAATTCAACTAACATTATAGTAATAAGGCAGCCCAAAAATTAATCTCTAGGTTTGGTTTTTAGTGACTTCAGGCCCCATTCATCACTGGAAAGGTTTTGAGTTTCATACTATGCTTAAAGGAAAAAAATGTTTAGATCTGAATGTGCCTTCCTTTCACTTGACCATCTGGTGCCTTCAAGATCAACTCTCCTGCCTAGTACCACAGATATCGGCCCTCGTGAGCACAGATGGACATTAACTGTCTCACCACTGCATGCCAAGGGCTGTTGACCTCGCAACCTGAAATCTGAACTTTTGTCACTGCCTCAGTTTGATATTTTACGGAACATGTGTGAAACATATGTAATAATTATTTGCATTGGCAGGGGCTTGTGATTAACAACAGATGAATAAAATGCTATGATATTGGGCTGATTATACTGAGCTTTGGACTTGTCTCCAAAGGTCTTGACAAAATGATAACAAGCCATTTGTTCTGAGAATATAGCCCATCAGATACTGTGATAACATATGCTCAGAAGTTCATTAATAATTGCCTTTGTTGGATTCATTTTAGAATATGACACACATAAGTTTTAAAAAAACCCTCATAACTAATGACTCCTACTTTTGTTACCTTTAACTTTATGCTGATAGCTTATTAAATTTATATGACTTAATGTGGTATAAAATCTGATCCCCATCCAGAAGGGCTATGTAGCTCATGTCAGATAATCACCTTCAAAATATAAACATGATTAGACAACCACACACTGTCCTTCCTGAAGAGATAAAAGAAAACTCTGTTTGTTGGTCATGCCCTGATGGCTCATTAGCTATTTGTCCTATACATAAATTTATCACCCTGCTGCTAACTAAACAAGAAATATCCACCAGTAATTTGATAAATTTTATATACAATATTGAGTGTTCATATTTCATATTTTATGTATTTATTTAATTCAGTTAGAGAGAATAGGGTAAACTTTTATTTATGGGGAGAAGGTAGGGGCGAGGAGTTATGTTGTTTGTGATGAAAATTAACCCGTTCCTGAAGGTGACATATGATGAAGTAGTTAATCTTGAAAGTGGGTGAATTTCCTGAGGTTTCCTACTGTTAGACCAAAAGAGGTTTTTTAAGTGGCTTTTAAAATAAAGTGGGGATATAGATTCTAAAGTAGGCTCTACCATACATATGTGCATATCTGGTTTGAAAATTCACTTCAGAAATAGAACACGGGCAGTGAGGAGAAAAGGGAAAGGCAAGATAGTGTGTCGTAGGTGAATACGATAGTGAAAAGGCTAGGGTCCAGACAGTAACTTACAGAGCTTTCTTTCTACACGGGAATAAAAGATATATTATTTTTACATAACTCTGGTCTAGTTAATGGTAATGTTGCCTATATGTGGTGTTATATAGTACTGTATTTTCCCTAAGCCCACACATTCTGTGTGATAGTTTATACTTACTTATAAAAACTAAAGCACGTACAGTAAGCAGACTAGCTCAGGGGACAGAAATCAAACCAGGAAGCTCTTTCTGAGGAACTATGGTCACAGTGTGAGGTCCAGCCACAAAATGCCACCGGTGCTGCAAAAAATAGGGTGAATTGTAAACATTTTGACAAGGTGGTATGGAGAATGAAGTTTGAGTATGAGAAGCGAACCAAAGGGTAAGTATGAGGGGCAACCATGAAGCAATGTGCCAGGGTCAACTCGTGCCAAACAGGAGAGTGTCCCCCTCACGCTCAAAGTTGTACAGCGGAATGAACCAGGCTGCAAAAGAATCTCTTGGGTTCTTCCTTTGTTATTACTGATGGCAAATTATTTTGTAAATACTGGCATGGAAATATTTTAGCTTTAAGGAGAGAGGTAGTTTTTAAAAATAAACAAATAGGCCCTGGCTGGTTGGTTCAGTGGTACAGCGTCGGCCTGGCATGCAGAGGTCCCGGGTTTGATTCCCGGCCAGGGCACACAGGAGAAGCGCCCATCTGCTTTTCCACTCCTCCCGCTCTCCTTCCTCTCTCTCTCTCTTCCCCTCCCGCAGCAAGGCTCCATTGGAGCAAAGATGGCCCGGGCACTGGGGATGGCTCCTTGGCCTCTGCCCCAGGCGCTAGAGTGGCTCTGGTCGCAACAGAGCGATGCCCTGGAGGGGCAGAGCATCGCCCCCTGGTGGGCAGAGCGTCGCCCCCCGGTGGGCGTGCCGGGTGGATCCTGGTCAGGCACATGCAGGAGTCTGTCTGACTGTCTCTCCCCGTTTTCAGCTTCAGAAAAATACAATAAATAAATAAATAAATAAACAAACAAACAAATATATTTGGAATATGAATAATTTAGTGAGGTTTTTGCTATATTTTTAAAGGAAGGGGAAAAGAAAAAGATGATTTTAAAATAATGAAGCTTATTTTCTTGCATATCTTTGATAAATTTATTTTAAAATAATTATATTATACAGCACATATATGTATATATGTTCCTATGTATAATGCCCATCTGCTAAAAGTTTATATTTAGATAACATAACCAAGTTGTTCTTAAAACAGAAAAAGTAACTTCTTTCCACTCGGACTACAGGTTTTACATGGTTGATTTATATAAAATATGTTTATGGTGTTCATGTCAACTCTGAGGATGGGCAAAAATCATAGGAAAACAAAATACAAGAATAAAGCATAAATTGGTATGAACATCCATAACTAATGATAGCTTTAATTGTATCAGACTAGGAAAAATGTAAGGAGTTGGCACAAATGAACTCTCAATACACAATACATGAGATCAATCCATGGATATGTTATAGGTTAGCAGCAAGACCTTGATTCTTGTCTTCTTGAGGGAAATAATTCAATCAAGAGATGAAGTGCAGCCTGACCAGGCGGTGGTGCAGTGGATAGAGCGTCAGACTGGGACACGGAGGACCCAGGTTCAAAACCCCAAGCTCCTGGTTTAGCGCAGCTCATCCAGTTTGAGCAAGGTTTACCAGCTTGAGCCCAAGGTCGCTGGCTTGAGCAAGGGGTCACTCAGTCTGCTGTAGTCCCCTGCCTCCGGGCAAGGCAATCCATGAACAACTAAGGTGCTGCAACAAAGAATTGATGCTTCTCAACTCTCTCCCTTCCTGTCTGTCTGTCCCTGTCTCTGTCTCTGTCACCAAAAAAAAAAAAAAAAAAAAAAGAGAGAGAGAGAGATGAAGTGCAGCAAGTAAAGGAAAAATTTATTGCCTATGCAGGAAAAAAGTTAGAGAAAAGGGGGCCTTGGAGACAGGTTCAGGGGGTTAGCCTAGGATGACCTGCCACTGTCCATTGCTTCCCTGGTTGCAAGTCTCATGGGGACCCTTAGAGCTGAGAAGGAACAGAGGGCAAGGAAAACGCGCTTGGGGGTGGAAGAGCAGAAGGAAGAACAGGAAGAGGAGGAAGGCACAGGCATATTCCTGGACAGGAGAGCACTCTGGGTCCTCAGTCCAAAGGCATTTTAAAGGAGATTTTAGGGGAGATCTCAATAAAATATTCATTAGCTTTCCAGGTGTGTCTTTTAGGCTTGTGGTGGTCATTGGTTTGTCAGCACCAAGGCAGCTGGCGCTGAGGACAGCCAGTGGCTTTCCTTTGTCCGGTTTTGCTGCTTTTCTGGGCCTGGAGTTGAAACATAACTGAGGTCTAGATGTTATCTCTAGGGGTTAATGCTAAAGCACTATTCTTCAGCTTTCTTGTTTGTTTCTCCTCTAAGGGGGTCTGAAACCACATACTAGCAATATGCCAGGGAGGAATGGTCAGAAGAGGGTCCAAATCCCATCACCACCAACATGAAATCAGGGTTCTAAACCCCATGACCAGCTAAGGGAGGAAAAAGGAACCTGGGGACAAGGTCCTTGTTTTTCCTGTTGCTAGGCACCTGGGCTTCCACCCTTGTGGACTTCTGCGCGCAGCTCATAGCCCTTGCTCTGCTCATGCCTGTCTAACTGCCTGCCACAGATAGAGCTGCCACTTATACAACTTACTGCGTACTAGACACTATCGATTGCTTTACATACATTATATTGCTTCTTTCCCAGGACAGTCCTTTTACGTGGTAATTACCATTACCACTTGTAATAAAGGGAGGTTTAAAGAGGGTAAGTTAACTACAGTCACAGGGCTTATAAGTAGAAAAGCCAGTTTTTGAAACCATGTTCATTCATCACTCTTAATTCCAAGGATTTTTAGTTCTTTAAATCTTTTTTTTTTTTTGGTTCTTTTTTTTTATTTTTTTTTTTTATTTTTTTTATTTATTTATTCATTTTAGAGAGGAGAGGGAGAGACAGAGAGAGGAGAGATAGAGAGAGAGAAGGGGGGAGGAGCAGGAAGCATCAACTCCCATATGTGCCTTGACCAGGCAAGCCCAGGGTTTCGAACCGGCGACCTCAGCATTTCCAGGTCGACGCTTTATCCACTGCGCCACCACAGGTCAGGCTAGTTCTTTAAATCTTTTTAAAATAATTTTTAAAAAAGTAAATAAGGTGAAATGAAACCATTGCACTGAAAGTCTGTCTGTTCCTTGGCCAAAGGGTTTGCTCATGTATGACTTTTACACACACACCCACACCATTCAGCTGAGTGAATCCCTTCTCTCGTATTTTTTTGTTTGTTTGTTTCTGTTCTTTTATGCTCTTTTTTCAGTGTTGCCCTTCTGTCAGATTCTGCTTCAGCCCAGCTATTCCCCTGCCTTTTCCTAGACTCCCACCCTTACTTCTCTCCTTTCCTGAAGGCAAAGACTCTGGTGGTGGGGGCAAGAAGAAGAGATCCCCCACGTTCTAGCTTCCTCCTTCACCCCTTCCCCAGACTACACATCCATTTAGCAGTGTCAAAGGCTTCTGGTTTGCCCGGCATCCTTCTTGCCTCGGTCCCAAAGCCCCTCTCCAGCCCATACACAGAGATACCAGAGTGACCTCTGTCTACTTTTTCTCTGAGTTATAGCTTACCCTCTTCCTTTGGGTCCTCTGAGGCATACCATCACCATCTGTTTTCTTTTCTTAACAAGATTAGGAAGAGAAAACTTTTGCTACATTTTGATGGTTTCTAGGTTATTCCCACATTGAAATAAGCCTTATTAACAAAGTATTCAGTGAGTGGGACTGCTCAGCTAATATTACCCACTCTGGGCACCTAAGTCTTGAGCATATTAGGCAGGTGAGGTCCACAACTATGTCCACGTTCCCAGTGTTCTGAAGTGAGGAAGTGGTGGTGAGGTTCTTTAAGTCCAGATTTAATTACAATACCAACAGGATTTGTGAAAAATAACTGAATCCACAAGTATGGGATAAGAACTAATTTAACCATAATTATGTATATTAAACAAATGCTATACAATGTTCCTAACATTAATTTCCAACTTCTTTATCAATAAAAATTGCTTTAAATATGCCCTTGTCTAAGAACGATTAAGAGAATTTGCTCTGCTCTGCCGTAGACTAAATGTCTCTTTTCTAATATGTTGTCCTAATTCTGCCTATCTTTTCTTTCTTTCCTTTTCTTCCTTTTTTCCTTCTTTATCTTCTCCTTTTTTTTTCTTCTTCTCCTCCTCCTTCTTCTTTTTTTTATGATGCTGGTTTGTTCCTGTCCCATGCTGGGATGTCACATCTCCAATGCCAGGGACCTTTTTATTTAATAGTTACACCCTGTCTATCTGCAATGGCTTAAAGTTCAGATTTTAAACCACATAGTCATTACTATAGAATTACCAATGTTTGATTTCAATATGCTTATGAACATGCCTGGCACTAAGTACTTTTCCAAGAACAGTGTCAGGTAACTAACAGGAACCTAATGAATCAACTGGTGGTGCTGAGGTGGGGAAAGACAATTTAATAGAAGGATAGATGAGTAGTTTATGGTCCCAAAGGGCAGGAAATACAACTAGGCTTTTTCAGTAGGACTGTACCTGGGAAATGAAAAGCTAAAAACTGAAGTTTTTCTGTCCACATTTACACAATCTCTTGTTTCTGCTTCTCTCTGTGTAAATGTTTCATTCTCTCTCTTCCAGGCTGGCTCTTTCTGCTTCTCCCAGCACATGGGAGAGTAAGGCCACTTCACCAGCCCAAGTTGTACATTCCTTCCTATTCATACACTCACTGAAGGGTTGGAGGCTCAACATCTCAAATCCATGTTTGTAGGGATGTGAACAGATTGATCAGTGGAAATCAGGTTTCCACTCTGGGTCTAGTGAACCATGATATAGGCCAACATGGGAGCTAGATTTCTGAGAAGGAAATCTTCTCAGAGGGTTCTTTAAGGAGGGGCCTTGGGATGGAGGGAACCATGGCTTTTCTCTGGGACAAACGGTATCTTTCTGATGGTATGTATGGTGGTATGATGGTATGTATATCCTGCTATAACTTTCTGACTCCTCCTTCCTTTGTGCTTCTGTACCCTTTGTTAGAACAAAGAATCTTCTGACCAAGCTGCAAATTGATCAGCCGTTGGGCTGAACAATGGACTCCAGGACATGTCCTTGGTGTTACCATTAAGCATCAACAATGAAATTATTTAACCATGGTTTCCTCTTGTTTCAGAGAGAGAAGAGTAGAAGCAAAGAAGGGACACCCAAACCTCTTTCTTTGTGAGCCAAGAATGAAGGAAACAGCAGTTAGAAGATAGTTGTGTCTAACCTCCCATTCTAGGTTGTAATCTCATATTAAGAGAGACCCAGGGAAGGTCTCTCTCCAACACCGTTGAAACCAGAAATTGGTCATTTAATAAAGAAAAAAAATCAATTAAATAGGAAGTTATTTTAAAATACATATACATACCTTAAACATTTTAATTTAAAACATGTATATTCATTTGCAAACCTTTTGATGTAGGCCCAAGGCCCCCCCCCCCTTTTTTATATAAAGAGTCATTGCTTGGTGTTCTGATTCATATTTCTTACCTAAACCACATTCATTCTCTATGATCTTCAAATTTGGTTTAGAGTGGAATGACTATAGACTCTTATAAAACAAACTTTGTGCAAAACACTAGATCTTAACTACTTTTTCTTCTTTCAAGAACATTTTGTAGTGACTAATCCTCACTGAGTCTTTCCAAAAGATTCAATTTAGTTTTATAAAATAACAATTCTTTTCACTTTGCCCTCATATTTCATTAGTAAATATAATAATTAATTAAAATATGTAAATAGAATGGCAAGTACAACTGGTATAAACCGGTATGTGCGCAAACCCAGCAGTCTCAGATCAGCTGGTGAGGGTGAAGTTGCACTGCACTCCCATGAACCTAGACCATGGGAGCAGGGCTTTGCGAACTTTGCTGTGTGTCAGAGTCTCCTGAAAGGCTTGTTAAAACATAGATTGCAGAATTTTAGTGGACCTGGTCTTGCATGTCTCACAAGTCATCAGAAGACACTAATGTTTCTTGTATGGGGGGACGGGAATGTTTTGCCAACCACTGTTCTAGAGAGTGACCTGGTACTCAGCGTAGGCAACAATTTGGATGTTTTCAGAGTGATTGGAGAATGCCCAATAACCCAGTAGGCTGATTAAATGAAGTTTAACTGTACTTCTCAATCAAGCTATCAAGTTGCTTATCCAGGAATTCTGTGCATAGCTGTAGGGGCTCAGTCACCCTGGGTGATGGTCCTGTCTCTGTGAGTAAATAATTATGTGATCTGGGATGGTTACTTAACTGCAAAAACCCCCTAGGTCACTTGACTTCAATAATCCTCAGTTCACTTATCTGAAGAAAATGGCTATAGTGATTTTTTTCCAGAGACAAAGGATTTTATTACTTATTTGCACAGTGAACAGAATGAACATCTACATATTTGTGTTGGTCCCCTTTGCCACTAAGCCCCATGGGGCGACACCATATGGGCCAGGTGCATACTATGCACACAGTAGATTTGTGCTGCAGCTGAAGAAAACTGAGTTTGGATAATCCACTGTTTTTCCAGAAAACACTAAATAAGCTTATTCTTGATCTAGGGGAAAACATTAATTTATTTCTCAAGTTCCCTGAGCAATGGCCTCCGTAAAAGAATGGACAGAGTCTTGCAGTGTTGGCGCACTCAGCAAGAGGAGTACAAGAGGCCCAGGAAAAACTGTCTCTCCCAACACTGCGCAGAGTGAAGATTAGCTGTATCCAAACATACTCACATTTTACAGCTTGATGCCCATTGCCAACTTGTCATTCAGAAAACTGGTACCAAGTTATAGTCTCATTAAGATTGTACAAGAGGACTCATTTCTCTACATTCTTAGTAACAACTTTCTAGTGTCTGCTAGGTTTATAGGCAAAAGGTAAATTCTCATTTCATTTGCGTCTCTTTGATCAATAGTGAGGTTGAACATCTTTTCATGCTTACTGGCCATTTGCATCTCTTCTATTACAAACTGAATATGCTTGTTTTCTTAAAGCTAGTTGATTTGGTTCTTCTTCTTGGGCCCAGGAAAAATGCATCTTAGACCATCAGTTGGAAGCACTGAGTATCTACTATAAGCAGGTACTCTGGCTCTGCCTTTGAGCTTTCCCAGAGTAGTTGGGGAAATAAACCACACTCCAATAAAAAGGGACTTAGATTGCCAGCCTCTGAATACTAAGGGCCAAAGGTGTAACACAATCATTTATTCACTTAGTCATCACAGAGCCTTTTCCAGTGCCAGGTGTTTCTCTAGGCACTGGAGATAGAAGAACCAAACAGACATATCACCATCCTCAAGGCACTCACAGTCTAGTAGAAAACAAGCAAGTAGAATAGTGGGAGGAAAGCTATGATAAAAACACATATGATACATAGGGTTCTGTGACAGCAGATTAGGAGACAATTTTTATCACTTGTGTGTAATGATAATACATAAGAAAATATTATACAAATGTACTATTCTAAAAATATACTTTATCTATTTTTGCCCTAATAATTTTGTTTCTATTTGGGTTTGGGTTTGAAGATCCTTAGTAGGAGGTCAGAGGGAGGGAGAAGGGTAGACCTGAAATATTTATTTGTCTACCTACCACCCTTCAGAGTTGCCATGGGGCAGTATCTCTTGCTCAAAGGTCTTATATCCTATCAGGTGAATCTCTAATTTAGGTTCCAGTGGCTGCCCCCTTTCATTGCCTCTTCAAGTATGAAACTTTACTCTTTATGGTCTCAGAGGATTATACTATTCTTCATGGTTTGCCTCACTCTGTATGTACTTTTATAAACAATTCTTTTGTAAAACTCTCATCAAATTACCCAGTTTGAGTATGCCATCTTCTTCCTGCTGGGACTCTGATTGGCATAGTAATGAGTACTGCAGGTGGCCCCAGAAAACAAACCAGAATTTAAAAAATGGAATCAGATTTGTATTTGAAGAGTTCAGAGGAAATGGGGTTTTAGGTAATCCTCAGCTACAGCAGTTTCAAAATTACTCACTGTCACATGATGACAGGGAAGGGCTAGGTATGAGGAAATCAAGTAGCTGTGGAGCTTTGTTGCTATGACAATAATGATTTTAGGGATTATGGTGTCCCCTGGGTTATTCTGATGTCTCTAGAGGGCAGAAATAGGAATAGGAGAAATGAAATAACCAGATAAGAACTCACATGGAATGTGACCAGTGGTGGCACAGTGGGAAAAGCATCAACCTGGGATGCTGAGGTCTCAGGTTCAAAACCCCGAGGTTGCTGTCTTGAGCAGGGGCTCATCCAGTTTGAGTGTGGGTCACCAGGTTGAGAATGGGATCATCGATATGATCCCATGGTCACTAGCTTGGAGCCTAAGGTTACTGGCTTGAGTCCAAGGTTGCTGGCTTGAGTAAGGGGCCACTGGCTCAGCTGGAGCACCCCACCCCACCCCAAGGCACGTATGAGAAGCAATCAATGAACAACTAAAATGCAACTATGAGTTGATTCTTCTCATCTCTCTCTCTCTCTCTCTTTCAAAAACAAAAAAACAAAGACTCTCACAGAGACAATCATAAAATCTGGATAAGCAGCTTTAAAAGATTATTTTATTTCCTATAGTTGCAGGAAGATATCACTGAGGACTAAGCCTACGGTCTGACTAAAAGAGTTGCAGAATCAAATATAGTTCGAAACCGTGACGTCTGTTACATTACAATAGGGGTACTTATGGGGAAATGAATGGGACTCTGACCACTGAGTCACAGAATGGAGACACACTTTACAGCAAAGAACACATGACCATGAGTTCACAACACTGTAATTCACAATCTTCAAGAAGCAAGTGTATGACTAGAAGAGTGGAATAGCCTACTGAAGACACAATTTTGGCACTAGTTCAAAGAAAGTACTGTCAAAGTTAGGGTGTTATCCTACAGGAATTTTTTTTTAGTGAGAGGAAGGGAGGCAGAGACCGACTCTCACATACGCCTGACTGGGATCCACCTGGCAAGCCCACTAGGAAGCAATGCTCTTCCCATCTGGGGCCCTTGCTCCATTGCAACCAGAGCCATTTTTTTTAAAGACTTTATTTATTCATATTAGAGAGGAGAGAGAGAGAGAGAGAGAGAAGAGGGGAGGAGCAGGAAGCATTACCTCCCATATGTGCCTTGACCAGGTAACCCCAGGGTTTTGAACTGGTGATCTCAGCATTCCAGGTCGATGCTTTATCCACTGTGCCACCACAGGTCAGGCCACAGAGCCATTTTTTTTAGTGCCTGAGGTAGAGGCCATGGATCCATGGAGCCCATGGAGTCATCCTCAGTGCCCAGAGCCAACTCGCTCCAATGGAGCCCTGGCTGCAGGCGGGGAAGAGGGAGAGAAAGAAAGGAGAGGGGGAGGGGTGGAGAAGCAGATGGGAGCTTCTCCTTTGTGCCCTGGCCAGGAAATGAGCCAGGTCATCCACGCCCAGCTGATGCTCTACTGCTGAGCCAACCAGGGAGTATGTTTTAAATAGGCAGACAATACACAGCGCAGCTTTCTCGACAATTATAATGCATGGGTCCAGAAACCAAGCAACATGTAAATTTTCCAAATTTCATCATATACTAGGTCACAAAGCAGGGCTTAATAAATTCCTAAGAAATGATTCCATACAATTATTCTCTAGAAAGTGTGGCAAAATTTGAAACACAATTAAAAAAAAAGCAGAAACCCTCATATATTTTGAAATTTTTGAAAGTACATTACAAAAGATTCTTGGTTGCCACTGGCAAGAAGAAAAAATAAAAGGCATAGTGTTTGGAAAGAAAGTAATAACATTGTCAAACCAGAATTAATCCCCTAGGGAGGATGGATAAGAGAAAACATGGGGCTAGCAGCATAGCAGCAGAGAGGTACGTTGACTGCTACCCCAGTGTTCCATTCTGATCCTTCAAAAAAATTAAAATATAATTCTAAAGCCTGATAGGATGTGTCCAGTTTTTTATTTTTGTTTTGTTTGTTTTTAATAAAGGCAAAAAAAACAGTAGATCAAGTGACTGCTAGCAAAAGTCGAGCTTTTGGAAAACCTTGTATTGATAGGTGCTGGAAGTTACTGAAATAGTTAAAGCCAGGAATGCTGCTCTAAATCTAAGCAAATACGTAAATGTCTTCTTTGAATCCCCCCCCCCCACACACACACATATCGGCATAATCCTTACTCTAGAAGGCTATTGCTATGCAAAAGAGACAGATGGTTGAACAAATAACTTAAAAGTGCCTGAAAGAAGTTTTCTTTCTATATTAAAAATTACCAGTGGGATAAATGAGATAAATTATAGTGGAAAGCATATTGGACATTATGTGTAGCGAGAGCAATATAAAAGCTCTGAAAACTTTTGCTCTCTTTCATCAGAGCACATTGTCCCTCTGGGGAAAGAGAGTTTTGCCTCTAATTTGACACTCTGTGTCTGACTTGATTGTGTAGATCAGCATCTTACAAAAAAACTGTTCACCCATCCATGAGAGTTCCACCAATCAGTGAATGGAGAAATTCTCTCAGGCTATGCAATTACTGGCCAATCCTAAGAAAGAAGATGAATATTGTATTTTCCTTTTCAGTTGCCACATTTTAGGTTTTTGGACAAAATCTAAGAGAAGGACAATTCCTTAAAAGGAAGACATCTGAACAAGTGGTTAACAAAGGTTTCTGACCTCAAGCAGCAAAGGTTTAATTGCAAACTATATATTTATATACCAAAGTTGTTAAAATTGTACAAATGATGAAAAATTTGTTTCAAATGCCAGAACATGGTTTTTTTTTTTTAAAAAGAAAAGTTTCATGGTAAGCTAGAATTCATTCATTCATGTATTCAAGATAAATTTATAGTAGACACCAGATACAATGATGAGCATTAGTTTTTTTTTAAAAAATGTATTTTTAGCAAAAGTTACTTACAAGTATTAAGTTCTAGATTCTCATGGTAGGAGACAGATATGTTTCTTGCTTTTCAGTTCCTTGGAGAACTTTAGATATAGTCTTATCTGAATTTATTCTAACAGTTAAATATTTGTAAACCTGATTCGGTATATTGCCTTACATTGATGTCATACTACAAGTGTTTAGAAAGAAAATGAACAAGGCAGCAAGTCAAAAGAAACACTCCTATTGCTTGTTTACTAAAAAGCGGTGTGTTTTCAGCATCTCTTATAATGGGATTGCACCTTGCTTAGTCCAGTCAGAGGGAAGAAATCTATACCCAAGACCTATCAAAGCCATTGTAAGAGAATTTGTATGCTGAGGACTGAGGGCTTGTTGTCTGAGTAGCCTCCTTCAGGAAGCTGTATGTTTCATTAGTTAAAACTCTAATTTAGAAAGAAGACTAATCCAGTCATCTGCAGTTTCCAAAATTCTGTTCAATTAACTAGATTAGCATTACTTAAGAAAAAATATTTACTGTCAAAATTCACTCTATTAAAACAGGAATTGAAAACCATAACAATGAAAACTTCAAGCTTTCTTAGTGCCACTTAAGTCCTTTGAAAACACCAGAGAATCGCATTGATGGTGTGTGTGGTCGGCAAACTCATTAGTCAACAGAGCCAAATATCAACAGCACAATGATTGAAATTTCTTTTGAGAGCCAAATTTTTAAAACTTAAACTATATAGGTAGGTACATTCCTTATTGAAGTAGTGCCTGCACATGGTATTTTGTGGAAGAGCCACACTCAAGGGGCCAAAGAGCTGCCTGTGCCTCTTGAGCCGCAGTTTGTAAACAGCACATTCATGAGAAAGGCCACACAGTGCAAGTTAAGTGTTAGGCAAGCACTGAGCTTGGAGACAGATCACAGGGCGAAAGGGAAATTAGCTCAGCACTTATTTTGCTGACTCTGTTGGTATGGCTTAGTTTTTCTTTTACTCATGAATTCTGTGGGGAAATTGAGGATAACTCTCAGGTGGAATTCCAAATATTTGAAAAATGAGAGCTCAGCACAGTTTCTATGAGCCCCGATCTTTCTGAGCATTTTGATTTTGCTAGTACTTGTAAATCTCATTTTAGCAGCCTATGCCTAGAAGGCTCTAAGGAAGAGAGAACAAACTTTCAGGAAAGCAATCCTTGTATTACAGCTACTGAAAGTACATGGATTCTGCCAAACTATTTTACCCATCTCCCAAATTTAAACTTAAATCATTGGCTGAATCTTCCAAAATTTGCAATAAAACTTGTGCAATCAGCCAAAAATAATTGTACAGGTTGATGCATATAATGTAGAAACCTACTTAAGCACTAATTTGAAAGATTTGAAAGAAAAAAATAAGTGTAAAGTGAAAGAAAAACCTATGTGAAGATCTTATGGGATACTAAAAGCTGTGATTATATATATATATATATATATATATATATATATATATATAATATTATAGGTTATATATATGAGAGGTTTTCTTTCTTTTATTAACTGTTGCTATTAGGACAATTTGGGTTGCAAGTGTAAAAATCTACAGCAGATTATTTTAAGCAAAAAAACAATTGATTATGACTTTAGCCATGCTGGATTCGGGATCTCCAAAAAATATTATTAGCAATCTCTCTTACACCTTCTCTGCGTCTCTACCTGTGCTCTGCCTTCCTCTATGTTGGTTTCATTCTCAGGCAATGTACTTTTTCCATTGAGTTGGAAAGATGGTCATCAAGAACTCCAGGCCTCATTCAACCAGGCTGGTAACCTCCAGGAAATAGATTGGCTTCTTCACAATGACTTCAGAAAAAGTCATGAAAATCACATTGATTGGCCTGGCTGGGCAGGTGCCCATCTCTATACCAAACACCTGTAAGGCTGTGCTTTACCTAACCATGCCTGGATCATGGGCCCAATGTAGAATTGTGGGATTGCGTCAACATCTTAGGCAACAAAACCATACGTAATCAGAACGTGTGAGTAATGATTTCCAGAAGGCTAAATGATATGCGGTTAGCCAAAGAAGAGGGAAATGATACTGGTCCAGTAAATGCAATAAGTTGAAAGAATTAGAGACAAGTTTAAGTTACCTCTAGTGATAAGATTTTACTGTAAGAATGTGCGTGGAAATAGGGGTGACCATGAAACAGTCTCAATCAAGTCTTTGTGGAGAAATGAAGCACGATTCCTGATAAATCTGTAGCTCCAGCAGTCTAACTGCAACTCTGGAACTAAACAGCCACTCTGGAAATTGCCACATAATAGTATGCTTCCTCTATAAGACTGTTTCATTTTGTTGCTTCTCTGTCTTCTGCTTTTGTAGCTAGTAACTCATTTCTGCTATTTATTTTCTCCTCTCTAATGACTTCTGCTGCCTCATAGCTTCTGTTTATTGCTTCTCTCTATGTAGTATTTCTTCTCCTCAGTGCTACTATTTTTGTTTTCTATTATATTAATTTCTGCTTTCAACTTATTTGCTTTGATTTACCTCAAAATTTCTTTGTGGTCCTTTTTCTAGCAATTTTTTAGTTCACTCATTATTTTGCATCTTTCTTGTTTGTTTTATTTTTCTTTAAAATAGTTTTTATTTCTTTTTAAAAAATTTATTTATTTATTTTTTAAATTTAATACAGTGACATTGATAAATCAGGGTACATTTGTTGAGAGAAAACATCTTCAGATTACTTTGACATTTGATTATGCTGTATACCCCTCACCCAAAGTCAAATTGTTTTCTGTCACGTTCTATCTGGTTTTCTTTGTGCCCCTCCCCTCCTCCATACCCTCTCTCCTTCCCACCCCATCCCTCCCACCCCCCACGTTACCATCACATTCTTGTCCATGTCTCTGAGTCTCATTTTTTTTTTTTGTATTTTTCTGAAGTTGGAAATGGGGAGGCAGTCAGACAGACTCTGACATGCGCCCGACCAGGATCCACCTGGTATGCCCACCAGGGAGGATGCTCTGCCCATCTGGGGCGTTGCTCTGTTGCAACCAGAGCCATTCTAGTGCCTGAGGCAGAGGCCACAGAGCCATCCTCAGTGCCCGGGCCATCTTTGCTACAATGGAGCCTTGGCTGCGGGAGGGGAAGAGAGAGACAGAGAGGAAGGAGAGGGGGAGGGGTGGAGAAGCATGTGCCCTGGCCAGGAATCAAACCTGGGACTTCCACATGCCACGCTGATTCTCTACCACTGAGCAAACCGGCCAGAGCCTCATAGCTTCTATAGCTTCTATTTGACTTTACAAATAACTTAAGAAAAAGTTGGCTTTGGATTGAAGTATCCAGATTAATTTTCAATAGAGAGAATATCCCTCCATAAGTAGTTCAGAATGTATGTTTTAGCATCATACTTGACTCTACCATTTTCTACAGTGTGTCCGTAAAGTCATGGTGCACTTTTGACCAATCACAGGAAAGCAACAAAAGACTATAGAAATGTGAAACCTGCACCAAATAAAAGGAAAACCCTCCACCCTCCCAGTTTTGTAGGATGATGTGGCAGCATGTGCACATGCACAGATGATGACGTAACACCGTGTATACAGTGGAGCAGCCCATGGCCCTGCCAGTCGAGATGTGGACGGTACAGAGGAAAGTTCAGTGTGTTCTGTGGCTCGCTAAATATGAATCTGTGACCAAAGTGCAACATGAATATTGGCACATTTATAACGAAGCGCCACCACATAGGAATAACATTACTTGGTGGGATAAGCAGTTGAAGGAAACCGGCAGTTTGGTGGAGAAACCCCGTTCTGGTAAGCCATCAGTCAGTGATGAGTCTATAGAGGCTATACAGGATAGCTACCTAAGGAGCCCTAAAAAATCTGTGCATGAGCCCACATCGAACTGCACTGAATAGGTATGAAACTGGGAGAGTTTTCCTTTTATTTGGTGCAGATTTCACATTTCATCATCTTTTGTTGCTTTCCTGTGACCGGTCAAAAGTGCACCATGACTTAACAGACAGACTGTATTGTGTGGCCTTGGGTAAGTCATTCATGTTTTTGAATCTCAGTTTCCTCATTTTTTTTTTTTTTTTTACAGAGACAGAGAGTCAGAGAGAGGGATAGATAGGGACAGACAGACAGGAACGGAGAGAGATGAGAAGCATCAATCATCAGTTTTTTGTTTTGACACCTTAGTTGTTCATTGATTGCTTTCTCATATGTGCCTTGACCGCGGGCCTTCAGCAGACCAAGTGACCCCTTGCTCGAGCCAGCAACTTTGGGTCCAAGCTGGTGAGCTTTGCTCAAACCAGATGAGCCCGTGCTCAAGCTGGTGACCTCGGGGTCTCGAATCTGGGTCCTCCGCATCCCAGTCCAGTGCTTTATCCACTGAGCCACCGCCTGGTCAGGCTCAGTTTCCTCATTTTTAAATGGAGTCAATATTTTTCTTATAGGGTTGCTGTAAAGATTAAATAAGGTGATTTTCATATTAATAACTACTAAGCTAATGGGAACTATTGCTATTACTTATACTGGAGAAACGTTTCTTTAGCAAAGGAACATCTCAAGGAATGTTTAAATGTTCTTCTCTTCCCCTAGAAACTATAATAATTAAAAATTACAGGTAATCTAATATTACATTTGAGCCTTAATCCATGGAAATCACAAATATTCCAAAGAACTCTGGGTGGGGAACAAAATCCTTTTGGAAAACATGAGATAGAAACAAACAAACAAAACCATTACAATAGACATCTCACTGTGAAATGGCATGGTTCTATAAAACTAGACATACAAGACTGGAATGTGTTTGTGTGTGCATTTGTTTCTGATTTTAGAGGTCATACATGCTTACTTTAGAAAATTTGCAAAATACAGAAAAGCACTAGAAAAAACTAAACATCAGCCTTAGTAAACATATCCTGGCAACCTGAGGTTGACCCTCCAGCTGGGGCCAGAGGTTGAGTGAGTTGACAGCCTCCAGCTGCCAAGCCACCAGAGGCCACGCCCCTACCCTTTTCCCAGCCAATGGTTGAGCTGGGCGGAGGTGGGGGAGGTGCTAGAAACAGGCCCTGTCTGTCTGACACTAGACTCCCCTGACAAGAGTATTTATTTACAGTTCTGCTTCTAGGCTCTGTTAACTTCTCTTCCTCTTGTCATAATATAGTCTAAAGTAATCTGGACTTGTAGGACAGCTCACAGAACAATACACTGATCCGTTACCTCAACGACATCATACTGAATGGACAGGTTGAGCAAGAGGTGACTAATACGCTAGAGGCCTCAGTAAGACAACTGTTCTCCATAGAGGGGAAGACAAGCCTCAGGAGACTCAGAAACCTACAACCTGAGTACATTTTTTAGAGGTTCTGTAGTCAGGACGTTGCCAAAACATCATCTCCAAAGTAAAAGACAAATATCTGAATCTTGCGTTCCCTACTTCAAAGATGGAAACATCATGCTTGGTGAGCCATTTTGGATTCTGAAGGCAACATTTACACATCTCAGAATACTTCTCTTACCCTAGTTATACAGAAGGCTGATAACTCTGAGTGGTGCCCAGAGCAGGAATGAGCTCTACAGCATATCTAGGCTGCCCCACAAGCTGCTCTGCTGATGTCAGGAATGAAAAAAGTTCCAGTGTGGCAAGCCCCACTGAGAGAATCATTATGATAGCCCTTGGGTGCTGGACCAAGGCCATGCCACTTGCAGTGGAGAATTATATGCCTTTTGAAAAATAGCTCCTGGCATATCACTGGGCCCTGTTAGAGCTGGATGCTTGGCTGCAGGGCACCAAGTGACCATGCATACAGAATTGCCTATTATGAGGTGGGATTTTTTAGACCCACCAATTCATAAAGTAGAATTGGATTAACAGCAGTCCACTGTAAGACAGCAATAGAATGTCTGGGATTGAAGCCAAGTAGGACCAGAGGGCATGAGTAAGCTGCATAAGTAGCCCAGACTCCCATGTCACCGCCATGGTTACACACCAGTGACACTCCTTTGGCTCACACAAATAGCCACCTCTGCACGAATCTATACAACTTGATGAAGGAGGAAAAAGGCAGGTTTTCTGATGAGTTGGCTTTTCATGTGAATGCAAGCTGAAAGTGAACAGCAGCTGCATTACTGCCTCATCTGAGACTTGCCAGCAACAGACACCAAACTCAGTCTCCTAAATGCCACGGTTCTTTGAGGAGACCAACGTATTATTTAATGGAATGGAAACTGTGCTGGAAGGGCCAGTGGTTCATCTTCACAAGGAAAGATAACTATTTACAGTATGGGTTTGTTTTTCTTGCCCAGAGAGCCTAGGTCAGTGTCACTATCTAGGGTCTTACAGAATTTCTGGTTCACAGCCACCAAATCCCACACAACACAGCATCCAACCAGGGGACCCATTTCACAACAAAGGTTGTGTGGGATGGGCCCCTGACCCATAATATCATATAAAGCACTCTTCAAAAGCAGCCACCTTCCGCCTGACTGGGCAGTGGAGCAGTGGATTGAGCGTTGGACTGGGATGTGGAGGACACAAGTTCGAGACCACGAGGTGGTCAGCTTGAGCGCGGTCTCATCTGATTTGAGCAAAAAGCTCACCAGCTTGGATCCAAGGCCCCTGGCTTAAGCAAAGGGTTACTCGATCTGCTGAAGGCCCACGGTCAAGGCACATATGAGAAAGCAATCAATGAACAATTAAAGTGCCACAACAAAAAACTGATGATTGATGCTTCTCATCTCTCTCCGTTCCTGTCTATCTGTCTGAACCTATATATCCCTCTCTCTGACTCTTTCTGTCTCTGTAAAAAGAAAAAAAAAAAGGCAGCCACCTTCCACTGATGGTCTTCCAAAGGTACAACTGTGGTGCCATCTTGGAGACAATACAACAGTGATTTCCAACCTTTTTCATTACTAAAATTCTGCAGCACACCTAAAAAATATATTTTTTGCCAATCTGACACAAATAGGTATAATTTTTATTGATTTTACAAAAAAAGTAATACAGTCATCCCTTGCCATATTGCGGTTCACTTTTTGCAGTCTCGCTATATCATGAATTTTTAAATTGTATATATCTAATTTTGTATCATGGATTTTTCACTATGTCATGGGATTTTACATAGGATTAAGAGTGTAGAAAGTGTTTAAGAGCATAGGAAGTGTTTATAAGAGTGTGGGAACTGTTAATAACAGTGTGGAAAAGGTTTATAAGAGTGTGGGGAGGGTTTATAAAACCTGAAAATATATATAAATAATAAAATAAATATAAGGTTGCTCCTTTGTGGATTTTTGCCTTTTGCAGGGGGTTCTGGAATCTAACTCCCATGATAGATGAGGGACCACTAGCAATTACCTACCTTCTTGCTCAAAAGTGACTTTTTTAAAAAATTAGGTTAAGATATAACTCTATCATATGAACTATACATTTATGGTTCAAGACAGGGCATTCACTCTAGATTACTATTGTATTGGCTGTTGTCATTTTTTTTTTAAATTTGACAGTCTAAGCAGAAAAGAGATCAGTGCTCCTGACTAAATAGTCAAGTATTACATGTTTTAAAAATTCTTGCAGGGGATGATGTCAGAGTAATGGCACGGTAGGAAGCGATACCGATAAATCTCCCCCAAAACTCAACAAGATCTTCAACCAGAAACAGAAAAACCTGTCTTTGGAGCCTCCAGATGTTTTGCAATACATCTGAAGTTATGGTCGAGCGAAAAATTGGCTAAATATATAATCAAACCCCGAAGGAAATAGGGAGTAAGAAATGCTCTGCCTTCCTCACTAACCTAGCTGCTTTCACTGGGAACTAAGAGTATAGAAACTAAGGCGGGCAAAGGGGGGTGAATAGATCCAGGCCGCGGCACAATCGGCCGAACCAAGCTGTGGCACGGAGATCCAAGCCGAGGAAAAACTGTGCCTGTGGCAACCCAGTCAATACAAACTAACACTCGTGCCAAACCCAGACAAAGAAAGACAAGTGGGGCAGCCATTTTCCCCGATTTCCTGTTCGGCACGCGCAGATTGTGGGCGAGAGATTCCTTTGAAATCCCCGGGAGTGTGCGCCCGTGTTACTCCACAGAAAGGCAGAGTCAGAGGTCTTTGTGTGGGCCAAAAGCAGAATCTCCAGGCCACCCCAGCAAGAGCCAATTCCAACGCTAGAACTTTTCTGTGCGGGCGGGGGTTTCACTCAGAGTGTGACTGGCCTGATATCCTGGTCTGCGTGCACAGATAGTGAGCGAGAGTTTCCTCCAAGCGCCCCGGGAGTGGGCGCCCGCCCGTTTTACCGGACAGAGTGACAGAGCCAGAGGTCTTTGAGTGGGCGGAAGCCCTGCCTGATTATGCTAGCAGCTCTGACTGACTGAGCCTTACCCAAAGCCCTGTGCTGAGTGGGAATAGAGTGGGGAGTTGCCAGCTCTTTGAGCCTCTTACTATCCAGCCAGAGGCAGCAGCAAACCAATAGCTGGATTATCAGGCTACTAACTGAGGAAGGAAAGACTAGGAGAGAGGCTCCAGGAACAAGGACTCTCTCACTGGCGGAGCCTATAAATGCTAATGAGCCTCGAATGCCAACGAGACTGAAGCACAATACATGACATCGCTATCTAGACTTATCAACTGCAAACCTCTACCTGAGCGTGCCAAAGGGGCAGAACCCGGGGTACAGAGTCACCATCCAGGAAGAGGGAGAGAAAAGAAAAAGCAAGAAGATAACCTCTCAAAATCAAGAATAATCTGCAGACTTTATAACCTATCCCATTTTATTATATTTGTTCGTTTGTTTCTCTTATCTTCATTCTTGATTTTTTTTTTCCACCTCCAATTTGGCCGATTAACTCTCTGCCGGTCTTACTCTCTCCTCTCCTTGAACTACACTACCCATAAGTGTTACATCTCACATTATCTTTTCTTTCCTTTTCCTTTCTCTCTATGAGGGTTGCACTCCAAAACGCTTAACTCTCTCTCTCTCTCTCCTCTTTTTTCTTCTTTTTGTGGTTCCCTCTTTTTTTCTCTCTCTCTCTTTCTTTTCTCCCTCTATATTAGTTTCTTCCTTTCTCCTTTACGTCTCCTCTCATTCAAACCTCAATAACGAACAAATTATCTTATCTGGGACTCAAATTTATGTTTGTGGCATTTTGGGGGGTTTTTACTTCACCTTTTTAATTCACTAGCAGTGCTCCCATCCCTGGCTCTCCATTTTATCTAGTTCTTGTTCCACTAAATACAATAGTAATTTTTTAATTTGTCCCCCCATTTTCCTGTTTCCCTCTTATTCCTCTCATCATAACTCTTAGTCAACCAACACCTGAAAGCAAATCATTTTATTCTTGACCCAAATTTTTTATTCTTATTTGCTTTTTGTTGGTCCATACCCCCTTTTTTTCTTTCTTTCTTTTTTCTTTTTTTTGCCCCTTTATTACTTCTCCCCAAATCAGGCCCTCCATTACAGGCATTGTTTGTTCTATTTAGTACAATATAATTCACAGTTAACCACAAGATTTTCTCAAGAAAGAGGGGAGGGGAGAGGAGAGGAGAGGAAAAAAGGAGGGGGGGAATAATTACCTTTTTTAAAATTTTTATTTTATTTTATTTTTCTTTATTTAATTATTATGTTTTTTGAAAAACAACAACTCTTTTTCATTTTTTAACTTTTTATTCTTTATTAAATCTCATTAATACTATCAACAAAACCACCCTCAGATGCCATTAAGGAACAGAAAATCGAATATCATGGATACAAAAGAAAGAGAGGTAACACAGATAGGTGAGGAAAAATCTATGAAGAAAAAATTTAATATATTGGAAACCTTGGAGTTAAACGACAAAGAATTTAAAATAGAAATCCTAAAAATACTCAGAGATATACAAGAAAACAGAAAGGCAATTTAGGAAACTCAAAAAACAACTCAGTGAACACAAAGAATATATTTCCAAGGAAATTAAAACTATAAAAACAAATCAAACAGAGATGAAAAACTCAATTCACAAGATGAAAAATGAGGTAACAAGCTTAGCTAAAGAACAGGCCAGATAGAAGGTAGGATTAGTGAAATAGAAGATAAGCAACTAGAGGCACAACAGAGAGAAGAAGAAAGAGACTCAAAAATTAAAAAAAAAAAGAGATAGCCCTACAGGAATTATCTGACTCCATCAAAAAGAATAACATAAGAATAATAGGTATATCAGAGGGAGAAGAGAGAGAAAATGGAATGGAGAACATACTCAAACAAATAATAGATGAGAACTTCCCAAGCCTGTGGAAAGAACTAAAGCCTCAAATTCAAGAAGCAAACAGAACTCCAAGTTTTCTTAACCCCAACAAACCCACTCCAAAGCACATCATAATGAAACTGGCACAAACCAATGGCAAAGAAAAAATTCTCAAGGCAGCTAGGGAAAAGAAGAATACAACATATAAAGGAAGGCCCATTATATTATCATCAGATTTCTCAAGAGAAACTCTACAAGCCAGAAGAGAGTGGACCGCAATATTTAAAGCCCTGAAAGAGAGGAACTTTCAGCCACGAATACTATACCCATCAAAGCTATCCTTCAAATATGAAGGAGAAATAAAAACATTCACAGATACAGAAAAGATGAGGGAATTTTTTTTTAATATAATTTTATTTTTTTAATGGGGTGACATCAATAAATCAGGATACATATATTCAAAGATAACATGTCCAGGTTATCTTGTCGTTCAATTGTGTTGCGTACCCATCACCCAAATTCAGATTGTCCTCTGTCACCTTCTATCTAGTTTTCTTTGTGCCCCTCCCCCTTTCCCTCTCCCTCTCCCCCCTCCCCCCATAACCACCACACTGTTATCAATGTCTCTTAGTCTCACTTTTATGTCCCACCTACGTATGGAATAATGTAGTTCCTGGTTTTTTCTGATTTACTTATTTCACTTCGTATAATGTTATCAAGATCCCACCACTTTGCTGTAAATGATCTGATGTCATCATTTCTTATGGCTGAGTAGTATTCCACAGTGTATATGTGCCACATCTTCTTTATTCAGTCATCTATTGATGGGCTTTTTGGTTGTTTCCATGTTCTGGCCACTGTGAACAATGCTGCAATGAACATGGGGCTGCATGTGTCTTTACGTATCAATGTTTCTGAGTTTTTGGGGTATATACCTGAAGATGACATTCTTTTTTTTTATCATAATTTTTTTTATTATTAAATTTAATGCAGTGACTTGATAAATCAGGGTACATGTGTTGAGAGAAAATATCTCTAGATTATTTTGACATTTGATTGTGCTGTATACCCCTCCCGCAAAGTTAAATTGTCTTCTGTCACCTTCTATCTGGTTTTCTTTGTGCCACTCCCCTCCCCTATCCCCTCTCTCCTTCTTCACCCCATCCCCCCTCCCCCAACCCCCCCACCCCTGTTGCCATCACATTCTTGTTCATGTCTCTGAGTCTCATTTTTATGTCCCTTCTATGTATGGATTCATCTTAGTTTTTTTTCTGATTTACTTATTTCACTCCGTATAATGTTGTCAAGGTCCATCCATGTTATTGTAAATGATCCGATGTCATCATTTCTTATGGCTGAGTAGTATTCCATAGTATATATGTACCAAAGCTTTTTAATCCACTCGTCCTCTGACGGACACTTGGGCTGTTTCCACATCTTCGCTATTGTGAACAATGCTGCCACAAACATGCGGGTGCATTTCTCCTTTTCAAATCGTTCTATGGTGTCCTTGGGGTATATTCCTAAAAGTGGGATAGCTGGGTCAAAAGGCAGTTTGATTTTCAGTTTCTTGAGAAATCTCCATACTGTTTTCCACAGTGGCTGCACCAGTCTGCATTCCCACCAGCAGTGCAGGAGGGTTCCCTTTTCTCCACATCCTCGCCAGCACTTATTCTGTGTTGTTTTGTTGATAAGCGCCATTCTGTCTGGTGTGAGGTGATATCTCATTGTGGTTTTAATTTGCATTTCTCTAATGATTAATGATGTTGAGCATTTTTTCATATGCCTATTGGCCATCTGTATGTCCTCTTTGGAGAAGTGTCTATTCATCTCTTTCGCCCATTTTTGGATTGGGTTGTTTGTCTTCCTGGTGTTGAGTTTTACAAGTTCTTTATAAATTTTGGTTATTAACCCCTTATCAGACATATTGTCAAATATGTTCTCCCATTGTGTAGTTTGTCTTTTTATTCTGTTCTTGTTGTCTTTAGCTGTGCAAAAGCTTTTTAGTTTGATATAGTCCCATTTGTTTATTTTGTCTTTTATTTCACTTCCTCGTGGAGATAAATCAGCAAATATATTGCTCTGAGAGATGTCGGAGACCTTACTGCCTATGTTTTCTTCTAAGATGCTTATGGTTTCACGGCCTACATTCAAGTCTTTTATCCATTTTGAGTTTATTTTTGTGAGTGGTGTAAGCTGGTGATCTAGTTTCATTTTTTTGCAGGTAGCTGTCCAATTTTCCCAACACCATTTGTTAAAGAGGCTGTCTTTACTCCATTGTATTTCCTTACCTCCTTTGTCAAATATCAGTTGTCCATAGAACTGTGGGTTTATTTCTGGGTTCTCTGTTTTGTTCCATTGATCTATATGCCTGCTCTTATGACAGTACCAGGCTGTTTTGAGTACAATGGCCTTGTAGTATAACTTGATATCAGGAAGTGTGATACCTCCCACTTTATTCTTCTTTTTTAAGATTGCTGAGGCTATTCGTGTCCTTTTTTGGTTCCATATAAATTTTTGGAATATGTGTTCTATATCTTTGAAGTATGTCATTGGTATTTTAATTGGTATTGCATTGAATTTATAAATTGCTTTGGGTAATATAGACATTTTAATGATGTTTATTCTTCCTAACCATGAGCACGGTATATGCTTCCACTTGTTTGTATCTTCCTTGATTTCTTTTATCAATGTTTTTTAATTTTCCGAGTACAAGTCTTTAGTCTCCTTGGTTAAGTTTATTCCTAGGTACTTTATTTTTTTGGTTGTAATTGTGAAGGGGATTGTTTCCTTTATTTCTCTTTCTGACTGTTCATTGTTGGTGTATAAAAATGCTTCTGATTTCTGAGTATTGATTTTATATCTTGCCACTTTGCTGAATTTATTTATCAGGTCCATTAGTTTTTTGACTGAGACTTTAAGGTTTTCTATATACAATATCATATCATCTGCAAATAATGATAGTTTTACTTCTTCTTTTCCAACTTGAATGCCTTTTATTTCTTCTTCTTGTCCGATTGCTGTGGCTAGGACTTCCAGGACTATGTTAAATAAGAGTGGTGAAAGGGGGCACCCCTGCTTTGTTCCTGATCTTAAGAGTATTGCTTTTAATTTTTGCCCATTGAGTATGATGTTGGCTGTGGGTTTCTCATAGATGGCTTTTATCATGTTGAGGTATGTTCCCTGTATTCCCACTTTGCTGAGAGTTTTGATCATGAATGGGTGCTGGATTTTATCAAATGCTTTTTCTGCATCTATTGAAATTATCATATGGTTTTTCTCCTTCTTTTTGTTTATGTGATGAATCACATTGATTGATTTACGAATATTGTACCAGCCTTGCCTCCCCAGAATAAATCCCACTTGATCATGGTGTATGATTTTTTCCATATATTGTTGGATCTGGTTTGCTAATATTTTGTTGAGGATTTTAGCATCTATATTCATCAGAGATATTGGCCTATAATTTTCTTTCTTTGTGTTGTCTTTGCCTGGTTTTGGAATCAGAATTATGCTTGTCTCATAAAAGGAGCTTGGAAGTCTTCCTTCCTCTTGGATTTTTTGAAATAGCTTGAGAAGGATAGGAGTTAGTTCTTCTTTGAATATTTGGTAGAATTCCGTTGTGAAGCCATCGGGCCCCGGACTTTTCTTTGTTGGGAGTTTTTTGATAACTGTTTCGATCTCATTTGGTGTAATTGGTCTGTTTAGGTTTTCTGATTCTTCCAGATTGATTTTTGGAAGATTGTATGTTTCAAGGAATTTGTCCATTTCATCTAGGTTGTCTAGTTTTTTGGCATACAGTTCTTCATAGTATTTTCTTACAATATTTTGTATTTCTGTTGTGTCAGTTGTTATTTCTCCTCTCTCATTTCTAATTTTGTTTATTTGAGTCCTCTCTCTCTTTTTCTTGGTGAGTCTACTTAAAGGTTCATCAATCTTGTTTACCTTTTCAAAGAACCAGCTCCTAGTTTCATTGATCCTCTGTATTGTTTCTTTAGCCTCTATGTCATTTATTTCTGCTCTGATCTTTATTATTTCCTTCCTTCTACTACATTTGGGCTTTACTTGCTGTTCTTTTTCTAATTCTTTTAGATGCAGGGTTAAGTTGTTTATTTGAGCTTTTTCTAGCTTCTGAAAGTGTGCCTGTAGTGCTATGAACTTCCCTCACAGCACTGCTTTCGCTGTGTCCCATAAATTTTGAGTTGTTGTATGCTCATTGTCATTCGTTTCTAGGAATTTTTTTATTTCTTCTTTGATCTCATTCTTAATCCATTCATTATGTAACACCCTGCTATTTAGTTTCCATGTGTTTGAGTATTTTTGAGCTTTTCTGCTGTGATTCATTTCTAGTTTCATGCCGTTGTGATCGGAGAAAGTGCTTGATATGATTTCAGTCTTCTTAAATTTGTTGAGAGCACTTTTGTGTCCTAACATGTGGTCTATCCTAGAGAATGTACCATGAGCACTTGAAAAGAATGTATATTCTGCTGCTTTAGGGTGAAAGGTTCTGAAGATATCTATTAAATCGAGTTGATCTAGTGTTTCCAATAAGTCTGCTGTTTCTTTGTTAATTTTCTTTCTTGAGGATCTATCTAGTGATGTTAGTGGGGTATTGAAATCCCCTACTATTATAGTATTGCTGTTGATCTCGCCCTTTAAATCCATCAAAGTCTGTTTTATATATTTGGGTGCTCCTATATTAGGTGCATAGATATTTATAATAGTTATATCTTCCTGTTGGATTACTCCCTTTATCATTATGTAGTGGCCTTCTTTATCTCTTATTATATCCTTTGTTTTAAAGTCCAATTTGTCTGATATAAGTATTGCTACCCCAGCTTTTTTTTCATTTCCGTTTGCATGAAACATTTTTTTCCATCCTTTTACCTTCAATCTGTGTGTGTCTTTTGTTCTAAGGTGTGTCTCTTGTAGACAACATATGAATGGGTCCTGTTTTCTTATCCACGCAGCTACCCTATGTCTTTTGATTGGATCATTTAGTCCATTTACATTTAAGGTTATTATTGATATGTAGTTGTTTATTGCCATTTTCTTCTTTAAAGGTGTATTCCTTTTTTTTTTTCTGTATTCTTTTCCCACTTTATCTGTTTATACCAGGCCCCTTAATATTTCCTGCAGCATTGGTTTGGTTGTAATGAATTCCTTGAGTTGTTTTTTGTCTGGGAAGCTTTTTATTTCTCCTTCGATTTTAAACAATAGCCTTGCTGGATAAAGAAGTCTTGGTTGTAGGTTCTTGTTCTGCATTACTTTGAATATTTCTTGCCATTCCCTTCTGGCCTCAAGTGTTTCTGTTGAGAAGTCAGATGTCATCCTTATGGGGGCTCCTTTGTAGTTGATAACTTTTTTTTCTCTTGCAGCTTTTAATATTTTCTCTTTATCACTTAGTTTTGGTATTTTAATTATGATATGTCTTGGTGTAGGTTTCTTTGGGTTTCTCTTTAATGGAGTCCTCTGTGCTTCTTGGATTTGTGAGAGTTTCTCTTGCATTAATTTAGGGAAGTTTTCAGCTATGATATGATTGAACAAAGTCTCTATCCCTTGTTCTTTTTCTTCTTCTTCAGGAACCCCTATGATGCGCATGGTATTTCTCTTCATGTTGTCACAGAGCTCTCTAAGAGTTTCCTCTGACTTTTTGAGCTTTTTTCTCTTTTCTTCTCTGCTTTCATGCCTTCATTCCAGTTGTCCTCTAACTCGCTGATTCCATCCTCTGCTATATCTATCCTGTTTTTAATTCCTTCCATGTGGTCTTTATTTCTGATATTGTATTTGTCGTCTCCAACTGATTCTTTTTTATACTTGCTATTTCTTTGTTTAGGTTTTCAAACTGTCCCTCCATTGTTGTTCTAAGATCCCTAAGCATCCTTACAATCATTATTTTGAACTCCGCATCTGGAAGTTTGATTATTTCCATATCACTCAGTTCATCTCTCGAAGGTGACTCTTGTGGTTTCATTTGGATTGCACTCCTTTGTCTTTTCATTTTCTTTTTTTTTTATTTTATTTTATTTGTAGAGTTGGTTGAGTCTAGGCTTGGTGTTGTCTGCTTCCAGTTTTCAGTTGTGTTATTTTTAGGTCTTCGTGGGTTGGTAACAGCTATTATTTGTAATCCACTTTCGGATTTGGGCAGCTTTGAAGTCTTGATTTGTTTGTTTTCTTAACAGGTGATAGTCTTGTTAACTGATCTCAGCAGGGGGCTTCCTTGAAACTGTAACCAGGAATGCTGTGGGTGTAACCTGAGACGCTGAAGGTCTCTTCCACCAACTAATCTCAATGGGGGCAGGGTTTTTTCTCAGCTTCAGTAGGGGGAGGTGTATCTCAGATCTCCATGGAGACCTGAGTTACTGCCCCTCCTCCCCACTTCTTGTTTTCAGCTGTGTCTTGTTGTGCTGATTGGAGCTGGATAGATGTCCGGAGATCTCTGATCCGGAAGCACTTCAGCTCTGTTTTGTGAAAGGTTCAGTCCCTCCCCGAGCTATGGCCGCCTCCAGCACGAATGAGTCAGCTTTTTTATTTCATTTCTTGCATACCTTAGCCCCTTACAGTCTGTCCCTCTCCCTGTCCTTTCCACTTGGGAGATAAGCTGGTCTTTTCAACCCATCTTGCTCCCTGGTCACCAGGTAAGTGGCTGTGAGCAGTAGTTTCTGCTCTTTTTCCTCTGTGAAATCCTCTCTGGGCTCTCAGCCTCCCCCCTCCCCCCTTCCATTCCTGTAAGCAGAGGAGATTCAGGCACTCCTTACCAGGATTATTGTGGCTTCCTCTTTGCTCCTTGGTTTTTGAGAGCTGTTCTTGCAGTTCAGTGTTGGTTTTTTATGCTGATTTTTTCTAAATTCATTTGTATTCCAGTTTGGTGTTGAGAGCTGGGCGTCTGTGCATCCACCTACTCCGCTGCCATCTTCTGAACCCTGGGATGAGGGAATTTATCATCAGAAAACCCCTACTCCAGGAATTACTAAAGGGGGTTCTCCAATCAGATACAAAGAACAACAGAAAAAAAAACAAAGCCACAAGTAAAAGCTCCAAGAAGAACACAATAAAACCAAATTTTAACTGTGACAACAACAAAAAGAAAGGGGGGGGGAGCAGATGGAGATTAACAGTAGCAAAGGATGATGGAGTGCAAAAGTACTCACAAAATAGTGCACTACAATGAACAGGGTAGGAACCCTTTTCATTACTTAAAGGTAACCACCATTGAAAAAACCACCACAGAAGCACATGATTTAAAAAAGATAGCAACAGAAGAAAGATGTATGGAATACAACTAAATAAAAACAAAAGATAGAAAAACAAAAGAGAAGGATCAAACAAGACACAAAACTAACAGAAAGAAATCTATAAAATGACAATAGGAAACTCACAAGTGTCAATAATTACACTAAATGTAAATAGTTTAAACTCATCAATAAAATGGCACAGAGTAACAGAATGGATTAAAAAAGAAAATCCAACTGTATGCTGCCTACAAGAAACTCATCTAAGTAACAAGGATAAAAACAAATTCAAAGTGAAAGGCTGGAAAACAATACTCCAAGCAAATAACATCCAGAAAAAAGCAAGTGTAGAAATACTCATATCTGATAATGCTGACTACAAGACAGGAAAAGTACTCAAGACAAAAATGGCCATTTCATAATGGCTAAGGGGACACTGAATCAAGAAGACATAACAATTCTTAATATATATGCACCAAACCAAGGAGCACCAAAATATATAAGACAGCTACTTATTGACCTTAAAACAAAAACGGACAAAAATACAATCATTCTTGGAGACCTCAATACACCGCTGACGGCTCTAGATCAGTCATCCAAACAGAGAATCAACCAAGATATAGTGGCCTTAAATGAAACACTAGAGCACCTGGATATGATAGACATCTACAGGACATTTCATCCAAAAGTGACTGAGTATATATTTTTCTCCAATGTACATGGATCATTCTCAAGAATTGACCATCTGGGCCCTGGCGGGCTGGCTCAGTGGTAGAGCGTCGGCCTGGCGTGTGGGAAACCCGGGTTCGATTCCCAGCCAGGGCACATAGGAGAAGCACCCATTTGCTTCTCAACTCCCCCCCTACTTCCTCTCTGTCTCTCTCTTCCGCTCCTGCAGCCGAGGCTCCATTGGAGCAAAGATGGCCCGGGCGCTGGGGATGGCTCCTTGGCCTCTGCCCCAGGCGCTAGAGTGGCTCTGGTCGTGGCAGAGAACGCCCTGGAGGGGCAGAACATCGCCCCCTGGTGGACAGAGCGTTGCCCCTGGTGGGCATGCCGGGTGGATCCCAGTAGGGCGCAAGCGGGAGTCTGTCTGACTGTTTCTCACCGTTTCCAGCTTCCGAAAAATACAAAAAAAAAAAAAAAAAAAAAAAAGAAAGAAAAGAAAAGAAAAAGAATTGACCATCTGTTGGGCCACAAAAAGAACATCAGCAAATTCAGAAAAGTTGAAGTTGTACCAAGCATATTTTCTGATCATAAAGCCTTGAAACTAGAATTCAACTGCAAAAAAGAGGGAAAAAATCCCACAAAAATGTGGAAACTAAACAACATACTTCTAAAAAATGAATGGGTCAAAGAATAAATAAGTGCAGAGATCAAAAGATATATACAGACAAATGAAAATGACAATACAACATATCAGAATCTATGGGATGCAGCAAAAGCAGTGATAAGAGGGAAGTTCATATCACTTCAGACTTATATGAACAAACAAGAGAGAGCCCAAGTGAACCACTGAACTTCACACTTTAAGGAACTAGAAAAAGAAGAACAAAGACAACCCAAAACCAGCCGAAGAAAGGAGATAATAAAAATTAGAGCAGAAATAAATCAAATAGAGAACAGAAAAACTATAGAAAAAATTAATAGAACAAGGAGCTGGTTCTTTGAAAAGATGAACAAAATTGAAAAACCCTTGGCAAGACTTACCAAGAAAAAAAGAGAAAGAACTCATATAAACAAAATCCAAAATGAAAGAGGAGAAATCACCCCGGGCACCGTAGATATACAAAGAATTATAGTAGAATACTATGAAAAACTTTATGCCACTAAATTCAACAATCTAGAAGAAATGGATAAATTCCTAGAACAATACAACCTTCCTAGACTGAGTCAATAAGAAGCAGAAAGCCTAAACAGACCTATTAGTAGAGAAGAAATAGAAAAAACCATTAAAAATCTTCCCAAAAATAAAAGTCCAGGCCCAGATGGCTATACCAGTGAATTCTATCAAACATTCAAAGAAGACTTGGTTCCTATTCTACTCAAAGTCTTCCAAAAAATTGAAGAAGAAGCAATACTTCCAAACACATTTTATGAGGCCAACATAACCCTCATACCAAAACCAGGCAAGGATGGCACAAAAAAAGAAAACTACAGACTAATATCTCTAATGAAAACAGATGCCAAAATACTAAACAAAATACTAGCAAATCAAATACAACAACATATTAAAAAAATAATACATCATGATCAAGTGGGATTCATCCCAGAATCTCAAGGATGGTTCAACATACGTAAAAAGGTTAATGTAATACACCATATCAACAAAACCAAGAATAAAAACCACATGATCTTATCAATAGACGCAGAAAAGGCTTTCGATAAAATACAACACAATTTTATGTTTAAGATTCTCAACAAAATGGGTATAGAAAGGAAATATCTCAACATGATAAAGGCCATATATGATAAACCATCAGCTAACATCATATTAAATGGCACAAAACTGAAGGCTTTACCTCTTAAATCAGGAACAAGACAGGGTTGTCCACTCTCTCCACTCTTATTTAATGTGGTATTAGAGGTTCTAGCCAGAGCAATCAGACAAGACAAAGAAATAAAAGGCATCCATATCGGAAAAGAAGAAGTAAAGGTATCACTTTTTGCAGATGATATGATCCTATCCATCGAAAACCCCAAAGAATCCACAGAAAGACTACTAGAAACAATAAGCCAATACAGTAAGATCGCAAGATACAAAATTAACATACAGAAGTCAATAGCCTTTCTATTTGTGAACAATGAAACACTTTAGAACGAACTCAAAAGAATAATCCCCTTCATGATTGCAACAAAAAAATAAAATACTTAGGAATAAACATAACAAAGAATGTAAAGGACTTATATAATGAAAACTATAAACCATTGTTAAGGGAAATAGAAAAAGATATAATGAGATGAAAGAAAATCCTTGTTCTTGCTTAGGAAGAATAAATATAATCAAGATGGCTATATTACCCAAAGCAATATACAAATTTAATGCAATTCCCATCAAAATCCCAATGACATTTTTTAAAGAAATAGAGCAAAAAATCATCAGATTTATATGGAACTATAAAAAACCCCGAATAGCCAAAGCAATCCTAAGGAAAAAGAATGAAGCTGGGGGCATTACAATACCTGACTTTAAACTATATTATAGGGCCAAGACAATCAAAACTGCATGGTATTGGCAGAAAAATAGACACTCAGACCAATGGAACAGAATAGAAAGTCCAGAAATAAAACCATATATATATGGTCAAATAATCTTTGATAAAGGGGCCAACAACACAAAGTGGAGAAAAGAAAGCCTCTTCAACAAATGGTGTTGGGAAAACTGGAAAGCCACATGCAAAAGAATGAAACTCGACTACAGCCTGTCCCCGTGTACTAAAATTAATTCAAAATGGATCAAAGACCTAAATATAAGATCTGAAACAATAAAGTACATAGAAGAAGACATAAGTACTAAACTCATGGACCTGGGTTTTAAAGAACATTTTATGAACTTGACTCCAATGGCAAGAGAAGTGAAGGCAAAGATAAATGAATGGGACTACATCAGAATAAACAGTTTTTGCTCAGCAAGAGAAACTGATATAAAAATAAACAGACAGCCAACTAAATGGGAACTGATATTTTCAAACAACAGCTCAGATAAGGGCCTAATATCCAAAATTTACAAAGAACTCATAAAACTCAACAACAAACAAACAAACAAACAATCCAATAAAAAAATGGGAAGAGGACATGAACAGACACTTCTCCCAGGAAGAAATACAAATGGCCAACAGATATATAAAAAGATGCTCATCTTCATTAGTTATTAGAGAAATGCAAATCAAAACTGCCATGAGATACCACCTCATACCTGTTAGATTAGCTATTATCAATAAGACGGGTAATAGTAAATGTTGGAGAGGCTGTGGAGAAAAAGGAACCCTCATACACTGTTGGTGGGAATGTAAAGTAGTATAACCATTATGGACGAAAGTATGGTGGTTCCTCAAAAAACTGAAAATAGAATTACCTTATGACCCAGCAATTCCTCTACTGGGTATATACCCCAAAACCTCAGAAACATTGATACGTGAAGACACATGTAGCCCCATGTTCACTGCAGCACTGTTCACAGTGGCCAAGACATGGAAACAACCAAAAAGCCCTTCAATAGAAGACTGGATAAAGAAGATGTGGCACATATACACTATGGAATACTACTCAGCCATAAGAAATGATGACATCAGATCATTTACAGCAAAATGGTGGGATCTTGATAACATTATAAGGAGTGAAATAAGTAAATCAGAAAAAAACAAGAAGTACATGATTCCATACATTGGTGGAACATAAAAACGAGACTAAGAGACATGGACAAGAGAGCGGTGGTTACCTGGGGTGGGGGGAGGGAGGACGCAGGAGGGAAGGAGGTAGAGAGTTAGGGGGAGGGGGAGGAGCACAGAGAAAACTAGATAGAGGTTGACGGAGGACAATCTGATTCTGGGTGAGGGGTATGCAACATAATTTAATGACAAGATAACCTAGACATGTTTTCTTTGAATATATGTACCCTGAATTATTAATGTCATCCCATTAACATTAATAAAAATTAAAAAAAATAAAAATAAACTTTTAAAAATTAAAAAAAAAAGAGTGTGGTGGTTACGGGGGGAGAGGGGAGAGGGAGAGGGAAAGGGAGAGGGGGAGGGGCACAAAGAAAACTAGATAGAAGGTGACAGAGGACAATCTGACTTTGGGTGATGGGTATGCAACATAATTGAATGACAAGATAACCTGGACATGTTATCTTTGAATATATGTATCCTGATTTATTGATGTCGCCCCATTAAGAAAATGAAATTATTAAAAAACAAATTCTTGCAGCATACCGGTTGAAAATTGCTCCTCTCTACACACTAAATCAGAGAACTTTAAATGGTGATGCATCCTCTATAGAAAACATATAAGGTCTGAGACCTAAGGCAGGGAAGAGAGGCCTGCTTCATCCCCACTGAGGCACTGAGAGACTTTTAGCCTCCTGGGCAATTCTGGGCTCACAGGGCTTACAGGTTCTGACAATCAAAGGGGCACATTCTTGCCCGGGGACACAGCGAGGGCCCGTTGAACTATATGCTCTGACTACTGCCTGCGTACTTTGGACGCCTTGCACCTGTGGACCAGAAGGTAAGAAGAGTCCCAATCATGGCAGAGAACTGACTGACCAGCAGGAGCATGAATGAGAATGACTCATCTCATGATTATATGTGAGAGCAGGACAGAATTAATGTTCAACCCATGTTATCTGCTGGCGTATTCCTTGCCCAGCTGGAAAAGTGAATGGACATGTGCAGCAACCCTACCCTGAAATGGGTACAATCACTGAGGGCTCAGACACTGCAGGAATGAGGGTTTGGATCATAGCACCAGGTAACTCATCAAGACTTTACCCCAGGAAGGGAGGCCCACAATTCCTCAAATATATAGAGAAAAGGATCTGTGTGCAGCACAAGGGGTGGACTGGGTAGTCATGAGGATGAATGCTCAGACTGCTTTCACAAGAACCTGCTGCAGTGGTCTAGGTAAGTGTCCCTCCGGGGGCCATGCTCTTCTCAGGCTGCACCGAGCGAGTGACAGAGCATGGTAGGGGTACTAGAGACGGTCCATTTTTGCCTGATGTAGGACTCATCAAATGTGTAACTTCTGTGCTAGGGTTGGCTGACTATCTTAAAGCTGCACTACTGTCTGAGACTCTACTGTCTAATCTTCCTTCCCCCTCTCCTTTCACGGTGTCAAACCTGCACTGCAGTCTGAAGCCTCTCCCTCGGTACTCCCACTTCCCCTGCTTTTGTCCTTCATAAGCACTTTTTCCAAAAAATCTCTTGAATTTATAATTGCATCCTGGCATCTGCTTCTCAGAGGACCTGAACTGACATATTAATGTACAACAATACACATTATCAGCCCTGTTACATATTTGCTTTGAGTCACAAAGTATTTATTTGGGAATACACTGTATCTACTCAATTTATATCCATACATATATGAGCAGTTCTACAAGTTTTTCAGGCTAGGGCACATAAAACCAACCTGATTCCAGTGATTCTTTTTTTTTTTTTTTCAGAGACAGAGAGTCAGAGAGAAGGATAGATAGGGACAGACAGACAGGAACAGAGAGAGATGAAAAGCATCAATCATCAGTTTTTCGTTGCAACACCTTAGTTGTTCATTGATTGCTTTCTCATATATGCCATGACCACGGGTTTTCAGCAGACCGAATTACCCCTTGCTCGAACCAGCGACCTTGGGTCCAAGCTGGTGAGCTTTGCTCAAGCCAGATGAGCCCACGCTCAAGCTGGTGACCTCAGGGTTTTGAACCTGGGTTCTCCGCATCCCAGTCCGACGCTCTATCCACTGTGCCACTGCCTGGTCAGGCAGTGATTCTTATTTTGTGTCTGAGGTACCATTTCCGACATTTGCCTTAGTTTTCTTGCCAGTGCCACATAGTATTTCTGGGTAGATCTTTTCATGCTTCTAATATTTGGATCTCTGTTATCTTAATATCTGAATTACTGGGCCAGGGTCTACATCTAACATGATAAAATTCTGTCAAGTTACAGCTCAGATAAGGGCCTAATATCCAAAATATACAAAGAACTCATAAAACTCAACAACAAACAAATAAACAATCCAATAAAAAAATGGGAAGAGGACATGAACAGACTCTTCTCCCAGGAAGAAATACAAATGGCCAAGAGATATATGAAAAGATGCTCATCTTCTTTAGTTATTAGAGAAATGCAAATCAAAACTGCCATGAGATACCACCTCACACCTGTTAGATTAGCTATTATTAACAAGACAGGTAATAGCAAATGTTGGAGAAGCTGTGGAGAAAAAGGAACCCTCATTCACTGTTGGTGGGAATGTAAAGTAGTACAACCATTATGGAAGAAAGTATGGTGGTTCCTCAAAAAACTGAAAATAGAACTACTTTATGACCCAGCAATTCCTCTACTGGGTATATACCCCCAAAATTCAGAAACATTGATACGTAAAGACACATGCAGCCCCATGTTCATTGCAGCATTGTTCACAATGGCCAGGACATGGAAACAACCAAAAAGCCCGTCAATAGATGACTGGATAAAGAAGATGTGGCACATATACACTATGGAATACTACTCAGCCATAAGAAATGATGACATCGGATCATTTACAGCAAAATGGTGGGATCTTGATAACATTATACGAAGTGAAATAAGTAAATCAGAAAAAACCAGGAACTGCATTATTCCATACGTAGGTGGGACATAAAAGTGAGACTAAGAGACATTGATAAGAGTGTGGTGGTTACGGGGGGGGGGGGGGGGAGGGGAGTGGGAAGGGGGGGGGGGGAGGGCCAAAAAGAAAACTAGATAGAAGGTGACAGAGGACAATCGGACTTTGGGTGATGGGTATGCAACATAATTGAAAGACAAGATAACCTGGACATGTTATCTTTGAATATATGTATCCTGATTTATTGATGTCACCCTATTAAAAAAATAAAATTATTAAAAAAAAATTCTGTCAAGTTGATTTTACATTAAGTAATGCAGAGCTGGGAATAGCAAGCAGCTGTGGTCACGAGCATGTGGTACTTTACATTCAGCCCTGGTTCACAATGCTGAAAAGACAAGATTCCTCTTTCACCTCTTACAAGTTATTAACTCAGAGCTCAAGGCTGGGATGCAGCTCAGAAACAGAGGTGGAATCTGGAAAGGAGCAAAGGTGGGCAAGAATCAGAGCTGTGGGTGGGGCCAGGTGTGGAAGTGGGAAAAGGCAGTAGGAGGAGGATATCTATTGTGCATATTAATTGGCAATTTAAAATAACAGGGTTTTTTTTCATTATTATTGCAAAGCTTTGCATATACACACAGTTGGGATTGACACCATTTTCAGATGAGACACATTTAACTGCGTCATCGGTGTTGGCCTGAATGGGTTGAGAGAATTTCATATAAGGTTATATTAATAATATATTTGTGTGGTTACTGATAGATTGTACTTCTGTTGATCATTTCACATTCTTTTTTAAAATATTGCAATAAGACTATGTTAATTTTAATTTCGGCCCTCTCTTAATTCTGTGTAATCCCCAAATTCTTTTCCCAGTGAAAGGCTGATTTATTCATTTTATTATTTATATGGTTTTTTTGAGGGGTAGATTTAGGTAGGCAATTTGTTCTCTTAACTGAACAGGGTTGAATAAAGTAAAAAAAAAAAAGAGAATATTGAGCCATAAGACTTTCAAATATGACTTTGTAAATATTTTATCACTGTCCTTTAAACAGACTTATACTCCCATCTTAATCTATGTTTTGGCGACAGGAACTTGGGTGTTTGCTTCCCAGGGACTTGGGCTTAACCCTGCTCTTTCTTTGAACAGCCAGTTCCTCAGAGCACAGCCCCTACCAGTTTGTCTGGATTGCAGTGAGAACAAGCAGCCACCATTTTAAGATCTAGAACCACAGTTCTTTAAACTCCATTTCCCTCTTTCAGACTCCAGGGACAGAGACACTGTCTTCCTCTCTCAGTCATTAGGGACACTTCTTTCAAGTAAAAACCCTACCCAATTAGAGGATACAATTACTAATAAATTTAATAACGTGGTACAAAATAATATTTACAATTTAATTTGAGCTAGGTTAAAAAAAAAGAATGTAGAGAGAAAGTTCCAGAAGAAAACATATCAAAATATAAACAAATGTCCCACTTGGGTAATAGGATTGTAATGTTTTTATTGCCTCTTAGCAGCATTATGTAGTTTCCAAATGACCTCCAATGGCATGTATCTGATCAGCAGGAAAACAGTGGTGTGAAATGCTAGGGAACAACACAAAATACAGTGCTACATATTTTTGTATACCAGATAAAGGTGTGGTGGCAAAGAATGCTCATAGTTCCCAGAACAAAGACCCCTGCGGCTAGGTGTGTCATGTGACTACAATGTGGGGAAGAATGAAAGGAAGGAGCTAATTATCTTGGGTCCTCCTGCTCCTATTCCTGGGCAATCACCACATCAGCTGTGTCAGGGTGTTCCGGCTGCACCAGCTCCTACTTCTAGGCCTGGAGTGCCTCAGAGCCCCTGGACCTTTCACAGTGTTCTTTTGCATAGACATGGGACTGTGGCTTTTTCTGCCTTTCATCTTTCAGGAATTCTTTTAGTCTCTGTTCTACTAAGAATACGCTTTTATTCCAGCCTGTGTACAGATTTTTCAAAAAACATCTTCCCCTGACATATCTTGGAATTTAGGGAACAAGACAGATGTCTTTGCTTTACATATTTATGTGAATAGTTCCTTCTTTCGATTATCTAAAATTTCATTCTAATCCACCAGTGCTGTCTCTGGGTTGGCATAAGTGACTTAGGTGGTCTGTGGACTCTGGGAAATAGAACAAACTATTGTATCTTTGTAAAAAGGTACATTTTAGACCATGGGCCAATAAGTCTTATTTACCAAGAAAGCCATGAACAAAAAACAAAAAAACAAAAAAACAAACAAAAAAACAAGTTTAATGACTGCAAAACCAAAAGACAGTAAGGTCATGATTTCAGAATTTTAGACCTGGTCTGGAAGTTTAGATGTCCTTTTAATTTTTATTTTAAGATCTGAACTAAAGAAGGAAGAAGAAGAAAAGCAGGAATCTACTACAGCCTCAACTGATTTTGACACAGATTTGGAGCTGCTTTTTTTTTTTTTTTTTTTTTTTTTTTATAATTTTATTTTTTTAATGGGGTGACATCAATAAATCAGGATACATATATTCAAAGATAACAAGTCAGGTTATCTTGTCGTTCAATTATGTTGCATACCCACCACCAAAGTCAGATTGTCCTCTGTCACCTTCTATCTTGTTTTCTTTGTGCCCCTCCCACCCCCTATCCCTCTCCATTCCACCCTCCCCCCGTAACCACCACACTCTTATCAATGTCTCTTAGTTTCACTATTATGTCCACCTACGTATGGAATAATACAGTTCTGTTTTTTCTGATTTACTTATTTCGCTTCGTATCATGTTATCAAGACCCACCATTTTGCTGTAAATGTTCCGATGTCATCATTTCTTATGGCTGAGTAGTATTCCATAGTGTATATGTGCCACATCTTCTTTATCCAGTCATCTATTGATGGGCTTTTGGTTGTTTCCATGTCCTGGCCACTGTGAACAATGCTGCAATAAATGGGCTGCATGTGTCTTTTCGTATCAATGTTTCTGAGTTTGGGGATATATACCCAGTAGAGGATTGCTGGGTCATAAGGTAGTTCTATTTTCAGTTTTTGAGGAACCACCATACTTTCTTCCATAATGGTTGTACTACTTTACATTCCCACCACAGTGTATGAGGGTTCCTTTTCTCCACAGCCTCTCCAACATTTGCTATACCTGACTTGCTAATAACAGCTAATCGAACAGGTGTGAGGTGGTATCTCATTGCCGTTTGATTGCATTTCTCTAATAGCTAAAGAAGATGAGCATCTTTTCATATATCTGTTGGCCATTTGTATTTCTTCCTGGGAGAAGGTCTATTCATATCCTCTTCCCATTTTTTATTGGATTGTTTGTTTGTTTGTTGTGAGTTTTATGAGTTCTTTGTAAATTTTGGATATTAGGCCCTTATCTGAGCTGTTGTTTGAAAATATCATTCCATTTAGTTGGCTTTCTGTTATTTTGTTATCAGTTTCCCTTGCTGAGCAAAAACTTCTTAGTCTGATGTAGTCCCATTCATTAATTTTTGCCTTCACTTCTCTTGCCATTGGAGTCAGATCATAAAATGCTCTTTAAACCAGGTCCATGAGTTGAGTACCTATGTCTTCTTCTATGTACTTAATTGTTTCAGGTCTTATGTTTAGATCTTTGATCCATTTTGAGTTAATTTTTGTACAGGGGGAGAGACTGTAGTCCAGTTTCATTCTTTTGCATGTGGCTTTCCAGTAAACCAGCACCATTTATTGAAGAGGCTTTCTTTTCTCCATTGTGTGTTGTTGGCCCCTTTATCAAAAATTATTTGACTATATATATGTGGTTTTATTTGGACTTTCTATTCTGTTCATTGGTCTGAGTGTCTATTTTTCTGCCAATACCATGCTGTTTGATTGTCGTGGCCTATAATAGAGTTTGAAGTCAGGTATTGTTATGCCCCAGCTTCATCTTTTTCTTTAGGATTGCTTTGGCTATTCGGGGTTTTTTATAGTTCCATATAAATCTGATGATTTTTTGCTCTATTTCTTTAAAAAATGTCATTGGGATTTTGATGGGAATTGCATTAAATTTGTATATTGCTTGGGTAATATAGCCATCTGATTATATTTATTCTTCCTAGCCAAGAACAAGGTATATTCTTCCATCTCATTATATCTTTTTCGATTCCCTTAACAATGGTTATAGTTTTCATTATATAAGTCCTTTACATTCTTTGTTATGTTTATTCCTAAGTATTTTATTTTTTTGTTGCAACGTGAAGGGGATTATTCTTTGAGTTCTCTCAGTTGTTTCATTGTTGGCATATAGAAAGGCTATTGACTTCTGTATGTTAATTTGTATCCTGCGACCTTACTGTATTGGCTTATTGTTTCTAGTAGTCTTTTGTGGATTCTTTGGGGTTTTCGATTATAGGATCATATCATCTGCAAAAGTGATACCTTTACTTCTTCTTTCCGATATGGATGCCTTTTATCAGAAACCCAGGAGTGGAATCTGAATGGTGGTAATTGTGGATAATGAGACACAGCTGGATTTTGAGAGAAGCCAACCTTGCTAATCTCTAGAACAATCAAGAAAATGCCTGGAATTCATAAATAACAGTGGAGGGAAAGCAGGAATGGTCAGAAAGCTTGGCTATTAGCAGAGTCTGAGGAATTTGCTTGAGTTATGTGAGAAATTCTTGTGGTACTTGTGATATAATCAGGCAGAGTTTTTCATAGCTCTGTTTGCCTTCCGAATGCTAATAATTAATTACTGGATGAGAATTGTATAGAGGAGCTGTTGCATGAGCTTTCCTTTGCCTCATTTCTGGGCTGTTTGGAAGTATGAGTACCCGATGTAGAAGTAGGCTGAGGACACCAGACCCCCAACCTCATTTCTACCCTAGAGGCAATCAGATTAATCACCAGGCCCCAATTACCTCCCTGACACCTCCCAGAACCTTGGAGAGGTTCCAGAGTTTTGGGTGACATGACTGCAGGCTCTCAGTTGGAGACTGGGTAGGCCTAAGAAGGCTTTGTCACCCCAAGGAGTTTGCCTGTCCACCCTCCTTGTTCCTCGAGAGTTCTGCCCACCAGTTGCTCAGCAGCAGGAGTAGCCATCAGAGAAAACTGGCAGAGCTTCAGCCCTGTATGCAGAAACTCAGCCGAGTACACAGCCTGGAGAATACAAAGTACACCTGTGCATTCCGGAACTCACCCACCTGGCCTGCCACTGAGCACGCCCTCTTCTTGAGGTTCTACACTGGACATCGGCTTTGACTGCCAGGGAAAGTGACTTGACTGCCCCGGACGACACATCCGTCTGACCCCAGATGCACAGGCTGGGGCTAGGAAAAGGGCACCTGGGCTGGTGTTTTAAACGCTATCGTTGTCTAACCACTCTGTTCTGTCTGCACATTACAATCACCTGGACTGCTTAAACACCAAATAAAAAGTGATGCCAACATCTGACCCCAAGAATGAGATGTAATTATTCTGCAACAGGGTGCCAGCCCTGAGGGGTGGGTTATTGAAACACCATCAGATGATTCTGATCTGCAGTCAGGCCTGACAGCCTCTGACTGAGACCCACATCACAATCAGATTTTATGGTTAGAGAAACGAACTCACTGAGGTAATACCAGTCCCCGCTCTCTCATTTGTGCCTGAGAAGAGAACAAGGTAAAAATATTTGAGAGGATAGTGTCTGCTGGGGAGGTGGAAAGGATGCTGCATCCTGTAGAAGCAGTTAGGGTCCGGCAGCTCTGAGGGCAGGAGTTGACTAATGTATTCAAATGCTTCAACATGTTATGCAGTGTTCTTACTAATGGAAAGTTTTACTGCAATAGTTGTGGGTTCACGTGCAGTTGAAAGAAATAGTACAGATTCCATGTATTCTTTTATTCTTTTTTTATTCTTTTTTTATTATTAAATTTAATGTAGTGACATTGACAAATCAGGGTACATATGTTGAGAGAATACTTCTCCAGATTATTTTGACATTTGATTATACTGCATACCCCTCACCCAAAGTCAAACTGTCTTCTGTCACCTTCTATCTGGTTTTCTTTGTGCCCCTCCCCTCACCCCACCCTCTCTCTCTCCTTCCTCGCCCCTTTCCCCTCCCTCCGCGTTACCATCACATTCTTGTCCATGTCTCTGAGTCTCATTTTTATGTCCCATCTATGTATGGATTCATATAGTTCTTAGTTTTTTCTGATTTACTTATTTCACTCTGTATAATGTTATCAAGGTGCACCCATGTTATTGTAAATGATCCGATGTCATCATTTCATATGGCTGAGGAGTATTCCATAGTATATGTGTGCCAAAGCTTTTTAATCCACTCGTCCTCTGAAGGACACTTGGGTTGTTTCCAGATCTTTGCTTTTGTGAATAATGCTGCCACAAACATGGGGGTGCATTTCTCCTTTTGGAGCAGTTCTATGGTGTTCTTGGGGTATATTCCTAAAAGTGGGATAGCTGGGTCAAAAGGCAGTTCGATTTTCAATTTTTTGAGTAATCTCCATACTGTTTTCCACAGTGGCTGCACCAGTCTGCATTCCCACCAGCAGTGCAGGAGGGTTCCCTTTTCTCCACATCCTTACCAGCACTTATTCTGAGTTGTTTTGTTGATGACCGCCATTCTGTCTGGTGTGAGGTGATATCTCATTGTGGTTTTAATTTGCATTTCTCTAATGATTAATGATGTTGAGTATTTTTTCATATGCCTATTGGCCATCTGTATGTCCTCTTTGGAGAAGTGTCTATTCATTTCTTTTTCCCATTTTTTGATTGGATTGTCTTCCTGGTATTGAGGTTTACAAATTCTTTATAAATTTTGGTTATTAACCCCTTACCAGACTTATTGTCAAATATGTTCTCCCATTGTGTAGTTTGTCTTTTTATTCTGTTCTTATTGTCTTTAGCTGTGCAAAAGCTTTTTAGTTTGTTAAAGTCCCATTTGTTTATCCTTTTATTTCACGTCCCCATGGAGATAAATCGGCAAATATATTGCTGCGAGAGAGGTCGGAGAGCTTACTGCCTATGCTTTCTTCTAAGATGCTTATGGTTTCACGTATTCTTTACCCAGTTTTTCTCCATAATAACAACTTGAAAAACTATAGTACAGTACCTCAACCAGGATATAACATTGCTACAATCTGCTACTCTTATTCAGATTTTCCCAGTTTCACTTGTACTGTGTATTTACTTGTATACAGTTTTATTACATGTAAATTCATGTATCCACAACCAGTCAAGATACAAAACAGTTGCGTCACCACAAGGATCCCTGTGATGCTATTTTATAACCTCACCCACCGCTCCCCATCCCTAACCCAGGCAACCACTAATCTGCTCTTCACTTTTGAAGTTTTGTTGTTCCAAAGATGTTCTATGGAACCATAGAGTATGTAGCCTTTGGGATTGGCTTTTTTTCCCCCTCATTGTAATTCCCTGGAGAGTTATCCTGGTTTCTGTGGGTATCAGACTATGTGCATTGCAATTTGACTATTCACCTATCAAAGGATTTCTGGGTTGTTTCCAGTTTTGTAGCTATTATGAATAAAGCTGCTATGACCTTTATTTTTGTGTGGACATAAATTTTCATTTTGTTGTAAACCTAAGAGTACAATTGCTAGACCATCTGGTTTAGTTTTGTAAGACACTGCTAAACTATTTTCCAGTGCAGCTATAACATTTTATATTCCCACCAGCAATGGGGCCCAGTTTTTCTGCATTATTGTCAGAATTTGGGTCTTCCACTATATTTTAGCCATTTGGATAAGTGTATAATGACATTTAATTTTAGTTTTAATTTTATTCTTCTTATGTCTAATGGCATTAAAATTCTTTTTATGTGGTATTTGTCATCTGGCTATCTTCCCCATTGAAATGTCTGTCATATCTTTTGCTCATTTTCCAATTGGATTGGTTTTTGTTTTTACTGTGTAGTTTTGAGACTTTTTTTTTTTGTATTGTAGGTACCAGTTCTTTGTTGAATTCATGTTACTCATGAAAGACATGATTACATTTTCACTGTAAAAATGATACAATAGAATAGCATTTAGCATAAAAATAAAGTCTCCTCCATATCCTACTCATCAAATCCCACTCATGCCCCATAAAAAGGGCAACCATTTTTTTTTCTTTATTCAGTGAAAGGAGGGGAGGCAGAGCGACAGAGGCAGATGCGCCCCACCCGGAATCTACCAGCAGGGACACTAAGGGGTGATGCTCTCCCCAACCGAGATCTTCTTAGCACCTGAGGCAGAGGCCGCGGAGCCATCCTCAGAGCCCACGGCCAACTCACTCCAATTGCATTATGGCTGCAGGAGTGGAGAGAGAGAGAGAGAGAGAGAGAGAGAGAGAGAGAGAGAAAGAGAGATTGATCCAATGTATAAGATGCACCTTAATTTTGGGGCCTGAAATTTGGAAAAAAAAAGGTATTACATAAAGTTATTGAACTCAAGTTTTATTCATAAAATTCATATAACTCATCACTGTCAAAACTCCCATCCATTAGCTTGTCCTCATTTGTGTCTGATGACAAATCACTGTCTTTGTATATTGCCTTCTCCTCAGTTCCATCTATAGCATTTAAAATGTCACAATCACTGTATAAGACGCACCCAATTTTTAGACCCCAAAATTTTCAGAAAAGTGTGCATCGTACACATGGGGAAATACAGTACATGTCTGGTCAACACTCTACCACTGAGCCAAATGGTGAGGGCCTGGGGTAACCATTTTTAACAATTTGGTTCAGACTCTTCCTTAAGTTGCATGTGCACAAAGTGAGCTTGATGGCAATTCATTTTCAGCAACTTGTTATTTTTTTTTTTTTACTTAACATCTTGACCTAATGGAAAATAAGTAACATTACTTTTTCTCCAAAGGAAAAACAACAACACCTCCTCTTCAGGAATCTGAAAGTTTATAACATTGTTTTCACATTGTTTCACAAGTGTTTACAACCTCTAAGTTGGAATAGAAAGTGGAGAACATGTAAGGAGGACTGCCAGCCCTGGTAAGGGAGGAAAGAGCCCTGCACTACCTGTGTACCAAGAGGCTCACTTTCTCTCCCGGGGCCGCCATGGCCATCTGGAAAAGTCTTTGCCTATCAGGGCTCCTGTTTCATTCTCAGTAAAACCACAAACTTTGACACAAAGTTTTCCCAGTGTGCTGCCAGCTTTAACACACTGTCAATCCTCCCTACATGGGGAGCAGAGTTTAGGGTCTAGCACAGAATACTGATGCCTATGCAGGTAAGGGTGGAACCCATCAGCGCCTTCTCTTCTTCTACTTGCCTACAACAGAAGCCAACTCCAGGACAGGCCAAAAATGATCTCGTTCCTCTCACTGCCCAGGAAACACAGATTTCCCAGTGAAAACAGGAAAACTATGCTGTCTGTAATATAAGTGAGCTTTGGGGAAAAAGATTTCTGGTTCTTTGAGCTGCTCTGCTATTGTAATATAGCACAATGTCATAATGTAATAATAGCGACTAGGTTTATTAACGTGTCTTTGCAAAAGAGGTAAAGGACTTTAAGCAATCTCATTACCCCTGTTAGTGAAATGAAATAGAGATTATGTGGAGAGAAATTCTTGACTGTTGTTAAAGCTGCCATCCTAGGCAATCTAAACACACACACACCTTATATGATATATTTATTCACTTGACAAATATTACTGGGCAATGAGATACAGTGGTGACCATATATATATTGGGTCCTAAAATCTTCAGCATCAGGAAATGGTCCAAACCCTGGGCCCTCTTTCTCTTGTGGCTTATTAAGTCCTTCCAGAAACATCCACCAACAAACAAAATCTGGAGGATAAGGTGGACTCATACTAAAAAGCAGAGTATGTACAAATCAGAGTTCTAGCAAAAGGGCTCAACGTTTCAAAGCTGCTGTCCTGGGCTCCCAAGGTGCTGAGTTACGGAAGAGCACCGTGGAAGGGTGCTACACAGTGTAATGGAGACAACAGCCGTAAGCGGTCAGGACCAAGAGCTGAACACTTTGTGTCTCATCATCTCATCCCAGTTCTGTCCCTTTTTGTCTAACATTTTTTTTTTTGTCACATGGCAATTTCATGACCACAATTTCCTTGATGGGTTGATCTAACCTTGAACTGAAAACATTTGGTTTTAGTGATGTAATGAGGACAACCAGGAAGTGTCGGCTACTTTCACATGTGATTTTTTTTTTTTTTTGTATTTTTCTGAAGCTGGAAACGGGGAGAGACAGTCAGACAGACTCCCGCATGTGCCCGACCAGGATCCACCCGGCACGCCCACCAGGGGGCGACGCTCTGCTCACCAGGGGGTGATGCTCTGCCCCTCCGGGGCCTCGCTCTGTCTGGACCAGAGCCACTCTAGCGCCTGGGGCAGAGGCCAAGGAGCCATCCCCAGCCCCAGGCCATCTTTGCTCCAATGGAGCCTCGCTGAGGGAGGGGAAGAGAGAGACAGAGAGGAAGGAGAGGGGGAGGGTGGAGAAGCAGATGGGCGCTTCTCCTGTGTGCCCTGGCCGGGAATCAACCCAGGACCTCTACACACCAGGCCGACGCTCTACCACTGAGCCAACCGGCCAGGGCCACATGTGATTTTTTAAGACAGAGTGAGGTGAGGGAAGAGTTGCTGATGTTCTATGAAAATGTAAAAAGCTCTAGTGTTTTATGTTTTTGATTAACAATGTCTGAAATACTAGACACTCTATTTGAACAGTCTTATATGCAATGACAACACATTGTGTTGAGATGGCTTGGTATTTCCTCCTATGTGAACACGTGACAGTTAACCTCTCAGGGAAAGTTATTGGCAGCTGTTGCATCTATTTTTAACTAAAAGCAAACTGCTACAAAACTAAAACCAGATGCTGGGCTGCATACCGACTATATTCTAACTGCTCAATATACAACTGCTTGTGACACTGAAGCTCTCAGTATTTACTTGTACTTCCTGTCTGACCTCTGGGTATGGGCCTGGATTTATCTGTATTGGATTTTTTCTTAGATAATTCCCTTTCCAAATCTTTAAGAAGTCAAGAGTTATTCAGTATCCAGCTATTCTGAGAAGCCGATAGGGTGGTGATAGGACTTTTTTCAGGGAAGCAAAGTCAGAGAATTTACTTATTTTATTTATTTTTTTTTCATTTTTCTGAAGCTGGAAACAGGGAGAGACAGTCAGACAGACTCCCGCATGCGCCCTACCGGGATCCACCCGGCACGCCCACCAGGGGCGACGCTCTGCCCACCAGGGGGCGATGCTCTGCCCATCCTGGGCGTCGCCATGTTGCGACCAGAGCCACTCTAGCGCCTGGGGCAGAGGCCACAGAGCCATCCCCAGCGCCCGGGCCATCTTTGCTCCAATGGAGCCTTGGCTGCGGGAGGGGAAGAGAGAGACAGAGAGGGAAGGCGCGGCGGAGGGGTAGAGAAGCAAATGGGCGCTTCTCCTGTGTGCCCTGGCCGGGAATCGAACCCCGGTCCTCCGCACGCTAGGCCGACGCTCTACCGCTGAGCCAACCGGCCAGGGCCGAGAATTTACTTATTGAAGGAAGTTGGGAATATGGGTGGGTGGAGACATGAAATGTTTTTAAAAGGGTGGGGGAAAAGATTTTTAAAATATCTCTTGGTTCTGGCCGGTTGGCTCAGCGGTAGAGCATCGGCCTGGTGTGCGGGGGACCCGGGTTCGATTTCCGGCCAGGGCACATAGGAGAAGCGCCAATTTGCTTCTCCACCCTCCCCTCCTTCCTCTCTGTCTCTCTCTTCCCCTCCCACAGCCAAGGCTCCATTGGAGCAAAGATGGCCCGGGCGCTGGGGATGGCTCCTTGGCCTCTGCCCCAGGCGCTAGAGTGGCTCTGGTCGCGGCAGAGCGACGCCCCGGAGGGGCAGAGCATCGCCCCCTGGTGGGCGTGCCGGGTGGATCCCGGTCGGGCGCATGCGGGAGTCTGTCTGACTGTCTCTCCCCGTTTCCAGCTTCAGAAAAATACAAAAATACAAAAAAAAAAAAAAAGTTCTAAAATTGATTGTAGTGGTAGTTGCACATGTCTGTGAATATACTCCAAATCCTTGAATGAAATACTTAAAAGCGGTGAACTGTATAGTATGAGAATTATATCTCACTCAGCAAAGCTGTTAAAGAAAGCTATATGTCTTCTTGTTGATTTTATTATAATAAAATACATAAGAAGGATAAAGTGTACATTCTCTTTTCTGTATCGCTTGTGGTTTGGTTATTCCTGAAAAAGCCTATTTAGTAAAACATTCTAAATTTCTTTAAAGTTTAATGGGTCAGATAAGTTGTATTATTGTCACAAAATATTCAAGGGTACAAAAATACAAAAATGTGTGACTAAAATAAAATGTAATAGTTATTAGCTCTTAAAAGGATTGTGTCTTGTAAACAAGACAATATTACAAATATTTTGATTTAATTATTTTACGTTCTAAAAACTTTTAAGCATTATCTCTCTATTTTTTTTTTTTTGAAAGAGAGGTTGGGAGAGAGAAGCCCGAACATGCAGTTGCTCCTGTATGTGCCCTGACCAGGAAATTGAATCTGCAACCTCTGCGCCCTGGGATGACACTCAAACCAACTGAGCCATCTGGCCAGGATCATCTCTTTTAATTTTTAATACCAATAGCAATTACATTACACTTGCAGTGTTCCATTTAAATATAATCTCCAAGATTCTTAGAGCTTGGGCTAATATTAAATTAATTTATGGATAAGCTTTGGTTATCTGGATATTTTCAAAGAGATTAAAAGTTCAAAGTTAGACATTACAAAAAGCAGTGCAATATAAGTAATACAGATTTGGTCTTTGTAAAGCTTCAGTCATGATGATAAATTTAATGTAGTACATTCACAGTCTTATATAAATTAATGACCCAGTTAATATATCTGAAAGCTAAATTTAAAGCTTTAAATTTTTTATCTTGTTTGTATTTGTGTATGTTTAAATTTACATATATAAAAATTATATCAGAATGGCAAAACTAAGGACTTTATGAATAATAAACAGAAAAAAGCAATTCATGGGGAAATGGTCTTTGAATATTCAGTGTATTCTTTAAAAAAAGCAAAGAAAAAAATCGTTGTTCTTATTTGGTAGCTTTCATAGAGAACAGAATTTTCTTATTGCATTGAGAGGCTCCTAAATCTTTGTGGGTTTGTGTGGATTTTTGATTCACTTTTTGACGAAAATTTCTTATTTCTGAAAAAAGTTTAAATTTTTATTAATTGTTACTGTGATTAATATAAATATTTTTGATTATTTAAATAACTAAGACTTCAATTATTTTTTGTCTTTAGACACCTATGATTTATCTTTATATACTAATGTGAAAAAATGTTACTTTGATACTTCTTTTTGATATTTATTTCCCCAAATCTAGATATAATATTACATAATAAAATATTACATAATTAAAATGTTAAAATGTTATTTTGTCTATACTATCTTTGGGATTTCCCAGGGGGCTTCTAGGCATGGTCGCTGGCTTGAGCCCAAAGGTCACTGGCTTGAGCAAGGGGTCACTGGTTGGGTTGGAGCCCCTCAGTCAAAGCACATATGAGAAAGCAATCAATGAACAACCAAGGTGCTGCAACAAAGAATTGATGCTTCTCATCTCTTGCCTTCCTGGTTTCAGTCCTTGTCTGTCCTGCCCCTTTGCTAAAAAAAAAATCACAGTATGGAAGAAAAAACCCTCTCCAGTCACTGACACTCAACCTCTCTAGATTAATTATATTCAGGTATATCTTATTAATGTAAATATATTCTTATTTTCAGAATACTTATAAATCACATAAATTAATAGAGGATTCCATTTTTATTCAATCTATAAATCTGGATAATATATTAATATTAATCACAGCCATTCAATTTTGTTATTAATACATGGTTTTTGCTTTTCCTTTATACTTGCCTAAGGGCTCTTGCAATAAACCACAGATCAAGGATTGTGGACAAAACTTCAAAAGGTCTTCAGGAAAGAACTGTTGGCTATTTGAGTCCACAAGAAAATATACTCATGGATCCAAACTTGCCCCCAATGCATTTATTACAAAGAGACACCTGTCAGACTTCACAAAGACTGACTTAGAATTTAAAAAAATTTATCCAGAAGCAGTCAGTCTCATAGAATTGGACTCCTAAAATAAGATTAACCAAATAAAAATTAATTAGCTATGGCATATAGAATTGATTTGATTATGATTAATGTTTTATTTATAATGAGCATATAAAAATTTAGTATTTTTTTTAGTAACACAATAATATTCTCAGGAACCATTTCCTACAGATTTCATAGCTAATAATTAGTGAGATCCTTCCAAAGCTATTATTCTCTGAGCTAATATGAATAGTAATTAGATTAGTGAACTTTATTAAGTGCCTCTCTGCATATGATATTTTGCTATCCAGGATATAATTACATCACCAGAAATGTGATTTGTGCCTCTGATTATTTACACTCTACTACATTAATGATGTATTAATATTAGTGATATTTTAAACATTAACAATATATTAATTTTATTTGCCTTCTAAAATGCCTCTAAAAATATTGACCACTGTTATTAGAAATGTGTGCTGCTTTTTCCAACAGGGGTGGCTATTTTAGCATTTACAAGGGTACCCTGTCCAGCTCTGTTCTGCTCTCTTTAACAGGGAACTACGATAGTTACTTTTATATGTCAGCTTGGCTATACTACAGTACTTATTTAATCAAGCTAAACTGGGTGTTGCTGTGAAGATATTTTGTGCATGTGCTTTAATATCTACAATCATTTGACTTTATATAGATTGTACTTGCTAATATGATGAGCTTAATTTAATCAGTTGAAGGTCCTAAGAGCAAAATCTGAGGTTACACAGCAAGAAGAAATGATCTCAAGACTGCCCCACCAGCTCCGGTCTGAGTTTCACGCAAGCTTAGCTGCCCTACAGATTTTGGACTTGACAGTTCCACAGTCCTCAATCATGAGTCAATTTTTAAAAAGAAATGTATTTGTATCCATTTCTATATCTGTATTTATCCATCTATCTTTCTACCTACCTTCCTGCCTACCTACTTACCTATTTATCATATTGATTTTATTTCTCTGAAAAATCTGGACTGGTACAGGAATAGATTTGCATAGAAGTTGCCTAAGGTTGGGAGAACGCTCTGTGTCTGTGGGAAATGGTACTCTAATGGAAAGCCAGCTAAAGTCATTTAAAGATCCAATCCGTTATATATACTATACAATAGGGACCCAAAGTGATGAACCCAACATCTATTCTTTTAATAAAGTTTTTCCTTCTTTAAATGAATTATATATATTTATTTCAAGGTCAGAATGTGAGAACCCAGAATGACATGAGTTACCCCAGTAGAGCTCTCTGCCTCATTTGTTCAGCTTAATGCTGACCAGACAACTTTTCCAGTGGCATATCAGGCTGTTTTATGTGTCACCTGCTAAGGAATGGACCTTATTTTCTATATCAGATTTCTCTTCAAATCCTGAATACTCCAGAGCAATAAGCATTCAAAATAAGCAAGGCAGAATTGGAAAAATGCATTAAAAAAAAAACTATAACCATACATGACCACCACATAGTTTTGTCTTCTTTTGGAGCCCACATCTATTTCTGTTCCAAACATCAAGACCAGTTAAAATGCTAGTTTCTCTGTTCTTGGTGAAAGAAGCATTTTCAAATTTATATTCATGTGTATTCAAAGTCTTCATGTAAAGTTATTTTAGAAACTTTTCTCATAACACTGTTACAAAGGGGCAACAGGACTTTGAGTGACTTCCAGGACAGCTTCAAAGACTAACAAAGGATTTCTAACCTGTTGTTACTTTGTTTCTGTGGTTATCTGATTTTAAAATACTAGACTGAATCCTAGAACAACAACAACAACACACACACACACACACACACACACACACACACACACACACCACACACACAAAACTGGCCTGACCAGGCAGTGGCGCAGTAAATACAGCATCGGACTGGGATATCAAGGACTCAGGTTTGAGACCCCGAGGTCGTCAGCTTGAGCGTGGGCTCATCCGGTTTGAGCAAAGCTCACCACCTTGAGCCCAAGGTCACTGGCTCGAGCAAGGGGTCATGCGGTCTGCTGTAGCTCCCCGGTCAAGGCACACGTGAGAAAGCACTCAATGAACAACTAAGGTGCTGCAACGAAGAATTGATGCTTCCCATCTCTCTCCGTTCCTGTCTCTCTGTCCCTATCTATCCCTCTCTCTGACTCTTTCTATCTCTGTCACAAAAACAAAACAAAACAAAAAAACAAAAACTGGAAAAAGGAGAAATACAAATAAAGTCTATAGCTTACTAGTATTATACTTATGTTGATTTCTTAGTTTTGATTAAATGTACTATGGTTAGAAAAATGTTTGAAGCCAGATGAAGGGTATAGAGGAATTCTTTGCAACTGTTCCATAAATATAACCTTATTTCAAAATAAAAACTTTTATAAAAATGAAAAAGGAATTTTCAAAAATACACATCCCTATGTCCTGTCTTAAACATATAGAACCAGAATGAGCATAAAATCTGCATATTAAATAGGCACCTAGGTGATTCTGCTATGTGTCAGAGTTTAAGAACTCTATTGCATGTACTTTGACAAATGTTTTAAAACTAAGAATTATGTTTGAAAAAAATTAATAAGAATGAATTAATGTATTATTTATGTAACTAAAAAGAATATGAGAACATCAATCTTCTAGACTTCTAGTCAAGATGGCAGAATAATAGGTCAATGCTATGCTAACTCCTCCCATAACCACATCAAAATTACAACTAAATTATAGAACAACTGTCCACAGACTAGCTGAACAGAACTCCTATAACTAAGGATGTAAAGAAGAAGCCATGTCAAAATTGGTAGAAGGGGCAGAGAAACAAAATGGGCTGGTTCCACACCCATGTGTGGTATTTAAAGATCAGGAAGACTATCTCAGCTGCAGAGATCCCCACTTAAAAGTGAAGTGTCCCAGACCCACACCAGGCTTCCTAGCCTGGAGTACCATTGCAGGGAAGAAGAATTCCACAGCAGCTGGCAGTGAAAATTAGTGGGGATTGTGCCCAGTGTGATGGAGTGCTACTGTAGATGGAAGTGTCCTCTTAAAAGGCCTGAGAACAGCCCTGGCCGGTTGGCTCAGCGGTAGAGCATCGGCCTGGCATGCGGGGGACTCGGGTTCGATTCCTGGCCAGGGCACAGAGGAGAAGCGTCCATTTGCTTCTCCACCCCCCCTCCTTCCTCTCTGTCTCTCTCTTCCCCTCCCGCAGCCAAGGCTCCACTGGAGCAAAGATGGCCCGGGCGCTGGGGATGGCTCCTTGGCCTCTGCCCCAGGTGCTAGAGTGGCTCTGGTCGTGGCAGAGCAACGCCCCAGAGGGGCAGAACATCGCCCCTTGGTGGGCAGAGCATCGCCCCTGGTGGGCGTGCCAGGTGGATCCTGGTCGGGCGCATGCGGGAGTCTGTCTGACTGTCTCTCCCCGTTTCCAGCTTCAGAAAAATACAAAAAAAAAAAAAAAAAAAAAAGGTCTGAGAACAGATTCACTGGCCTTGGGGCATGGTCTGAACCTCTTGCTAAGTGGCCCCAAGCCCAACACTAGTGGCAGCCAGCCTCAATTGATAGCATAGCTTCTCCAGGTGCCTCCAAGCCCAGCTCAGGGAGCTATCAATCACAGATCACTTTGTAGCTCCTACCAGGTGGCCCTGCACCACACACAGGCAGAGGCTGACCTAGGCCTGCCCTTGATCTCTTCTCCAGAGGCCCCAAACCCAACGCACCTGGTGACATTTACCTTATTACATTTTATGTTCTCCAAGCAAAAAGGGGGGGAAAATGACAACCTAATTAGAATGAAATGCTATCCATATCTTTCCAAAAAGAACATGCCTTCTCATTTTAATTTGGTTACATAAGAGTAAAAGCATTTATGTACTGAATAATTGCTAGTTCACTGTGCCATCAATAAAACAAAAACTTCTTTTTCATACTATCAGAGACATCTCATTAATGGAAATTTGCATCTGTCTTTTATTAACATTTCCACATTACTTATCATTTCCAGATGATAAGTAATTTTATGCTCCATTTTAAAAATACTTATATAGTTCCTAAACAACAAAAAAAGTTTATTATATACAGTTCCCCAAAGTAGCATTATAGTAGTTTGCCTAGTCAAACATGTATTCAAACTCACTTCCCCTCCATATGCACATAAAGCTGTAATTCTATTCTGCTGATTATGTTCTCTATTCTGCTAATAAAGTGCATTATTTAGACAATCTATATGAAGTCTACAGCATGCATTTGGACTTCAGTTTCTGACAATGGAGGTAGACTAGCTACTCTAAAAGCCTTCCTACTACAATACTACTAAAATATAAATAAAGCATGCTTTGATGTTTTCACAACAAGTAAGGAAAATCTACAAAGGTAAGAATTAAGCCAAAACAACAACAATGGTGGCAAGGAACTCTAACCAGGAAGCTGTTTAAGGCCTATGATTGACCTAAGTATCAACATCTATAGTGATGCTGAGATACAGCCAAAGCATTGGGCCTGCTATAAAATAGATTTAAATTTTTTGAATTAAAATGTAAATCCTGAGGAGGTTAAACCACCACCCTTACCAGGTAAATAGGTTCTGAGCTCCAACAGAAATAAATTAAATTCTCTCTGGAGAAAAAAATTCCTAAATAAGAACAACTTTATTCTCACCAATTTTTAAACTAAGATAGCTAGGATTTTTTTTTTTTTGGTATTTTTCTGAAGTGAGAAGTGGGGAGGCAGAGAGACAGACTCCCACAAGCATCCGACTGGGATCCACCGGCATGCCCACCATGGGGCGATGCTCAGCCCATCTGGGGCGTTGATGTGTCGCAACTGGAGCCTTTCTAGCGCCTGAGGTTGAGGCCGTGGAGCCATCCTCAGCACCTGGGCCAACTTTGCTCCAATGGAGTCTTGGTTGTGGGAGGGGAAGAGAGAGATAGAGAGAAAGTAGAGTGGGAAGGGTGGAGAAGCAGATGGGTTCTTCTCTTGTGCGCCCTCGCTGGAAATCGAACCTGGGACTTCCACACGCTGGACTGATGCTTTACCTCTGAACCACTGGCCAGGGCCAGCTAAGAAATTTTTTAATCACAGAAAACACACATATAAAACAGTATTACACGAGGGAGAGTTAGCAGACAATAATTTTAGATTCCCAAGAACTCGAGATAATAGAAAAATTATAAAATAATAAAAATAACTTTTTAAAAGTGAATAAGAAACTATTACAATTACAAGGCTGACTGGAAAAGAACCAAGTAAAATTCTAGAATAAAAATTTACAGTTAATGAATAGGTAACAAGATAGTCTGTCTCCTAGTTCAGAAATACAAGAAAATATGAAAAAAAAGTTTAAAAAAGGGAAAAATGAAAAACTATGCCTTTTAACTGTAGTCCAGAAGAAGGAGGTAATAAAGGACTTAGTGAGGCTAATGGTCTCTGTAGGAAAAGTATGAAATGTTTTAAAAAATTTATTAAATTTAATGCAGTGACATTGCTAAATCAGGGTACATATGTTAAGAAAAAACATCTCCAGATTATTTTGACATTTGATTGTGCTGTATAGCCCTTCCCCAGAGTCAAATTGTCTTCTGTCACCTTCTATCTGGTTTTCTTTGTGCCCCTCCCCTCCCCCAACCCCTCTCTCCTTCCTCGCCCCTCCCTCCTCCCCCCACCTTCCCCATCCCCATTGCCATCACATTCTTGTTCATGTCTCTGAGTCTCATTTTTATGTCCCATCTATCTATGGATTCATATAGTTCTTAGTTTTTTTCTGATTTACTTATTTCACTCCGAATAATGTTATCAAGGTCCATCCATGTTATTGTAAATGATCAAATGTCATAATTTCTTATGGCTGAGTAGTATTCCATACTATATATGTACCAAAGCTTTTTAATCCACTCGTCCTCTGACGGACACTTGGGCTGTTTCCAGATCTTCGCTATTGTGAACAATGCTGCCATAAACATGGAGGTGCATTTCTTCTTTTCAAACAGTGCTATGGTGTTCTTGGGGTATATTCCTAACAGTGGTATAGCTGGGTCAAAAGGCAGTTTGATTTTTAATTTTTTGAGGAATCTCCATACTGTTTTCCACAGTGGTTGCACCAGTCGGCATTCCCACCAGAAGTGCAAGAGGGTTCCCTTTTCTCCACATCCTCACCAGCATTTATTCTGTGTTGTTTTGTTGATGAGCGCCATTCTGGCTGGTGTGAGGTGATATCTCATTGTGGTTTTAATTTGCATTTTTCTAATGATTAGTGATGTTGAGCATTTTTTCATATGTCTATTGGCCATCTGTATGTCCTCTTTGGAGGAGTGTCTATTCATTTCTTTTGCCCATTTTTTGATTGGATTGTTTGTCTTCCTGGTATCAAGTTTTGCAAGTTCTTTATAAATTTTGGTTATTAACCCCTTATCAGACATATTGTCAAATATGTTCTCCCATTGTGTAGTTTGTCTTTTTATTCTGTTCTTGTTGTCTTTAGCTGTGCAAAAGCTTTTTAGTTTGATATAGTCCCATTTGTTTATCCTGTCTTTTATTTCACTTCCCTGTGGAGATAAATCAGCAAATATATTGCTCCGAGAGATGTCAGAGAGCTTGTACTGCCTATGTTTTCTTCTAATATGCCTATAGTTTTAAGGCTTACATTTAAGTCTTTTATCCATTTTGAGTTTATTTTTGTAAGTGGTATAAGCTGGTGATCTAGTTTCATTTTTTTGCAGGTAGCTGTCCAATTTTCCCAACACCATTTGTTAAAGAGGCTGTCTTTACTCCATTGTATTTCCTTACCTCCTTTGTCAAATATCAGTTGTCCATAGAGCTGTGGGTTTATTTCTAGGTTCTCTGTTCTGTTCCAATGATCTATATGCCTGTTCTTATGCCAGTACCAGGCTGTTTAGAGTACAATGGCCTTGTAGTATAACTTGATATCAGGAAGTGTGAAACTTTTTTGAAAGATATTTAAAAGACTTAAATAAGTGGAGCAATATATCATATGCATGGACTGGAAGAACCCTTATTTTAAATATCTACCAGGCCATAATCTAAAATTTATTTCTTAATGTGAATCATAGTATAAATTTAAAGACACTATTTTAGAAAAGGCATTGACTATGTACAACAGGAAAGATGTTCAGAACAGTATTATACATAAGCGAGAAAACAAACAACCAAAAAATGATGCATGAGAAGAGTATAAATAAACTGCAACTGTCACAGTGGAATATTATGAAAGAATGGAAAGAATAAAGTGCAACTATAGAAAACAACGTGGATGAACCTGAATAATACGTGAAGAAAAAATAAAATTCACAGTGAGTATATGATTTCACACTTAGGTGGGATATAAAACAGAGACTCATTGGCTTATATAATATTAAAATGGGTAAAAGGGGGAGGAGGTTGTCAGAGAGGAGGTTTTGGGGGGTAGTAAAGAGGGACAAATACAGTATATGGTGACATAAAATGATTTGACTTTAGGTGATGGATACACAACATAATCAAGAGTTCAAATGCTATAAAGATGTTTACCTGAAACCTACATACTCTTATTGATTAATGTCACCCTGTTAAATATAATTTTCTAAGTAAAATTTAAAACAGGTAAAAATATTCATAGTAAATAACATAATATTTGATATTTCTATAAGTCTCAAAAACAGAAAAACTAAGCAACATTTATTTACATTTAAATATGAGCCCTGGCCGGTTGGCTCAGCGGTAGAGCGTTGGCCTAGCGTGCGGAGGACCCGGGTTCAATTCCCGGCCAGAGCACACAGGAGAAGCACCCATTTGCTTCTCCACCCCTCCACCGCGTCTTCCTCTCTGTCTCTCTCTTCCCCTCCTGCAGCCAAGGCTCCATTGGAGCAAAGAAGGCCCAGGCACTGGGGATGGCTCTGTGGCCTCTGCCTCAGGCGCTAGAGTGGCTCTGGTCTCAACATGGCGACACCCAGGATGGGCAGAGCATCGCCCCCTGGTGGGCAGAGCGTCGCCCCATGGTGGGCGTGCCGGTGGATCCTGGTCGGGTGCATGCGGGAGTCTGTCTGACTGTCTCTCCCTGTTTCCAGCTTCAGAAAAAAAAAAAAAAATGTAACAGCAGTGTTCAAGACAGCCAAAAGGGATGATTGGCATAAAATTCATAGAAGTTCTGATAGGGAAGTTAGGCTATGAAATTGGGGAAGAACAGATAAATAATGTCAATATTATCAGTATTTAATAATTTTTAAATTTGATAGCTTATAATAAATATTAAATTTTATTTTAGTTCTAGGTTACATATATTACTTAATATCAAGCAAATATTATATGGAAATGTATTTGCACTTTACAAATATTTCTAAGATTGCTTGCTCAAATCTATCTTCATTTTGTGCAAAATTCCAGAAAGCTATTTATCCAGAGTCCTAAGTCACAACCAGTTAGGAGCAGAAGACTGAAAGGCAGAAGAACAAGTTCCAAAGAGGCTGGTGTGAACCAGTATCTCTACACTGAATAAATAGTAAAATGCTCTATAAAATATACGTTCAAGAGTCTAAAAATTATTGCTATTTGGCATAGAAGCTATTTAACATTGAATAAATGGGCCAGCACTGGCTAGAATTTAGTACCCCTGACGAGTATAATAGTGGGCAGCCCTGAGTCATCACAATCTGGAGGTGCTGTTAAATTGGCATGAAAGATGCAGTACGTTTCAGAAAACTCACCAATCAACTTGATAAGGGAAGTGTAGAGCATTTGGTGTCTCTGGAGGTGATGCCTCCTTCAAGTCTGCAGAGGGTAATACTGTCTGCTTTACTTTTTAGTTCACCTGCTTGGATCCTGAAGGCATTTGAGTTTTGAATCTCAGATTAACAACCTTTATACAGTTTGGTGTCAGGCTGCTGACCCTGATTTTCTGGTAAGAACAAACAAAAGAAGTCTGTGGGAAATGACCTGTTGTGGCGCAAAGGATAAAGCATCGCCTGGAAATGCTGAGGTTGCCAGTTCGAAACCCTGGGCTTGCCTGGTCAAGACACATATGGGAGTTGGTGCTTCCAGCTCCTCCCCCCTTCTCTCTCTCTGTTTCTCCTCTCTGTCTCTCCCTCTCCTCTCTAAAATGAATAAATTAAAAAAAATAAATAAACGTTAAAAAAAATCTTAAAAAAAAAAAAGGAAATGAGATTTCATAGGTGGACATAGGGAGACAGAGGGTGTTCCAGAAAAAGAAAACAGTGTGAGTAAAAGCAAAGTTGACATTCTTCATTCTCCACTCCTCATAGTCCTAATGACTTATTTCTTTGGGATGTTCTCTCTTAATGCCTCCTACAGCACCACATGGAGCCCGTGTTCATTCTCTTGGCAAAGTGAACATGCAGTATCTGTGGCACCTGTTACATCCCTTTGGGCAGACTTCCACAGTTTCTGCCCCTGCATTTACCCTGTCTCCTGGAGCGTCAAGTGTTATCCTAAACTGTATTCTGCCGCTGCAGTTCATCCAGGTTTGTTCTGTACTAATCGCCTGCGGTACCAATGTCACATTTTTAAATCCCTCCACTACACAACCAAAAAATTAATTAACTCAACAATTAATCGGGACCAATACAACACATCCTCTGCTTTCCATGTGATTAAAACCAGCTAGATAGTAAAAGAAGAGTAGTTAAATTATTCAATTAAAAGAAACCACCCCAAATTATGAATGACTCATTTATTATTAATTCTCTCAGTAGAATTAATATTGGAGACTATTTTTGAGTATCCTTTTCAGCAACAATGGGCAACAGTGCATTTTATCACTGAGATAATAAAAATATTAAATGTTTTAATTGTTTTATATAATGTTAATCATGTAAGAGTTATAAACACAATAGTCAAAAAATAGTATAACACACCATATTTATACAGGTATATTTAGTATTTTCTTCATGTGGTAAAAAATGTACCAATGATTTTGAATCAGGGGATTCCAATCTCAGTTCTTGCTTTGCCATTAAATAGATCAGTATCCATAGCTTTCTTTGCCTTTGTTTTCTATTTATTACTTTGTTTTCCATCACTAAACAGAAATGCAGGATAATAGTGTTTAAGTAGATATACAGCAGGATTTGACTCCCTTTTCTGTCACATACAAGCTGAAGGTTGTACCATATGTACAGCTCAGCCTTCTCATTCAGAAAATGGGAGTAATGTTAATATTAAAGAATTCTTCAGATGGTTGAAATATTTACAAAGTCCTTAGCTAGATATGTCCCAATTATCTTTTATTTACTAAGGATAAATAAATACTGAGCACAAATAAATAAATACAAGGAAACATTTGTATTTTTAAAATTTCTAGTGCTTCTTTCAGTTTGCTTATACATATATGTAGATGTCTGATTTCCCCTATTTTTTATAATAGTGTCTCTAAATCTTCTCTAAGACATAGATACAAAATAGTAAACTTGTATAAAACATAATCTAGAAACATGACACTGGAGTTGATAAGAATTCAATACTCATATTTTAAAATAGAAATTGTCTCTATTCTAAATCCCTTCAGATCTAGCCTGCTTTATTTGGGGCTGAGTTACATATTCAATGGCCAGGAAAAATGCTTCCTCTAAGATGAGTAGGATGAGCCTTACTCCTAAAAACCTTTGAGTGATTTTGCAATATAATTATGGCATGTAAATAACAGTGGATGTTGACTACTTTGGTTTTGAAAGTGTTTCCATAATTTTCGTGCCATAAAGCAATAATTGAGATATTTTACATAACTGATTTTCTAACAAAAGTTCTTAGAGTCCAAGAGAGTTGCTTCTGTAGGGGTGCTTAGATTGCTTTCATATTTTCTGAGTTTCATATATATATATAATATATATATAATATTTATAATATGTATATAATTTTCATATATGATTTTATGACCAGTATAGCTGGCTACTAAGTGGAAGGACATAGTTCCTTACTTATCCTGGAAAAAGAAGGAATTGAGCATAGCGTACACATTTGAGAAGGGCAAGCTTCCGGGGGGCCTATTAGGGAGTTCACATCAAGATTCCAAATTTCCTAATAGAAGCTGGAGTGATGGGATGATGTTCGGAGGAACAGCTTTCGGTTTGGGTGTGGTGGGTGTGCTAGGAGATAATTCAGAGGCATGAAACGTGGTGATAGGGGGCCAGGGATAGTAATCTTAGAAGGTGAAAACATATCTCAGTCACTGTGTAAACAGAAAGGAGGAGAACTGAAGTTAATGAACCAGAATTGGTTGCAGCCAATATTCAGACATTGCCGAAATCCCCAGGTCCTTTCTACAAATTTGCCCACTCTTCCTTCTGCTACTTTTGACTCTTCCACATTGATAAAATTTACATCTGTATATTGGAATCAAAACTGGGCTCTTTGTATTTCTCTAAATGCTGCACAACATAATCCCTTTTTGTTTGTGCATAGTCCATAAAGAAGTCAATATAGCTCTGTAATTTATTGAGATTTATATGTATGACTTGCATTGTTTTATACTTTATTTATTTATTTATTTTTGTATTTTTCTGAAGTTGGAAACAGGGAGGCAGTCAACAGACTCCCGCATGCGCCCGACCGGGATCCACCTGGTATGCCCACCAGAGGGCGATGCTCTGCTCATCTGGGGCGTCGCTCTGTTGCAATCAGAGCCATTCTAGCACCTGAGGCAGAGGCCTCAGCACCCGGGCCAACTTTGCTCCAATGGAGCCTTTGCTGTGGGAGGGAAAGAGAGAGACAGAGAGGAAGGAAACGGGGAGGGGTGGAGAAGCAGATGGGCGCTTCTCCTGTGTGCCCTGGCCGGAAATCAAACCTGGGACTCCTGCACGCCAGGCCGACCCTCTACCACTGAGCCAACCAGCCAGGGCTTTTTATACTTTAAATTCATATACCCATTCAACAAATATTTTTCAACCTACGATGGTCCACACACTGTTGTTAGAACTAAGAAAAAAAAATTTATAGAACACAGCCTTTGTATTCATGAAGGTTTACAAACTAAGGAGGTGATCACAGTATAATGATATTAATAAATGGGTGGATACTATGCATAAAAATGTAAATTTAGAACTATAAAAATAAAAATTATTTCAAATTAACTTTTGAAGGCCTCAGAAGCATTGTCAGAGAAGGAATGCCAAGGAGACCTAAGAAAGAATGGGTGATCTAAGAAGAGAATAAGAAAATCAGTCCAAATGGAGGGAAGAACACAGGCAAAGGTCATTTCTTTTGCCCAGGCAAAGCTTCAGAAGGAGCTCGAGAACAAACTGGTGCAACATTATGAAAGGATTCAGGAGCCACACGGAAGACCTCTAAGCTCAATCAGCTCTAAGTCAGCAGTCATCTGTGATCATTTCTGTCCTATTTACTGGCTCAGCTAAAATTTATCTTCCTTCAGGAAACTGTATCTATGCCTTGAAACCATGAGGGCCCATGATACAGGGAAAGGTGAAAAAGACTTGTACTTTAGTATATAGATAGTGAATAGGCATTGATGGTTTTGAAGCAGATCTTGACTTTGACGAGCTATTTTGTGAAGCATGGCCAGATGAAATAGCGCAAGACTGGATGTAAGAGGAGGAAACATTATGGAACCTTATTTAGAGCCAGACTATGTCCTAAGTGCTTCATGGACTTTATATCTCTTAATTATCACAGCTCTCTAAAGTAGATCCCAACACTCTTTTCATGTAATTTAGACACTGAGGTTCTGACTACTTAAGAAAATGCCTAAGATCACACAGTGTATGAGTGGAAGAGCCAGGATGCAAACCCTGGAATTCTGATTCTACATGTTATACCCTTAACTACTATGATCTACTACCTCTAATAAATTAGGTAGTGACTAGAATTAAGATACCTTTCATTTAGTGGTGGAGGTGCTAAAAGAAAAAAGTACACGGGAAGAGAAAAGCAGCAACAAATCTGCACTAAAGTGATAGAGAACATGGTATATTTAACTTTCAACTTGACCCAACATCCATATGCTTTTATACTAAATACAGTATTAACTAAACCTAAAGTGCTGTGTGAGGTTTCAAGTCAAGAAGAACAGACTGAAAGCACAGAGATGAGTAGCAACATGCAGGGGTACTATGGGATTTTGACAGTGCTGGGGCACATGGTAAACAACAGGCTGACAAGGTCTGGGGCAGTAGAACTACACAGTGCTCGAACGCCCTGCTACCCAACTGCATTCATAGGAAATGGTGTAATAACATTGGGCCAATCAGTCCCCATTATACTTCCACCTCCACCCTCAGATGTCTGCTATCAACATCTGTCTTCTGGTATAAAGTGGTGTATCTGTCCTTTTTCATGGCTCTGTTAGAGAGGTAAGTGACATTCTCAAAAATGGTTCTTGTATATATATTCCCTGAAAAAAATTAATACACTTTTGACAATGTCTGCTTATTGCTTTTATACTTGAAAACAATGTGTCTGCAAATAATACTGCAGTATCACACTTTTCTTTCAACATCTGCAGATACTATTATTCTCAAGGAATAAATATTGCTTTATGGATGTGTAAAGTCAGCTTAGTGTTTAGTACTTATAAGTGACTTGTTTCCCTTACAGCACCTACAGAATTTATTTGTTTGCTTTATCAATTAAGAGAATAAAAAATTAAACGGGAGTTTTTAATTTCTACAAATCATCTTCTATCATTTTCTTTTTCCTGGAAAATAATGGATATCCTCTTCATTTGTGGTTTCAATTCTTTAACCCTGGGGTTAATTTATGGTATTATGTCTTGCATAACTGATTTATTTGTTAACATCTTTATAGTTATGCTGTAATATTTGGCCTTATCTATGTCTTGTATTTAATTATATATTAATCTCTTCCCTTTATACTTCCCTATAAAATAATCTATATATCAGATATTCAATTTTAAGCTTTATCCTGTATTGTTATCTAATTAATTTATTTATTGTTTAATCTTTCTTCAGACTTTTTTTGTCCTCAGCTCTACATTTTCCATTCTTATTTCTGTACACTGAGTTGCCATCTTGCTTAGCTTCTGTTTTATTGACACTAGTTGCCTAAACCTAAACCTAATTATAGAATTCCCATGTAATTGTTCTTTTATTCCTTGGGTCATGTTTCATTTACGGCTTAAGTATTTATTTTTTTATTTCATTCTACTTTATTTTATTCAATAATTTACATAATTGCTGTGTCCTTTTCTCTTATTACTCTTGTCTAATTACTTTTGTTTTTGTTTTTTGCCTACACTACTCTACTGGAGGTAAATTTACTCTGATACCTCTGTTTTTGTCTCAGTGCGGTAGCTGAAAAATTCACTCTTCCCCAGTCTCCCTCAAAAACATGTCCACCTATTCCCCAATCCAGTGTTAAGTAGCAAAAAAGCCTTCAGAGGCAAAACTAAGGATTTTATATTGGCAAGATTATTCTGGATTATGAGTGTGGGTCAATGACATTAATAAGAGTCCATATGACATTAAGATAGGCACCTGACAGAGCGAAAATGTAACACTGGGAGCAGATGTTGCAGTAATATGTGTTAAAGATGCAGGAAGACAACAAGAGCCAAGGAATGCAGGCAGCCTCTTGCACCTTGAAAGGGCAAGGGAACAGAGTCTCTCCTAGAGTTCCAGATGGAACCAATCCTGCTGATGCCTTGGTCTGGGGTATTAAAACCCAGATTGAAATCCTGACCTACAGAACTATATGATAATACATTTTTATTTTAAGCCACAAAGTTAGTGGTAATTTGTTATAGAAGCAATAGGATATTAAAACAGTAAAAGATCTTTAGAACAATTCTTTCTCTCAGACTTAGACATAATATGAGCTATTAAATATTGGGAGAGATTATTCTACTTTTTTATTGTTTAAAAATTATTAATTATTGATTTATTAATTCTTGTTAGTTAATTTTCTGGTTAAAAAAACCACTTTAGGCTATTTTATGAAATTTTTTTTTTTAATTTCTGGTCAACGCTTCCTTCTTGATACTCCTCCATATAAAAATATTTTTTAATTGGCTTGACTGCTATATTTGAAAATTGAATCTAAAATATGTATTAAAATGCTTATCGATTCACCTCAATTTGGAAACTAAACAAAATTAACATCTCAACTCCCCATTGGTATAAATTGTGCTATACGTATAATCATTGCACAGATACCTTTAAGGAACGAGATTGCAAGGTCAGAGTTTATATGCTTAATTAATTTAAAAATGTTAGTAGTTGTTCAACAACAATTGTTCAGGTCAATACTTCACTTTAGGTCAACTTTATTTAAACTTGTATTTAATTTTTGTTTTGACTTTTCCCTGATAGCTGGCAAGCTAAAATTCCTTGATAAACATGTGCACCATTTAATGGCTGTGAGATGTTTAGTTCAGGTATGTGGGGTAACACAGAAAGGCTGGGCCTCTGAGGGTAAGGGATGCAGAAGAGGCTAAGTCAGGGCCCAGTTGTTTGGAAATAAATCAAAAAGCCCCTGAGGGAGGAGGCATACTCAGTGTGGGGTAGGATGTAGAATGAAGCCAACTACACAGAGTTCAGACCCTGTACAGAGCTCAGCTATTTCCAGAAGATGGAGATGGGGCCTAGAACTGAAGCCTGGAAATTGAGACCTTGTGGACTGACCAGAACAGGATTCAAGACAAAGGCCATGGACTTCCCCTTTCCCAATCCCCTGGGGAAGTGATAAGGGTAACACAAAAGACAATAGCTTGTTGTAAAGTAGTATATAAGACTTGGAAATAGTGATGGGATATTCCATAAATTTAGAGTTGTAAGATTTACAAGGTATTTATAAATCCACATGTAAACACCAATATACATAGACCTCACATATAAGTTATGCTGTATGTAAGTTAAATATTACTACCAATATGATAAAAAATATTTAATATTTTACATAACACAGGCATGGTTTTCAGATAATGCTCAGCCTCTCTGTTGAGGTGATTTAGAAGTGTGGTTAACCTAGACAAATAAAATAATTTCCCTGCTTGAATCTGAATCATAGACTCTCTCGTTTTGATAGCAAGAAAATGATTTTTAAAAATTTCAGAGCATTACAAAGTTTCTATTGGATAAATGGAGTCATTCTAGTCATTGGGAGTGACAGTGGTTCTGTAGTCCTGTGAATATTAGCTGGCTAGAGTTCATAACATTATACCAAGCCATAGAATACTGCTGATGGGCCAGTGATGTCATGCCGAGGTCACGGAACACTGCTGACGCCGTAGCAATAACAGTCCTGGTCTGTGCTTAGCACTGGTCAGAACAGTGAGTTGGTGAGGAGACAGCACTCTCAAGTGACTTGTTATTGATTGTAATTTGTGTATATTGACGGTACTTGTTGTATTTTAATTCATTGTCAACATCATCTACTGATACTCTGAGAGTAGAGTTAGTGGAAGAAAGATACCTACTTTGAAGAACTCTTTAAAGAGTTGAACCATGAAGCCTAAACGAAAAAGGAGACATCTGGACAGCAGCTATTCCATCAAATCTGTGAAAGTGTCAAGAGGTAGGCGTTAAACTCACTCTCTTGGCATGGGGTAGCCAGGGACTGCTTTCTAAGGGGATATAATTCCTTGTTCTCAGGAAAGAGACAGAGAGAGAGGGAGCAAAGGAGGTAGAGAAGGGGAAAAAAGGAGAGAGGAAGGGAGAGGGAGAGGAGGGAGAGAGGGAGATGTGTGCATGCTGGTCTTTTTGAGGACCCAGGTAGTCTGAGAGTAGAGAAAACTCAGTGGCTGGGTCCTTGTCTCTGTGGCTTAGGACTTGTGCTACCTGTACCGTGTCACTCTGGGTTATACTGTCATAGACATAATGGTTGGTTAGTGTAATATTTATGAGAAAATGTATTTGGCTTTATTTGATGTCTGCCTTAGGGCATTAGTTAATTATGTTGTGACTAGTTTTCCAATACTATTTTGTCTTATTAAGAAGAAACTCTGTCTCATAAAGGTCAGCAAAAATTGACAAAACAAAACAAAACTAAACTTTGAACACTTAAATCTAGTTGTGTACAGATGAGAATATAATGATAAAAATTTCTTTTACTCAGGAGTAAAAACGAATTGTTTTGTTCTAGAATGTGAATATGTAAAGGTGAGGCCCTGTGTGAAATACAGAATAATGGGATACACACATCACACACACAAACACAATACAACCCTTAAGTGAAAAACAGAAAGAGTTTGGTTGCTATGGAGATAAAAAGTAACCAATTAACTGCTAAGAGGAAGAGCCACTGCTCAGTGGTGGGAGGGGACAGAATGGAGTCAACCCCGTAGTTCCAAATGGTGGCTCACATTAGTAAAAAGAACCGACTTTTCCTACTTGTTTGAGATTTCTGAATCCTCCAGTGGACCTTGGAAGAAGGCTGTCTTCATTTCATTTAAAATATACTGTGCATATTTATAGATGTTATTGAATATAAACTATGAGACAAAATGACAAACATTCCCACCTAGTCCACTACACACACATACAGAGCATAAATAAGCCAGGAGAAGAAAGGCACTGATACCTGACAAAATTGTGTACTAATTGGGGATCAAGTCCAGTTATTTGCATTTCAAGAACACATTATACCTCTAATTCATTAAAGTACATTAGGCTGTAGCTACAAGTACATAAATGAATTCATTTCTTATTTACATAAGAAATCAGCATATTAGTAACAACCACTAAGGCCAGACTCCTCACAGATAATTCATGGGCCTGAGTCGAAGCAAACTATGTTATCATTAAATGCAGCTTTGCAAAAAGACACAGAGTTATAGCATCCCAGTGATCTAGGAAAGGGGAACTTTGAGGGGCAAATAAGAAGTTGGTGTGAATATGTCTGAAAGAGGAAAATGGCATTTCCATTCATTTTCCAATATAGAAACGTAATCATATTGTCAGAACTACCTGCAAGGAAAGCTAAACATAAAATATAGTTGGTATGTTTAGGTAGAAAGGAGACTGCAGTGTTTGTCCATTAATAAAAAAACCTCCTTAGTGGAAACCCGGTCACCCAAGATATACACTGACATAGTATATATTATTGTTCATTTAAAATTTTATCGAAACCCTTTTTCATATCCATGAAGATGGAAACTAATTGTATTTACTGAACATATTACACAGTGGGTTCCTATTATTAAAAGAACAGGTAAATAAACAAATAAGAAACATGAACCATATCCCTATTGTTGTTATTTATTTCTCAACATTTTTCAAATGAGATGATTTGCAGCACATACAGCAGTAGGCCTAACTCAATGCAAGAAAGCATAGGTAGCTTCTTCTTCATCATCAGATTTCTTATCTAGCATCTCTTCTAAAGATAAGGTAACTCATGATGTTAAGGAGTAATTTCTGAATAGGATATAAAGGGAGGTGGGATCTAGACAGAACCTAGAGATGAGCTGAGTCTGCCCAGCAGTCGGTACAAGGCTGCCCAGGACAAAAGAACCTCATATGCTTCTGCATCTTCTTCCATGTGATCAGCAGTGAAAGCAATAAATTCCAAGGGAAACACACTTAAGGGACTGGAGCATGCCAAGGAGGTCAGAGAAGAAGTATTATACTTATGAAATAATGGGAGAGAGACTAAAAGGGATGAAAGTTTTATGAAAGAAATTTGGAGAATATGTGACTATGAGAAAAACAAGGGCATGGTATATGACCCGGAAGGTATGAACGCACTAATAAAAAGAATTTAATAGTACTAGGAGCCTGGAGAACAGAACTTTAGGTAGAACCCAGAGATACCTAGTCAAAAACAAATCACATTCAATATATATATAGGCAATTTTTACATTCACATTCGTCCCTCATCGGACCCATCGGCACCCATGATTCCTCATCATCCATTTCTGTATATTCTGCTACATGCACCTAAATTCTCCAAGTATAATTTTCTCTTAACGTACAAAGAATTATTATTTATTTCACTCCTAAAAACCTTCATTGGTTATTCCTGTTTTTATATGTTATAGAAATAAATGGACAGAATATATATTTTGCATCTATTCCTCTCATTTGTCTATATATTTGTGTATCTTCTTTCATGTGATCAGCAGTAGTAGCAAAATTTCCAAGGGGAAAACACTATAGGACTGGAGAAGGCCCCAGGAGATCATAGGAGAACAGTGTTATGTGTGTGGAAATAGTGGGTGCGGGATTAAGGGGATGAGAGTTTCAATAGAGAAACATGGAAGAATATGTTAGTAGGAGTCAAACTAGGACATCTGGTTAAATGACCAGATAGATGTGAAAGCACCAATGACTTTAAAAAGAGCCCAAGGTGGAAGGGTCCTAAAGCACAGAACTTGAGGTAGAATACAAGATACACCATCGCAGACCCACTTTTATTGCTGGTAGACCACCTCCCTTTCAGGCATGGTTTTAAGTTTCCAATGATCTCTAATGACCTGCCGAGATAGCACAGGCAAGATAAGTAATCCCACGAACACTGAGGATACACAAATACATTTCTAGTTTGAGTTTGTTTATATTTTTAGTAAATGATCTTAATATGGGAAAGTCATGTGTGGTACTGATGAATGACATCTAATGTCCACTAAAAAAGCATTTTTTTTTTTGTATTTGTCTGAAGTTGGAAACGGGGAGAGACAGTCAGACAGACTCCCGCATGCGCCCGACCAGGATCCACCCGGCACGCCCACCAGGTGTGACGCTCTGTCCACCAGGGGGCGATGCTCTGCCCCTCCGGGGCATCGCTCTGCCAGGACCAGAGCCACTCTAGCGCCTGTGCAGAGACCAAAGAGCCATCCCTAGTGCCCGGGCCATCTTTGCTCCAATGGAGCCTCGCTGCGGGAGGGGAAGAGAGAAACAGACAGGAAGGAAAGAGGGAGGGGTGGAGAAGCAGATGGGCGAATCTCCTGTGTGCCCTGGATGGGAATCGAACCCGGGACCCCTTCACGCTAGGCCGATGCTCTACCACTGAGCCTACCGGCCAGGGCCTCATAAAACATTTTTTGAATTGAAACAAACCCTAGAAAATCTCACATCTTACCAATCCTTTTTGACTCCAATCCTCATAACATAAATCAGTTGTAAAGACTGCAACATCCGATGAGACACAAAGAGAAAACTTGTTATTCTTAGAAGACCTAACGGGAGACTATTCTGCAACCACGCGTCACCATCTTGCTGAGGATGGTAAGGACCATACACGGGTGGGATGTGAGCATGGACAGGAGATGCTGCTGAGCTGCCCAACCCAGTCTCCACTGACTTCACTGTCCACTCACACAGAGGAAAGGACTACAGGCTCACAAACCAGTACCAAAGCTTCTGCTGAGAGACACACAAGGAGAGGAACTTTAAGTACAGGGCAAGGTGCCTCAGCACAAATTCCAAGATAGGAACACGATGACAGTGGGGGGTGACATGGTGGGCTGTGGTGATATGTGAGTGGGAGTGGAATCAGAACCTGCACCCACAGTTCAGCACAACCACACATCCTCACATAGTCTCTCACACCAGCCCTCCTTCCACCAGGCATGATCCCCTCTCTCCTCTGCTTCACCTTTCCTGCCAAATACACAGCCTTCACCCCTGTCCACCTTCCTCCTTCTCCAGGAGTGCCACATAGCTACACCCTTACCACATTTCTTCACAAAACCATTTTGAGAGTCACCCACTGACAACTAATTCCATATATAACTCTAATCCTCTCACACAGATAATCAGTTCTAAATCACTCATATTGAACCAACTATAGATTACTCCCCTGACTTCAAGATAATGAACTTCCATCCATTCTAGTTTAATCCACACATCCTACAAGCCTCGAAGCAAGAGACCTTCATACGGATGCACTCCTGAGTTCTACAAAACGAGCCCTAAATCAGAGTCTTACCATCTCACTTGAGAGCAGGCCCCACTCCTGCACTGCTCACATGTGCTGTCACACCACTAACCAACATGCAATCAGTCATTAAGCATCCCCATTCAGCAACTTCACCAGATATGTCCCAGAATATGGACACCTCCACTAGAATATACCTCTCTCTTTATATATCTACATCAATGTAAGTATCAATATAAAAATGTAGATAAGTGTGTAGCAGTTAGTGTTCAAGTAAACTTTCACCACAAATCACCAAAATGTATAGTTTTTTCTTAGGACATTGAGTTGATATCCCATTTTAAGTTTCTGCATAATTTCAGATATGGTATTAGTTTTTGTTAAATTGTATACTTCTTCAAAAATATCACATACAAAATTCCTAATCTCATAAACATTCACCAAATACAAATTTTCATACCAGTTTATATTTCAGTGTAAATAAAATTTTAAATTGGAATGTCAACTAAATTTCCATCTGAGCAAGTGTCATGTGAGGTAATAATGCCTAGCATACATGGCGATTCCATATGTATTCTTTCAATTGAAAAAATAACAAAAAATGTCTCATAACAATGTTCTTTATGTATTCCATTCCCCAGAATTTCAGTCAGTTGTGGAGGCTACAGCACGTGGTCCCATAGGACGTGAATACCCATTACCCTCAGAAGTGTTAATGGAGGACTTCTTTGTATGCACGCGTCCCCATACTGATGCGGATGGTAAGGAGTGTGCACAGATGTGATCTGAGCTTGTTTGGACAAGAGATGCCACTGAGCTGCTCACACACAGGAAAGGGCTACAGGGCAGATGATTAGTATTAAAGCTTCTGCAGAGGGACACATAGGAAGTGTGTCTGCAAGGTTGGGTCAAGGTGGCTCAGCACAGATTACCAACACGGGAACACTGGGACAGCTGTGGGTATCAAAGTGGACAGTGCTGATATGTGAGTGGGAGTGTAAACAGAACCTGCCCTCTCCTATGAGCACAAACTCACATACTCACACACAATCACACATCTCTCCTCTTTAACCATGATGGGCACCATTTCAGCTCCTCTTCCCTTTTTCCCAAATACACAAGTATCCATTCTCCACATCATTTTTCTTATCGAGTAGCATCACATAGGTACACCCTTACCTTCATTATTCACAGTTATTTTCAGACTCATCCATTTACAATTAACACCATAAATAATTCACATTCCCTCACACAGATAATCTGTCCTCTCATTAATTATGAAACCAAAACATACAACACAAACATACACACAAGTACATGCCCTGATGGAAATGAACTTCCTTTAGCTGTATATCTAATCCTTATGCCCCGCTAGCCATGGAGGCTCAGACCTTAGTAGAGATGCTCATTTGAGTGCTACAGACCGTCCACTTCACTCTCCCTCTTACCACGTCACTCTGAGAACACGTCTCACTACTGCACTGCTCACTTGTGCTGTCACAACAATAACAAATATGCACAACTCATTCACAATCTGCTTTTCCAACATTAAAAACCTAATGAGGTATGTCCTTGAGCGCACACATGCCCTAGAAGATACATACATGTATATCCTCGTTCCCACAGAGTTATGCCATGTAAGGAACTCAAGTAATCATACCATAAAAAGTTCTAAAAAACCACATACAAAGGAATTTCACTCCACAAAGTCACACAGGTCATGGCCTTCTTAACTACTAAAGACTGCACACACAGATTCTACTTTTCTTCTAATTTCCGTTCCTAGAAATCCGCTATTACATTGAAACATTTCATATAGTAGTATCCCCTTTTTTCCCTTATCCCCATCAATTACCAAAGGCAAGAGCATGGAGGGACACATAGGAGAATTGTACGGTGATGCTATAAGTGGCTCATGTCATTGCCATGCACTTTCAGTGGTAGAAACACATCAAATGAAAAAACTACCTGCATGGAAAGCTAATAAATACAATACACTTATTTCTTTAGGAAGAAATAAGACACCACTGTCTAATCCGTTGACAAATAAGCATCTTAATACAAACCCAGTCACCAATAACAAACACTGACAATATGAATACCGCTGTGCATTTTAAAGTTCTAAAGAACTATATACAACCAGTCTGTGAAGATGAAGGCCCTCTGTGTTCAATCAACATGTCCCATAGCAGCCTGATAGTGTTTGCTCCATGAACAGATAAATACACATATAGAGTATGGACTCCATCCTGATTATTATTATTTAATTTCTCAGCAGAGCTAAATTTACAAGAAGATGCTTTACATACTAGTCAGCAGTCAGTGACCCCCCAAAACTCAGAAATTTCACAGACTTTTGCCTTCTTCAGATTACTTCATCTATATTTCCTCTAAAGTTGAGCTAACAGGTTCTGGCAAGGAGGAACTATGGAAGAGTATGCAAAGGGAGGTTGGGATCTAGACAGAGTGCAGGGACAGGCTGAGTGATTCTGTCCATGAGTCGGTATAAGGCTACCCCAAATGAAAAGAACCTCAGAATACTTCTGCATCTTCCTTCATGTAATCAGCAGTGGAAGCAAAATTTCTAAGGGGAGACCACTAAGAGGACTGGAGAAGGCCCTAGGAGATCAGAGGAGAACAGTGTTATATGTGTGGAAATAAGGGATGCGGCCTTTACCGGGCGGTGGTGCAGTGGATAGAGCATCGGACTGGGTTGCAGAAGACCCAGCTTCGAGACCTTGAGGTAGCCAGCTGGAACGCCACTCATCTGGTTTGAGTAAAGCTCACCAGCTTGAACCCAAGGTCGCTGGCTCAGGCAAGGGGTTACTCGGTCTGCTGAAGGCCCACGGTCAAGGCACGTATGAGAAAGCAATCAATGAACAATTGAGGTTTCGCAATGCGCAACGAAAAATAATGATTGATGCTTCTCATCTCTCCGTTCCTGTTTGTCTGTCCTTGTCTATCCCCCTTTCTCTCTCTCTGTCTCTACAAAAATGAATAAATAAAAATATGGGTGAAGGACTAAGAGGATGAGAGTTTTAATAGAAAAACATGAAAGAATATATTAATATGAGTCTAACAAACACATGTTACATTACCAAGAATATGGACAAACACTAATGACTTTAAAAAAGACCCAGCGTGGTTGGTCCTAAAGCACAGCACTTGAGGTTGTGTAGAAGGTATCCTGTCGTAGACTCAACTTTTAGTGCCGGTGAACTACCTTTCAGGCATGGTTCTAACTTTCTGATGATCTCTATAGCCCTGCCGAGATAACACAGACAAGTAATCCTACTGACATCCAGGATACAGAATATTTAAAAGGCTGTATTTATATTTTGAGTAAATAAACTTGCATATGGAAAGTAACCTTAATTTCTATGAGAGCAAGTGTCATGTATTACTGACGACTGACATATAATGTCCACTCCACATGTACTTCTTGAATTGACACAAACTTTATAAAATGTCTCATTTTAATATTCTTTTTTCACTTTATTCCACATAATGTGAATCAGTTGTGGAGATCCAAGAACCTGGTAAGAGAACTGGAAAGAACTCTCTGTCCTCAGAAGATTTCATGGAGGACTACGATCCATCAGTGCGTCCCCGTCCTGATGAGGATGGTAAGGAACACACACAGGTGGGATCTGAGCTTGGACAAGAGATGCTGCTGAGCTGCTCAGCCCAGTCTCCACTGACCTCACTGTCCCCTCACAGACAGGAAAGGGCTACAGCCCAGACAGACAAGTAATAAAAGAGGGACATAAAGGGCGTGTGACTTCAAGGACAGGTTGAGACGCCTCAGCACAAATTTCCCACAGAGGATCACTGAGACAGCTATGGGTGATGGTATTAGACTGTCATGATGTGAGTGGAGTGTCGCTAGAGTTTAATCAGAACCTACCTCTTTAGATGAGCACAACCACACATCCTCACACACTCTCTCACACCAGCCCTCCTTCCACCAGGCATAATCCCATTTCTCCTCTGCTCCACCTTTCCTCCCATATACACAGCCTTCATCCCCCGTCCACCTTCTTCCTCCTCCAGGAGTCCCACATAGCTACACCCTTACCACATTTCTTCACAAAACCATTTTGAGAGTCACCCACTGACAACTAATTCCATATATAATTCTAATCCTCTCACACAGGTAATCAGTTCTAAATCACTTATATTGAGCCAACTATAGATTACTCCCCTGACTTCATGAAAATGAACTTCCATCCATTGTTGTTTAATCCACACATCCTACAAGCCTCGAGGGAACAGACCTTCATACAGATGCACTCCTGAGTTCTACAAAAAACGACCCCTAACAATCAAAGTCTTACCATCTTACTTGAAAACAGGCCCCACTCCTGCACTGCTCACATGTGCTGTCACACCACTACCCAACATGCAAACAGTCATTAAGCATCCCCATTCAGCAACTTCACCAAATAGGTCCCAGAATGTAGACAGCTCCACTAGAACATACCTCTCTCTCTATATATCTACATCAATATAAATATCAATATAAAAGTGTAGACATGTGTTTAGTAGTTAGTGTTCAAATAAATTTTTACAACAAATCCCCAAAATGTACAGTTTTTTATTAGGACATTGAGTTGATATCCCATTTTTTAGTTCCTGCATACTGCATACTGTCTTTCAGATATGGTTTTAGTTTTTGTTAACTTGTATACATCTCCAGAAATATCACATACAAAATTCCTAATCTCATACATATTCACCAAATACAAATTTTCATACCAGTTTATATTTCAGTGTAAACAAAATTTTAAATCGGAATGTCAACTAAACTTCCATCAGAGCAAGTGTCATGTGAGGTAATAATGCCTAGAATACATGGCGATTCCATATGTATTCTTTCAATTGAAAAAATAACAAAAAATGTCTCATAACAATGTTCTTTATGTATTCCATTTCCCAGAACTCCAGTCAGTTGTGGAGGCTCCAGCTCGTGGTCCCTCACAGGACGTGAATACCCATTACCCTCAGAAGTGTTAATGGAGGACTTCTTTGTATGCCCGCGTCCCCATACTGATATGGATGGAAGGAGTGTGCACAAATGTGATCTGAGCGTGTTGGACAAGACATGCCACTGAACTGCTCAGCCCAGTCTCTGCTGAATTCACTGTCCCCTCACACACAGGAAAGGGCTACAGGGCAGATGATTAGTACTAAAGCTTCTGCAGAGAAACATATAGGAAGTGTGTCTGCAAGGTTGGGGCAAAGTGGCTCAGCACAGATTTCCAACACGGGAACACTGGGACAGATGTGGGTATTAAAGAGGACTTTTCTGATATGTGAGTGGGAGTGTAAACAGAACCTGCCCTCTCCTATGAGCACAAACTCACATACTCACACACACTCACACATCTCTCCTCCTTAACCATAATGGGCACCATTTCAGCTCCTCTTTCCTTTCTCCCAAATACACAAGTATCCATTCCCCACATCATTTTTCTTATCGAGTAGCATCACATAGGTACACCCTTACCTTCATTATTCACAATTATTTTCAGACTCACCCATTTACAATTAACTCCATAAATAAGTCACATTCTCTCAAATAAAAAAATCTGTCTGCTCATTAAAAATCAAACCAAAACACACACACACACACAAACACACACAAGTACATGCCCTGATGGAAATAAAATTCCATCTGTTGCATATCTAATCCATACGCCCTTCTAGCCACTGATCCTCAGACTTTCGTAGAGATGCTCATTTCAGAGCTACACACTGTCCACTTCACTCTCCCTCTTACCACGTCACTCTGAGAACACGTCTCACTACTGCACTGCTCACAAGTGCTGTCACAACAATAACAACTATGCACAACTCATTCACAATCTGCTTTTCCAACATTAAAAGCAAAACCTAACGAGGTATGTCCTTGAGCATACACACTCCCTAGAAGATACATACATGCTATTTCCTTGTTCCCACAAAGTTATGCCATGTAAGGAACTCAAGTAATCATACCATACAAAATTTCGGAAAAGCCATATACAAAGGAAGTTCACTCCACAAAGTCACACAGGGCATGGCCTTCTTTACTACTAAAGACTCCACACACAGATTCTACTTTTATTCTAATTCCCTTTCCTAGAAATCCAGTATTACATTGAAATGTTTCATGCAGTAGAATCCCTGATATTCCTGTATCCTCATCAATTACCAAAGGCAAGAGCATGGAGGGACACATAGGAGAATTTTACGGTGATGCTACAAGTGGCTCATGTCATTGTCATGCACTTTCAGTGGTAGAAACACAATCAAATGGTAAAAACTACCTGCATGGAAAGCTAATAAATACAATATAGTTATTTCTTTAGGTAGAAATCAGACACCACTGTCTAATCCATTGACAAAGAAGCATCTTAATATAAACCCAGTCACCAATAACATGCACTGACACAATAAATACCCCTGTGCATTTTAAAGTTCTATAGAACTATATACAACCAGTCTGTGAAGATGAAGGCCCTCTGTGTTCAATCAACATGTCCCATAGCAGCCTGCTACTGTTTGCTCCATGAACAGATAAATACACAAATAGAGTATGGACTCCATCTCGATTATTATTATTTAATTTCTCGGCAGAGCTAAATTTACAAGAAGATGCTTTACAAACTAGTCAAAAGTCAGTGGCCACCCAAGATACCCAGGAACTTCACAGGGTTTTGCCTTCTTCAGATTACTTCATCTATATTTCCTCTGAAGATGAGCTAACAGGTTCTGGTAAGGAGAAACTACTGAACAGGATGCAAAGGGAGGTTGGGATCTAGACAGAGTGCAGGGACAGGCTGAGTGATTCTGTCCATGAGTCGGTACAAGGCTGCCCCAAACGAAAAGAACCTCAGAATACTTCTGCATCTTCCTTCATGTAATCAGCAGTGGAAGCAAAATTTCTAAGGGAAAACCACTAACAGGACTGGAGAAGGCCCTAGGAGGTCAGAGGAGAACAGTGTTATGTGTGTGGAAATAAGGGGTGCGGCCCTGACCGGGCGGTGGTGCGCTGTACAGAGCGTCGGACTGGGTTGTGGAAGACCCAGATTCGAGACCCCAAGGTCGCCAGTTGGAAGGCCACTTACCTGGTTTGAGCATAGGACACCAGTTTGAACCCAAGTTCGCTGGCTCAAGCAAGGGGTTTCACGGTCTGCTGAAGGCCCACGGTCAAGGCACGTATGAGAAAGCAATCAATGAACAATTAAGGTGTCGCAATACGCAACGAAAAAGTAATGATTGATGCTTCTCATCTCTCCATTCCTGTCTGTCTGTCACTGTCTATCGCTCTCTCTCTCTGTCTCTGTAAAAAATAAATAAATAAAAATATGGGTGAAGGACTAAGAGGATGAGAGTTTTAATAGAAAAACATGAAAGAATATATTAATATGAGTCTAACAAACACATGTTACATTACCAGGAATATGGACAAACACTAATGACTTAAAAAAAAGACCCAGCATGGTTGGGCCTAAAGCACAGCACTTGAGGTTGTGTAGAAGGTATCCTGTCATAGACCCAACTTTTAGTGCCGGTGAACTACCTTTCAGGCATGATTCTGACTTTCTGATGATCTCTATAGCCCTGTCGAGATAACACAGACAAGTAATCCTGCTGACACCCAGGATACAGAAAATTTAAAAGGGTGCATTTATATTTTGAGTATACTTGAATTGGAAAGTAACCTTAATTTCTATGAGAGCAAGTGTCATATATTGCTGTCGACTGACATATAATGTCCACTCCACATGTATTTCTTGAATTGACACAAATCCTATAAAATGTCTCATCTTAATATTCTTTTTTCACTTTACTTCTCATAATGTGAATCTGTTGTGGAGATCCAAGAACATGGTAAGACAACTGGAAAGAACTCTTCGTTCTCAGAAGGTTTCAAGAAGGACTACGATCAATCAATGAGTCCAGGTCCTGATGAGGATGGTAAGGAACACACACAGGTGGGATCTGAGCTTGGACAAGAGATGCTGCTGAGCTGCTCAGCCCAGTCTCCACTGACCTCACTGTCCCCTCACAGACAGAAAAGGGCTACAGGTCAGACAGACTAGTAATAAAAAAGGGACATAAAGGGCATGTGACTTCAAGGTCAGGTTGAAACGTCTCAGCACAAAATTCCAACAGAGGATCACTGAGACATCTATGGGTGACCGTACTAGACTGTGGTGATGTGTGAGTGGAGTGTCATCAGAGTTTAATCAGAACCTACCTCTTCAGATGAGCACAACCACACATCCTCACACACTCTCTCACACCAGCCCTCCTTCCACCAGGCATGATCCCATCTCTCCTCTGCTCCACCTTTCCTCCCAAATACACAGCCTTCATCCCCCGTCCACCTTCTTCCTCCTCCAGGAGTGCCGCATAAGCTACACCCTTACCACATTTCTTCACAAAACCATTTTGAGAGTCACCCACTGACAACTAATTCCATATGTAATTCTAATCCTCTCACACAGGTAATCAGTTCTAAATCACTCATATTGAGCCAACTATAGATTACTCCCCTGACTTCATGAAAATGAACTTCCATCCATTGTTGTTAAATCCACACATCCTACAAGCCTCGAAGCATCAGACCTTCATACAGATGCACTCCTGAGTTCTACACAAACGACCCCTAACAATCAAAGTCTTACCATCTTACTTGAAAACAGGCCCCACTCCTGCACTGCTCACATGTGCTGTCACACCACTAACCAACATGCAAACAGTCATTAAGCATCCCCATTCAGCAACATCACCAGATAGGTCCCGGAATGTAGACAGCTCCACTAGAACATACCTCTCTCTATATATATCTACATCAATATAAATATCAATTTAAAAGTGTAGACATGTGTTTAGTAGTTAGTGTTCAAATAAATTTTTACAACAAATCACCAAAATGTACAGTTTTTTATTAGGACATTGAGTTGATATCCCATTTTTAGTTCTTGCATACTGTCTTTCAGATATGGTTTTAGCGTTGGTTAATTTGTATACATATCTAGAAATATCACATACAAAATTCCTAATCTCATAGACATTAATCCCATACAAATTTTCATAACAGTTTATATTTCAGTGTAAATAAAATTTTAAATTGGAATGTCAACTAAACTTCCATCAGAGCAAGTGTCATGTGAGGTAATAATGCCTAGGATACATGGCGATTCCATATGTATTCTTTCACTTGAAAAAACTCTAGGAAATGACTCATAACAATGTTCTTTATGTATTTCATTCCCCAGAACTTCAGTCAGTTGTGGAGGCTCCAGCACGTGGTCCCACAGGACGTGAACACCCATTACCCTCAGAAGTGTTAATGGAGGACTTATTTGTATGCCCGCGTCCCCATACTGATGTGGATGGTAAGGAGTGTGCACAGCTGTGATCTGAGCTTGTTTGGACAAGAGATGCCACTGAGCTGCTCAGCCCAGTCTCTGCTGAATTCACTGTCCCCTCACACACAGGAAAGGGCTATAGGGCAGATGATTAGTACTAAAGCTTCTGCAGAGAAACATATAGGAAGTGTGTCTGCAATGTTGGGGCAAGGGGGCTCAGCACAGATTTCCAACATGGGAACACTGGGACAGATGTGGGTATTAAAGAGGACATTTCTGATATGTGAGTGGGAGTGTAAACAGAACCTGCCCTCTCCTATGAGCACAAACTCACATACTCACACACGCTCACACATCTCTCCTCTTTAACCATGATGGGCATCATTTTAGCTCCTCTTCCCTTTCTCCCAAATACATAAGTATCCATTCCCCACATCATTTTTCTTATCGAGTAGCATCACATAGGTACACCCTTACCTTCATTACTCATAGTAATTTTCAGACTCACCTATTGACAATTAACTCCATAAATAATTCACATTTTCTCACACAGATAGTCTGTCCTCTCATTAAAAATCAAACCAAAACAGGCCCTGGCTGGTTGGCTCAGCGGTTAGAGCGTCGGCCTGGCGTGTGGGGGACCCGGGTTCGATTCCCGGCCAGGGCACATAGGAGAAGCGCCCATTTGCTTCTCCACCCCCCCCCTCCTTCCTCTCTGTCTCTCTCTTCCCCTCCCGCAGCCAAGGCTCCATTGGAGCAAAGATGGCCCAGGCACTGGGGATGGCTCCTTGGCGTCTGCCCCAGGCGCTACAGTGGCTCTGGTCATGGCAGAGCGACGCCCCTGAGGGGAAGAGCATTGCCCCCTGGTGGGCAGAGCGTCGCCCATAGTGGGCGTGCCGGGTGGATCCCGATCGGGCGCATGCGGGAGTCTGTCTGACTGTCTCTCCCCGTTTCCAGGTTCAGAATAATACAAAAAAAAAAAAAAAATCAAACCAAAACATATATACACACACACACACAGAAGTACATGCCCTGATGGAAATAAACTTCCATGAGCTGCATATCTAATCCATATGCCCCTCTAGCCATGGAGCTTCAGACGTTCGTAGAGATGCTCATTTCAGAGATAAACACCGTCCCCTTCACTCTACCTCTTACTACGTTACTCTGAGAACCTACCCCTTCAGATGAGCGCAAACCCACATCTTCACATACTCTCCCACATCTGTCCTCCTCCAACATGGTATGGGCCAAGTTCTTCTTTTAACTTTCCCTCTCAAATACACAAACTTTATTGCCCTTATACCCTGCCCCTTCTCTAGAAGCATCACCTACGTACCCCCTTACCTTCATTCCTTCACACAATCAGTTTCAGAAGCACCCATTTACAAGCTAACTCATAACTCACATCCCCTCACATCAACAGCCTATTTAGATTCTCTCATCCCAGACCATTCTGGGAAACCACAAACCCTTAAGGAAACACACTTTCTTCTGTTGTCTTTGATATCAGATGGCCCTTCAGCCACAAAGCCTCAGAACTGAGAGAGCTGCACATTGTCAGAGCTACACCACTGTCCTCAAACTCTCTAAGTCTTAATATCTCACTGTGGGAACAGGTCCCACCCTGGCACTGCTCACATGGGCCTTCACAGCACTAACAAACATGCATTAATGCATTCACCATCCTCTTTCACCAACCCCAGGACACTCGCTGCATATGTTCCTCGAAGTGCTCACTAGTCTACAAAAGCAACATGCAATGCTAACTCCTCATTCCCAGACTTATACAATGTAAGCAACTCAAATAACGCGTAGCATGCAGGGAATTCTGAAATGTCACCTAAAGACGAACGTTGACGGTGCATGCTCACAAAGGGCATGGCCATCTTCACTCCTACAGACTTCACACCATGTTTTACTTTTCTTCTTTTTAAAATTCTCTGTCCTATGAACCCAAGAATTATATCAAAGTGCTCCAGGTATTGGAACCCTGGCAATGGCTGTATCCCAGTCAGCTAGGAAAAGCAAGAACGTAGAGTGGCACATGGGAGGTTTCTATGGAGATGCCTAAACAGTGGTCCTCGTCATTACAATTCAGGTTCCAATGTGGATACACAATTCCATGGTCCGAACTATCAGCAAGAAAAGCTGGTAAATATAACGTTTTTTGTATGTCCTGGTAGAACGGTAGTCTCCGTTCCATTCACAAAGAGCTTTACAGGGGATACCCTATCACCCATGATATCCATTGACACAATAAATGACTGTCCATTTAAAAGTTTCATAAAAATTATACTATACATTCCATAAAGATGAAGCCTGTGTGAGTTAACTCATTATGTTGCATAGCAGACTCTTATTTTTTTTTAATGAACAGATAATAACATAAATACCATAGAACACATCCCTGTTATTTATTTGTAATTTCTCTGCAGAGTCAAATTTACTAGAAGACACTCTGAAGCATAGTCACAAGGCAAAGGCCCTCCTTCAAACCCAGAAAGTTTGGGACATTATTTCTTCTGATGATGATGACTTAATCTACATTTCCTCTAAAGATGACCTAACAGGTGCTGGTGAGGAGGATGTCTGAATAGGATTCAAAGGGAGGTTGGAGGTAGACTGAGCCCAGAGATGAGCTGAGTGAGTCTGCCCAGCAGTTGATACAAGGCTGCCCAGGACAAACAGAACCTCAGATGCTTCTGCATCTTCTTTCATGTGATTAGAATTGGAGGCAATAAATTTCAAGGGAAACACACTTAAAAGGACTGGAGGAAGCACAAGGATACTAGAGGAGAACAGTGTTACATTTTAAAACACAGTGAGAGAGAAGCGAAGAGGAAGAGAGTTTCCTCAGAATAACATTGAAGAATATGTTAGTGTTAGCCAGACAAGGACATGTTATATTATCAGGAGCGTGTGAACACACGAATAACATGCAAGAGTGCAAAAGAGTTAAGTGCCTGAGAAGTGAACTTGAGGTGCAGCACAGAGCTATCCAGGGGAGGACACATCACATCCACACAGTTTCACAGCAAAGTGTTCACGTTCATCCTCAGCCCTCATCACCCTCATCGGCACTCACTGTCCTCAGTCCCTTGTCATCTTACATGGCATCAAAGTTCTCTCTGCTCCACCTACCATGAAAAGATTTGTAACTTCTCAGACTCTCAGACCCTGATTAGCTATACCACTTTTTAAATTTCATATAAATCAAAGGTCAGAGTATATACATTTGACAGGTTCCTTTCACTCACCATTATCCTAGTGCAATTGTGCAGCATGTGGGTTTAGTCTGTGCACCCTGGTATATGCAAACCATTGCATGAGCATCACTTTACTGTCGCATTTTCAGGATTTATATATAATTTCATTCGGAGGGTATTAAAAAGATGTTCTTAACAGTCTACTACATTGATATGTAATATGGACATATGTCTCTTGAATAAATGCTTAAGATATTGCAAGACCTTAGTGTCCAGATCTGGTTTATCCTCTCCAGAACCCAGACCTCCATACTCTCATTCCCTAATGCCATCACCTGTCACTGCACATATACTTTACCCATCTTCTCCAAACTCTCACTTACTCTGGCACCTCGTAGCACTTGAAAAACTGAAATAATGCATACCACACACAGACTTCTGAAATGTCACATAGACATGAACTTTCACTCCACATGTTCACAAAGGACGTGGCCATCTTTACAACTGAATACTTCCAACACATAGTCTAGTTTGAAATTTCTTTCCTAGAATCGCATCAATTACATAGAAATGATTCCTGTCATGGAAGCCCGAGACACCTTTAACCCAGGCATCCACCACAGGAAAGAGTACAGAGGAGCACCATAGTAGCTTGTATGGGTATGCCTAGATGTGGCTCTGTCATTTCCATTCATTTCATTCTAGCAATGCAATCACATGGTCACAATTTTTTGCCAAGAAAGTTGTTTTGAAAAGTATAGTTATGTCTAGGTATAAAGAGACCAACCATCTTTTTTTTATTTACAACGAAGCTTCTTTGTTCAAACCCAGTCACTGATGTTACCCATTGATACAATAGTTATCACTATACATTTAAAAATTTCATAGTAAATAAATTAGACTATCCACGATGCTGGAGGCTGTGTGTCTGCAATAATAATCACATCACTGACACTAATTGTTTGTTCCATGGACATATAAGTATACAAATAAGAAACATGGACCACATCCTATTATTTTGATTTAATTTTCCAGCAGAGATGAATTTACAGGAAGAAACTTTGCAGAGTAGTCACAAGGCAGTGGCCCTAACTCAGACCCAGAAAGGACAGGTCATCTGTCCAGACGTAATCTACATTTCTGCTCAAGATGACCCAACATGTGCTGGTGAGGAAAAACTACTAAATAACATGCAAAGGGTGATTGGGATGTAGACAGAGCCCAGAGATGAGCTGAGTGAGTCTGCCCATTAGTGGGTACAAGGCTGCCCAGGACAAAAGAACCTCCGATGCTTCTGCATCTTCTTTCACGTGATCAGCAGTGGAAGCAATAAATTCCAAGGAGAAAACACTTACAGGACTGGAGAAAGCCCAAGGAATTTAAAGGAGAACAGTGTTATGTCTGCGGGCATAAAAGGAGATAGACTAAAAACATGAGATTATTTTTCAGAATCACATGAAATAATATGTTATTATAAGCAAGACAAGGGCTGTTATATTCCTGAAATGGTGTGAAAGCACTAATAATTCAAAACAGAAAAAATGTGGTAGAATTCTCTAGATGTGAACATGACATAGATTATTACAAAGATACCCAGATGAAGACACCATCAAATCCATGTAGTTTCATAGCCAATGTTCTCACAATGATCAGATCAATCTAATCGATCAGTTGGAACTCACTGTTCTCATCATTCATTTCTTTATCTTCCACATGCACCTAAATCCTCCATGATCTACTTTTATCTCTACTATACAAAGCATTATAACTTCTTGGACTCCTAAGACCTTATTATGTTGTGTGAAATAATCCAGGCAGAGAAAGAAAAATATCATAGATCATTACTCATTTGAGGAATTGAATGAACAATGTGAACAGAGGAACTGAATAGGGGCAGAAGTGGTATCAAAGGGACCAGAGGGAAAGCGAACAGAGGGAAAGATGATGAGAAGATGAGATCAGAGAAGGGAAAGAGATTGGTGGAATTATATATACATAACACAGCATTATAGAGAGCAGAAAAGCAAATACCAAGGGAAGGGAAGGTTGCGGAGTGGGGGGGAGAAGAAGATATTGAGGGGAACACAGGGACAGGGAGGATATATTCTTTGGGACACTTGAATCTATGTAAACACAATACATTTAAATCAATAAAAAAAGAGTCATTTCTGTTTTTAAATGCAATGCAAATATAAGTGCTCAATATGTACTCTGTGTCTTGTTCCTGCCATTCATCATTATATCTGTAATTTATCCAAGTTGCATGTGACTTTAGTTTGTTCTTTCTTGGTATACATGTACCACTTCATGAATATAAATTGATTATATTTTTCTGATTTCTGAGTTGCTTTCAGTTTGGGACCACTTGAAAAGATGATTTTAACCATCTATTACGTTGATTTGCAACATAAAAACATTTCTTTTTGGAGAATGCTTAAGTGTTAGATTGCCAGGCTTTAGTGTCTAGATTCTATCTTAACCCCTTCAGGACTAAGACCTCCCGACTTTTATTTCCTAATGAAATCACATCTTCCTTCACATTTAACCTTACACACACTTCTCTGTACTCCTATTTACTTTGATACTTCACACAATGCCATTTATTAAATGCCCATCTGTTTTTCCTCTTAAAATTCTTGATTTTTCACATCTTTGTGTTATTTAATTTTTCCTCAAATTTTAAATATGCATTAATTTCCTGGTTTCAGAAAGAATGTGCTCAGTAAGATATTCCATACTGAAACCACATATTATATATAAACATGTACAAAGCCCAGTTAGAAGAAATGCAATCTAGCCTGACCTGTGCTGGTGCAGTGGACAGACTGTTGACCTGGGAACACTGAGGTCACTGATTCGAAATCCTGGGCTTGCCTGCTCAAGACACATAAGTGAGTTGAAACTTCTGCTCCTCCCCCTTCTCTTTCCCTGTGTTTCTCTTCTCTCTCTAACCTGAATAACATTTAAATAAATGAAATATATCTTAAAAGAAAAGAAATGCAATCTACACATATAAGTATGTACAAAACAAACACAGAGACACAAAGGACACGTATCATACTAAACCACACAATACTAATCCTAAAACCAGATTCACAAACACCGAATATTCACATATTAAACCTTGGCCTCATGTTAACCAATGTCTATGAATTTAAAGACTAATCACATTACATTCAACATGCCATTTTGCTACGAATGTGAATAATATACAACCAGACACACTCATGACAGATGAGGAAAATCTTAAACATTTCAATCATGATGAATGAGCATGGTTACCGTTGAAATGGACACAGTGACATCATCATAGTAAATATTTAATATCAGCAATAATAAAAATATATACAATTCTCTCTCTATATACATTAACATATAAATTGATATAAATTAATGATATACCTATAGAATTTCAAACATCTTACTCCTCTTATCTCCTAGTTATACAATTCTCTTGAGGACTCTGAGTGGTAATCCAACATTTATTTCCTGCATGCTACCTCTAAGGCATGGTTCACAATTATGACTAAAGGTCTAAGAAATGTAACATACCAGATACCCAATCCCACTGACATCCATCTAACACAAAATTTTAATAAGTGCTTATATTTTGGAGTAATGGAATTTTAAAAAGAAAAGTTACTTTATTTTCCATTAGAGCAAGTGTCATGTGTGGTACTGATGAGTGACGTATAATGTCCACCGAAAAGGTATTTCTTGAATGAACACAGGCCCCAGAAAAAGTATCATCTCATCTTAATGTTTTATTGTATATTTATTCCATTCGCCAGGACTCTGCAATACTCAAGTGGATGCTGCTCAACCTCAGTCAGGAGTGAAGGTCACAGCATCTGGACAAGGAGAAGAAGAATATTCTTCACTTTCAGAAGATTTAACATGGGAGTACTCTGCATCCACACATCCCTATCCTAATGAGGACGGTAAGGAACACACACAAGTGGGATCTGAGCTCGGATAAGAGATGCACCTGAGCTGCTTGGCTGGGTGTCTACTGATTTCACTGTCTCCTCAGACACCGGCAAGGTAAAAAGGGCAGACGACAACTACTAAAGCTTCTGTAGGTGGACACATAGGAACAGCAAGGTGGCTCAGCACAAATTTACAAATAGGAACACTGGGACAGCTGTGGGTGACGTGGTGGACTGTGCTGAAATGTGAGTGAGCTTCTCAAGCAGCATCTCACAGGTTCCTTCCCAGAATCAGTTCAGTCTTGTCCATTTACACACTAGTTCCATAAAGTGTTCACATCCCATCACAAAGACAACTGGTTTTAAGTCGCTCATTCTGAGCCAAACTCTAGAAAACTCATACTCCCTGATGGAAATGTACTTTCATCTGTCTTTCTAATTTGTATCCCATTACAGCCACAAATCTCAGACCACAGAGATGCTCCTTCTGAGAGCTACACAGCCGTCCTCTACCGCTCTGAGGCTACCGTCTCACTCTCAACAGGTCTCACATGTGCTGTAATACCACGTAGCACACATGAACATACTAATTCGCCGTCCCCTTTCACCAACATCAGCAACACTCACCAGATATGTTCCAGAATGTACGGACTACTCCACTGGAGTAAATATTTCATGCTACATCCTCCTTCCAACAAAACTATACCATGTAAACAACTCAGCGCTTACCACACAGGGAATTCGGAACAATCGCACACACATGAGCATTCACTCCTCATGCTCACACAGGGCCCGACCATTTTAACTCAACTAACTCGAGCACACATCCTAACTTTCTCTCGTTTGAAATTTTCTTTCCTAGGATTCCTTCAGATGCCTGTATTCCAGGACTTGGAGCAATCAGAGATTCCCCCTCTCTGTCCACCTGCCGCCTGCCCACTCCACTCGGTTGATAAGAACAAGTCCCTAATGTCCTCAGTGCATGACACAGAGGAAAGGGCCATTTATTACATGCCTGTCCAAAGGAGAAGTGTTGTTAAGATTTTATGGGAAACACAAGAAGGTTTGGTGCATCCTTCAAAAAAGATAAAAATGGAGGAAATGACCTATATTGAAAAGGTCCATAGAAATGTCCCCCTCTCTCACATGTCTTGGAAAAGACGCCTAACTGACCATGAGCCCAGCTTAGACACCAGAGCCCAAGGGAAAAGAAAGAAGGCTGAGGCTCTAGCAGAGCCTCCAGGTCTGGACGAGTATTCCAGGGCCAAGACACCTGAGTGGCTGGTGGCCCCGGACCGTGGCTTCAAGTGCATGGCCTGCTGCCGAGTGTTTCCCAGTTTTCAGGTCCTGCAGGAGCACGTGGAGTATGGGGTCACTGAGGGCTTCAGCTGCCATATTTTCCATCGTGCCATGGCCCGTCTGAACCACAAAAAGCAGAAAGTAGAGAAAAGAATACTGAAGAAGGCAACACGTAGATGCCAGAAAGAACAATATTTTGGCATTAAGACAACCCCTTTCAACTAAACAGACTGTTCTTCTGGACCTAAAAGATGGGAAGTGAAGTTGGTTAGACTCTATTGATGGAATATACTTTTTTTTTTTTTTTTTTTTTCATTTTTCTGAAGCTGGAAACAGGGAGAGACAGTCAGACAGACTCCCGCTTGCGCCTGACCGGGATCCACCCGGCACGCCCACCATGGGGCGACGCTCTGCCCACCAGGGGGCGATGCTCTGCCCATCCTGGGCGTCGCCATGTTGCGACCAGAGCCACTCTAGCACCTGGGGCAGAGGCCACAGAGCCATCCCCAGCGCCCGGGCCATCTTTGCTCCAATGGAGCCTTAGCTGCGGGAGGGGACGAGAGATACAGAGAGGAAAGCGCGGCGGAGGGGTGGAGAAGCAAATGAGCGCTTCTCCTATGTGCCCTGGCCGGGAATCGAACCGGGTCCTCCGCACGCTAGGCCAACGCTCTACCGCTGAGCCAACCGGCCAGGGCGATACTTTTATAGCAGCCATATTACCCACCATTTTATGCATATCTACCACCTGCGCTACTGTCATAGCACCAATATCAGGAAGCACATAACCCCTTTTTTATACTATCTACCACTTTCCTTAAGAAGCAGGCGGACCACAACATCCCAAATATTGCCCTATTCTCTTTCCAATTTATTACAACCCTACATACTAACACCATCCATGAATATGTATTTCAGGAAAAGAGTGCAGATTCTATAGAATTTAAATAGTATAGATTATAATTTCTTTCCCCTACATTCACCACATATTTCCCTGAAAATGAACTTGTTAACAACCTTCCATATTTTTCTATTTGCTTTTCATTAAAACACATACGCCTTGCCCTATAGTTCCCTCAATTGTCCTCACCCATTGCGTGTGAGCGGAGAACAGACATTCTTATTATTGAGAGAAGAGCAGAAATTAAAGAATAGCAACTATAACTCACCTCTTAGCTTCTGTGAACTTGTGGACAACAGGTGCATACTCACTTGTATACGTGCATACCCCCCGGAAAGGATGGCACACAAAATGCATAATTTCATGATAATCTCACATGTATCTATCTACAGAGGGGTCCACAATGCCACAGTGAAGTTTAAAGCTTGACATCTTTTAAGGGTAAAAGCTATCAACTTTGTAAAACACAGTTTGATTGTTTATTTGTTTGTCATTTACACTTGTTTAACTTGGTATATTTCCAAAGATATGTTTTAATTTTTGTCACTCTGGCATATTCCGAGGTTCGGAAACCTAAATGAACATTAAAAATGTAGTATTCACACTTCACCAAACTATACAGGAGAAGGGAACTAAAAATGATTCTTCTTTTAAATGATGTTCTTTATGATTTGTAGCTGTGACATTAACCTTTTTTTTCTATAGTAAAGAATAAGAAAAAAAGAAAAAAAATCATAATCAACAGCAGTCAGTGAGTTTTAAAAAGTGAATTTCGAATGCACTACCCAGGTAAGGAGGCAGGAAGCAGGATGCTTACAAAACTAGACCACTAGGAAACCACTGTGAAGCCACAAGTGCAAACAAAGACAGAAATTTAATTAGAAAATCACAGAGCAGCTCTTTCAGAAAAAAAAAGAAAGGTTTGACTACCTTTTTCCTATTTTTGTTCCTATTAAACCCTCAAGAGACTGGATGATGCCCACTCATATAGGGCAGCATGACCTACGGTGTGTGCGGATTCAAATGCCAATGTCATCCAGAATCCAGACAACCTCACAGTCACAGACACATAGTCAGAGAAATAATATATACTCTACCTTCCCATAACTGGAGAACTTAATGCATATAATGAACCATTACAAGAATTCTCAGTAATATCTTCAAAATTTTCAGTAAATCCAAATGTTCTATTAAAATGTTCTTTTCTAATAAGTAAGAAACATATTCAATTTAGATATACAAATTTTGATTCAATTGTGATATTTTAAATGTATGACTTTTATGTAGCTATTAACATTTTGAACACAGATTGATTATTTGAAGTTATGAAGCATTATTGTAAAATTTTGGATAATAAAGTATAGTATTAAAATTTTAAAAAGAGAATACTTTTGTTATTGGCATGCATACTGCAGTATTTATTGGGGAACTCGGGTGACGTATGTCTTTGCCATGGACTGAACGGAGGAGGGGAGACCGGGTTTGGACGTAGCAGGACTGGCGGAATTGAGGGGTGCTCACATTGAGCGGTGTGTGCACGGGGCTCATGGTGCGGTTCTGTTTGATATTTCACATGGTGAACATTCTTTCAATAAAGGTTAAAAAGGAGTGTCATAGATAAACACACTCAATATCTTAATTGTTGAGAGAGATTGTGAGCAAAATAAAAAAAAGATGTACTAAATTTCTCTCCAACTTAATAAACAGCAAAAAACACTTCACGATTTCACAAGCCGGGAATTTTAAATGTAATAAATTCATCATCGTTAAAAAGAACAAACAGTGTCATTTATGAACTGACCCTGCACCATACCTGCAGTCCTATTTGCTGTAGGAACAGACGCAGAGATAAGGAATAGCAATGTGCGCAGATAGAAATAAAGAAGGCTGCCCAGCAGGGATGAACTAACCTAGTGGGTGGCAAGCAGCGGTTGGAAGCACAGGCTAGGACGCCACAGGGGAGCCGGGGGCTGCATGCGGAGGGGTCCAGTCTCCGGATTCAGAAACAGGGCGTTCACCTCTTCAAAAGCATTGTACATCACCAGAGTAAAGGGCCCCTAAAGAAATGATAAGACATGTAGTACAGAGAGGATAAAATGTAACTGAGTCTCAACAATAATTTTCATTTTCTCTTTAGTCCTAACCAGCAAAGCCACTCTTTAAAGATAAATATATTAAACTTATTAATGTATCTATGAAACTAGAGATGGCCAGCAACCCCCCCCTACACAGTCACATATTCACATGTATGTTATTTTTCATTAAACACTAAGATGTCATAGCAAATGCAAATAGTAAATGAAATGAAGGTGGTGGGTGTGCAGAGCCTTTATCAAACACGAAAGAAGGCTCACGGGTCGAAGTGAAACTCCAGTTGTACAATAAAAAGATGTTTAAAACTATTCTAGCTTTAGGCTTTTTACAAATCATTAATATCTACCATTTCAAGTGAGTTTGAAATAGGCATTTGAGAAGATAAACTACATTTTCCTTCTACAAAAAATAAAAGGGTGAGATAAAATATGTGTATAAATATACGCACCCACAACACACACATATGTGTGTGTGTGTGTGTGTGTGTGTGTGTGTGTGTATATATATATATATATATATATATGTCATTTTAGTGATGAAATACAGGAACACAGGGCCAAAAACATACAGGAATATATAAAGACTCTGAATTAAAACTCTGTGGCTCTGCAGATGTCTTCTTACTTCTACCATTTTCAGCTTTGAGGATTAGTAATGGTTGAAGATGTGTAACACTGTAAACCATGCAGAACAAAGGGGACATGCCTCTGATGCTGGTGACACAAACTCCAGAGGGACCAGTCACTAGTGGACACTGAGTAGAGTATTAGAAAGGAGGCATCTCTATGTGGAAGGGCAAGTGGACAGTCCTTACAACGACTTATTCTACTAAGACACTTTGGGGAGAGTATATAATTTAAATTCATGTGCCATAGGTTGTATGTTTTTCTGTGTCAGAATATATTCTCAAATTTTTTTGCTATGTGTTATTACTTATGAGGACAGAGAAATTTAGGCCCAAGATCTGATAGCCAAAATTGTTTCCAGTGTGACTTACCCTAGTCAAAAATATGTGGCGACAGTGCAATAACTGAGGTCAATTGCAGCTGTGGAGGCCAACGGGACCAGAGTTTTCCAAAACATCTGAGAGTCCAGAATACACTCACAAATATTATTGAAACAAATATTATTATAACAGGAAGATTATATTATCAGAAGGACATAGGGAGATCTACTTGTAAACACCTGAAAGATAATCAAGCAGAAAATAAAAGAATACGGAAAAAGAGGTGAAATCATTCCCACTGTTTTGAACTTGTTGCCAATAATTCCAATTATCACCCGAAGAAAATGCAGGAGGTGTAATGAATTTAGGAACTGCTAAAACTCCTAAATCTTACTGAAGATTTAACTCAAATTATTTTGAAATAAACACCAACCCCCCATAGATACTGTAAGCACGGTTAAGAGAAGATAAAATAAAAATGCTGAAGTCCAGGTAAAGGAGTGATTAGAAACATAGAAACACAAGTCAATTTTTCCTGATTTTTCCGTGTAGTTGTTTTTCTCTTTCTGGTCTGTAAGATGTTCACATGGGTCATATTCCCCACCTTCTTTACTGTGGATGTGTTGTGTGAAGATGCAATATGCACAGTTACTATAGTAGATGCAGTCAGAGTTTCCTGAGGTGATGATTAAGTTCCTAAGAAGTATCATCAGCATGCACATTTGTAAATAAGGGTAGGAAAGAATACCATCCCCACAATCGTAAGGAACATCTGTAGGTTAAATATTGATCCTCATGTGAAGTATATCAAGAAAATCTAGGAGTGGAATTGGCAGCCCCAATGTTCCCAGCATAGGTGACAAAATCAAATGTATTTCTAAATTCAAAAAAATCTGCATTCAAGTATTTGGAATGGCTTAGGGCGCCACGTATTGTAGATGCTTAAAGCACCAGAATGGTGGATAGCTCCCAACCCTTTTCTCTTCTAGTAGCCCAGCGGCATAGAATAAGCAGGCTGTGGGATGACAGTGAAGAGAATGTTGCAGAAGAGCTGAGTAAAAAAAAATTAACTGCAATTTCAGAAGAGAAGTAGACATATAATGTCCTTTCTTTAATAAGGGCAAAAAGGAAATCATGTCTAGAGCTGAGTTCCCTTAAAAGGGCAATTATACCACCTTTTATTGGTTAGTATTATAAAAACAAATGAGGGAATACTGAAGGTGCTCCTTGAAGTAACTCCCTACACTGTTTCTCACTCTTAAAATGAGCAGATAGATAAAAATTTCATAATCTAACTCAAAATCTCCCCATCTGGCCTTCAGATAAAGGTTATAAACTGGCAGTTCATGAATAATGGTTGGTCCATCTGATAAGCCACTGAACATTTTTATAAATAACAAATTTTATGTGAATGCTAACAAATAAAAAAAATTCTCTGCTTTTGACTTTATTTGGAAAATAAGAAATCAGAATCGTAAAACCAAACCAGCCCCCCTGAGTTACGACGGCCACCTTCCCATGAAGCACCTCTTCACCGACCAGCACTTCCCGTCTGACTCACCTTTTCCTTCAGCTGCTACTGTTTGTTTCTTCATGTTTTCCTGATCGTGAGAAATGCAAAATTGTGCTATTGACATATTGCATCTATTGGTAAGAAAACATTTTCAATTACATTTAATATGTAATCTTTTAAAACAGTGCTAACTTTCAAGGAAAGGTGATGTTTAAGTCAATGAATTTTCTCAATGGTCAATATCTAGCAGATGAAGACATTATCAGAATACCTCTACCCACTGTGATGTACCCCTGAAGCTAAGATAACATACTATTGAATAAAATATTTTTAAATGAAAAGGAAAACGCATCTCCACCTGTACAGAAAACTGGATTCCTAGGGGAAAGAACCCAAGTTCCACAGCCTTTCCAAAACTTAAAAAGAAAAAACAACAATTTAATCTAACTAAAGGCAGAATGGTAGATATGTCCATAAGTTTCCCTTGTAACACCTGCTACTTAACTGCTTGCTTGATCATTTCTGATCATTTCTTTTACTTATTAATTATGAGCTTCTTTAAACCTTAAAAGGCTGAAACAAGTTTCCTATGTAAGAATAAGATTTGGCAAGAGGTAAAAAAATGTCTAGAAAATTAAAGCAATGCAATTTGACGTATTTGTTTTATTATTAGTATTTTGTTGTTAGAATCAATTTTTTTTACTTTATTCTAATGACATGGTTTCACATATCTGGGAAAATACTGTTGTTTATCAGACAAAAAAGGAAATATTTTAATATAGCATGAACAGTAACTGAAGAGAAATACTCAGTTTTCCTTAGTTTATATTTTTTTAAGCAATTATTCAATTATCTGATGCTGACTGAAAGTATAAAATGTGCCATATACTTAAATATGGATGAAAAAATTATTACAAAAGCTCTAAATATATTTGTCTTAACAGAAAAATCAAATTAAAGCCCAACTTTCAATTAGAAAATCAACTGTTAGAATATTTTTATTACTTAGAACTTGTACAATTATTTTGGTTATTATTTAATATCTAAAGAACAATTTAGAATTTCCTAGTGTTTAGAACCACTCAGTGTTTCTTTACAACATTCACGACAGGTGTAAGCCGTAAAACTTCTAACCAGAACAGAAAATTTTGAAATACCATTAGAAAAGATATTCTTAAATAGTGTTTCACTTGGTGACTAGAGTAGGGAAGTCAGATGCTTACTCATTTCACTGACTTACTTTACAGGAAATTCTGCCAAAGTTAATTTGCACTCAGTAGTGTCAATAATCTTCCATGATTTTACCGTGATTATAATAATTCTTGGCAAGGAACTAGAAATTAATACCAACGTCTTGAGATTTAGTCTAGACTTGGAAAGACCTGGGCAAGTCAGTGATTCAGACCAGCTCTGGAAGTCCAGTCATCGCTGGCAGATGAAAATTAAATTTCAATTTCTTAAAATATCTGCTTTCTTCAACACCTTCCGAGTTAATGTCTTTCGGTACAGAAATGTTATTTTCTTATGTCCAACCAAAATCCATCAGGCTTTAAAATATGCCTACTTCCTCTAGATGGTGCTTCACTGGAAATGGAAAAAAATTGGTTACAAACTACTTACAAACTTAAAGTGCAACTTTGCCCGTGTTGCCCAACTGCTTGCTTTTCCCATGCAACTTATTTGAGCACTTTGTTGTCCACTTCAAGGCATTTCATTTGAGGTTGAATAGAGTCATTCCTAGATACCATTCACAGAATGCAGAGATATTAAAGAGAATTATAATAGTGACATAAGTTCAATAATTGTTGAACTCAGTAAAACATCATATGAATATCTAATACAATTGACTTCAAGGGGTCTCTACTATGTACTTAACACTGGGCAGAAGGTTGTTCTTCAAAAAAAAAACATAAAGTCAATCTTTCCTACAAGAAGATTAAAATATATATTATAAAGAGAAAGGTACATTTTAAATATTCAAATAACTGAACAGATAATATAAGATAAATAAAAATAGTATGTTCAGACAGAATTAAGAAACAAGCCAAGGTGAAGCAACAAATACTGTAATAAGAGACTGAACATGAATTGAAACTTGAAGGAGCCTATATAAGAGGAAAAGGAAAGCACATTCTCAAGAAAGGAAGCAATAATTTTAAAATTACATAATAAGAATGGCCTGCCCTTAGGTTGATAATGTGAATATGCCTACAAGAAATAGTTGTTCACGAAATAGTTTGATGGAGCAAAGAAGATTAAGTTGAATATCTTAGAAAAATGTACTTATTCTTTTTAAAGTACGTAATTGTTGCATGTATGAATTTTGATCTTCCTTCAAAATTAATTGAAAAAGTAAGATAAGGAAAAATGACATGGGAGGTCACTCATCTGGAGGATAATAAAGACACAAACAGATCCATTTGGAACAAATGGCATAATAAGAAGGAGATGGTTTAGGAAGAGTACTTTAAGACATAGGAGAGAAAAATCAAATTAGATTTTTTAAAAGTTCATTATTGATAAGTCTCAATAAATAAAGAGAATAAAGATAGCTGGCAAGCTAAAATTCCTTGATGAAAATGTGAACCATTTAGTGGCTATGAAATGTTTTGTTCAGGTAAGTGGGGCAACACAGAGAGGCTGGGCCTCCTGAAGGTAAGGGATGCAGAAGAGGCTAGGTCAGGGCCCAGGTGTTTGGAAATAAATACAAAAAGCTCCTGAGGGAGGAGGCATATTCAGTGGGGGGCTAGGATGTAGAATGCAGCCAACTACACAGAGTTTGGACCATGTACAGAGCTCAGCTATTTCCAGAAGATGGAGATGGGGCCTAGAAGTGAAGCCTGGAAATTGAGACCTTGCGGACTGACCAGAACAGGATTCATGACAAAGGCCATGGACTTCCTCTTTCCCAATCCCTTGGGGAAGTGATAAGAGTAACACAAAAGACAATAGCTTGTTGTAAAATATATAAGACTATGGGAAATAGTGAGGAGATATTAAATAAATTTAGGGTTGTAAGAATTATGAGGTGTTTACAAATCCACATGTAAACACCAATATACATAGACCTCACATATAAGTTATGCTGTATATAAGTTAAATATTACTACCAATATGATAAAAATATATTTAATATTTTACATAACACAGGCATGATTCTAAGATAATATTCAGCCTCACACTTGAGGTGATTTAGTTGTGTGGTTACCCTAGACAAATAAAATAATTTCCTTGCTTGAATCCGAGTCATAGACTCTCTTGTTTTGATAGCAAAAAATGATTTTTAAAAATTCCAGAGCATTATAGAGTTTCTATTGGTCAAACGAAGTCATTCTAGAAATTGGGAGTGGCAGTGGTTGTGTAGTCCTGAGAATATTAGCTGGCTTCCTGGAGTTCATTACATCATACCAAGCCATAGAATACTGCTGATGGACCAGTGATGTCATGCCGAGCTCACGGAACACTGCTGATGCTGTAGCAATAACAGTCCTGGTCTGTGCTAAGCACTGGTCAGAACAGTGAGTTGGTGAGGAGACAGCTTTCTCAAGTGACTTGTTATTGAGTGTAATTTGTTTATATTGACTGTACTTGTTGTATTTTAATTCATTGTTAACATCATCTATTGACACTCTTAGAGTAGAGTTACTGGAAGAAAGGTACCTGCTTTAAAGAACTCTTTAAAGAGTTGAACCATGAAGCCTAAAAGATAAAGGAGACATCTGGACAGCTGTTATTCCATCAAATTTGCAAAAGTGTCAAGAGGTAGGTGTTTAGCTCCCTCTCTGGGCATGGGGTAGCCAGGGACTGCTTTTTAAGGAGAGAGAATTACTTGTTCTCAGGAAAGAGGCATTGAGAGAAGGAGCAAAGGAGTTAGAGAAGGGGAAAATAGGAGAGAGGAAGGGAGAGAGAGAGGAGGGAGAGAGGGAGATGTGTGCATGATGGTCTTTTTGAGGACCCAGGTAGTCTGAGAATAGAGAAAACTCAGTGGCTGGGTCCTTGTGTCTGTGGCTTAGGACTTTTGCTATCTGTATCGTGTCACTCTGGGTTACACTCTCATAGACATAATGGTTGTTTAGTGTGATATTTATGAGAAAATGTATTTGCCTTTATTAGATTTCTGCCTTAGGGCATTAGTTAATTATGTTGTGACTAGTTTTCCAATAGTATTTTCTCTTGTTAAGAAGAAACTCTGTCTCATAAAGGTGAGCAAAAAATTCAAAAAACTAAACTAAACTAAATTTTGAACACTTAAATCTAGTTGTGTACAAAAAACCGGCACATCACGCAGGAAAAGGCTAATGGCAGCTGAGATGTGGACACACCCCTCAGAGACCATCCAGTCCAAGCCATCTATTTAATAGATGGGGACACTGAGACCCAGCGACGGGGAGTGACGTGGTGGAGTCATACAGCGAGTTAATGGTCCATGTTCCAACCTCTAGCCCAGAAGCAGAAACACAAAGTTGTTCCAAGTGATAAGAAACTCACATGTGGAGAAAAAGATGGCAGCGGTGTAGACGGATGCACAGATGCCCAGCTCTCACCACCAAACTGGAATACAAATCAATGTAGGAAAAATCAGTATGAGAAACCAACTCTGAACTGCAAGAACGGCTCTCAAAAACCAAGGAGCAAAGAAGAAACCACAGGAGTTTTGGTAGAGATCCCCTGAACCTCCTCTGCTTGCCGGAACGGAGGGGGTGGGGTGGGGCTGAGAGCCCAGAGAGGATCTCGGAGGGAGGGGAGCAGAAACTACTGCTCACAGCCACTTGTCTGGTGACCAGGGAGGGAGGTGCGTTGAAAGGACCAGCTTATCTCCCAGGTGGAGAGGACAGGTAGAGGGACAGACTGTGAGGGGCTAAGGAATGCAAGAGACGAGCTAAAAGGGCTGACTCATCTGTGCTGGAGGCGGCCATAGCTGGGGGAGGGACTGAACCTTTCACAAAACAGAGCTGAAGTGCTTCTGGAGCAGAGATCTCTGGACATCTCTCCAGCTCCAATCAGCGCAACAAGACACAGCTGAAAACAAGAGGTGGGGAGGAGGGGCAGTAACTCAGGTCTCCATGGAGATCTGAGATACACCTCCCCCTACTGAAGCTGAGAAAACACCCTGTCCCCAGTGAGATTAGTGGGCTAAAGAGGCTTTCAGAGTCTCAGGTTACACCCATCGCATTCCTGGATACAGTTTCAAGGAAGCCCCCTGCTGAGTTCAGCAAAGAAGACTATCACCTGTTAAGAAAACAAACAAATCAAGACTTCAAAGCTGCCCAAATCCGAAAGTGGATTACAGATAACAGCTGATACCAACCCAAGAAGACCTAGAAATAACACAATTGAAAACTGGAGGCAGACAACACCAAGCCTAGACTCAACCAACTGTATAAATAAAACACCCAAAAAAGAGGATGAGAAGACAAAGGAGTGCAATCCAAATGAAACCACAAGTGACACCTACGAGAGATGAACTGAGTGATATGGAAATAATCAAACTTCCAGATGCGGAGTTCAAAATAATGATTGTAAGGATGCTTAGGGAACTTAGAACAACAATGGAGGTTCAGTATGAAAACCTAAATAAAGAAATAGCAAGTATAAAAAAGAATCAGTTGGAGATGACAAATACAATATCAGAAATAAAGACCACAATGGAAGGAATTAAAAACAAGATAGATAGAGCAGAGGATTGAATCAGTGAGTTAGAGGACAACTAGAATGAAGGCATGAAAGCAGAGAAGAAAAGAGAAAAGAGACTCAAAAAGTCAGAGGAAACTCTTAGAGAGCTCTGTGACAACATGAAGAGAAATACCATGCGCATCATAGGGGTTCCAGAAGAAGAAGAAAAAGAACAAGGGATAGAGACTTTGTTCAATCATATCATAGCTGAAAACTTCCCTAAATTAATGCAAGAGAAACTCTCACAAATCCAAGAAGCACAGAGGACTCCATTAAAGAGAAACGCAAAGAAACCTACACCAAGACACATCATAATTAAAATACCAAAGCTAAGCAATAAAGAGAAAATATTAAAAGCTGCAAGAGAAAAAAAAGTTATCACCTACAAAGGAGCCCCCATAAGGATGACATCTGACTTCTCAACAGAAACACTTGAGGCCAGAAGGGAATGGCAAGAAATATTCAAAGTAATGCAGAACAAGAACCTACAACGAAGATTACTTCATCCAGCAAGGCTATCGTTTAAAATCGAAGGAGAAATAAAAAGCTTCCCAGACAAAAAACAACTCAAGGAATTCATTACAAGCAAACCAATACTGCAGGAAATGTTAAGGGGCCTGTTGTAAACAGATCAAAGTGGAAAAAGAATACAGCAAAAAAAGGAATACACCTTTAAAGAAGAAAATGGCAATAAACAATTACATATCAATAATAACCTTAAATGTAAATGGATTAAATGATCCAAGCAAAAGACATAGGGTAGCTGCGTGGATAAGAAAACAGGACCCATACATATGTTGTCCACAAGAGACACACCTTAGAACAAAAGACACACATAGATTGAAGGTAAAAGGGTGGAAAAAAATGTTTCATGCAAACGGAAATGAAAAAAAAGCTGGGGTAGCAATACTTATATCAGACAAATTGGACTTTAAAACAAAGGATATAGTAAGAGATAAAGAAGGCCACTACATAATGATAAAGGGAGTAATCCAACAGGAAGATATAAATATTATAAATATCTATGCACCTAACATAGGAGCACCTAAATATATAAAGCAGACTTTGATGGACTTAAAGGGCGAGATCAACAGCAATACTATAATAGTAGGGGATTTCAATACCCCACTAACATCACTAGATAGATCCTCAAGAAAGAAAATTAACAAAGAAACAGCAGACTTATTGGAAACACTAGATCAACTCGATTTAATAGATATCTTCAGAACCTTTCACCCTAAAGCAGCAGAATATACATTCTTTTCAAGTGCTCATGCATGGTACATTCTCTAAGATAGACCACATGTTAGGGCACAAAAGTGCTCTCAACAAATTTAAGAAGACTGAAATCGTATCAAGCACTTTCTCCGATCACAACGGCATGAAACTAGAAATGAATCACAACAGAAAAGCTCAAAAATTCTCAAACACATGGAAACTAAATAGCAGGTTGTTAAATAATGAATGGATTAAGAATGAGATCAAAGAAGAAATCAAAAAATTCCTAGAAATGAATGACAATGAGCATACAACAACTCAAAATTTATGGGACACAGCGAAAGCAGTGCTGAGAGGGAAGTTCATAGCACTACAGGCACACTTTCAGAAGCTAGAAAAAGCTCAAATAAACAATTGAACCCTGCATCTAAAAGAATTAGAAAAAGAACAGCAAGTAAAGCCCAAATGTAGTAGAAGGAAGGAAATAATAAAGATCAGAGCAGAAATAAATGACATAGAGGCTAAAGAAACAATACAGAAGATCAATGAAACTAGGAGCTGGTTCTTTGAAAAGGTAAACAAGATTGATGAACCTTTAACTAGACTCACCAAGAAAAAGAGAGAGAGGACTCAAATAAATAAAATTAGAAATGAGAGAGGAGGAATAACAACTGACACAACAGAAATACAAAATATTGTAAGAAAATACTATGAAGAATTGTACGCCAAAACACTAGACAACCTAGATGAAATGGACAAATTTCTTGAAACATACAATCTTCCAAAAATCAATCTGGAAGAATCCTAAACAGACTGATTATACCAAATGAGATGGAAAGAGTTATCAAAAAACTCCCAACAAAGAAAAGTCCGGGGTCTTATAGCTTCACAACTGAATACTACCAAATATTCAAAGAAGAACTAACTCCTATCCTTCTCAAACTATTTCAAAAAATTCAAGAGGAAGGAAGACTTCCAAGCTCCTTTTATGAGGCGAGCATAATTCTGATTCCAAAACCAGGCAAAGACAACACAACGAAAGACAATTATAGGCCAATATCTCTGATGAATATAGATGCTAAAATCTTCAACAAAATATTAGCAAACCGGATCCAATAATATATGGAAAAAATCATACACCATGATCAAGTGAGATTTATTCTTGGGAGGCAAGGATGGTACAATATTTGTAAATCAATCAATGTGATTCATCACATAAACAAAAAGAAGGAGAAAAACCATATGATAATTTCAATAGATGCAGAAAAAGCATTTGATAAAATCCAGCACCCATTCATGATCAAAACTCTCAGCAAAGTGGGATTACAGGAAACATACCTCAACATGATAAAAGCCATCTATGAGAAACCCACAGCCAACATCATACTCAATGGGCAAAAATTAAAAGAAATACCCTTAAGATCAGGAACAAGGCAGGGGTGCCTTCTTTCACCACTCTTTCTTAACATGGTGCTGGAAGTCCTAGCCACAGCTCTCAGAAAAGAAGAAGAAATAAAAGGAATTCAAGGCACGTAGCAGAAAGCTATCAATGAACACTTGAGGTGTCGCAATGCGCAACGAAAAATAATGATTGATGCTTCTCATCTCTCCGTTCCCGTTTGTCCCTGTCTATCCCCCCCCCTCTCTCTGTCTCTGTAAAAAATAAATAAATAAAATATGGGCGAAGGACTAAGAGGATGAGAGTTTTAATAGAAAAACATGAAAGAATATATTAATATTTGTCTAACAAACACATGTTACATTACCAAGAATATGGACAAACACTAATGACTTAAAAAAAGACCCAGCATGGTTTCGTCCTAAAGCACAGCACTTGAGGTTGTGTAGAAGGTATCCTGTCGTAGACTCAACTTTTAGTGCCGGTGAACTACCTTTCAGGCATGGTTGTAACTTTCTGAGGATCTCTATAGCCCTGCCGAGATAACACAGAGAAGTAATCCTACTGACATCCAGGATACAGAAAATTTAAAAGGCTGTATTTATATTTTGAGTAAATAAACTTGCATATGGAAAGTAACCTTAATTTCCATGAGAGCAAGTGTCATGTATTACTGACGACTGACATATAATGTCCACTCCACATGTATTTCTTGAATTGACACAAACTCTATAAAATGTCTCATTTTAATATTCTTTTTTCACTCTATTCCAAATAATGTGAATCAGTTGTGGAGATCCAAGAACCTGGTAAGAGAACTGGAAAGAACTCTCTGTTCTCAGAAGGTTTCATGGAGGACTACGATCCATCAATGCGTCCCCTTCCTGATGAGGATGGTAAGGAACACACACAGGTGGGATCTGAGCTTGGACAAGAGATGCTGCTGAGCTGCTCAGCCCAGTCTCCACTGACCTCACTGTCCTCTCACAGACAGGAAAGGGCTACAGCCCAGACAGACTAGTAATAAAAGAGGGACATAAAGGGTGTGTGACTTCAAGGACAGGTTGAGACGCCTCAGCACAAATTTCCCACAGAGGATCACTGAGACAGCTATGGGTGACGGTATTAGACTGTGATGATGTGTGAGTGGAGTGTCGCTAGAGTTTAATCAGAACCTACCTCTTTAGATGAGCACAACCACACATCCTCACACACTCTCTCACACCAGCCCTCCTTCCACCAGGCATGACCCCATCTCTCCTCTGCTTCACCTTTCCTCCCAAATATACAGCCTTCATCCCCCGTCCACCTTCTTCCTCCTCCAGGAGTACCACATAGCTACACCCTTACCACATTTCTTCACAAAACCATTTTGAGAGTCACCCATTGACAACTAATTCCATATATAATTCTAATCCTCTCACACAGAAAATCAGTTCAAAATCACTCATATTGAGCCAACTATAGATTACTCCCCTGACTTCATGATAATGAACATCCAACCATTGTTGTTTAAACCACACATCCTATAAGCCTCGAAGAAACAGACCTTCATACAGATAGATGCACTCCTGAGTTCTACACAAACAACCCCTAACAATCAAAGTCTATCATCACACTTCAAAACAGGCCCCACTCCTGCACTGCTCACATATGCGGTCACATCACTAACCAACATGCAAACAGTCATTAAGCATCCCAGTTCAGCAACATCAAGAGATAAGTCCTGGAATGTAGACACCTCCACTAGAACATACCTCTCTCTATACATATCTAATTCAATATAAATATCAATATAAAAATGTAGATATGTGTGTAGTACTTAGTGTTCAAAAAAACTTTCACCACAAATCACCAAAATGTACAATTTTCCATAGGACATTGAGTTGATATCCCATTTTTAGTTTCTGCATACTGTCTTTCAGATATGGTTTTAGTTTTTGTTAATTTGTATACATCTCCAGAAATATCACTTAAAAAATTCCTAATCTCATAGACATTCACCAAATACAAATTTTCATACCAGTTTATATTTCAGTGTAAACAAAATTTTAAAACGGAATGTCAACTAAACTTCCATCAGAGCCAGTGTCATGTGAAGTAATAATGCCTAACAAACATGGCGATTCCATATATATTCTTTAAATTGAAAAAATAACAAAAAATGTCTCATAACAATGTTCTTTATGTATTCCACTCCCCAGAACTTCAGTCAGTTGTGGAGGCTCCAGCACGTGGTTCCACAGGACGTGAACACCCATTACCCTCAGAAGTGTTAATGAAGGACTTCTTTTTTTTTTTCCTTTTTTTTTTGTTTTCTTTCTTCTCCCTTTCTCCCATGTCCTCCATCCCCCCACCCCTGGTAACCACCACACTCTTGTCCATGTCTATTAGTCTCATTTTTATGTTCCACCAATGTATGGAATCATGTAGTTCTTGTTTTTTTCTGATTTACTTATTTCACTCTGTATAATGTTATCAAGTTCCCACCATTTTGCTGTAAATGATTTGATGTCATCATTTCTTATGGCTGAGTAGTATTCCATAGTGTATATGTGCCACATCTTCTTTATCCAGTCTTCTATTGAAGGGCTTTTTGGTTGTTTCCATGTCTTGGCCACTGTGAACAGTGCTGCAATGAACATGGGGCTACATGTGTCTTCACGTATCAATGTTTCTGAGTTTTTGGGGTATATACCCAGTAGAGGGATTGCTGGGTCATAAGGTAGTTCTATTTGCAGTTTTTTGAGGAACCACCATACTTTCCTCCATAATGGTTGTACTACTTTACAGTCCCACCAACAGTGAATGAGGGTTCCTTTTTCTCTACAGCCTCTCCAACATTTGGTATTACCCGTCTTGTTGATAATAGCTAATCTAACAGGGTGAGGTGGTATCTCATTGTAGTTTTGATTTGCATTTCTCTAATAACTAATGAAGCTGAGCATCTTTTCATATATCTGTTGGCCATTTGTATCTCTTCCTGGGAGAAGTGTCTGTTCATGTCCTCTTCCCATTTTATTATTCGATTGTTTGTTTGTTTGTTGTTGAGTTTTATGAGTTCTTTGTAAATTTTGGATATTAGGCCCTTATCTGAGCTGTTGTTTGAAAATATCATTTCCCATTTAGTTGGCGGTCTGTTTATTTTGATATCAGTTTCTCTTGCTGAGCAAAAACTTTTTATTCTGATGTAGTCCCATTCATTTATCTTTGCCTTCACTTCTCTTGCCATTGGAGTCAAGTTCATAAAATGTTCTTTAAAACCCAGGTCCATGATTTTAGTACCTATGTCTTCTTCTATGTACTTTATTGTTTCAGTTCTTATATTTAGGTCTTTGATTAATGGAGGACTTCTTCGTATGCCCACGTCCCCATACTGATATGGATGGTAAGGAGTGTGCACAGATGTGATCTGAGCTTGTTTGGAAAAGACATGCCACTGAGCTGCTCAGCCCTGCCTCTGCTGAATTCACTGTCCCCTCACACACAGGAAAGGGCTACAGGGCAGATGATTAGTATTAAAGCTTCTGCATAGAAACATATAGGAAGTGTGTCTGCAAAGTTAGTGCAAGATGGCTCAGCACAGATTTTCAACACGGGAACACTGGGACAGATGTGGGTATTAAAGAGGACATTTCTGATATGGGAGAGGGAGTGTAAACAGAACCTGCCCTCTCCTATGAGCACAAACTCACATACTCACACACACTCACACATCTCTCCTCTTTAACCATGATGGGCACCATTTCAGCTCCTCTTTCCTTTCTCCCAAATACACAAGTATCCATTCCCCACATCATTTTTCTTATCGAGTAGCATCACATAGGTACACCCTTACCTTCATTATTCACAATTATTTTCACACTCACCCATTTACAATTAACTCCCTAAATAAGTCACATTCTCTCAAACAAATAATCTGTCCACTCATTAAAAATCAAACCAAAACACACACACACACAGACACACATAAGGACATGCCCTGATGGAAATAAAATTCCATCTGTTGCATATCTAGTCCATACGCCCTTCTAGCCACTGATCCTCAGACTTTCGTAGAGATGCTCATTTCAGAGCTACACACTGTCCACTTCACTCTCCCTCTTACCACGTCACTCTGAGAACACGTCTCACTACTGCACTGCTCACAAGTGCTGTCACAACAATAACAAATATGCACAACTCATTCGCAATCTGCTTTCCCAACATTAAAAGCAAATCCTAACGAGGTATGTTCTTGAGCATACACACTCCCTAGAAGATACATACATGCTATATCCTTGTTCCCACACAGTTATGCCATGTAAGGAACTCAAGTAATCATACCATACAAAATTTCGGAAAAACCACATACAAAGGAATTTCACTCCACAAGGTCACACAGTGCATGGCCGTGTTTATTACTAAAGACTCCACACACAGATTCTACTTTTCTTCTAATTCCCTTTCCTAGAAATCCAGTATTACATTGAAATGTTTCATGCAGTAGAATCCCCGATATTCCTGTATCCTCATCAATTACCAAAGGCAAGAGCATGGAGGGACACATAGGAGAATTGTACGGTGATGCTACAAGTGGCTCATGTCATTGTCATGCACTCTCAGTTGTAGAAACACATCAAATGATAAAAACTACCTGCATGGAAAGCTAATAAATACAATATAGTTATTTCTTTAGGTAGAAATCAGACACCACTGTCTAATCTGTTGACAAAGAAGCATCTTTTTTTTTTTTTTTTTTTTTTAATAAATTTTTATTAATGGTAATGGGATGACATTAATAAATCAGGGTACATATATTCAAAGAAAACATGTCTAGGTTATTTTGTCATCAAATCATGTTGCAAACCCCTCGCCCAAAGTCAGATTGTCCTCCGTCACCCTCTATCTAGTTCTCTGTGCCCCTCCCCCTCCCCCTAACTCTCTCCCTCCCTCCCTCCCATGTCCTCCCTCCCCCCCCACCCTTGGTAACCACCACACTCTTGTCCATGTCTCTTAGTCTCATTTTTATGTTCCACCAATGTATGGAATCATGTAGTTCTTGTTTTTTTCTGATTTGCTTATTTCACTCCTTATAATGTTATCAAGATCCCACCATTTTGCTGTAAATGATCTGATGTCATCATTTCTTATGGCTGAGTAGTATTCCATAGTGTATATGTGCCACATCTTCTTTATCCAGTCTTCTATTGAAGGGCTTTTTGGTTGTTTCCATGTCTTGGCCACTGTGAACAGTGCTGCAATGAACATGGGGCTACATGTGTCTTCACGTATCAATGTTTCTGAGGTTTTGGGGTATATACCCAGTAGAGGGATTGCTGGGTCATAAGGTAGTTCTATTTGCAGTTTTTTGAACAAAGAAGCATCTTAATACAAACCCAGTCACCAATAACATGCACTAACACAAGGAATACCCCTGTGCATTTGAAAGTTCTATGGAACTATATACAACCAGTCTGTGACGATGAAGGCCCTCTGTGTTCAATCAACATGTCCCATAGCAGCCTGCTGCTGTTTGCTCCATGAACAGATAAATACACATATAGAGTATGGACTCCATCCTGATTATTATTATTTAATTTCTCGGCAGAGCTAAATTTACAAGAAGATGCTTTACAAACTAGTCAGAAGGCAGTGGCCCCCCCAAATACCCAGGAACTTCACAGGGTTTTGCCCTCTTCAGATTCCTTCATCTATATTTCCTCTGAAGATGAGCTAACAGGTTCTGGCAAGGAGGAACTACTGAACAGGATGCAAAGGGAGGTTGGGATCTAGACAGAGTGCAGCGACAGGCTGAGTGATTCTGTCCATGAGTCGGTACAAGGCTGCCCCAAACGAAAAGAACCTCAGAATACTTCTGCATCTTCCTTCATGTAATCAGCAGTGGAAGCAAAATTTCTAAGGGGAAACCACTAACAGGACTGGAGAAGGCCCTAGGAGATCAGAGGAGAACAGTGTTATGTGTGTGGAAATAAGGGGTGTGGCCCTGACCGGGCGGTGGTGCAGTGGATAGAGCGTCGGACTGGGTTGCGGAAGACCCAGCTTTGAGACCCCAAGGTAGCCAGCTGGAACGCCAGTCATCTGGTTTGAGCAAAGCTCACCAGCTTGATCCCAAGGTCACTGGCTCAGGCAAGGGGTTACTCGGTCTGCTGAAGGCCCATGGTCAAGGCACGTATGAGAAAGCAATCAATGAACAATTGAGGTGTCGCAATGCGCAACGAAAAATAATGATTGATGCTTCTCATCTCTCCGTTCCTGTTTGTCTGTCCCTGTCTATCCCCCCCCTCTCTCTGTCTCTGTAAAAAATAAATAAATAAAAGTATGGGTGAAGGACTAAGAGGATGAGAGTTTTAATAGAAAAACATGAAAGAATATATTAATATGAGTCTAACAAACACATGTTACATTACCAAGAATATGGACAAACACTAATGACTTAAAAAAAGACCCAGCATGGTTTCGTCCTAAAGCACAGCACTTGAGGTTGTGTAGAAGGTATCCTGTCGTAGACTCAACTTTTAGTGCCGGTGAACTACCTTTCAGGCATGGTTGTAACTTTCTGATGATCTCTATAGCCCTGCCGAGATAACACAGACAAGTAATCCTCCTGATATCCAGGATACAGAAAATTTAAAAGGCTGTATTTATATTTTGAGTAAATAAACTTGCATATGGAAAGTAACCTTAATTTCCATGAGAGCAAGTGTCATGTATTACTGACGACTGACATATAATGTCCACTCCACATGTATTTCTTGAATTGACACAAACTCTATAAAATGTCTCATTTTAATATTCTTTTTTCACTTTATTCCACATAATGTGAATCAGTTGTGGAGATCCAAGAACCTGGTAAGAGAACTGGAAAGAACTCTCTGTTCTCAGAAGCTTTCATTGAGGACTACAATCCGTCAATTCGTCCCCTTCCTGATGAGGATGGTAAGGAACACACACAGGTGGGATCTGAGCTTGGACAAGAGATGCTGCTGAGCTGCTCAGCCCAGTCTCCACTGACCTCACTGTCCCCTCACAGACAGGAAAGGCCTACAGCCCAGACAGACTAGTAATAAAAGAGGGACATAAAGGGCGTGTGACTTCAAGGACAGGTTGAGACGCCTCAGCACAAATTTCCAACAGAGGATCACTGAGACAGCTATGGGTGACGGTATTAGACTGTGATGATGTGTGAGTGGAGTGTCGCTAGAGTTTAATCAGAACCTACCTCTTTAGATGAGCACAACCACACATCCTCACACACTCTCTCACACCAGCCCTCCTCCCACCAGGCATGACCCCATCTCTCCTCTGCTTCACCTTTCCTCCCAAATACACAGCCTTCATTCCCGTCCACCTCCCTCCTTCTCCAAGAGTACCACATACCTACACCCTTACCACATTTCTTCACAAAACCATTTAGAGAGTCACACACTGACAACTAATTCCATATAAAATTCTAATCTTCTCACACAGATAATCAGTTCTAAATCACTCATATTGAACCAACTATAGATTACTCCCCTGACTTCATGATAATGAACTTCCATCCTTTGTTGTTTGATCCACACATCCTACAAGCCTCGAAGCAACACACCTTCATACAGATGCACTCCTGAGTTCTACAAAACGACCCCTAAAATCAGAGTCTTACCATCTCACTTGAGAGCAGGCCCCACTCCTGCACTGCTCACATGTGCTGTCACACCACTACCCAACATGCAAACAGTCATTAAGCATCCCCATTCAGCAACATCACCAGATAGGTCCCAGAATGTAGACACCTCCACTAGAACATACCTCTCTCTTTATATATCTACATCAATGTAAGTATCAATATAAAAATGTAGATATGTGTGTAGTAGTTAGTGTTCAAAAAAAACTTTCACCACAAATCACCAAAATGTACAGTTTTCCATAGGACATTGAGTTGATATCCCATTTTTAGTTCCTGCATACTGTCTTTCAGATATGGTTTTAGTTTTTGTTAATTTGTATACATCTCCAGAAATATCACATACAAAATTCCTAATCTCATACACATTCACCAAATACAAATTTTCATACCAGTTTATATTTCAGTGTAAACAAAATTTTAAATCAGAATGTCAACTAAACTTCCATCAGAGCCAGTGTCATGTGAGGTCATAATGCCTAGCATACATGGCGATTCCATATATATTCTTTAAATTGAAAAAATAACAAAAAATGTCTCATAACAATGTTCTTTATGTATTCCATTTCCAGAACTTCAGTCAGTTGCGGAGGCTCCAGCACGTGGTCCCACAGGACGTGAATACCCATTACCCTCAGCAGTGTTAATGGAGGACTTCTTTGTATGCCCGCATCCCCATACTGATATGGATGGTAAGGAGTGTGCACAGATGTGATCGGAGCTTGTTTGGACAAGACATGCCACTGAGCTGCTCAGCCCAGTCTCTGCTGAATTCACTGTCCCCTCACACACAGGAAAGGGCTACAGGGCAGAGGATTAGTACTAAAGCTTCTGCAGAGAAACTTATAGGAAGTGTGTCTGCAAGGTTGGGACAAAGTGGCTGGCTCAGCACAGATTTCCAACATGGGAACACTGGGACAGATGTGGGTATTAAAGAGGACATTTCTGATATGTGAGTGGGAGTGTAAACAGAACCTGCCCTCTCCTATGAGCACAAACTCACATACTCACACACACTCACACATCTCTCCTCTTTAACCATGATGGGCACCGTTTCAACTCCTCTTTCCTTTCTCCCAAATACACAAGTATCCATTCCCCACATCATTTTTCTTATCGAGTAGCATCACAGAGATACACCCTTACCTTCATTATTCACAATTATTTTCACACTCACCCATTTACAATTAACTCCCTAAATAAGTCACATTCTCTCAAACAAATAATCTGTCCACTCATTAAAAATCAAACCAAAACACACACACACACAGACACACATAAGGACATGCCCTGATGGAAATAAAATTCCATCTGTTGCATATCTAGTCCATACGCCCTTCTAGCCACTGATCCTCAGACTTTCGTAGAGATGCTCATTTCAGAGCTACACACTGTCCACTTCACTCTCCCTCTTACCACGTCACTCTGAGAACACGTCTCACTACTGCACTGCTCACAAGTGCTGTCACAACTATAACACATATACACAACTCATTCACAATCTGCAATTCCAACATTAAAAGCAAATCCTAACGAGGTATGTTCTTGAGCATACACACTCCCTAGAAGATACATACATGCTATATCCTTGTTTTCACAGAGTTATGCCATGCAAGGACCTCAAGTAATCATACCATACAAATTTTCGGAAAAACCATATACAAAGGAATTTCACGCCACAGGGTCACGCAGGGCATGGCCTTCTTTATTACTAAAGACTCCACACACAGATTCTACTTTTCTTCTAATTCCCTTTCCTAGAAATCCAGTATTACATTGAAATGTTTCATGCAGTAGAATCCCTGATATTCCTGTATCCTCATCAATTACCAAAGACAAGAGCATGGAGGGACACATAGGAGAATTGTACGGTGATGCTACAAGTGGCTCATGTCATTGTCATGCACTCTCAGTTGTAGAAACACATCAAATGATAAAAATTACCTGCATGGAAAGCTAATAAATACAATATAGTTCTTTCTTTCTTTTTTTTTATAAATAAATTTTTATTTTAATGGGGTGACATCAATAAATCAGGGTACATACATTCAAAGAAAACATTTCCAGGTTATCTTGTCATTTAGTTCTGTTGCATACCCATCACTCGAAGAGAGATCATCCTCCACCACCCTCCATCCAGTTCTCTCTGTACCCCTCCCCCTCCTCCTCGCCCTCCTTTCCTCCCCCCACCCCCCATAAACACCACACTCCTGTCCATGCCTCTTAGTCTCGCTTTTATGTCCCACTAATGTATGGAATCCTGCAGTTCCTGTTTTTTTCTGATTCGCTTATTTCACCCCGCACAATGCTACCAAGACTCCACCATTCCTCTATAAGTGATCCGATGTCACCATTTCTCCTAGCTGAATAATATACCATGGTGTATATGTGCCCCATCTTCTTCATCCAGTCCTCTATTTTTTTTTACAGTAATTAAAAGCCTTTAAGCAAACTCTTGGCCAATATAGCAAGAATCCCTAAAAGAGTAGTGTCCTTAACATGTTCCCCAGGTCCAAGTTGGCCCCATCACCATGCCAAATCCCTGAAAAATGCAAGCCAACCACACTTCAGTCTGTTAGGAGCTGTCACAGGGAGCAGGGGTCCAGGAAAGTTCCCCACAGGAAAAGTCCGCATGGCACTGGAATTGTTTTCACCATTCTATACTTTGCAGCTCATGTCCAAGTCCCAATGACCGCTGCTTCTAGCTGGTAATGATTCAGGTAGACTGGAAAAGCCATTTGCAACATGTGTGGATATGGAGCTTCTGTTCTCCTCTGCCTGGAGAGTTGAGACCGGGTTGCTTTTCCCTGGAGCTCTGTGACTGTGGCCTGGTAAAGAGAACCTTGGGATACACTAAGCTGGGTGGCAAAGGTAAATTCATAATACAAGTTGGCAAAAGGAGGAAAGAGAGCTCTAAATTAGGAGTAGGTCCCAGCCTGAAATATGAGTGGGGCATTGAGGTAGGAGGGAGAAAGGAAACACTATATATTAAGCAAAGCAGCAGAAAATAGGACTATCAACACCCACAACAGAGATCTTTGAGGGAAGAATAAAAAACCTGCCTATTCAGGCAAAACATAGTTAAGTGGCCCTTGTGCGAATGAGATCAGTTTACCTGCTTCTTGGAAGAAATACCCTAGGCTCCTCCACAGTGTCGTAGATGGGGCCGCCGGCCCTGGGCACCTTCAGCCTTCAGTGGCAAACCCCAGCTTTCTGGGCAGGGTTAGGTCATAGGTAGCTGGAGCAGGGCTGGAAGAGACTGAATCCTCCCTTAGAGGCTTGAGGGGGAAGCCGACCTTCCAGTGTCCCTGTTTCCTCACAGCAGAGGCGTGTAAGCCTGGCAGGCTTTAGCTCAATGACCTTCCTTTCCACTATTGAAGCAGGACCCAGATGGCATCCTATGAGACCCCTTTGGGGTGTTGGAGCCTTTAAGGGTATATCCTAAAAGCTGGTAGTTCCCCTGATCTCTATTGGGCTTTTTCTGCCTCTAGGTATCTTAAAAGCTATTCTCAGAAGATCTCGCTGAGGGGTTTGAGGATCCCCATCCACCTATATAAATCTTTTCCATATATCTGGAGCTATTTGGAAAAAAGACAGAACAGTGTTATTAGCTAGATCTAATAAAGAAGGTAGTAGTTTGCAGGCAAAAAAGATTTGGTGTCTCCTGTTCACCAGCATTCAAAAGAAATGTAAATTTTTTTTTTAAGTAAAAAGCATGATATGGTAGAACCATCGGAGTCATTGGCCTGGTGTGCAGGATTTCCGGGTTCGATTCCCGGCCAGAGCACACAGGAGAAACGGCCATCTATCTCTCCACTCCTCCCCCTCTCCTTCCTCTCTGTCTCCGTCCTCCCGCCTTCAGCCAAGGCTCCACCAGAGCAAATCCACCCTGGGCACTAAGGATAGCCCCATGGCCTCCGCCCCAGTTGCTAGAATGGCTCTGGTCGTAACAGAGCAACATCCCAGATGGGCAGAGCATTCCCCCCAGTAGGCATGCCAGGTGGATCCCAGTCAGGCGCATGCAGGAGTCTGTCTGCTTTCCTCCCCATCCCCATCCTCAGAAATATACAAAAAATAAATAAATAAAAGAAAAAATACTAAAAAAAAAAGGGGGGGGCATTCCCTTGTGCTAAAGCTCCAGGGAGCATGGAGTGAGCTTGAGTATGTCCTATGAAACATGGAGCTCTATGTTGACATGTAAGTCTTTGAAGAAGGAGGAACTGCTGAAATAGTTTATCAGCATTTGTCCCTAAGACAGGAGTCTTTATGGTGGGAACACCATACGTAAATATTTGCTGTCTGTCTATAGATTAAGGGGGGAATATGGCAAATGCTGAAAAGCCATGATCTTTGTGCCCCTCCCCTCCCCCAACCCTGTAACCCCCACACTGTTGTCCATGTCTCTGAGTCTCATCTTTATGTTCCACCTATGTATGGAAACATATAGTTCTTAGTTTTTTCTGATTTACTTCTTTCACTCAGTATAATGTTATCAAGGCCCATCCATGTTGTTGTAAAAGATCCTATGTCATCATTTCTTATGGCTGAGTAGTATTCCATAGTATATATATACCAAAGCTTTTTAATCCACTCGTCCTCTGATGGACACTTGGGCTGTTTCCAAATCTTTGCTATTGTGAACAATGCTGCCATTAACATGGGGGTGCATTTCTTCTTTTCAAACAGTGCTATGGTGTTCTTGGGGTATATTCCTAACAGTGGTATAGCTGGGTCTAAAGGCAGTTCGATTTTTAATTTCTTGAGGAATCTCCATACTGTTTTCCACAGTGGCTGCACCAGTCTGCATTCCCATCAGCAGTGCAGGAGGGTTCCCTTTTCTCCACATCCTCGCCAGCACTTATTCTGTGTTGTTTTATTGATGAGCGCCATTCTGACTGGTGTGAGGTGATATCTCATTGTGGTTTTAATTTGCATTTCTCTAATCATTAGTGATGTTGAACATTTTTTCATATGCCTATTGGCCATCTGTGTGTCCTCTTTGGAGAAGTGTCTATTCATTTCTTTTGCCCATTTTTGGATTGGATTGTTTGTCTTCCTGGTATTAAGTTTTACAAGTTCTTTATAAATTTTGGTTATTAACCCCTTGTCAGACGCTATGTCAAATATATTCTCCCATTGTGTAGTTTGTCTTTTTATTCTGTTCTTATTGTCTTTAGCTGTGCAGAAGCTTTTTAGTTTGATAAAGTCCCATTTGTTTATCTTGTCTTTTATTTCACTTGCCTGTGGAGACAAATCAGCAAATATATTGCTGCGAGAGATGTCAGAGAGCTTACTGCCTATGTTTTCTTCTAAGATGCTTATGGTTTCACGGCTTACATTCAAGTCTTTTATCCATTTTGAGTTTATTTTTGTGAGTGGTGTAAGTTGGTGGTCTAGTTTCATTTTTTTTGCAGGAAGGTGTCCAGTTTTCCCAACACCATTTGTTGAAGAGGCTGTCTTTACTCCATTGTATTGTCTTACCTCCTTTGTCAAATAACAGTTGTCCATAGAGCTGTGGGTTTATTTCTGTGTTCTCTGTTCTGTTCCATTGATCTATGTGCCTGTTCTTATGCCAATACCATGCTGTTTTGAGTACAATGGCCTTATAATATAACTTGATATCTGGAAGTGTGATACCTCCCGCTTTTTTCTTCCTTTTCAGGATTGCTGAGGCTATTTGTGTTCTTTTTTGGTTCCATATAATTTTTTGGAATATGTGTTGTATGTCTTTGAAGTAAGTCATTGGTATTTTCATTGGTATTGCATTGAATTTATAGATTGCTTTGGGTAATATAGACATTTTAATGATGTTTATTCTTCCTAACCATGAGCATGGTATATGCTTCCACTTGTTTGTATCTTCCCTGATTTCTTTTATCAATGTTTTATAATTTTCTGAGTACAAGTCTTTAATCTCCTTGGTTAAATTTACTCCTGGGCACTTTATTTTTTTGGTTGCAATAGTGAAGGGGGTTGTTTCCTTAATTTCTCTTTCTGACAGTTCATTGCTGTTGTATAAAAATGCTTCTGATTTCTGAGTATTAATTTTATATCCTGCCACCTTGCTGAATTTATTTATCAGGTTCAGTAGTTTTTTGACTGAGACTTTAGGGTTTTATATATACAGTATCATATCATCTGCAAATAATGATAATTTTACTTCTTCTTTTCCAATTTGGATGCCTTTTATTTTTTCTTCTTGTCTGATTGCTGTGACTAGAAGTTCCAGAACTATGTTGGATAAGAGTGGTGAAAGGGGACACCCCTGCCTTATTCATGATCTTAAGGGGATTTCTTTTAATTTTTGTCCATTGAGTATGATGTTGGCTGTGGGTTTGTCATAGATGGCCTTTATCATGTTGAGGTATGTTCCCTGTATTTCCACTTTGCTGAGAGTTTTGATCATGAATGGGTGCTGGACTTTATCAAATGCTTTTTCTGCATCTATTGAAATTATCATGTGGTTTTTCTCCTTTCTTTTGTTTATGTGATGAATCACATTGATTGATTTGCATATATTGTACCAGCCTTGCCTCCCAAGAATAAATCCTACTTGATCATGGTGTATGATTTTTTCCATATATTGCTGGATCCGGTTTGCTAATATTTTATTGAGGATTTTTGCATCTAAATTCATCAGGAATATTTGCCTATAATTTTCTTTTTTTGTGTTGTCTTTGCCTGGTTTTGAAATCAGAATTATGCTTGCCTCATAAAAGGAGTTTGGAAGTCTCCCTTCCTCTTAAATTTTTTGAAATAGCTTGAGAAGGATAGGAGTTAGTTCTTCTTTGAATATTTGGTAGAATTCACTTGTGAAGCCATCAGGCCCAGGACTTTTCTTTTTTGGGAGTTTTTTGATAGCTGTTTCAATCTCATTTGTTGTAATTGGTCTGTTTAGGTTTCCTGATTCTTCCAGATTGATTTTTGGAAGATTATATGATTCAAGGAATTTGTCCATTTTATCTAGGTTGTCTAGTTTTTTGGCGTACAGTTCTTCATAGTATTTTCTTATAATATTTTGTATTTCTGTTGTGTCAGTTGTTATTTCTCCACTCTCATTTCTAATTTTATTTATTTGAGTCCTCTCTCTTTTTTTCTTGGTGAGTCTTGTTAAAGGTTCATCGATCTTGTTTACCTTTTCAAAGAACCAGCTCCTGGTTTCATTGATCCTCTGTATTGTTTCTTTAGCCTCTATGTCATTTATTTCTGCTCTGATCTTTATTATTTCCTTCCTTCTCCTAGCTCTGGGCTTTACTTGCTGTTCTTTTTCTAGTACTTTTAGATGCAGGGTTAAGTTGTTTATTTGAGCTTTTTCTAGCTTCTTGAGGTATGCCTGTAATGCTATAAACTTCCCTCTCAGCACTGCTTTTGCTGTGTCCCATAAATTTTGAGTTGATGTATGCTCATTATTGTTTGTTTCTAGGAATTTTTTAATTTCTTCTTTGATCTCAATGTTAACCCATTCATTGTTTAATAACGTGCTATTTAGTTTCCAAGTGTTTGAATGTTTTTCAATTTTTCTATTGTGGTTGATTTCTAGTTTAATGCCATTGTGATCAGAGAAAGTGCTTGATATGATTTCAATCTTCTTAAATTTGTTGAAACTGCTTTTGTGCCCTAACATGTGGTTTATTCTAGAGAATGTACCATGAGCGCTTGAAAAGAATGTATATTCTGCTCTTTTAGGGTGAAAGGTTCTGAAGATATCTATTAAATCGAGTTGATCTAATATGTCCTTTAAGTCTGCTGTTTCTTTGTTAATTTTCTTTCTTGATAATCTATCTAATGATGTTAATCGGGTATTGAAATCTCCTACTATTATAGTATTGCTGTTGATCTCGCCCTTTAAGTCTATCAAAGTCTGCTTTATATATTTAGGTGCTCCTATATTAGGTGCATAGATATTTATAATGGTTATATCTTCCTTTTGGATTGCTCCCTTTATCATTATGTAGTGACCTTCTTTATCTCTAACTATGGTCTTTGTTCTAAAGTCCATTTTGTCTGATATAAGTATTGCTACCCCAGCTTTTTTTTCATTTCCATTTGTGTGAAATATTTTTTTCCACCCTTTTATCTTCAGTCTGTGTGTATCTTTTGATTTAAGGTGTGTCTCTTGTAGACAGCATATGTATGGGTCCTGTTTTCTTATCCACGCAGCTACCCTATGTCTCTTGATCGGATCATTTAATCCATTAACATTTAAGGTTATTACTGATATGTAATTGTTTATTGCCATTTTTTTCTTTAAAACTGTTTTTCTATTTTGCTATATTCTTTTTTTCCTTTGATCTGTTTACAACATGTCCGTTAGCATTTCTTGCAGCCTTGGTTTGGTTGCAGTGAAATCCTTGAGGTTTTTTTTTTTTGTCTGTAAAGCTTTTTATTTCTCCTTCAATTTTAAATGATAGCCTTGCTGGATAAAGTAGTCTTGGTTGTAGGTTCTTGTTCTGCATTACTTTGAATATTTCTTACCATTCCCTTCTGGCCTCAAGTGTTTTTGTTGAGAAGTCAGAAGTCATCCTTATGGGGGCTCCTTTGTAGGTGATAGTCTTTTTTTCTCTAGCAGCTTTTAATATTTTCTCTTTATCATTTAGCTTTGGTAATTTAATTATGATGTGTCTTGGTGTTGGTTTCTTTGGGTTTCTCCTTAATGGAGTTCTCTGTGCTTCCTGAACATGTGAAACGTTTTCCTGCCTTAATTGAGGGAAGTTGTCTGCTATAATATGTTTGAACAAAGTTTCTATCCCTTGTTCTTTCTCTTCTTCTTCAGGAACCCCTATGATGCGGATGTTATTTCTCTTCATGTTGTCACAGAGCTCTCTTAGAGTTTCCTCAGACTTTTTGAGTCTGTTTTCTTTTTTCTGCTCTGCTTCCGTGCCTTTATTTATTGTGTCCTCTAACTCCTTGATTCGATTCTCTGCTTCATCCATCCTGCTTTTAATTCCTTCCATTGTATTCTTTATTTCAGATATTGTATTTGTCATTTCTGTCTGATTCTTTTTTATTATTTCTATGTCCTTTTTTATATTTGTTATCTCTTTATTTAGGTTTTCGTAATGGCTATCTATGGTGGTTCTAATTTCTTTGAGCATCCTAACAATCGTTATTTTAAACTCTGCATCTGGTAATTTGGTTATATCTGATTCACTTAGGTCCTTTTCTGGGGATTTCTCTTGGTTTATTTGTGTTGTATTTCTCTGCCTCCGCATTTTCTCTTCACGGGAGTGGCTGTGATCACGTGCTCGGGTGCACAAGGGTTGGTGGCCTTGGCCTTTGCCCCGCCCCCGTATGTGACGTTATGCTCGGTCCTGAGGGCACTGGCGAGCACCTTTGCTCAGCTGTGGGTCTCCGCCTGTTTCTGAGCTTTCGCCCTGTCTTTGCAGGATGATCCCACTCAAGGAACAGCTGCTAGCCTTGGCTCTACCACCAGGCAGGGCTGCGTGCCCAAGTTCAGCTCCGTAGGGGAACTCCGCCTCTTCTGGGCTTTTGGCTCCACCCCCGCGGGAGGAGCCGGCTACCAAGTCAGACCGCAAGCCTGGGTTGCACGGGCGGGGCAGGGATGTGCTCCTCTGCCCTTGCTCCGGGGCTGGTCTCCACCCTTTCCGGGGTTTCCGCCCTTCTCCCAGAGGCTGGATTACAGGCTGCTGGCAGCGGAGCTTGGCCGCTTTTGCATGCCCCCTTCTCCCTAGCCGGGCAAGATTGAGCTCACACCTGAGCCCAGTGGTGGCCAGCCGGCTTCCGCCCCTGCCAGAAGAACTGCACTTTTGTCTCCTGCTGTCGCCTGCCCTCCGGCGCGCCCTCAGCCGCGTGGGTGGGGGCGATGCAGCTCGGACCCTAAGACTCACTACTGTAGACCCGAAAGCTCCCTCCTTCTATGCGACTCTGCTCTGAATGCTGCGGGGGAGCTTGTTTGGCTGCTCTCCTGCTTCCCTTTGCTGGTATTGCTGTTTCCAGGGGAAATATTCACTTCAGCTTTGGGGAGTGACTCCTCCCAGGGGTTAGGGTGGCTATCTCCCAAAATGTTTCTCCCTATGCCTCCTAGATTGCACTCTCTTCCTGTTACTGTGGTTCTCTCCCCTCTCCCTCCGTCTCCAGGAGCCTCAGGTGAGTGTTTGTGAGAGAGATGTTCTGCGTGGTCCCTTTAAGAAGGATCCTGGGTCTGAGAAATCAGACTCTCTAACAAACAGTATCCTGACTTGTTTCCAGCTAAATACTGTCCTTACGCTTCTTCTGGGCTCTGGGGCTCCAGGCTGGGGCTTTGTTCCTGGGGCTCAGGACCCTTTCCCCTCTGCTAAACTCACTTCCCGCCACGCGAGTCTCTCCCTGCTGCCATTCGCTCCGAGAAGTTGGGCAGCCCTCTCTGCGTTTCCGCATCTCTGCTTTTCCTACCAGTCTCCGTGTGGCTTTTTCAGCATTCCTTGGTTGAAGAGTCCTTTTAGTTCAGTCCAATGTTGGTTTTTCCAGCTGATAGTTCATAAAATTAGTTTGTAATCCACTTTGGTTCTGGGAGGTAGATGCTGCTACGTCCGCCTACTCCAGCGCCATCTTGTTCCCCCCTAGTTATTTCTTTAGGTAGAAATCAGACACCACTGTCTAATCTGTTGACAAAGAAGCATCTTAATACAAAACCAGTCACCAATAACATGCACTAACATAAGGTATACCCCTGTGCATTTGAAAGTTCTATGGAACTATATACAACCAGTCTGTGATGATGAAGGCCCTCTGTGTTCAATCTACATGTCCCATAGCAGCCTGCTACTGTTTGCTCCATGAACAGATAAATACACATATAGAGTATGGACTCCATCCTGATTATTATTATTTAATTTCTCAGCAGAGCTAAATTTACAAGAAGATGCTTTACAAACTAGTCAGAAGGCAGTGGCCCCCCCAAATACTCAGGAACTTCACAGGGTTTTGCCCTCTTCAGATTCCTCCATCTATATTTCCTCTGAAGATGAGTTAACAAGTTCTGGTAAGGAGAAACTACTGAACAGGATGCAAAGGGAGGTTGGGATCTAGACAGAGTGCAGGGACAGGCGAGTGGTTCTGTCCATGAGTCCGTACAAGGCTGCCCCAAATGAAAAGAACCTCAGAATACTTCTGCATCTTCCTTCATGTAATCAGCAGTGGAAGCAAAATTTCTAAGGGGAAACCACTAACAGGACTGGAGAAGGCCCTAGGAGATCAGAGGAGAACAGTGTTATGTGTGTGTAAATAAGGGGTGTGGCCCTGACCGGGCGGTGGTGCAGTGGATAGAGCGTCGGACTGGGTTGAGGAAGACCCAGCTTCGAGACCTTGAGGTAGCCAGCTGGAACGCCACTCATCTGGTATGAGCAAAGCTCAACAGCTTGATCCCAAGGTCGCTGGCTCAGGCAAGGGGTTACTCGGTCTGCTGAAGGCCCACGTTCAAGGCACGTAGCAGAAAGCTATCAATGAACAATTGAGGTGTCGCAATGCGCAACGAAAAATAATGATTGATGCTTCTCATCTCTCCGTTCCTGTTTGTCTGTCCCTGTCTATCCCTCTCTCTCTCTGTCTCTGTAAAAAATAAATAAATAAAAATATGGTTGATGGACTAAGAGGATGAGAGTTTTAATAGAAAAACATGAAAGAATATATTAATATTTGTCTAACAAACACATGTTACATTACCAAGAATATGGACAAACACTAATGACTTTAAAAAAGGCCCAGCATGGTTTCGTCCTAAAGCACAGCACTTGAGGTTGTGTAGAAGGTATCCTGTCGTAGACTCAACTTTTAGTGCCGGTGAACTACCTTTCAGGCATGGTTCTAACTTTCTGATGATCTCAATAGACTTGCCGAGAAAACACAAACAAGTAATCCTCCTGATATCCAGGATACAGAAAATTTAAAAGGCTGTATTTATAGTTTGAGTAAATAAACTTGCTAATGGAAAGTAACCTTAATTCCATGAGAGCAAGTGTCATGTATTACTGACAACTGACATATAATGTCCACTCCACATGTATTTCTTGAATTGACACAAACTCTATAAAATGTCTCATTTTAATATTATTTTTTCACTTTATTCCACATAATGTGAATCAGTTGTGGAGATCCAAGAACCTGGTAAGAGAACTGGGAAGAACTCTCTGCTCTCAGATGGTTTCATGGAGGACTACGATCCATCAATGCGTCCCCTTCCTGATGAGGATGGTAAGGAACACACACAGGTGGGATCTGAGCTTGGACAAGAGATGCTGTTGAGCTGCTCAGCCCAGTCTCCACTGACCTCACTGTCCCCTCACAGACAGGAAAGGCCTACAGCCCAGACAGACTAGTAATAAAAGAGGGACATAAAGGGTGTGTGACTTCAAGGACAGGTTGAGACGCCTCAGCACAAATTTCCCACAGAGGATCACTGAGACAGCTATGGGTGGCGGTAATAGACTGTGATGATGTGTGAGTGGAGTGTCGCTGGAGTTTAATCAAAACCTACCTCTTTAGATGAGCACAACCACACATCCTCACACACTCTCTCACACCAGCCCTCCTTCCACCAGGCATGACCCCATCTCTCCTCTGCTCCACCTTTCCTCCCAAATACACAGCCTTCATCCCCCGTCCACCTTCTACCTCCTCCAAAAGTGCCACATAGCTACACCCTTACCACATTTCTTCACAAAACCATTTTGAGAGTCACCCATTGACAACTAATTCCATATATAATTCTAATCCTGTCACACAGAAAATCAGTTCAAAATCACTCATATTGAGCCAACTGTAGATTACTCCCCTGACTTCATGATAATGAACTTCCAACCATTGTTGTTTAATCCCCACATCCTATAAGCCTCGAAGCAACAGACCTTCATAGAGATGCACTCCTGAGTTCTACACAAACGACCCCTAACAATCAAAGTCTTATCATCACACTTCAAAACAGGCCCCAGTCCTGCACTGCTCACATATGCTGTCACATCACTAACCAACATGCAAACAGTCATTAAGCATCTCCATTCAGCAACATCACCAGATATGTCTCAGAATATAGACACCTCCACTAGAACATACCTGTCTCTTCATATATCTACATCAATGTAATTATCAATATAAAAATGTATATATGTGTGTAGTAATTAGTGTTTAAGTAAACTTTCAGCACAAATGACCAAAATGTACAGTTTTTTCTTAGGACATTGTGTTGATAGCCCATTTTAAGATCCTCCATAATTTCAGATATGGTATTAATTTTTGTTAAATTGTATACTTCTTCAAAAATATCACATACAAAATTCCTAATCTCATACACATTCACCAAATACAAATTTTCATACCAGTTTATATTTCAGTGTAAATAAAATTTTAAATTGGAATGTCAACTAAATTTCCATCAGTGCAAGTGTCATGTGAGGTAATAATGCCTAGCATACATGGCGATTCCATATGTATTCTTTGAATTGAAAAAATTAAAAAAAATGTCTCATAACAATGTTCTTTATGTATTCCATTCCCCAGAACTCCAGTCAGTTGTGGAGGCTCCAGCACGTGGTCCCACAACATGCAAACAGTCATTAAGCATCCCCATTCAGCAACATCAATAATTAAGTCCTGAAATGTAGACACCTCCACTAGAACAGACCTCTCTCTATATATATCTACATCAATATAGATATCAATATAAAAATGTAGATATCTGTGTAGTAGTTAGTGTTCAAAAAAACTTTCACCACAAATCACCAAAATGTACAGTTTTCCATAGGCCATTGAGTTGATATCCCATTTTTAGTTTCTGCATACTGTCTTTCAGATATGGTTTTAGTTTTTGTTAATTTGTATACACCTCCAGAAATATCAAATACAAAATTCCTAATCTCATACACATTCACCAAATACAAATTTTCATACCAGTTTATATTTCAGTGTAAACAAAGTTTTAAATCGGAATGTCAACTAAACTTTCATCAGAGCAAGTGTCATGTGATGTAATAATGCCTAGCATACATGGCGATTCCATATATATTCTTTAAATTGAAAAAATAACAAAAAATGTCTCATAACAATGTTCTTTATGTATTCCATTCCCCAGAACTTCAGTCAGTTGTGGAGGCTCCAGCACGTGGTCCCACAGGAGGTGAACACCCATTACCCTCAGCAGTGTTAATGGAGGACTTATTTGTATGCTCGCGTCCCCATACTGATGTGGATGGTAAGGAGTGTGCACAGCTGTCATCTGAGCTTGTTTGGACAAGACATGCCACTGAGCTGCTCAGCCCAGTCTCTGCTGAATTCACTGTCCCCTCACACACAGGAAAGGGCTACAGGGCAGATGATTAGTACTAGAGCTTCTGCAGAGAAACATATAGGAAGTGTGTCTGCAAGGTTGGGGCAAGGTGGCTCAGCACAGATTTCCAGCACGGCAACACTGGGACAGATATGGTATTAAAGAGGACATTTCTGATATGTGAGTGGGAGTGTAAACAGAACCTGCCCTCTCCAATGAGCACAAACTCACATACTCACACACACTCACACATCTCTCCTCTTTAACCGTGATGGGCACCATTTCAGCTCCTCTTTCCTTTCTTCCAAATACACAAGTATCCATTCCCCACATCATTTTTCTTATCGAGTAGCATCACATAGGTACACCCTTACCTTCATTATTCACAATTATTTTTAGACTCACCCATTTACAATTAACTCCCTAAATAAGTCACATTCTCTCAAACAAATAATCTGTCCACTCATGGAAAATCAAACCAAAACACACACACACACAGAAACACAAACACACACACAAGTACATGTCCTGATGGAAATAAAATTCCATCTGTTGCATATCTAATCCATATGCCCTTCTAGCCACTGATCCTCAGACTTTCATAGAGATGCTCATTTCAGAGCTACACACTGTCCACTTCACTCTCCCTCTTACCACATCACTCTGAGAACACGTCTCACTACTGCACTGCTCACAAGTGCTGTCACAACAATAACAAATATGCACAATTCGTTCACAATCTGCTTTTCCAACATTAAAAGCAAAACCTAACGGGGTATGTTCTTGAGCATACACACTCCCTAGAAGATACATACATGCTATATCCTCGTTCCCACAGAGTTATGCCATGTAAGGAACTCAAGTAATCATACCATACAAAATTTCGGAAAAACCATATACAAAGGAATTTCACTCCACAGGGTCACACAGGGCATGGCCTTCTTTATTACTAAAGACTCCACACACAGATTCTACTTTTCTTCTAATTCCCTTTCCTAGAAATCCAGTATTACATTGAAATGTTTCATGCAGTAGAATCCCCGATATTCCTGTATCCTCATCAATTACCAAAGGCAAGAGCATGGAGGGACACATAGGAGAATTGTATGGTGATGCTACAAGTGGCTCATGCCATTGCCATGCACTGTCAGTTGTAGAAAGACATCAAATATTAAAAACTACCTGCATGGAAAGCTAATAAATATAATATAGTTATTTCTTTAGGTAGAAATCAGACACCACTGTCTAATCTGTTGACAAAGAAGCATCTTAATACAAACCCAGTCACCAATAACATGCACTAACACAAGGAATACCCCTGTTCATTTTAAAGTTCTACAGAACTATATACAACCAGTCTGTGACGATGAAGGCCCTCTGTTTTCAATCAACATGTCCCATAGCAGCCTGCTGCTGTTTGCTCCATGAACAGATAAATATACAAATAGAGTATGGACTCCATCTCGATTATTATTATTTAATTTCTCAGCAGAGCTAAATTTACAAGAAGATGCTTTACAAACTAGTCAGAAGGCAGTGGCCCCCCAAAAAACTCAGGAACTTCACAGACTTTTGCCTACGTCAGATTAATTCATCTATATTTCCTCTGAAGTTGAGCTAACAGGTCCTGGCAAGGAGCAACTACTGAATAGGATGCAAAGGGAGGTTGGGATCTAGACAGAGTGCAGGGTCAGTCTGAGTGATTCTGTCCATGAGTCCGTACAAGGCTGCCCCAAACGAAAAGAACCTCAGAATACTTCTGCATCTTCCTTCATGTAATCAGCAGTGGAAGCAAAATTTCTAAGGGGAGACCACTAAGAGGACTGGAGAAGGCCCTAGGAGATCAGAAGAGAACAGTGTTATGTGTTTGGAAATAAGGGGTGTGGCCCTGACCGGGCGGTGGTGCAGTTGATAGAGCGTCGGACTGGGTTGTGGAAGACCCAGCTTCGAGACCCCGAGGTAGCCAGCTGGAACACCACTCATCTGGTTTGAGCAAAGCTCACCAGCTTGAACTCAAGTTGCTGGCTCAGGCAAGGGGTTACTCGGTCTGCTGAAGGCCCACGGTCAAGGCACGTATGAGAAAGCAATCAATGAACCATTAAGGTGTCGCAAAGCGCAACAGAAAAGTAATGATTTTGCTTCTCATCTCTCCGTTTCTGTTAGTTTGTCCCTGTCTATACCTCTCTCTCTCTCTCTGTCTCTGCAAAAAAAAAAAAAAGAAAAAATAAATAAAAATATGGGTGAAGGACTAAGAGGATGAGAGTTTTATTAGAAAAACATGAAAGAATATGTTGATATGAGTCTAACAAATGCATGTTACATTACCAGGAATAATGCCAAACACTTATGACTTAAAAAAAGGCCCAGTGTGGTTGGGCCTAAAGCACAGCACTTGAGGTTGTGTAGAAGGTGTCCTGTCATAGACCCAAGTTTTAATGACGGTGAACTACCTTTGAGGCATGGTTCTGACTTTCTGATGATCTCTATAGCCCTGCCGAGATAACACAGACAAGTAATCCTACTGACATCCAGGATACAGAAAATTTAAAAGGCTGTATTTATATTTTGAGTAAATAAACTTGCATATGGAAAGTAACCTTAATTTCCATGAGAGCAAGTGTCATGTATTACTGATGTCACAGTATATACATTTGACAGGTTACTTCACTCACCATTATCTTAGTGCAATTGTGCAGTATGTGTTTAGTCTGTGCACCCTGGTATATGCAAACCATTGCATGAGCATCACTTTACTGATGTAATTTCAGGATTTATATATAATTTCATTCGAAGAGAATTAAAAAGATGTTCTTAACAGTCTACTACATTGATATGTAATATGGACATATGTGTCTTGAATAAATGTTTAAGACATTGCTAGACCTTAATGTCCAGATCTGGTTTATCCCCTCCAGAACCCAGACCTCCGTACTCTCATTCCCTAATGCCATCACGTGTCACTCTCCACATACTTTACCCATCTTCTCCACACTCGCACTTACTCTGGCTCCTCGTAGCACTGGAACAACTGAAATAATTCATGCCACACACAGACTTCTGAAATATCACATAGACATGAACTTTCACTCCACATGTTCACATAGGATGTGGCCATCTTTACAACTGAATACTTCCAACACATAGTCCAGTTCGAAAATTTCTTTCCTAGAATCACATCAACTACATAGAAATGATTCCTGTCATGGAAGCCCTGAGACGCCTTTATCCCAGGCATCCACCACAGGAAGGAGCACAGAGGAGCACCATAGTAGCTTGTATGGGTATGCCTAGAAGTGGCTCTGTCATTTCCATTCATTTCATTCTAGCAATGCAATCACATGGTCACAATTTTCTGCAAAGAAAGTTGTTTTGAAAAAAGTACAGTGATGTCTAGGTATAAAGAGAACAACCATCTTTTTATTATTTACAAAGAAGCTTCTTTGTTCAAACCCAGTCACTGATGTTACCCATTGATACAATAGTTATCACTATACATTTAAAAATTTCATCGTAATTAAATTAGATTATCCACGATAATGGAGGCTAAGTGTCTTCAATAATAATCACATCGCTGAAACTAATTGTTTGTTCCATGGACAGATAAGTATACCAATAAGAAACATGGACCACATCCTATTATTTTCATTTAATTTTCCAGCAGAGATGAATTTACAAGAAGAAACTTTGCAGAGTAGTTACAAGGCAGTGGCCCTAACTCAGACCCAGATAGGACAGGTCATCTGTCCGGACATAATCTACATTTCTGCTCAAGGTGACCCCACATGTGCTGGTGAGGAAAAACTACTAAATAACATGCAAAGGGTGGTTGGGATGTAGACAGAGCCCAGAGATGAGCTGAGTGAGTCTGCCCATTAGTCGGTACAAGGCTGCCCAGGACAAAAGAACCTCAGATGCTTCTGCATCTTCTTTCACATGGTCAACAGTGGAAGCAATAAATTCCAAGGAGAAAACACTTACAGGACTGGAGAAAGCCCAAGGAATTTAAAGGAGAACAGCGTTATGTCTGCGGGCATAAAAGGAGATAGATAAAAAAATGAAAATTTTTTTCAGAATCACATGAAATAATATGTTAGTATAAGCAAGACAAGGGCATGTTATATTCCTGAAAGGGTGTGAAAGCACTAATAATTCAAAACAGAAAAATTGTGGTAGAATTCTCTAGAAGTGAACATTACATAGATTACAAAGATACCCAGATGAAGACACCATCATACCCATGTAGTTTCATAGCCAATGTTCACAATTCTCACAATAATCAGATCAATCTAATCGATCCATTGGAACTCACTGTTCTCATCATTCATTTCTTTATCTTCCACATGCACCTAAATTCTCCATGATCTTTTTTTATCTCTACCATACAAAGCATTATAACTTCTTGGACTCCTAAGACCCTATTATGTTACGTGAAATAATCCAGGCAGAGAAAGAAAATTATCATAGGACCTCACTCATTTGAGGAATTGAATGAACAATGTGAACAGAGGAACTGAATAGAGGCAGAGGTGGGATTAAAGGGACCAGAGGGAAAGTGGACTGAGGGAAAGAAGATGAGAGGATGTGATCAGAGAAGGGAAAGAGATTGGTGGAATTATATATACAAAACACAGGGTTATAGAGCAGAAAAGCAAATCCCTAGGGAAGGGAAAGGGCGCAGGGGGGAGGGGGAGTAGAAGATCTTGAGGGGAACACAGGGAGAGGGAGGATATATTCTGTGGGACACTTGAATCTATGTAAACACAATACATTTAAATCAATAAAAAAAGAGTCATTTCTATTTTTAAATGCAATGCAAATAGAAGTGCTCAATATATGTGTCTTGTTCCTGCCATTCATCATTATATCTGTAATTTATCCAAGTTGCATGTGACTTTAGTTTGTTCTTTCTTGGTATATATGTACCACTTTATAATATAAATTCATTATATTTTTCTGATTTTTGAGTTGCTTTCAGTTTGAGACCACTTGAAAAGATGATTTTAACCATTTATTATATTGATTTTCAACATAAAAACATTTCTTTTTGGAGAATGCTTAAGAATTAGATTGCAGGGCTTTAGTGTCTAGATTCTATCTTAACCCCTTCAGGACTAAGACCTCCCGACTTTCATTTCCTAATGAAATCACATCTCCCTCACATTTAACCTTGGACACACCTCTCTGTACTCCTATTTATTTGATTCCTCACACAATGCCATTAATTAAATGTCTATCTCTTTTTCCTCTTAAAATTCTTGATTTTTCACATCCTTGTGTTATTTAATTTTTCCGCACATTTTAAATATGCATTAATTTCCTGGTTTCAGAAAGAATGTGCCCAGTAAGATATTCCATACTGAAACCACATATTACATATAAACATGTACAAAGCGCAGCTTGAAGAAATGCAATATAGCCTGACCTGTGGTGGCGCAGTGGACAGACTGTTGACCTGGGAACACTGAGGTCACTGGTTCGGAACCGTCACTTGCCTGGTCAAGACACATATGGGAGTTGATGGATCTGCTCCTCCCCCTTCTCTTTCCCTCTGTCTCTCTTCTCTCTCTAAACTGAATAACATTTAAAAAAATAAAATATATCTTAAAAGAAAAGAAATGCAATCTACACACATAAGTATGTACAATACAAACACAGAGACACAAAGGACACGTATCATACTAAACCACACAATACTAATCCTAAAACTAGATTCACAAACACCGAATATTCACATATTAAACCTTGGCCTCATGTTAACCAATGTCTATGAATTTAAACACTAATCACATTACATTCAACATACCATTTACTACAAATGTGAATAATATACAACCAGACACATTCATGACAGATGAGGAAAATCTTAAACATTTCAAGCATGACAAATGAGCATGGTTAGCTTTGAAACAGACACAGTGACATCATCATAGTAAATATTTAATATCAGCAATAATAAAAATATGTACAACTCTCTCTACTGTATATATACATTAACATATAAATTGATATAAATTAATGATATACCTGTAGAATTTCAAACATCTTACTCCTCTTTTTTCCTAGTTATACAATTTTCTTCAGGACTCTGAGTGGTTATCCAACATTTATTTCCTGCATGCTACCTCTAAGGCATGGTTCACAATTATGACTAAAGGTCTAAGAAATGTAACATACCAGATACCAATCCCACTGACATCCATCTAACACAAAATTTTAATAAGTGCTTATATTTTGGAGTAATGGAATTTTAAAAAGGAAAGTTACCTTCATTTCCATTAGAGCAAGTGTCATGTGTGGTACTGATGAGTGACATATAATGTCCACCAAAAAGGTATTTCTTGAATGAACACAGGCTCCAGAAAAAGTATAATCTCATCTTAATATTTTATATTTATTCTATTCTCCAGGACTCCACAACACTCAAGTGGATGCTGCTCAACCTCAGTCAGGAGTGAAGGTCACAGCATTTGGACAAAGAGAAGAAGAATATTCTTCACCTTCAGAAGATTTAACATGGGAGTACTCTGCATCCACACATCCCTATCCTGATGAGGATGGTAAGAAACACACAGAGGTGGGATTTGAGATCGGATAAGAGATGCACTTGAGCTGCTTGGCTGGGTGTCTACTGATTTCACTGTCCCCTCAGACACCGGCAAGGTAAAAAGGGCAGACAACAACTACTAAAGCTTCTGTAGGTGGACACATAGGGACCAAAAGGTGGCTCAGCACAAATTTACAAATAGGAACACTGGGAAATCTGTGGGTGACGTGGTGGACTGTGCTGAAATGTGAGAGAGCTTCTCAAGCAGCATCTCACAGGTGCACCCTCTCCACCATTCCTTCCCAGAATCAATTCAGTCTTGTCCATTTACACACTAGTTCCATAAAGTGTTCACATCCCATCACAAAGACAACTGGTTTTAAGTCACTCATTCTGAGCGAAACTGTAGAAAACTCATAGTCCCTGATGGAAATGTACTTTCATCTGTCTTTCTAATTTGTATCCCATTACAGCCACAAATCTAGACCACAGAGATATTCATTCTAAGAGCTACACAGCCATTCTCTACCACTCTGAGCCTTACCATCAGACTCTAAACAGATTTCACATGTGCTGTAATACCACATAGCACAGATGAACATTCTAATTCGCCGTCCACTTTCACCAACATCAGCAACACTCACCAGATATGTTCCAGAATGTATGGACTACTCCACTGGAGTATATATTCATGCTACATCCTCCTTCCAACAAAACTATACCATGTAAACTACTCAGTGCTTACCACACAGGGAATTCGGAACAATCGCACAGGGCCTGACCATTTTAACTCAACTAACTCGAGCACACATCCTAATTTTCTCTCGTTTGAAATTTTCTTTCCTAGGATTCCTTCAGATGCCTGTATTCCAGGACTTGGAACAATCAGAGATTCCCCCCCTCTGTCCACCTGCTGCCTGTCCACTCCACTCGGTTGATAAGAACAAGTCCCTTATGTCCTCAGTGCATCACACAGAGGAAAGGTTCATTTATTACATGCCTGTCCAAAGGAGAAGGGTAGTTAAGATTTTATGGGAAACACAAGAAGGTTTGGTGCATCCTTCTAAAAAGATAAAAATGGAGGAAATGACCTATATTGAAAAGGTTCATAAAAATGTCCCCCTCTCTCACATGTCTCAGAAGAGACACCTAACTGACCATGAGCCTAGCTTAGACACCAGAGCTCAAGGGAAAAGAAAGAAGGATGAGATTCTAGCAGAGCCTCCAGGTCTGGACGAGTATCCCAGGGCCAAGACCCCTGAGTGGCTGGTGGCCCCAGACCGTGGCTTCAAGTGCATGGCCTGCTGCCGGGTGTTCCCCAGCTTACAGGTCCTGCAGGAACACGTGGAGTACGGAGTCACTGAGGGCTTTAGCTGCCATGTTTTCCAACGTGCCATGGCCCGTCTGAACCACAAAAAGCAGAAAGAAGAGAAAAGAATACTGAAGAAGGCAAGACGTACATTCCAGAAGGAAGAATATTTTAGCATTAAGACAACTTCTTTCAACTAAACAGACTGTTTTTCAGGCCCTAAAAGAGTGGAAGTGAAGTTGGTTAGACTCTATTGATAAATACACTTTTACAGCAGCCATATTACCCACCATTTCATAAATATCTACCACCTGCTCTACTGTCATAGCACCAATATGAGCAAGCACATAACCCCTTTTTTATACTATCTACCAGTTTCCTTAAGAAGCAGGTGGACCATAGCATCCCGAATAATGCCCTATTCTCTTTCCAATTTATTACAACCCTACATACTAACACCATCCATGAATATGTATTTTCAGGAAAAGAGTGCAGATTCTATAGAATTTAAATAGTATGGATTATAATTTCCTTCCCCTACATTCACCACATATTTCCTTGAAAATGAACTTGTTAACAACCTTCCATATTTTTCTATTTGCTTTTCTTTAAAACACATATGCCTTGCCCTATAGCTCCCTCAATTGTCCTCACCCATACCGTGTTAGCGGAGAACAGACATTCTTATTATTGAGAGAAGAGCAAAAATTAAAGAATAGCAACTACAATTCACCTCTTAGCTTTTGTGAACTTGTGGACAACAGGTGCATACTCACTTGTATACGTGCATACTCACAAGAAAGGATGGCACACAAAATGCATAATTTCATGATAATCTCACAACTATCTATCTACACAGAGGTCCACAATGCCACAGTGAAGTTTAAAGCTTGACACCTTTTAAGGGTAAAAGCTATCAACTTGGTAAAACACAATTTGAATGTTTATTTGTTTGTCATTTACACTTGTTTAACTTGGTATACTTCCAAAAATATATTTGTATTTTTGTCATTCTGGCATATTCCGTGGATCAGAAACCTAAATGAACATTAAAAATGTAGTATTTACACTTCACCAAACTATACAGGAGAAGGGAACTAAAAATGATTCTTCTTTTAAATGATGTTCTTTATAATTTGTAGCTGTGACATTAACCTTTTTTTCTATAGTAAAGAATTAGAAAAAAAGAAAAAAATCATAATCAACAGCACTCAGTGAGTTTTAAAAAGTGAATTTCGAATGTACTACCCAGGTAAGGAGGCAGGAAGCAGGATACATACAAAACTAGACCACTAGGAAACCACTGTGAAGCCACAAGTCCAAACAAAGACAGAAATTTAATTAGAAAATCACAGAGCAGCTCTTTCAGAAAAAAAAAAATGTTTGACTACTTCCTTTTTCCAATTTTTATTCTTATTAAACCCACAAGAGACTGGATGATGCCCACTCATATAGGGCAGCATGACCTACGGAGTGTGTGGATTCAAATGCCAATGTCATCCAGAATCCAGACAACCTCACAGTCACAGACACATAGTCAGAGAAATAATATATACTCTGGGCTCCCCATAACTGGAGAACTTACTGCATATAATGAACCATTACAAGAATTCTCAGTAATATCTTCAAAATTTTTAGTAAATCCAAATGTTCTATTAAAATGTTCTTTTTTAATAAGTAAGAAACATATTCAATTTAGATATACAAATTGTTATTCAATTGTGATATTTTAAGTGTATGACTTTTATGTAGTTACTAACATTTTGAACACAGGTTGATTATTTGAAGTTATGAAGCATTATTGTAAAATTTTGGATAATGTATAATATTAAAAATTTTAAAAGAGAATACTTTTGTTATAGGCATGCATACTGCAGTATTTATTGGGGAACTAGGGTGACGTATGTCTTTGCCATGTTCTTAGCGGAGGAGGGGAGACCGGGTGTGGACGGAGCAGGACGGACGGAGTTCAGCATTGCTCGCATTGAGCGGTGGGTGCATGGGGCTCATGGTGCCATTCTGTTTGATTTTTCACATGGTGAACATTTTTATAAATAAAGGTTAAAAAGGAGTCTCATAGGTAAACACACTCAATTTCTTCATTGTTGAGAGAGATTGTGAGCACAATAAAAAAAAAAAGATGTACTAAATTTCTCTCCAACTTAATAAACAGCAAAAAACACTTCACGATTTCACAAGCTGGGAAATTTAAATATGACTTCATTATCTTTAAAAAGAACAAACAGTGTCATTCATGAACAGACCCTCCACCATACCTGCAGTCCTTTTTGCTTTAGGAACAGACACGGAGATAAGGAATAGCAATGTGTGCAGATAGAAATAAAGAAGCCTGCCCCGCAGAGATGAACTAACCTAGTGGGTGGCAAGCAGCAGTTGGAAGCACATGTGAGACACCACGGGGAAGCCCGGGGCTGCAATCGGAGGGGTCCAGTCTCAGGATTCAGGCACAGGGCGTTCACCTCTTCAAAAGCATTGTACATCACCAGAGTAAAGGGCCCCTAAAGAAATGATTAGACTTGCAGTTCAAATAAGATAAAATGTAACTGAGTCCCAACAATAATTTTCATTTTCTCTTTAGGCCTAACCAGCAAAGCCACTCTTTAAAGATAAATATATTGAACTTATTAATGTATCTATGAAACTAGAGATGGCCAGCAAACCCCCCCCCACTCACATATTCACATGTATGTTATTGTGCATTAAACACTAAGATGTCATAGCAAAGGCAAACAGTAAATGAAATGAAGATGGTGGGTGTGCAGAGCCCTTATCAAACATGAAAGAAGACTCATAGGTGGAAGTGAAACTCCAATTGTATAAGAAAAAGATGGTTAAAACTATTCTGGGTTTAGGCTTTTTACAAGTCATTAATATCTACCACTTCAAGTGAGTTTGCAATAGGCATTTGAGAAGTTAAACTACATTTTCCTTCTACAAAAAATAAAAATGTGAGATAAAAATATATATAAACATACACACACATACATACATATATGTGTGTGTACGTGTGTGTGTTTGTGTGTATATACGTGTGTGTGTGTGTATATATGTGTGTGTGTGTGTGTGTGTGTCATTTCAGTGATGAAATACAGGAACACAGGGCCAGAAGCATAAAGGAATATAGCAACACTCTGTATTGAAACTCTGTGGCTCTGCAGATGTCTTCTTACTTCTATCATTTTCAGCTTTGTGAGGATTAGTAATGGTTGAAGATGTGAAACACTGTAAACAATGCTGAACAAAGAGAACACGCCTCTGATGCTGGTGACACAAACTCCAGAGGGACCAAACAGTCACTAGAGGACACTGAGTAGAGTATGAGAAAGGAGGCATCTCTATGTGGAAGGGCAAGTGGACAGTTCTTACAACGACTTATTCTACTAAGACACTTTGGGGAGAGTCTATAATTTAAATTCATGTGTCATAGGTTGTATGTTTTTCTGTGTTAGAATATATCCACAAATTTTTTTGCTATGTGTTGTTACTTATGAGGATAGAGAAATTTAGGCCCAAGATCTGATAGCCAAAATTGTTTCCAGCGTGACTTTCCCTATTCAAAAATTATGTGGCAACAAACAGGGCAATAACTGAGGTCAATTGCAGCTATGGAGGCCAACGGGACCAGAGTTTTCTAAAACATCTGAGAGTCCAGAATACACTCACAAATATTATTGAAACGTATATCAGGAAGATTATATTATCAGAAGGACATAGAAAGATCTACTTGTAAACGCCTGAAAGATAATCAAGCAGAAAATAAAAGAATATGGAAGAAGAGGTGAAATCATTCCCACTATGTTGAATTTGTTGCCAACAATTCCAATTATCACCCGAAGAAAATGCAGTAGGTGTAAGGAATTTAGGAACTGCTAAAATACTTAAATCTTATTGAAGATTTAATTCAAATTATCTTGAAATAAATACCAACTCCTCATAGATACTGTAAGCACGGCCAGGAGAAGATAAATAAGAATGCTGAAGTCCTGGCTCTGGCAGGTTGGCTCAGTGGTAGAGCGTCAGCCTGGAGTGCGGGGAACCCGGGTTCGATTCCCGGCCAGGGCACATAGGAGAAGCGCCCACTTGCTTCTCCAACCCCTCTCCTTCCTCTCTGTCTCTCTCTTCCCCTCCTGCAGCCAAGGCTCCATTGGAGCAAAGATGGCCCGGGCGCTGGGGATGGCTCCTTGGCCTCTGCCCCAGGCGCTAGAGTGGCTCTGGTCGCGGCAGAGCGACGCCTCAAAGGGGCAGAGCATTGCCCCTTGGTGGGCAGCGCGTAGCCCCTGGTGGGCGTGCCGCGTGGATCCCGGGCGGGCGCATGCAGGAGTCTGTCTGACTGTCTCTCCCCGTTTCCAGCTTCAGAAAAATACAAAAAAAAAAAAAAAAAAAAAAAAAAATGCTGAAGTCCTGGTAAAGGAGTGATTAAAACATAGAAAAACAAGTCAATTTTTCCGTGTAGTTGTTTTTCTTTTATGGTCTGTAAGATGTTCACATGGGTCATATTCCCCACCTTCTTTACTGTGGATGTGTTGTGTGAAGATGCAATATGCACAGTTACTATAGTAGATGCAGTCAGAGTTTCCTGAGGTGATGATTAAGTTCCTAAGAAGTATCATCAGCATGCACATTTGTAAATGAGGGTAGGAAAGCATACCATCCCCACAATCGTAAGGAACTTCTGTAGGTTAAATATTGATCCTCATGTGAGTTATATCAAGAAAATCTAGGAGTGGAATTGACAGCCCCAATGTTCCCAGAGTAGGTGAGAAAATCAAATGTATTTCTAATTCAAAAATATCTGCATCCAAGTATTTAAAATGGCTTAGGGCACCACTTATTGTAGATGTTTAAAGCTCCAGAAAGGTGGATAGCTCCCAACCCTTTTCTTTTCTGGTAGCCCAGCAGCCTAGAATAAGCAGGCTCTGGGATGGCAGTGAAGAGAATGTTGCAGAAGAGCTGAGTAAAAAAAAATTAACTGAAATTTCAGATGGTCAGTAGATATATAATGTCCTTTCTCTAATAAGGGCAAAAAGGAAATCATGTCTGGAGCTGAGTTCCCTTAAAAGGTCATTTATACCACTTTTTATTGTTTAGTATGATAAAAACAAATGAAGGAATACTGAAAATGCTCCTTGAAGTAACACCCTACACTGTTTCTCACTCTTAAAATGAGCAGATAGATAAAAATTTCATAATCTAACTCAAAATTTCCCCATCCGGCTTTCAGATAAAGGTTATAAACTGGCAGTTCATGAATAATGGCTGGTCCATCTGATAAGCCACTGAACATTTTTTAAATAACAAATTTTATGTGAATGTTAAAAAATAAAAAAAATTCTCTGTTTTTGAATTTTATTTGGAAAATAATAAATCAGAATCGTAAAGCCAAATCAGCCCCCGCTGAGTTAGCACAGCCACCTTCCCATGAAGCACCTCTTCACCTACCAGCACTTCCCGTCTGACTCACCTTTTCCTTCCGCTGCTACTGTCTGTCTCTCTATGTTTTTGAGATCGTGAGAAATGCTAAATTGTGTTATTGGCATATTGCATCTATAAGTAAAAAAACATTTTCAATTACATTTAATATGTAATCTTTTAAAACAATGCTAACGTTCAAGGAAAGAGGATGTTTAAGTCAGTGAATTTTCTCAATGGTCAATATCTAGCAGCTGAAGACATTATCAGAATGCCTCTACCCACTGTGATGTACCCCTGAAGCTAAGATAACATACTATTGAATAAAATATTTTTAAATGAAAAGGAAAACGCATCTCCACCTGTACAGAAAACTGGATTCCTAGGGGAAAGAACCCAAGTTCCACAGCCTTTCCAAAACTTAAAAAGAAAAAAGAACAATTTAATCAAACTGAAGGCAGAATGGTAGATATGTACATAAGTTTCCCTTGTAACACCTGCTACTTAACTGTTTGCTTGATCATTTCTTTTATTTATTAATTATGAGCTTCTTTAAACCTTAAAAGGCTGAAACAAGTTTCCTATGTAAGAATAACATTTGGCAAGAGGTAAAAAAATGTCTAGAAAATTAAAGCAATGCAATTTGACATATTTGTTTTATTATTAATATTTTGTTGTTAGAATCAATTCTCTTTTACTTTATTCTAATGACATGGTTTCACATATCTGGGAAAATACTGTTATTTATCAGACAAAAAAGGAAATATTTTAATATAGCATGAACAGTAACTGAAGAGAAATACTCAGTTTTCATTAGTTTATATTTTTTTCAAGCAGTTATTCAATTATCTGATGCTGACTGAAATTATAAAATGTGCCATATACTTAAAGATGGATGAAAAAATTATTAGAAAAGCTCTAAATATATTTGTCTTATCAGAAAAATCAAACTAAGGCCCAACGTTCAATTAGAAAATCAACTGTTAGAATATTTTTATTACTTAGAACTTGTACAATTATTTTGGTTATTATTTAATATCTAAAGAACAATTTAGAATTTCCTAGTTTTACAACCACTCAGTGTTTCTTTACAACATTCATGACAGGTGTAAGCAGTAAAACTTCTCAACAGAACAGAAAATTTTGAAATACCATTAGAAAAGATATTCTTAAATGGAGTTTCATTTGGTGACTAGAGTAGGGAAGTCAGATGCTTACTCATTTCACTGACTTACATTAGAGTAAATTCTGCCAGAGTTAATTTGCACTCAGTAGTGTCAATAATCTTCCATGATTTTACCGTGATTATAATAATTCTTGGCAAGGAACTAGAACTTAATACCAAAGTCTTGAGATTTAGTCTAGAGTTGGAAAGACCTGGGCATGTCAGTGATTCAGACCAGCTCTGGAAGTCCAGTCATCACTGGCAGATGAAAATTAAATTTCAATTTCTTAAAATATCTGCTTTCTTCAACACCTTCCGAGTTCATGTCTTTTGCTACAGAAATGTTATTTTCTTATATCCAACCAAAATCCATCAGGCTTTAAAATATGCCTACTTCCTCTAGATGGTGCTTTACTGGAAATGGAAAAAAATTGGTTACAAACTACTTACAAACTTAAAGTGCAACTTCGCCCATGTTGCCCAACTGCTTGCTTTTCCCATACAACTGGTTGTTCCTTAGAGCACATGACCTTATTTGAGCACTTTGTTGTTCACTTCGAGGCATTTAAATTGAGGTTGAATACAGTCATACCTAGATACCATTCACAGAATGGAGAGATATTAAAGAGAATTATAATAGTGACATAAGTTCAATAATTGTTGAACTCAGTAAAACATCATATAACAATCTAATACAATTGACTTCAAGGGGTCTCTACTATGTACTTAACACTGGGCACAGCGTTGTTCTTCAAAAAAAAATAAAGTCAATCTTCCCTACAAGAAGATTAAAATATATATTATAAAGAGAAATGTACATTTTAAATATTCAAATAACTGAACAGATAATATAAGATAAATAAAAATAGTATGTTCAGACAGAATTAAGAAACAAGCCAAGGTGAAGCAACAAATACTGTAATAAGAGAATAAACATGAAGTGAAACTTGAAGGAGTCTATATAAGAGGAGAAGGAAAGCACATTCTCAAGAAAGGAAGCAATAATTTTAAAATTACATAATAAGAATGGCCTGTCCTTAGGTTGATAAAGTGAATATGCCTACACGAAATAGTTGTTCATTGATGGAGCAAAGAAGATTCAGTTGAATATCTTAGAGAAATGTACTTATTCTTTTTAAAGTATATAATTGTTGCATGTATGAATTTTGATCTTTCTTCAAAATTAATTGAAAAAGTAAGATAAGGAGAAATGACATGGGAGGTCACTCATCTGGAGGATAATAAAAACACAAAGAGATCCATGTGGAACAAATGCATAATAAGAAGGAGATGGTTTGATGGAAGAGTACTTTAAGACATAGGAGAGAAAAATCAAATTAGATTTTTTAAAAGTTCATTATTGATAAGTCTAAATAAATAAAGAGAATAAAGATAGCTGGCAAGCTAAAATTCCTTGATGAACATGTGAACCATTTAGTGGCTATGAAATGTTTAGTTCAGGTAAGTGGAGTAACACAGAGAGGCTGGGCCTCCCGAGGTTAAGGGATGCAGAAGAGGCCAGGTCAAGGCCCAGGTGTTTGGAAATAAATACAAAAAGCTCCTGAGGGAGAAGGCATACTCAGTGGGGGGTAGGATGTAGAATGCAGCCAACTACACAGAGTTCGGACCATGTACAAAGCTCAGCTATTTCCAGAAGATGGAGATGGGGCCTCAAACTGAAGCCTGGAAATTGAGACCAGCGGACTGACCAAAACAGGATTCATGACAAGGGCCATGGACTTCCTCTTTCCCAATCCCCTGGGGAAGTGATAAGAGTAACACAAAAAGACAATAGCTTGTTGTAAAATATATAAGACTATTGGAAATAGTGAAGGGATATTCAATAAATTTAGAGTTGTAAGAATTATGAGGTGTTTACAAATCCACATGTAAACACCAATATACATAGACCTCACATATAAGTTATGCTGTATATAAGTTAAATATTACTACCAATATGATAAAAAATATTTAATATTTTACATAACACAGGCATGATTCTAAGATAATGCTCAACCTTACTGTTGAGGTGATTTAGTAGTGTGGTTACCCTAGGCAAATAAAATAATTTCCTTGCTTGAATATGAGTCATAGACTCTCTTGTTTTGATAGCAAGAAAATGATTTTTAAAAATTCCAGAGCATTATAGAGTTTCTATTGGATAAATGGAGTCATTCTAGTCATTGGGAGTGGCAGTGGTTGTGTAGTCCTGTGAATATTAGCTGGCTTCCTGGAGTTCATAACTTCATACTAAGCCATAGAATACTGCTGATGGGCTAGTGATGTCATGCTGAGCTCACGGAACACTGCGGACGCGGTAACAATAGCAGTCCTGATCTGTGCTAAGCACTGGTCAGAACAGTGAGTTGGTGAGGAGACAGCTCTCTCAAGTGTCTTGTTATTGAGTGTAATTTGTTTATATTGACTGTACTTGTTGTATTTTAATTCATTGTTAACATCATCTACTGACACTCTGAGAGTAGAGTTAGTGGAAGAAAGGTACCTGCTTTAAAGAACTCTTTAAAGAGTTGAACCATGAAGCCTAAACGAAATAGGAAACATCTGGACAGCAGTTATTCCATCAAATCTGCGAATGTGTCAAGAGGTAGGCATTAAGCTCACTCTCTGGACATGGGGTATCCAGGGACTGCTTTCTAAGGAGAGAGAATTCCTTGTTCTCAGGAAAGAGGCAGAGAGAGAAGAAGCAAAGGAGGTAGAGAAGGCGAGAAAAGGAGAGAGGAAGGGAGAGGGAGAGGAGGGAGAAAGGGAGATGTGTGCATGCTGGTCTTTTTGAGGACCCAGGTAGTCTGAGAGTAGAGAAAACTCAGTGGCTGGGTCCTTGTCTCTGTGGCTTAGGACTTGTGCTACCTGTACCGTGTCATTCTGGGTTACACTGTCATAGACATATCGGTTGGTTAGTGTGATATTTATCAGAAAAATGTATTTGCCTTTATTTGATTTCTGCATTAAGGCATTAGTTAATACAAAACTAAACTAAACTTCGAACACTTAAATCTAGTTGTGTACAGATGAGAATATAATGACAAAAAGAATTTTTTTACTCAGAAGTAAAAACAAATTGTTTTGTTTTAGAATGTGAATATGTAAAGGTGAGGGTCCTGTGTGAAATGCGGAAAAAATGCGATACACACATCACACACACAAACACAATACACTCCTTAAGTGAAAAACAGAAAGAGTTTGGTTACTATGTAGATAAAAAGTAACCAATTAACTGCTATGAGGAAGAGCCACTGCTCAGTGGTGGGAGGGGACAGAATGGAGCCAATCCCGTAGTTCCAAATGGTGGCTCACATTAGTAAAAAGAACCGACTTTTCCAACTTGTTTGAAATTTCTGAATCCTCCAGTGGACCTTGGAAGAAGGCTGTCTTCATTTCATTTAAAATATATTGTGCATATTTATAGATGTTATTGAATATAAACTATGAGACAACATGACAAACATTCCCACCTATTCCACTACACACACAGAGCATAAATAAGCCAGGAGAAGAAAGGTACTGACACTTGACAAAACTGTGTACTACTTGGGATCAAGTCCAGTTATTTGCATTTCAAGGACATATTATACCCCTAATTCATTAAAGTACATTAGGCTGTAGCTACAAGTACACAAATGAATTCATTTCTTATTTATATAAGAAATCAGCATATAAGTACCAACCACTAAGGCCAGTCTCCTCACAGATAATTCATGGGCCTGATTGAAGCAAACTTTCTTATCATTAAATGCAGCTTTGAAAAAGACACAGAGTTATAAGCATCCAGTGATCTAGGAAAGAGGAACTTTGAAGGGCAAATAAGAGGTTGGTGTGAATATGCCTGAAAGAGGAAAATGGTATTTCCATTCATTTTCCAATATAGAAACGTAATCACACTGTCAGAACTAACCTGCAAGGGAGCTAAACATAAAATATAGTTGTATGTTCAGGTAGAAAGGAGACAGCAGAGTTTGTCCATTAACAAAAAAACCTACTTTGTGCAAACCCAGTCACCCAAGATATACACTGATATAGTATATATTATTGTTCATTTAAAATTTTATAGAAACCGTTTTTCATATCCATGAAGATGGAATCTAATTGTGTTTACTGAACATATTACACAGTGGGCTCCTATTATTTAAAGAACAGATAAATACACAAATATGAAACATGAACCATATCCATATTGTTGTTATTTATTTCTCAACATTTTTCAAATAAGATGATTTGCAGCACATACAGCAGTAGGTCTAACTCAATGCAAGAAAGCATAGGTAGCTTCTTCTTCATCATCAGATTTCTTATCTAGCATCTCTTCTCAATAAGGTAAGTCATGATGTTAAGGAGTAACTACTGAATAGGATGTAAAGGGAGGTGGGATCTAGACAGAGCTCAGAGATGAGCTGAGTCTTCCCAGCTGTCGGTACAAGGCTGTCTAGGACAAAAGAACCTCAGATGTTTCTGCATCTTCTTCCATGTGATCAGCAGTGAAAGCAATAAATTCCAAAGGAAACACACTTAAAGGACTGGAGCATGCCACGGAGATCAGAGAAGAAGTATAATACTTATGAAATAATGGGAGAGAGACTAAAAGGGATGAGAGTTTTATGAAAGAAATTTGGAAAATATGTGACTATGAGAAAAACAAGGGCATGGTATATGACCCAGGAGGTATGAAAGCACTAAGAGAAAGAATTTAATAGTGCTAGGAGCCTGGAGAACAGAACTTTAGGTAGAACCCAGAGTACCTAGTCAAAGAGCACATCACATTCAATATATTCATAGGCATTTTTACATTCAAATTCATCCCTCATCAAACCCATCGGCACCCATGATTCCTCATCATTCATTTCTGTATATTCTGCTAAATGCATCTAAATTCTCCAAGTATAATTTTCTCTTAATGTACAAAGAATTATTATTTATTTCACTCCTAAAAACCTAGATTAGTTATTCCTGTTTTTATATGTTATAGAAATAAATGGACAGAATATATACTTTGAACTTCTATCTGTTGTATATGTATCCATATGCCCCTCTAGCCATGGAGCCTCAGACCTTTGCAGAGATGCTCATTTCAGAGCTACACACTGTCCACTTCACTCTACCTCTTACCATGTCACTCTGAGAACACGTCTCACTACTGCACTTCTCACTTGTGCTGTCACAACAATAACAAATATGCACAACTCATTCACAATCTGCTCTTCCAATATTAAAAGCAAAACCTAACGAGGTATGTTTTTGAGCATACACACTCCCTAGAAGATACATACATGCTATATCCTCGTTCCCACAGAGTTTTGCCATGTAAGGAACTCAAGTAATGCACACTATACAAAACTTCTGAAAATCCACATACCAAGGACTTTCACTCCACAAGGTCACACAGGGCATGGCCTTCTTTATTACTAAAGACTCCACACACAGATTCTACTTTTCTTCTAATTCCCTTTCCTAGAAATCCAGTATTACATTGAAATGTTTCATGCAGTAGAATCCCCGATATTCCTGTATCCTCATCAATTACCAAAGGCAAGAGCATGGAGGGACACATAGGAGAATTGTATGGTAATGCTACAAGTGGCTCATGTCATTGCCATGCACTTTCAGTTGTAGAAACACATTCAAATGATAAAAACTACCTGCATGGAAAGCTAATAAATACAATATAGTTATTTCTTTAGGTAGAAATCAGACACCACTGTCTAATCCATTGACAAAGAAGCATCTTACTACAAACCAGGTTACCAATAACATGCACTAACACAAGGAATACCCCTGTGCATTTGAAAGTTCTATGGAACTATATACAACCAGTCTGTGACGATGAAGGCCCTCTGTGTTCAATCTACATGTCCCATAGCAGCCTGCTGCTGTTTGCTCCATGAACAGATAAATACACATATAGAGTATGGACTCCATCCTGATTATTATTATTTAATTTCTCAGCAGAGCTAAATTTACAAGAAGATGCTTTACAAACTAGTCAGAAGTCAGTGGCCCCCCAAAAAACCCAGGAACTTCACAGGGTTTTGTCGACTTCAGATTACTTCATTTACATTTCCTCTGAAGATGAGCTAACAGGTTCTGGCAATGAGGATCTACTGAACAGGATGCAAAAGGAGGTTGGGATCTAGACAGAGTGCAGGGACAGGCTGAGTGATTCTGTCCATGAGTTGGTACAAGGCTGCCCCAAATGAAAAGAACCTCAGAATACTTCTGCATCTTCCTTCATGTAATCAGCAGTGGAAGCAAAATTTCTAAGGGGAATCCACTAACAGGACTGGAGAAGGCCCTAGGAGATCAGAGGAGAACAGTGTTATATGTGTGGAAATAATGGCTGCGGCCTTGACCAGGCGGTGAAGTAGTCGATAGAGCATCGGACTGGGTTGCAGAAGTCCAAGGTTCGAGACCCCGAGGTCGCCAGCTTGAACGCTGCTCATTTGTTATGAGCAAAGCTCACCAGCTTAAACTCAAGGTCACTGGCTTTAGCAAGGGATTACTCGGTCTGCTGAAGGCCCACAGTCAAGGCACATATGAGAAAGCAATCAATGAACAATTAAGGTGTCGCAATGGGCAACGAAAAAGTAATGATAGATACTTCTCATCTCTCCGTTTTGTCTGTCTGTCCCCGACTATCCCCCCCCCGTCTCTGTCTGTGTAAAATAAGTAAATAAATAAATAAATAAATAAATAAATAAATAAATAAATGAAAATATGGGTGAGGGACTAAGAGGATGAGAGTTTTAGTAGAAAAACATGAAAGAATATGTTAATATGAGTCTAACAAACACATGTTACATTACTAGAAATATGGACAAACACTAACGACTTTAAAAAAGTCCCAGCATAGTTTGGTCCTAAAGCACAGCACTTGAGGTTGTGTAGAAGGTATCCTGTCGTAGACTCAACTTTTAGTGCCGGTGAACTACCTTTCAGGCATGGTTCTAACTTTCTGATGATCTCTATAGACTTGCCGAGAAAACACAGACAAGTAATCCTTCTGACATCCAGGATACAGAAAATTTAAAAGGGTGTATTTATATTTTGAGTAAATAAACTTGCATATGGAAAGTAACCTTAATTTCCATTAGAGCAAGTGTCATGTATTACTGACGACTGACATATAATGTCCACTTCACATGTATTTCTTGAATTGACACAAATCCTATAAAATGTCTCATCTTAGTATTCTTTTTTTCACTTTATTCCACATAATGTAATTCAGTTGTGGAGATCCAAGAACCTGGTAAGAGAACTGGAAAGAACTCTCTGTTCTCAGAAGTTTTCATGGAGGACTACAATCCATCAATGCGTCCCCTTCCTGATGAGGATGGTAAGGAACACACACAGGTGGGATCTGAGCTTGGACAAGAGATGCTGTTGAGCTACTCAGCCCAGTCTCCACTGACCTCACTGTCCCCTCACAGATAGGAAAGGGCTACAGCCCAGACAGACTAGTAATAAAAGAGGGACATAAAGGGCGTGTGACTTCAAGGACAGATCGAGAAGCATCAGCACAAATTTCCAACAGAGGATCACTGAGACAGCTATGGGTGACTGTACTAGACTGTGGTAATGTGTGAGTGGAGTGTCATCAGAGCTTAATCAGAACCTACCCCTTCAGATGAGCACAAACCCACATCCTCAAACACTCTCCCACATTTGTCCTCCTCCAACATGGTATGGGCCAAGTTCTTCTTTTAACTTTCCCTCTCAAATACACAAACTTTATTGCCCATATACCCTACCCCTTCTCTAGAAGCATCATCTAGGTACCCCCTTACCTTCATTCCTTCACACAATCAGTTTCAGAATCACCCATTTAGAAGCAAACTCATAAGTCATATCCCCTCACACCGATAGCCTATTTAAATTCTCTCATCCCAGACCATTCTGGGAAATCACAAGCCCTTAAGGAAACACACTTTCTTCTGTTGTCTTTGATATCAGATGGCCCTTCAGCCACAAAGCCTCAGAAATGAGAGAGCTGCGCATTGTCAGAGCTACACTACCGTCCTCGAACACTTTAAGTCTTAATATCTCACTGAGGGAACAGGTCCCACCCTGGCACTGCTCACATGGGCCTTCAAAACACTGACAAACATGCATTAACGCATTTACCACCCTCTTCACGAACCCCAGGACACTCGCTGCATATGTCCCACGAAGTGCTCACTAGTCCACAGAAGCAACATGCAATGCTAACTCCTCATTTTCAGACTTATACAATGTAAGCAACTCAAATAACACATAACATGCAGGGAATTCTGAAATGTCACCTACAGACGAATGTTGACGGTGCATGCTCACAAAGGGCATGGCCATCTTCACTCCTACAGACTTCACACCATATTATACTTTTCTTCTTTTCAAAATTCTCTGTTCTATGAAACCATGAATTATATCAAAGTGCTCCAGGTATTGGAACCCTGGCAATGTCTGTATCCCAGTCAGCTAGAAAAAGCAAGAACGTAGAGTGACACATTGGAGATTTCTATGGAGATGCCTAAATAGAGGCCCATGTCATTACAATTCAGGTTCCAATGTAGACACACAATTACATGGTCAGAACTATCTGCAAGGAAAGCTGATAAATATAACGTATTTGTATGTCCTGGTAGAACGGTAGTCTCCGTTCCATTCACAAAGAGCTTTACAGGGATACCCTATCACCCATGGTATCCATTGACACAATAAATGACTCTGCATTTATTTATTATTTATTTATTTATTTATTTATTTATTTTTCATTTTTTCTGAAGCAGGAAACAGGGAGAGACAGTCAGACAGACTCCCGCATGCGCCTGACCGGGATCCACCCGGCACGCCCACGATGGGGCGACGCTCTGCCCACCAGGGGGCGATGCTCTGCCCATCCTGGGCGTTGCCATGTTGCGACCAGAGCCACTCTAGCGCCTGAGGCAGAGGCCACAGAGCCATCCCCAGTGCCCGGGGCCATGTTTGCTCCAATGGAGCCTCGGCTGCGGGAGGGGAAGAGAGAGACAGAGAGGAAAGCGCGGCGGAGGGGTGGAGAAGCAAATGGGCGCTTCTCCTGTGTGCCCTGGTCGGGAATCGAACCTGGGTCCTCCACACGCTAGGCCGGACTCTGCATTTAAAAGTTTCATAGAAATTATACTACACATTCCATGAATATGAAGGCTTTGTGGGTTCACTCATCATGTTGCATAGCAGACTCTTATTTTTTTTTAATGAACAGATAATAACATATATACAATGGACCACATCCCTATTATTTATATGTAATTTCTATGCAGAGTCAAATTTACTAGAAGACACTCTGAAGCATAGTCACAAGGCAAAGGCCCTCCTTCAAACCCAGAAAGTTGGGGACATTATTTCTTCTGATGAAGATGACTTAATCTACATTTCCTCTAAAGATGACCTAACAGGTGCTGGTGAGGAGGATGTCTGAATAGGAGGCAAAGGGAGGTTGGAGGTAGACTGAGCCCAGAGATGAGCTGAGTGAGTCTGCCCAGCAGTCGATACAAGGCTGCCCAGGACAACAGAACCTCAGATGCTTCTGCATCTTCTTTCATGTGATTAGAATTGGAGGCAATAAATTTCAAGGGGAACACACTTAAAAGGACTGGAGGAAGCACAAGGATAGTAGAGGAGAACAGTGTTACATTTTAAAAACAGTGGGAGAGAAGCGAAGAGGATGAGAGTTTCCTCAGAATAACATTGAAGAATATGTTACTATTAACCACACAAGGACATGTTATATTATCAGGAACGTGTGAACACACGAATAACATGAAAGAGTGCAAAAGAGTTAAGTACCTGAGAAGTGAACTTGAGGTGCAGCACAGAGCTATCCAGGGGAGGACACATCACATCCACACAGTTTCACAGCACAGTGTTCATGTTCATCCTCAGCCCTCATCACCCTCATCGGCACTCACTGTCCTCAGTCCCTTGTCATCTTCCACATGGCATCTAAGTTCTCTCTGCTCCACCTACCGTGAAAAGATTTGTAACTTCTCAGACTCTCAGTCCCTGATTAGTTACACCACTTTTTAAATTTCATATAAATCAAAGATCACAGTATATACATTTGACAGGTTTCTTTCACCCACCATTATTTTAATGCAATTGTGCAGCATGTGTTTAGTCTGTGCACCCTGGTATACGCAAATCATTGCATGAGCATTACTGTACTGACGTATTTTCAGGATTCATATATAATTTCATTCGGAGAGTATTATAAAGATGTTCTTAACAGTCTACTACATTGATATGCAATATGGACATATGTTTCTTGAATAAATGCTTAAGACATTGCTAGACTTTAATGTGCAGATCTGGTTAATCCCCTCCAGAACCCGGACCTCAAACTCTCATTCCCTAATGCCATCACATGTCACTGCATACATACCTTACACATCTTCTCTACACTCTCACTTACTCTGGCTCCTCACTTACTTACATAGTTTTCCAATACCCATCCATTTGTTCTCTTATTAGCCTTGAATTTTACTTCCTCACGCTTGCTTTTCCCATGCAACCGATTGTTCCTTAGAGCACATGACCTTATTTGAGCACTTTGTTGTCCACTTCAAGGCATTTCAATTGAGGTTGAATAGAGTCATTCCTAGATACCATTCACAGAATGGAGAGATATTAAAGAGAATTATAATAGTGATGTAAGTTCGATAATTGTTGAACTCAGTAAAACATCATATGACAATCTAATACAATTGACTTCAAGGGATCTCTATTATGTACTTAACACTGGGAAGAGGGTTGTTCTTCAAAAAAGAACATAAAGTCAATCTTTCCTACAAGAAGATTAAAATATACATTATAAAGAGAAAGGTACATTTTAAATATTCAAATAACTGAACAGATAATATAAGATAAATAAAAACAATATGTTCAGACAGAATTAAGAAACAAGCCAAGGTGAAGCAACAAATACTGTAATAAAACACTAAATATGAAGTGAAACTTGAAGGAGCCTATATAAGAGGAAAAGGAAAGCACATTCTCAAGAAATGAAGCAATAATTTTAAAATTACATAATAAGAATGGCCTACCCTTAGGTTGATAATGTAAATATGCCTACAAGAAATAGTTGTTCACGAAATAGTTTGATGGAGCAAAGAAGATTAAGTTGAATATCTTAGAAAAATGTACTTATTCTTTTTAAAGTACATCATTGTTGCATGTATGAATTTTGATCTTCCTTCAAATTAATTGAAAAAGTAAGATAAGAAAAAATGACATGGGAGGTCACTAATCTGGAGGATAATAAAGACACAGACAGATCCATTTGGAACAAATGGCATAATAAGAAGGAGATGGTTTGATGGAAGAGTACTTTAAGACATAGGAAAGAAAATTCAAATTAGATTTTTTTAAAAGTTCATTATTGATAAGTCTCAATAAAAAAAGAGCATAAAGATAGCTGGCAAGGTAAAATTCATTTACGAACATGTGCACCGTTAGTGGCTGTGAAATGTTTAGTTCAGGTAAGTGGAGTAACACAGAGAGGCTGGGCCTCCTGAGGTTAAGGGATGCAGAAGAGGCCAGATCAGGGCCCAGGTTTTTAGAAATAAATACAAAAAGCTCCTGAGGGAGGAGGCATACTCAGTGGGGGGTACGATGTAGAATGCAGCCAACTACACAGAGTTCGGACCATGTACAAAGCTCAGCTATTTCCAGAAAATGGAGATGGAGCCTAGAACTGAAGCCTGGAAACAGAGACCTTGTGGACTCACCAGAACAGGATTCATGACAAAGACCATGGACTTCCTCTTTCCCAATCCCCTGGGGAAGTGATAAGAGTAACACAAAAGACAATAGCTTATTGTAAAATATATAAGACTATTGGAAATAGTGAGGAGATACTAAATAAATTTAGAGTTGTAAGAATTATGAGGTGTTTACAAATCCACATGTAAACACCAATATACATAGACCTCACATATAAGTTATGCTGTATATAAGTTAAATATTACTACCAATATGATAAAAAAATATTTAATATTTTACATAACACAGGCATGATTCTAAGATAATACTCAGCCTCACACTTGAGGTGATTTAGTTGTGTGGTTACCCTAGACAATAAAATAATTTCCTTGCTTGAATCCGAGTCATAGACTCTATTGTTTTGATAGCAAGAAAATAAATTTTAAAAATTCCAAATCATTATACAGTTTCTATTGGATAAACGAAGTCATTCTAGTCATTGGGAGTGACAGTGGTTGTGTAGTTCTGTGAATATTAGCTGGCTTCCTGGAGGTCATTACATCATACCAAGCCATAGAATACTGCTGATGGACCAGTGATGTCATGCCGAGGTCACAGAACACTGCTGAAGCTGTAGCAATAACAGTCCTGGTCTATGCTAAGCACTGGTCAGAACAGTGAGTTGGTGAGGAGACAGCTCTCTCAAGTGACTTGTTATTGAGTGTAATTTGTTTATATTGACTGTACTTGTTGTATTTTAATTCATTGTTAAAATCATCTATTGACACTCTGAAAGTAGAGTTAGTGGAAGAAAGGTACCTGCTTTAAAGAACTCTTTAAAGAGTTGAACCATGAAGCCTAAAAGAAAAAAGACACATCTGGACAGCAGCTATTCCATCAAATCTGCGAAAGTGTCAAGAGGTAGGCGTTAAGCTCACACTCTGGGCATGGGGTATCCAGGGACTGCTTTCTAAGGAGAGAGAATTCCTTGTTCTCAGGAAAGAGGCAGAGAGAGAAGAAGCAAAGGAGGTAGAGAAGGGGAAAATAAGAGAAAGGAAGGGAGAGAGAGAGGAGGGAAAGAAGGAGATGTGTGCATGATGGTCTTTTGAGAACCCAGGTAGTCTGAGAGTAGAGAAAACTCAGTGGCTGGGTCCTTGTCTCTGTGGCTTAGGACTTGTGCTACCTGTACCGTGTCACTCTGGGTTACACTGTCATAGACATAACGGTTGGTTAGTGTGATATCTATGAGAAAATATATTTGCCTTTATTTGATTTCTGCCTTAGGGCATTAGTTACTAATGTTGTGACTACTTTTCCAATAGTACTTTCTCTTGTTAAGAAGAAACTCTGTCTCATAAAGGTGAACAAAAAATTGAAAAAACAAAACGAAACTAAATTTTGAACACTTAAATCTAGTTGTGTACAGATGAGAATATAATGACAAAAAGAATTTTTTTACTCAGGAGTAAAAACGAATTGTTATGTTTTAGAATGTGAATATGTAAAGGTGAGGGCCTTGTGTGAAATGCAGAAAAATGGGATACACACATCACACACAGAAACACAATACAACCCTTAAGTGAAAAACAGAAAGAGTTTGGTTACTATGGAGATTAAAAGTAACCAATTAACTGCTATGAGGAAGAGCCACTGCTCAGAGGTGGGAGGGGACAGAATGGAGCCAATCCCGTAGTTCCAAATGGTGGCTCACATTAGTAAAAAGAACAGACTTTTCCTACTTGTTTGAGATTTCTGAATCCTCCAGTGGACATTTGAAGAAGGCTGTCTTCATTTCATTAAAATATATTGTGCATATTTATAGATGTTATTGAATATAAACTATGAGACAACATGACAAACATTCCCACCTATTCTACTACACACACATACAGAGCATAAATAAGCCAAGAGAAGAAAGGTACTGACACCTGACAAAATTGTGTACTAATTGGGGATCAAGTCCAGTTATTTGCATTTCAAGAACACATTATACCCCTAATTCATTAAAGTACATTAGGCTGTAGCTACAAGTACACAAATGAATTCATTTCTTATTTACATAAGAAATCAGCATATAAGTAGCAACCACTAAGGCCAGTCTCCTCACAGATAAGTCATGGGCCTGAGTTGAAGCAAACTTTGTTATCATTAAATGCAGCTTTGCAAAAGACACATAGTTATAAGCATCTCAGTGATCTAGGAAAGAGGAACTTTGAGGGGCAAATAAGAGGTTGGTGTGAATATGCCTGAAAGACGAAAATGGCATTTCCATTCATTTTCCAATATAGAAACGTAATCACACTGTCAGAACTACCTGCAAGGGAAGCTAAACATAAAATATAGTTGTATGTTCAGGTAGAAAGGAGACAGCAGTGTTTGTCCATTAACAAAAATACCTAATTTGTGCAAACCCAGTCACCCAAGATATACACTGACATAGTGTATATTATTGTTCATTTAAAATTTTATAGAAACCCTTTTTCATATCCATGAAGATGGAAACTAATTGTGTTTACTGAACATATTACACAGTGGGCTCCTATTATTTAAAGAACAGATAAATACACAAATAAGAAACATGAACCATATCCCTATTGTTGTTATTTATTTCTCAACATTTTTTGAATAAGATGATTTGCAGCACATACAGCAGTAGGCCTAACTCAATGCAAGAAAGCATAGGTAGCTTCTTCTTCATCATCAGACTTCTTATCTAGCATCTCTTCTAAATATAAGGTAACTCATGATGTTAAGGAGTAACTATTGAATAGAATGTAAAGGGAGGTGGGATCTAGACAAGAGCCCAGAGATGAGTTGAGTGTGCCCAGCAGTCGGTACAAGGCTGCCCAGGACAAAAGAACCTCAGATGCTTCTGCATCTTCTTCCATGTGATCAGCAGTGAAAGCAATAAAATCCAAGGGAAACACACTTAAGGGACTGGAGCATGCCAAGGAGATCAGAGAAGAAGTATTATACTTATGAAATAATGGGAGAGAGACTAAAAGGGATGAGAGTTTTATGAAAGAAATTTGGAGAATATGTGACTATGAGAAAAACAAGGGCATGGTATATGACCTGGGTGGTATGAAAGCACTAATAAAAAGAATTTAATAGTGCTAGGAGCCTGGAGAACAGAACTTTAGGTAGAACCTAGAGATACCTATTCAAAGAGCATATTACATTCAATATATTCATAGGCATTTTTACATTCAAATTCATCCCTCATCGGACCCATCGGCACCCATGATTCCTCATCATTCATTTCTGTATATTCTGCTAAATGCATCTAAATTCTCCAAGTATAATTTTCTCTTAACTTACAAAGAATTATTATTTATTTCACTCCTCAAAACCTAGATTAGTTATTTCTGTTTTTATATGTTATAGTAATAAATGGACAGAATACATATTTTGCATCTGTTCCTCTCATTTGTCTATATATTTGTGTATCTTGTTTCATGTGATCAGCAGTAGAAGCAAAATTTCCAAAGGGAAAACACTATAGAACTGGAGAAGGCCCCAGGAGATCATAGGAGAACAGCATTATCTGTGTGGAAATAGTGGGTGCGGATTAAGTGGATGAGAGAAACATGAAAGAATATATTTGTAGGAGTCAAACAAGGACATCTGGTTAAATGACCAGATAAATGTAAAAGCACCAATGACTTTAAAAAGAGCACAAGGTGGAAGTGTCCTAAAGCACAGAACTTGAGGTAGAATACAAGATACACCATCGCAGACCCACTTTTATTGCTGGTAGACCACCTACCTTTCAGGCATGGTTTTAAGTTTCTGATGATCTCTAATGACCTGCTGAGATAGCACAGGCAAGATAAGTAATCCCACGAACACTGAGGATACAGAAAATACATTTCTGGTTTGAGTTTGTTTATTTTTTTACAAAATGATCTTAATATGGGAAAGTCATGTGTGGTACTGATGAATGACATCTAATGTCCACTCAAAAAGCATTTTTTGAATGGACACAAACCCTAGAAAATATCACATCTTAACAATCTCTTTTGACTCCATTCCTCATAACATAAATCAGTTGTGAAGACTGCAACATCCCATGAGACACAAAAAGAAAACTTGTTATTCTCAGAAGACCTAACGGGCGACTATTTGCAACCACGCATCACCATCTTGATGAGGATGGTAAGGACCATACACGGGTGGGATGTGAGCATGGACAAGAGATAATGCTGAGCTGCCCAACCCAGTCTCCACTGACTTCACTGTCTCCTCACACAGAGGAAACGGGTACAGGCTCACAAACCAGTACCACAGCTTCTGCTGAGAGACACACAGGGAGAGTGACTTCAAGTACAGGGCAATATGCTTCAGCACAAATTCCAAGATAGGGAGACTGGGACAGTGGGGGGTGACATGGTGGGCTGTGGTGATATGTGAGTGGGAGTGGAATCAGAACCTGCACCCACAGTTCAGCACAACCACACATTTTCACACACTCTCTCACACCAGCCCTTCTTTCACCAGACATGATCCCATCTCTCCTCTGCTTCACCTTTCCTCCCAAATACACAGCCTTCATCCCCCGTCCACCATCCTTCTTCTCCAGGAGTACCACATAGCTACACCCTTACCACATTTCTTCACAAAACCATTTTGAGAGTCACCCATTGACAACTAATTCCATATATAAGTCTAATCCTCTCACACAGATAATCAGTTCTAAATCACTCATATTGAGCCAACTATAGATTACTCCCCTGACTTCATGATAATGAACTTCCATCTGTTGTTGTTTAATCCAGACATCCTACAATCCTCGAAGCAACAGACCTTCATACGGATGCACTCCTCAGTTCTACAAAACGACCCCTAACAATCAAAGTCTTACCATATTACTTGAAAACAGGCCCCACTCCTGCACTGCTCACATGTGCTGTCACACCACTAACCAACATGCAAATAGTCATTAAGCATCCCCGTTCAGCAACATCACCAGAGAAACTTTTGGGAGATAGCCACCCTAACCCCTGGGAAGAGTCGTTCCCCAAAGCTGAAGTGAATATTTCCCTCGGAAACAGCAATACCAGCAAAGGGAAGCAGGAGAGCAGCCAAACAAGCTCCCCCCGCAGCACTGAGAGCATAGTTGCATAGAAGGAGAGAGCTTTTGGGTCTACAGTAGTGAGTCCTAGGGTCCGAGCTGCAATGCCCCCACCCACTCAGCAGAGGGCTTGCCAGAGGGCGGGCAGCAGCGGGAGACAAAAGCGCGGTTCTGGTGGCAGGGGCGGAAGCCAGCTGGCCACCACTGGGCTCAGGTGTGAGCTCAATCTTGCCCGGCTGGGGGAAGGGGGCGTGCAAAAGTGGTCAAACTCAGCTGCTGGTATCCTGTAATCCAGCCTGCGGGAGAAGAGCGGGAACCCCGAAAAAAGTGGAGACAAGCCCCGGGGCAAGGGCGGAGGAGCACAGCCTTGCCCCACCCATGCAACCAAGGCTTGCGGTCTGGCTTGGTACCTGGCTCCTACTGCGGGGGTGGAGCCAAAAGCCCAGGAGAGGTGGAGTTCCACTACTGAGCTGAGCTTGGGCATGCAGTCCTGCCTGGTGGTAGAGCCAAGGCTAGCAGCCATTCTGCGAGTGGGCTCCTCCTACAAGGGCAGGGTGAAAACCCGGAAACAGGTGGAGACCCGCAGCTAAACAAAGGTGCTCGCCAGTGCCCTCAGGACCGAGCATAATGTCACACACAGGGGCGGGGCAAAGGCCAAGGCCACCAACACTTATGCATCCGAGCGCGTGATCACAGCCACTCCCGTGAAGAGAAAATGCAGAGGCAGAGAAATACAACACAAATAAACCAAGAGAAATCCCCAGAAAAGGACCTAAGTGAATCAGATATAACCAAATTACCAGATGCAGAGTTTAAAATAACGATTATTAGGATGCTCAAAGATATTAGAACAACCATAGATGGCCATTATGAAAACCTAAATAAGGAGATAACAAATATAAAAAAGAACATTGAAATAATAAAAAAGAATCAGTCAGAAATGACAAATACAGTATCTGAAATAAAGAATACAATGGAAGGAATTAAAAGCAGGATGGATGAAGCAGAGAATCGAATCAGTGAGTTAGAGGACACAATAAATAAAGGCACGGAAGCAGAGCAGAAAAAAGAAAACAGACTCAAAAAATCTGAGGAAACTCTAAGAGAGCTCTGTGACAACATGAAGAGAAACAACATCCGCATAATAGGGGTTCCTGAAGAAGAAGAGAAAGAACAAGGGATAGAGACTTTGTTCAAACAAATCATAGCAGAAAACTTCCACAAATTAAGGCAGGAAAACATTTCACATGTTCAGGAAGCACAGAGAACTCCATTAAGGAGAAACCCAAAGAAACCAACACCAAGACACATCATAATTAAAATACCAAGGCTAAGTGATACAGAGAAAATATTAAAAGCTGCTAGAGAAAAAAAGACTATCACCTACAAAGGAGCCCCCATAAGGATGACTTCTGACTTCTCAACATAAACACTTGAGTCCAGAAGGGAATGGCAAGAAATATTCAAAGTAATGCAGAACAAGAACCTACAACAAAGACTACTTTATCATTTAAAATTGAAGGAGAAATAAAAAGCTTTACAGACAAAAAAAAAATTCAAGGAATTCACTGCAACGAAACCAAGGCTGAAGAAAAATGCTAAGGGACCTGTTGTAAACAGATCAAAGGAAAAAAAGAATACAACAAAAGAGGAATACAGTTTTAAAGAAAAAAAAATGGCAATAAACAATTACATATCAGTAATAACCTTAAATGTTAATGGATTAAATGATCTGATCAAGAGACATAGAGTAGCTGCGTGGATAAGAAAACAGGACCCATACATATGCTGTCTACAAGAGACATACCTTAAATCAAAAGATGCACACAGACTGAAGATAAAAGGATGAAAAAAATATTTCATGCAAATGGAAATGAAAAAAAAGCTGGGGTAGCAATACTTATATCAGACAAAATGGACTTTAAAACAAAGACCATAGTTAGAGATAAAGAAGGTCACTACATAATGATAAAAGCAATCCAAAAGGAAGATATAACCATTATAAATATCTATGCACCTGATATAAGAGCACCTGAATATATAAAGCAGACTTTGATGGACTTAAAGGGCGAGATCAACAGCAATATTCTAATAGTAGGGGATTTCAATACCCCATTAACATCATTAAATACATCCTCAAGAAAAAAATTAACAAAGAAACAGCAGACTTAAAGGACATATTAGATCAACTCAATTTAATAGATTCTTTCAGAATTTTTCACCCTAAACAGCAGAATATACATTCTTTTCAAGCGCTCATGGTACATTGTCTAGAATAGACCACATATTAGGGCACAAAATTGGTCTCAACAAATTTAAGAAGATTGAAATTATATCAAGCAATTTCTCTAATCATAATGGCATTAAGATAGAAATCAACCACAATAGAAAAATTGAAAAACATTTAAATACTTGGAAACTATATAGCATGTTATTAAATAATGAATGGGTTAACATTGAGATCAAAGAAGAAATTTTAAAAATCCTAGAAACAAACGACAATGAGCATACATCAACTCAAAATTTATGGGACAGAGTAAAAGCAGTCCTGAGAGGGAAGCTCATAGCATTACAGGCATACCTCAAGAAGCTAGAAAAAGCTCAAATAAACAACTTAACCATGCATCTACAAGAACTAGAAAAAGAACAGCAAGTAAAACCCAGAGATAGTAGAAGGAAGGAAATAATTAAGAACTGAGCAGAAATAAATGATACAGAGGCTAAAGAAACAATACAGAGGATCAATGAAACCAGGAGCTGTTTCTTTGAAAAGGTAAACAAGATCAATGAACTTTTAACGAGAATCACGAAGAAAAAAAGAGAGAGGACTCAAATAAATAAAATTAGAAACGAGAGTGGAGAAATAACAACTGACACAACAGAAATACAAAACATTGTAAGAAAATACTATGAAGAACTGTATGCCAAAAAACTAGACAACCTGGATGAAATGGACAAATTCCTTGAATCATATAATCTTCTAAAAATCAATCTGGAAGAATCAGAAAACCTAAACAGACCAATTACAACAAATGAGATTGAAACGGCTATCAAAAAACTCCCAAAAAAGAAAAGTCCTGGGCCTAATGGCTTCACAAGTGAATTCTACCAAATATTCAAAGAAGAACTAACTCCTATCCTTCTCAAGCTATTTCAAAAAATTCAAGAGGAAGGAAGACTTCCAAACTCCTTTTATGAGGCGAGCATAATTCTGATTCCAAAACCAGGCAAAGACAACACAAAAAAAGAAAATTATACGCCAATATCCCTGATGAACTTAAGTGCAAAAATCCTCAACAAAATATTAGCAAACCGGATCCAGCAATATATGAAAAAAATCATACACCATGATCAAGTGGGATTTATTCTTAGAAGGCAAGGCTGGTACAATATTCACAAATCCATCAATGTGATTCATCACATAAACAAAAGAAAGGAGAAAAACCACATGATAATTTCAATAGATGCAGAAAAAGCATTTGATAAAATCCAGCACCCATTCATGATCAAAACTCTCAGCAAAGTGGGAAGACAGGGAACATACCTCAACATGATAAAGGCCATCTATGAGAAAACCAGAGCCAACATCATACTCAGTGGGAAAAAAGTAAAAGCAATCCCCTTAAGCTCAGGAAGAAGGTAGGGGTGCCCCATTTCACCAATCTTATTCAACATAGTTCTGGAAGTCCTAGCCACAGCAATCAGACAAGAAAAAGAAATAAAAGGCATCCAAATTGGAAAAGAAGTAAAACTATCATTATTTGCAGATGATATGATATTGTACATAGAAAACCCTAAAGTCTCAGTCAAAAAACTATTAGACCTGATAAATGAATTCGGCAATGTGGCAGGATATAAAATCAATACTCAGAAATCAGAGGCATTTTTTTAATAAATTTTTATTAATGGTAATGGGATGACATTAATAAATCAGGGTACATATATTCAAAGAAAACATGTCTAGGTTATTTTGTCATTAAATTATGTTGCATACCCCTCGCCCAAAGTCAGATTGTCCTCCGCCACCCTCTATCTAGTTCTCTGTGCCCCTCCCCCTAACTCTCTCCCTCCCTCCCTCTCATGTCCTCCCTCCCCCCACCCCTGGTAACCACCACACTCTTGTCCATGTCTCTTAGTCTCGTTTTTATGTTCCACCAATGTATGGAATCATGTAGTTCTTGTTTTTATCTGATTTACTTATTTCACTCCGTATAATGTTATCAAGATCCCACCATTTTGCTGTAAATGATCTGATGTCATCATTTCTTATGGCTGAGTAGTATTCCATAGTGTATATGTGCCACATCTTCTTTATCCAGTCTTCTATTGAAGGGCTTTTTGGTTGTTTCCAAGGCTTGGCCACTGTGAACAGTGCTGCAATGAACATGGGGCTACATGTGTCTTTACGTATCAATGTTTCTGAGGTTTGGGGGTATATACCCAGTAGAGGGATTGCTGGGTCATAAGGTAGTTCTATTTACAGTTTTTTGAGGAACCACCATACTTTCCTCCATAATGGTTGTACTACTTTACAGTCCCACCAACAGTGAATGAGGGTTCCTTTTCCTCCACAGCCTCTCCAACATTTGCTATTACCTGTCTTGTTGATAATAGCTAATCTAACAGGTATGAGGTGGTATCTCATTGTAGTTTTGATTTGCATATCTCTAATAACTAATGAAGCCGAGCATCTTTTCATATATCTGTTGGCCATTTGTATCTCTTCCTGGGAGAAGTGTCTGTTCATGTCCTCTTCCCATTTTTTTATTGGATTGTTTGTTTGTTTGTTGTTGAGTTTTATGAGTTCTTTGTAAATTTTGGATATTAGGCCCTTATCTGAGCTGTTGTTTGAAAATATCAGTTCCCATTTAGTTGGCTGTCTGTTTATTTTGATATCGGTTTCTCTTGCTGAGCAAAAACTTTTAATTCTGATGTAGTCCCATTCATTTATCTTTGCCTTCACTTCTCTTGCCATTGGAGTCAAGTTCATAAAATGTTCTTTAAAACCCAGTTCCATGATTTTAGTACCTATGTCTTCTTCTATGTACTTTATTGTTTCAGGTCTTATATTTAGGTCTTTGATCCATTTTGAATTAATTTTAGTACACGGGGACAGGCTGTAGTCGAGTTTCATTCTTTTGCATGTGGCTTTCCAGTTTTCCCAACACCATTTGTTGAAGAGGCTTTCTTTTCTCCATTGTGTGTTGTTGGCCCCTTTATCAAAGATTATTTGACCATATATATGTGGTTTTATTTCTGGGCTTTCTATTCTGTTCCATTGGTCTGAGTGTCTATTTTTCTGCCAATACCATGCTGTTTTGATTATCGTGGACCTATAATATAGTTCAAAGTCAGGTACTGTAATGCCCCCAGCTTCATTCTTTTTCCTTAGGATTGTTTTGGCTATTTGGAGTTTTTTATACTTCCATATAAATCTGATGATTTTTTGTTCCATTTCTTTAAAAAATCTCATAGGAATTTTGATGGGAATTGCATTAAATTTGTATATTGCTTTGGGAAATATGGCCATTTTGATTATATTTATTCTTCCTATCCAAGAACAAGGAATATTTTTCCATCTCATTGTATCTTTTTCGATTTCCCTTAACAATGCCTGGTAATTTTCATTATATAGGTCCTTTATGTTCTTTGTTATGTTTATTCCTAGGTATTTTATTTTTTTTGTTGCAGTCGTGAAGGGAATTATTTTTTTGAGTTCGTTTTCTAATATTTCATTGTTGGCATATAGAAAGGCTATGGACTTTTGTATGTTAATTTTGTATCCTGCGACCTTACTGTATTGGTTTATTGTTTCTAATAATCTTTTTGTGGAGTCCTTCGGGTTTTCGATGTATAGGATCATATCATCAGCAAAAAGTGATAGCTTTACTTCTTCTTTTCCGATATGGATGCCTTTTATTTCTTTGTCTTGTCTGATTGCTCTGGCCAGAACTTCTAGCACCACGTTAAATAAGAGTGGAGAGAGTGGACAACCCTGTCTTGTTCCTGATTTAAGGTAGAAAGTCCTCAGTTTTATGCCATTTAATATGATGTTGGCTGATGGTATATCATATATGGCCTTTATCATGTTGAGATATTTTCCTTCTATACCCATTTTGTTGAGAGTCTTAAACATAAAATTGTGTTGTATTTTATCAAAAGCCTTTTCTGCATCTATTGATAAGATCATGTGATTTTTGTTTTTTGTTTTGTTGATATGGTGTATTACGTTAACCGTTTTGCGTATGTTGAACCATCCTTGAGATTTTGGGATGAATCCCACTTGATCATGATGTATTATTTTTTTAATATGTTGTTGTATTCGTTTTGCCAGTATTTTGTTTAGTATTTTAGCATCTGTATTCATTAGAGATATTGGTCTGTAGTTTTCTTTCTTTGTGCCATCCTTGCCAGGTTTTGGTATGAGGGTTATGTTGGCCTCATAAAATGTGTTTGGAAGTATTGCTTCTTCTTCAATTTTTTGGAAGACTTTGAGTAGAATAGGAACCAAGTCTTCTTTGAATGTTTGATAGAATTCACTAGTATAACCGTCTGGGCCAGGACTTTTATTTTTGGGGAGGTTTTTAATAGTTTTTTCTATTTCCTCCCTGCTGATTGGTCTGTTTAGGCTTTCTGCTTCTTCATGACTCAGTCTAGGAAGGTTGTATTGTTCTAGGAATTTATCCATTTCTTCTAGATTGTTGTATTTGGTGGCATATAGTTTTTCATAGTATTCTACAATAATTCTTTGTATATCTATGATGTCTGTGGTGATCTCTCCTCTTTCATTTTGGATTTTATTTATTTGAGTCCTGTGCCTTTTTCCCTTGGTGAGTCTTGCCAAGGGTTTGTCAATTTTGTTGATCTTTTCAAAGAACCAGCTCCTTGTTTTATTGATTTTTTTCTATAGTTTTTCTGTTCTCTATTTCATTTATTTCTGCTCTGATTTTTATTATCTCCTTTCTTCGGCTGGTTTTGGGTTGTCTTTGTTCTTCTTTTTCTAGTTCCTTAAGGTGTGAAGTTAAGTGGTTTACTTCGGCTCTCTCTTGTTTGTTCTTATAGGCCTGAAGTGATATGAACTTTCCTCTTATTACTGCTTTTGTTGTATCCCAGAGATTCTGATATGTCGTATTTTCATTTTCATTTGTCTGTATATATCTTTTGATCTCTGCGCTTATTTCTTCTTTGACCCATTCATTTTTTAGAAGTATGTTGTTTAGTTTCCACATTTTTGTGGGTTTTCCCCCTCTTTTTTTGCAGTAGAATTCTAGTTTCAAGGCTTTATGATCAGAAAATACGCTTGGTACAATTTCAATTTTTCTAAATTTGCTGATATTGTCTTTGTGGCCCAACATATGGTCAATTCTTGAGAATGTTCCATGTACACTAGAGAAAAATGTATACTCTGTCGCTTTGGGATGAAGTGTCCTGTAGATGTCTATCATATCCAGGTGTTCTAGTATTTCGTTTAAGGCCACTATATCTTTATTGATTTTCTGTTTGGATGACCGATCTAGAGCCGTCAGGGTGTATTGAGGTCTCCAAGTATGATTGTATTTTTGTTAGTTTTTGTTTTAAGGTCAATAAGTAGCTGTCTTATATATTTTGGTGCTCCTTGGTTTGGTGCATATACATTAAGGATTGTTATGTCTTCTTGATTCAACTTCCCCTTAATCATTATGAAATGATCATTTTTGTCTCTGAGTAATTTTTCTGTCTTGTAGTCAGCATTATTAGATATGAGTATTGCTACACCTGCTTTTTTTTTGGGTGTTGTTTGCTTGGAGTATTGTTTTCCAGCCTTTACTTTTAATTTTTTTTTATCCTTGTTGCTTAGATGTGTTTCTTGTAGGCAGCATATAGTTGGATTTTCTTTTTTAATCCATTCTGCTACTCTGTGTCTTTTTATTGGTAAGTTTAATCCATTTACATTTAGTGTAATTATTGACACTTGTGGGTTCCCTACTGCCATTTTATAAATTGCTTTCTGTTAGTTTTGTATCTTGTTTGATTCTTCTCTTTTGTTTTTCTATCATTTGTTTTTGTTTGTTTGTGTTGCATACTTCTTTCCTCTGTTGCTACCTTTTTTAAGTCAAGTGTTTTTGTGGTGGTTTTTTCAAGGGTGGTTACCATTAAGTAATGAAAAGGGTACCTACCATATTCATTGTAGTACCCTATCTTATGAGTATTTCTGCACTTCATCGTCCTTTGCTACTGTTAATCTCCATCCTCTCCCACCTTTTTTTCCTTTGTTGTCACAGTTTAAGTTTGGTTTTATTGTGTTCTTGGTGGAGCTGTTACTTGTGGTGTTGTTTTCTTTTGTTCTTTGAATCTAGTTGGAAAACCCCCTTTAGTATTTCCTGGAGTGGGGGCTTTCTGCTGATAAATTCTCTCATCTTTTCTGTATTTGTGAATGTTTTTATATCTCCTTCATACTTGAAGGATAGCTTTGATGGGTATAGTATTCTTGGCTGAAAGTTCCTCTCTTTCAGGGCTTTAAATATTGGGGTCCACTCTCTTCTAGCTTGTAGAGTTTCTGCTGAGAAATCTGATGATAATCTAATAGGCCTTCCTTTATATGTTGTACTCTTCTTTTCCCTGGCTGCCTTGAGAATTTTTTCTTTGTCGTTGGTTTGTGTCATCTTTATTATGATGTGCCTTGGAGTGGGTTTGTTGGGTTTAAGAAAATTCGGTGTTCTGTTTGCTTCTTGAATTTGAGGCTTTAGTTTTTTCCACAGGCTTTGGAAGTTCTCGTCTATTATTTGTTTGAGTATATTCTCCATTCCATTTTCTTTCTCTTCTCCCTCTGATATACCTATTATGCTTATGTTATTCTTTCTGATGGAGTCAGACAATTCCTGTAGGGTTTTCTCGTTTTTTATTATTTTTGAGTCTCTTTCTTCTTCTCTCTGTTGTGCCTCAAGTTGCTTGTCTTCTATTTCACTAGCCCTATCTTCTATCTGGGCTGTTCTATTAGCTAAGCTTGTTACCTCATTTTTCAGCTCGTGAATTGAGTTTTTTATTTCTGTTTGATTTGTTTTTATAGTTTCAATTTCCTTGGTAATATATTCTCTGTGTTCATTGAGTTGTTTTCTGATCTCCCTAAATTGCCTTTCTGTGTTTTCTTGTATATCTCTGAGTATGTTTAAGATTTCTATTTTAAATACTCTGTCATTTAGCTCCAAGCCTTCCAATATGTTAAGTCTTTTCTCCATAGATTTTTCCACATCTATTTGTGTTACCTCTCTTTCTTTTGTATCCATACTATTTGATTTCCTCTTTCTTATTGGCATCTGAGGGTGGTCTTTTTGATAGCACTAATTAGAATTAATAAAGAGTAAAAAGTAAAGAAAAAAAAGGTAAAACACCCCACAAAAAAACCAGTAATAATTTATTATTTCCCCCTTTTTTCTTTCTTCTCTTTCCCTCCTCTCCCCTCCTCAGGGAAATATCGTGATGACCTGTGAATTATATTATGCTAAATGGAACAAAAACTGCCTATAATGGAGGGCCTGATTTGGGGTGAAGAGTTCAAGGGGCAAAAAAAGGGAGTAGGGACTTACTAAATGCAAAAAAAAAGGAAGAAAGCTTAGACAAGCATATAATGATTTGCTTGTAAGTGATGGTCGACTAAGAGATATAATGAGAGGGATAAGAGGGAACCAGAAAAAAGGAGGAAAAAAAAGAATAATAAAGAAGAAAAAAATAAAAATAATAAGTAAAAATCTGTTGTATTAAGTGGAGCGAAGACTAAATACAATGGAGACCTTGGGTTGGGAGGAATGCTAGTGAGTTAAAAAGCAACGTAAAAAGTACCCAAAATGCCACAAAAATAAACAAACAAAACAAAACAAAAAACAAAAACAAAAGCAAAAAAGAAAAATAAAGCCAAAAAAAAAATTGAGTCCCAAATTAACTAATTTGTTCACGATTGAGGATTAAATGGGAGGAAAGTAAAATGAGAAAAGAAAAAACAAATAGAAAGGAAAAAATAAGAAAAAGAGAAAAACGAAGGAAGAAAAAAAAGGAAGAGAAAAAAAACAAAATAAAGCAAAACAAAAAAAAAACAAAAGAGGAGAGAGTGAGAGTTAAGTGTTTTGGAGTATAACCTTAAAGGAGGGTGAGGATGAAGAAGAGAAATAAAATGTAACACTCATGGGTAGTGTAGTTCAAGAAAAGGGAAGCATAAGATGGGCAGAGAATAGAAGGACCGAGGTGGAGGAAATAGAAATAATAATAATAAAGGCAATAAGATAGAAGAAACAAACAACAACAACGAAAAAATTAGTGGAACAAGTTGTAAAGTCTGTGGATTTTTCTTGATTTTGAGAGGTTAACTTCTTCCTTTTTCTTTTCTCTCCCTCTTCCTGGTCAGTGCCTCTGTACCCCAGGCTCTGCCCCTGTGTCACACTTAGGTAGGGATTTGCAGTTGATGGGATTCTATGGCAATGTCATATAATTGGCTTTAGTCTTGCTGGTAGTCAAGGCTTGTTGGCGTTTGCAGGGTCGAACGATGAGAGAGTTTGCTTTCCTGGAGTCTCTCTCCTAGTCCCCCTTTCCTGAATTAGCAGCCTGGTGATCCAGCTATAAGGCTGCAACTGCTTCTGCCTGGGGAGTAAGAGGCTCAAAGAGCTGGGAAATCCCCACTCTATCCCCACTCAGTGCAAGGCTTTGGGAAAGGCTCTGGCAGTCAGAGCCTCCAGTGTAATCAGGCAGGGGTGGGAGTCAATTGTTGTCAAGGTGACTGTTCAGCACCTAGCATTCAGTTGGACCACTCAACCCAGGCTTTCCACACTTTGTAGCCTGCTTTGGCTGGGAAGAAGAGGCACTAGTCTCTGCTTGAGACTAGTGTAGTATAGATTTTATTATCTGCCAAGTCCCTCTTGTTAGCGTTTATCCCTGAATATGGAGGCTCTATCAATCAGAAGTTGCCCCCGCCCCTTTAGCGAGAGGCACTAAAAAATATCACACCTCTTGTCTTGGATCACTGAACTGAGAGAGATTTTATCAATTAGAACCCGTGGGTGCGCAGATTTCATGGGTTAAGCTAATTTCAGTGATTGGGTCCGCAGCTGTGCTCCCGAAGGTATTTCAGGCTGCCTGCGCACTCCTCCCCCAACGCTTGATTGTTAGCTTGAATGGCTGGGTGAGGTGCCCCGCCCACGGAGAGAATCTCCCAAGTAGGGAAGACCGCCCTGGTGCCTCTCCCGCTCGCCCCGCCGCTGGCGGCTGGGGCGCACCGGGCACAGGATAATGGGGCACCCTGGGTGTGCGGGCCAGTAGGGCACTCTGGGCGCATGGAATGCCCAGGGCACCGGTGGCTGGGGACTCTCACTCGCAGTGCGCGGGCCGCGGGGAACGTTAGCGGTGCTCGCTCTGCAACCGGACCAGGCGCGCGCCAGCGGCTGCTCGCCGCTCCCGAGTGTGGGCTGACTCACCACAGGCGCACTCCCTCCGCGGCTTGAATGAACGTCCCTGAGGTAGCTTCCTCCACACCCTCGTCTCTCAGATTCAAGTGATAACAGTCCTTTTGCTTTCAGTTTGTGTGGAACTCCGGAATGCTCCGAGGATAAATTTTTCTGTTTCTAGTTGATAAATTTGTTGTGATTTTGGGAAGATTTGTCGAATGCGCTGCTCACGGCGCCATTTCCGTGACGTCCGGCATTTTTATACACTAATAATAAACTGTCCAAAAGAGAAATCAAGGAATCAATCCTCTTTACCATTGCAACCAAAAAAAATAAAGTACCTAGTAATAAATCTAACCAAGGAGATTAAAGACTTGTACTCAGAAAATTATAAAACATTGATAAATGAAATCAGGGAAGATACGAATAAGTGGAGGCATATACCATGCTCATGGTTAGGAAGAATAAACATCATTAAAATGTCTATATTACCCAAAGAAATTTATAAATTCAATGCAATAGCGATTAAAATACCAATGACTTACTTCAAAAATATAGAACACATATTCCGAAAATTTATATGGAAACCAAAGAGAACACGAATAGCCTCAGCAATCTTGAAAAGGAAGAATAAAGCAGGAGGGATCACACTTCCGGATATCAAGTTATATTATAAGGCCATTGTACTCAAAACAGCATGGTACTGGCATAAGAACAGGCACATAGATCAATGGAACAGAACAGAGAACCCAGAAATAAACCCACAGCTCTATGGACAACTGATATTTGACAAAGGAGGTAAGGAAATACAATAGAGTAAAGATAGCCTCTTAAAAAATGGTGTTGGGAAAATTGGACAGCTCCCTGCAAAAAAATGAAACTAGATCACCAACTTACACCACTCACAAAAATAAACTCAAAATGGATAAAAGACTTAAATGTAAGACGTGAAACCATAAGCATCTTAGAAGAAAACATAGGCAGTAAGCTCTCTGACATCTCTCGCAGCAATATATTTGCTGATTTGTCTCCACAGGCAAGTGAAATAGAAGACAGGATAAACAAATGGGACTTTATCAAACTAAAAAGCTTCTGCACAGCTAAAGACAATAAGAACAGAATAAAAAGACAAACTACACAATGGGAGAATATATTTGACATTGCGTCTGATAAGGGGTTAATAACCAAAATTTATAAAGAACTTGTAAAACAATACCAGGAAGACAAACAATCCAATCCAAAAATGGGCAAAAGAAATGAATAGACACTTCTCCAAAGAGGACACACAGATGGCCGAAAGGCATTTGAAAAACTGTTCAACATCACTAATGATTAGAGAAATGCAAATTAAAACCACAATGAGATATCATCTCACACCAGTCAGAATGGCACTCATCAATAAAACAACACAGAATCAGTGCTGGCGAGGATGTGGAAAAAAGGGAACCCTCCTGCACTGCTGGTGGGAATGCAGACTGGTGCAGCCACTGTGGAAAACATTATGGAGATTCCTCAAGAAATTAAAAATCGAACTGCCTTTTGACCCAGCTATACCGCTGTTAGGAATATACCCCAAGAACACCATAGCACTGTTTGAAAAGAAGAAATGCACCCCCATGTTTATGGCAGTATTGTTCACAATAGCAAAATTCTGGAAACAGCCCAAGTGTCCATCAGAGGATGAGTGGAATAAAAAGCTTTGGTATATATATACTGTGGAATACTACTCAGCCATAAGAAATGATGACATAGAATCTTTTACAACAACATGAATGGGCCTTGATAACATTATACTGAGTGAAAGAAGTAAATCAGAAAAAAATAAGAACTATATGATTCCATACATAGGTGGGACATAAAGATAAGACTCAAAGACATCAACAACAGGGTTGGGGTTACAGGGTGGTGGAATGAGAGGGAGGGGGTTGGGGGAGGGGAGGGGCACAAAAATCATGGTTTTTCAGCATTTCCATATTCCCCCTTTAATCTATAGACAAACAGCAAATATTTACTTATGGTGTTTCCACTATAAAGACTGCTGTCATAGGGACAAATGCTGATGAACTATTTCAGCAGTTCCTCCTTCTTCAAAGACTTATATATCAACATAGAGCTCCATGTTTCATAGGACATACTCAAGCTTACTCCATGTTCCCTGGAGCTTTAACAGAAAAGAATGCCCTTTTTTTCTTTTTTTTTTTTTTACTCTTTTTGTTTTGTTTTGCTTTTTGTTGTATTTTTTCTTTTATTTATTTATTTATTTATTTTTCTAAAGATGGAAATGGGGAGGCAGTCAGACAGACTCCCGCATGCGCCTGATCGGGATCCACCTGGCATGCCTACCAGGAGGGAATGCTCTGCCCATCTGGGGTGTTGCTCTGTTGCAACCAGAGCCATTCTAACAACTGAGGCAGAGGCCATGGGGATATCCTTAGTGCCCGGGGTGGCTTTGCTCCGGTGGAGCCTTGGCTGTAGGAGGGGAGTAGAGAGACAGAGAGGAGGGATAGGGGGAGGGGTGGAGAAGTAGATGGGTGCTTCTCCTGTGTACTCTGGCCTGGGAATCGTGCGCACCAGGCTAATGCTCTACCACTGAGCCAACCGGCCAGGGCCTAGGAATGCCCCTGTGGATCAAGGTACCCAAAAGAAAATTATATGGAGCAACCATGACAGACTGAGCAAGTCAGTCTCATACTATTTGTCACCAGAACACTGCTGCCCAGTGTAAACAGTTTCAACTTTCTCGAGAAGCAGAACGGCAGATTGGGAAATCCTGTCCAAGGGGTCCTATACTGCCCCCTCATTTGGAGTTAACCCTCAAGGACCCCTACCAGGACAACTTTGGCAGATGGATGTTACTCATATACTTTCATTTGGCAAACAGTCGTATGTCCACATTACAGTGGCTTCATATTCCAGATCTATAGTAACCTCTGTCAGAAGAGGAGAGGCTGAAAGCATGCTATAGCTCAGGGGTCCTCAAACTTTTTACACAGGGGGCCAGTTCACTGTCCCTCAGACCGTTGGAGGGCCGGACTATAAAAAGAACTATGAACAAATTCCTATGCTCACTGCACATATCTTATATTAAAGTAAAAAAACAAAACGGGAACAAATACAATATTTAAAATAAAGAACAAGTAAATTTAAATTAACAAACTGACCAATATTTCAATGGGAACTATGCTCGTCTCACTGACCACCAATGAAAGAGGTGCCCTTCCAGAAGTGCATCAGGGGCCAGATAAATGGCCTCAGGGGGCCGCATGTGGCCCGTGGGCTGTAGTTTGGGGACCCCTGCTATAGCTCATGGTCTGTATGCATTGTTCTATTATTGGATTTCCTAAACTGGCTTAACTGAAAATGCTCCTGCATATGGAGCAAAAGCATTTACTGTATTTTGTCATGCTTACCATCTTTAAAGTTAAGGTATTATTAAAGTGTACTCAGCAAACATTTTAAGGTCAACTTAAAAAAAAAAAACATTTAAAAGGGGTTAGTCATATCCTGGAACTCCCATGGGTCTACCATATCATGCTTTTTACTTAAAAAAAAATTTGTTTACATTTCTTTTGAATGCTGATGAACAGGAGACACCAAATCTTTCTTGCCTGCAAACTACTACCTTCTTTATTAGATCCAGCTAATGACACTGTTTTGTCTTTTTTCAAATAGCTCCAGATATATGGAAAAGACTTATATAGGCGGATGGGGATCCTCAAACCCTTCAGTGAGATCTTCTGAGCATGGCTTTTAAGATACCTAGAGGCAGAAAAAGCCCAATAGAGATCAGGGGAACTACCAGCTTTTAGGATACGCCCTTAAAGGCGCCAACGCCCCAAAGGGGTCTCCGAGGATGCCACCTGGTCCTGCTTCAATAGTGGAAAGGAAGGTCATTGAGCTAAAGCCTGCCAGACTTACATGCCTCTACTGTGAGGAAACAGGGACACTGGAAGGTAGGCTTCTCCCTCGCTCCTCTAAGGGAGGGTTCAGTCTCTTCCAGCCCTGCTCCAGCCACCTATGACCTAACCTTGCCCAGAAAGCTGGGGTTTGCCACTGAAGGCTGAAGGTGCCCAGGACCGTAGGTCCCATCTACGACACTGTGGACGAGCCCAGGGTATTTCTTCCAAGAAGCAGGTAAACTGATCTCATTTGCACAAGGGCCACTTAACTATGTTTTGCCTGAATAGGCAGGTTTTTTATTCTTCCCCAAAGATCTCTGTTGTGGGTGTTGATAGTCCTATTTTCTGCTGCTTTGCTTAATATATAGTGTTTACTTTATCCCTCCTATCTCAATGCCCAACTCATATTTCAGGCTGGGACCTACTCCTAATTTAGAGCTCTCTTTCCCCCTTTTGCCAACTTCTATTATGAATCTACCTTTGCCACCCAGCTTAGTGGATCCCAAGGTTCTCTTTACCATGCCACAGTCACAGAGCTCCAGGGAAAAGCTACCTGGTCTCATCTCTCCAGGCAGAGGAGAACAGAAGCTCCATATCTATGCATGCTGCAGATGGCTTCTCCAGTCTACCTGAATCATTACCAGCTAGAAGCAGTGGTCACTGGGACTTGGACATGAGCTGCAAAGTATAGAATGGTGACAACAAATCCAGTGCCATGCGAACTTTTCCTGTATGTGGACTTTTCCTGGACTCCTGCTCCTTGTGACAGATCCTAACAGACTGAACTGTGGTTGGGTTGCATTTTTCAGGGATTTGGCATGGTGATGGGGCCAACTTGGACTTAGTGAACATGTTAAGGACACTACTCTTTTATGGATTCTTATTGTATTGGCCAAGAGTTTGCTTAAAGGCTTTTAATCACTGTAAAAAAATAGAAGGCTGGATAAAGAAGATGGGGCACATATACACCATGGTATACTAGTCAGCTAGAAGAAATGATGACATTGGATCACTTACAGCAGATTGGTGGAATCTTGATAACATTATGCGGAGTGAAATAAGCAAATCAGAAAAAAACAAGAAGTGCAGGATTCCATACATTGGTGGGACATAAAAGTGAGACTAAGAGACATGGACAGTAGTGTGGCGGTTACAGGGGGTGGGGGGAGGGAAGGAGGGAGTGAGCAAGAAGGAGGTATACAAAGAAAACTGGATAGAGGGTGACAGAGGACAATCTCTCTTTGAGTGATGGGTATGCAACAGAACTAAATGACAAAATAACCTGGAAATATTTTCTTTGAATATATGTACCCTGATTTATTGATGTCACCCCACTTAAATAAAAATTTATTTATTAAAAAAAAGAGTAACACAAAAGACAATAGCTTATTGTAAAATATATAAGACTATTGGAAATAGTGAGGGAATATTCAATAAATTTAGAGTTCTAATAATTATGAGGTGTTAACAAATCCACATGTAAACACCAATATACATAGACATCACATATAAGTTATGCTGTATATAAGTTAAATATTACTACTAATATGATAAAAAAATATTTAATATTTTACATAACACAGGCATGATTCTAAGATAATGCTCAGCCTCACTCTTGAGGTGATTTAGTAGTGTGGTTAACCTAGACAAATAAAATAATTTCCTTGCTTAAATCTGAGCCATAGACTCTCTTGGTTTGATAACAAGAAAATGATATTTAAAAATTCCAGATCATTACAGAGTTTCTATTGGATAAATAGAGTTATTCTAGTCAGTGGAGTGACAGTGGTTGTGTAGTCCTGTGAATATTAGCTGGCTTCCTGGAGTGCACATCATCATGCCAAGGCCATAGAATACTGCTGATGGGCTAGTGATGTCATGCCGAGGTCACGGAACACTGCTGACGCCGTAGCAATAACAGTCCTGGTCTGTGCTAAGCGCTGGTCAGAACAGTGAGTTGGTGAGGAGACAGCTCTCTCAAGTGACTTGTTATTGATTGTTATTTGTTTATATTGACTGTACTTCTTGTATTTTAATTCATTGTCACCATCTACTGACACTCTGAGAGTAGAGTTAGTGGAAGAAAGGTACCTGCTTTAAAGAACTCTTTAAAGAGTTGAACCATGAAGCCTAAACGAAAAAGGAGACATCTGGACAGCAGCTATTCCATCACATCTGCGAAAGTGCCAAGAGGTAAACGTTAAGCGCACTCTCTGGGCATGGGGTAGCCAGAGACTGCTTTATAAGGGGAGAGAATTCCTTGTTCTCAGAAAAGAGACAGAGAGAGGGAGCAAAGGAGGTAGAGATGGGGAGAAAGGAGAGAGGGAGGGAGAGGGAGAGGAGGGAGAGAGGGAGATGTGTGCATGATGGTCTTTTTGAGGACCCAGGTAGTCTGAGAATAGAGAAAACTCAGTGGCTGTGTCCTTGTCTCTGTGGCTTAGGACTTGTGCTACCTGTACCGTGTCACTCTGGGTTACACTGTCATAGACATAACGGTTGATTAGTATGATATTTATGAGAAAACGTATTTGCCTTTATTTGATTTCTGCCTTAGGGCATTAGTTAATTATGTTGTGACTAGTTTTCCAATAGTATTTTCTCTTGTTAAGAAGAAACTGTGTCTCATAAAGGTGAGCAAAAAATTGAAAAAACAAAATAAAACTAAACTTTGATCACTTAAATCTATTTGTGTACAGATGAGAATATGACAAAAAGAATTTTTTTACTCAGGAGTAAAAACGAATTGTTTTGTTTCAGAATGTGAATATGTAAAGGTGAGGGTCCTGTGTGAAATGCAGAAAAAATGGGATACACACATCACACACACAAACACAATACACCCCTTAAGTGAAAAACAGAAAGAGTTTGGTTACCATGGAGATTAAAAGCAACCATTTAACTGCTATGAGGAAGAGCCACTGCTCAGTGATGGGAGGGGACAGAATGGAGCCAACCCCGTAGTTCCAAATGGTGGCTCATGTTAGTAAAAAGAAACAACTTTTCCTACTTGTTTGAGATTTCTGAATCCTCCAGTGGACCTTTGAAGAAGGCTGTCCTCATTTCACTTAATATATACTGTGCATATTTATAGATGTTATTGAATATAAACTATGAGACAACATGACAAACATTCCCACCTATTCCACTACATACACATACAGAGCATAAATAAGCCAGGAGAAGAAAGGTACTGATACCTGACATAATTATGTACTAATTGGGGATCAAGTCCAGTTATTTGCATTTCAAGAACACATTATACCCCTAATTCATTAAAGTACATTAGGCTGTAGCTACAAGTACACAAATGAATTCATTTCTTATTTACATAAGAAATCAGCATATAAGTACCAACCACTAGGACTAGTCTCCTCACTGAGATAATTCATGGGCCTGGGTTGAAGAAAACTTTGTTATCATTAAATGCAGTTTTGCAAAAGACACAGAGTTAAAAGCATCCCAGTGATCTAGGAAAGAGGAACTTTGAGGGGCACATAAGAGGTTGGTGTGAATATGCCTGAAAGAAGAAAAAGGCATTTCCATTCATTTTCTGATATAGAAATGTAATCACACTGTCAGAACTACCTGCAAGAGAAGCTAAACATAAAATATATTTGTGTGTCCAGGTATAAAGGAGATAGCAGTGGTTGTTCAATTAACATAAAAACCTACTTTATGCAAACCCAGTCACCAAGATATACACTGACATAGTATATATTATTGTTCATTTAAAATTTTATAGAAACCCTTTTTCATATCCATGAAGATGGAGCCTAATTGTGTTTACTGAACATATTACACAGTTGGCTTCTATTATTTAAAGAACAGATAAATACACAAATAAGAAACATGAACCATATCCCTATTGTTGTTATTTATTTCTCAACATTTTTCAAATGAGATGATTTGCAGCACATACAGCAGTAGGCCTAACTCAATGCAAGAAAGCATAGGTAGCTTCTTCTTCATCATCATATTTCTTATCTAGCATCTCTTCTAAAGATAAGGTAACTCATGATGTTTAGGAGCAACTACTGAATAGGATGTAAATGGAGGTGGGATCTAGACAGAGCCCACAGATGAGCTGAGTCTGCCCAGCAGTCGGCACAAGGCTGCCCAGGAAAAAAGAACCTCAGATGCTTCTGCATCTTCTTCCATGTGATCAGCAGTGAAAGCAATAAATTCCAAGGGAAAAACACTTAAGGGACTGGAGCATGCCAAGGAGGTCAGAGAATAAGTATTATACTTGTGAAATAATGGGAGAGAGACTAAAAGAATGAGAGTTTTATGAAAGAAACTTGGAGAATATGTGACTATGAGAAAAACAAGGGCATGGTATATGACCCGGAAGGTATGAAAACACTAATAAAAAGAGGCTAATAGTGCTAGGAGCCTGGAGAACAGAACTTTAGGTAGAATCCAGAGATACCTAGTCAAAGAGCACATCACATTCAATATATTCATAGGCAATTTTTACATTCACATTCATCCCCAATCGGACCCATTGGCACCCATGATTGATTCCTCATTTTTCATTTCTGTATAATCTGCCACATGCATCTAAATTCTCCACAGCATAATTTTTTCTTAACATACAAAGAATTATTATTTCTTTCACTCCTAAAAACCTAGATTAGTTATTCCTGTTTTTAAATGTTATAAAATAAATGGACAAAATATAAATTTTCATCTGTTCCTCTCATTTGTCTTTATATTTGTATAATTTATCCAAGATGCAGGTAGATTTAGTTTGTTCATTCTTGGTATATTCATAATATTCCATGTATATAATTACTTTATCAAATATACTTTTGTAATCGTTCAGTGGCTTTCATCCTGGGGCTATGAAGAATAGAGGTGTTTTAACATTCTATTATATTGATTTGCAATATGAACACTTTCCTGTTTGATGAATGCTTAAGAGTTAGATTGCTAGACCTTAGTCTCTATATTCTATTCTACATTATCCTTCACGACTCAGTATTCCATAGTTTCATTTCCTAATGCAATTGTGTGCTACTGCATGCATAACCTCAGACACTCTTCTCTGTACTCTCGTTTATACTGACTCTTCACACAGAGCCATTTTTCAAAACTCATGGATTCCCTGTCTTATGATCCTTGATTTTCATATGCTCACATTTGTTTACCATTTCGTCATATTTACAGATAAACTAATTCCACAAGTCACAAAAAGAATATGCTTGCAATACATTCCATATCCGAAAAACATAATATATATTTAACATACATAAATCCAGAAATACAGAAAGCACATCACATATGTAATATGTGCTGAACAAACACACAGATAAAAAGCAACATACAATGTTCAGTCACAAAAAACTCATCAATATTTAGATTCACAAGCACCAAACCAAAAATATATTAAGCCTTGACACTGTGTATCAAAATGCTTTTAACTTAACATCAATTATATTGCATTCAACATATGATTTGGCTAAAAATCTGAATAATATACACATACATAAGACACATTCATGTCAGATGATGATATTCTTAAACATGTCAATAAAGACCAGTGAGTGTGGTTAACATTGAAATAGTGACAGTGACCTTATCATAATGAATAGATAATTTCTGTAATAATAAAATGTTTACATCTCTCTAGATATACTAAGTCAATACAGACATCAATATAAATAGGTAGATATACACAAATAAACCTTCAAAAAACTTTCACCACATATCCCCAAACTGTACAGTTTTGCATGGGGACATTAAATCAATATCCAATTTTTAGTTCCTGCATACTGTTTTTAAGCCATGGTTTTAGCTTTTGTTAATTTGTATAGATCTTCAGAAATATCACATACAAAATTCCTAATCTCATTGACATGATCAAATTTTAATATGTGTTTATTTATATTTTGGAGTAAGTAAAACTTTAAATGGGAAAATCACCTTGATTCCAGTCAGAGCATGTGTCATGAGGTAATGATGAATGACATACAATGTCCACCTAATATGTATTTTTTGAATTTCTAAATGTCCTTTATTTACTCCATTCCCCAAAACTTCAATCAGGTGTGGAGGTCCCAGCATCTGGTGAACCAGTGCAACAAAAAACTTTATTCTCAGAAGATTTAAGGAAGGACAACTCTACATTCATGTGTCCTCGCTCTGATGATGGTAAGGAACACACACAGGTGGGATCTGACCTTGGACAAGAGATGCAGCTGAGCTGCTCAGTTCAGTCTCTCCTGACTTCACTGTCCCCTCACACACAGGAAAGAACTACTAGGTAGACAGACTAGTACTAAAGCTTCTGCCGACAGACACACAGGGAGTGTACCTTCAACAACAGGGCAAGGTGGCTCAGCACAAGTTTCCAACACAGGAACACAGGGACAGCTGTGGGTGACGTGGTGGCCTGTGCTGATATGTGAGTGGGAGTGTAATCAGAACCTGCCCTCTTACATGAACACAAACTCACTTTCTCACAAACACTCACACACCAGCCCTCTTTCAACCAGATATGGCCTTGGTTCTCCAACTTTGCACGTTTTCTCTCAAATATACAAGTCTTCATTCTCCATCTATCTTGCTCCTTCTCTAGTAGCATCACATAGGTATACCCTTACTTTCATTCCATTACAAAAGTATTTTCAGACAAACCCATTTACAAAATAATTTCATAGATAATTCACATTTGCTCGCATACAAAAACTGTTTTAAGTCCCTCATTCTGAGCCAAATCTAGAGAACTCACAGGCTCTGACAGAAATAAACTTTCATAGGTTATATATCTAATCCACATGCTCCTCCAGCGACAGAGCCTCAGACCTTCATAGAGATGCTTATTCAGAGGGCTACACACCATCCTCTCTACGTAACACCATCTCACTCTGCGAACACATCTCACTACTACACTGCTCACATGTGCTGTCACACCACTAACAAATATGTACACAATCTCTCGCCAGCCCCTTCTACCAACATGGGAAAACTCACAAGTTACATCTTAAAGTATACACACAACTCCTGAAAACATGCACACAATGCTATATCCTCATTCCCACAGAGTTGTGGCAAGTATATAACTCAAATAATGCACACCACACAGACTTCTGAAATATCACACATACATAAATTTGCACACCACATGCTCACAGGGCATGACCTTCCTTACTACTAAAGACTGCACACACATATTCTAATTGTCTGCTATTAGTAACCTTTTCCTAGAAACCTAAGCATTACATCAAAATGTTTCATGTATTGGGACCCCCATGATACATGTATCCCCACCCAATAGAAAAGGCAATAAAGTGGAGTGGCACATATGAGGTACATATGGTGAAGTTAGAAGTGGCTCATGTCATTTTCCATGTGGAAACACAATCACGTGGCCATGGCCATGGGCTCAGTCAGTTAAGGGCATTGGCCAAAATGGAAAGGTTTAGCTCCCAGGTGAAGATACACAGTGGAAGCAACCAATAAATGCACAACTGAATGAAACAACAAATTAATGCTTTCCTTCCCTCTCTCCTCTCTCTCACTTCCTCTCTTGGCTGACTTAAAAGTCAATTAATAATTAAAAAATAGAAATTAAGCACTGGCTTGATAAGTCAGTTGGTTGGAGTGTGGTCCCAGAGTGCAGAGGTTGCCTATTCCATTCCCCAGTCAGGGAGCACACAGGAGCAGCTCACCCTTCCTGTCTCACTCTCCCTGCCTCTTAAAAAAAAAGAGAGAGAGAAAATAATCACAATCACGTGCTAAGAACTACCTTCAAGGGAAGCAGATAGATACAATATATTATTTATTTAGGTAGAAATGAGACAGCAGTCTGTGTCCCAGTTTACAAAGAAGCATCTGATTTCACACATAGGTGGGGTATAAAACTGAGACTCATGAACACAGATAAAAGTGAAGTAGTTTCCAGGAAGACAGGGCTGTAGGGGAGGGGTACATGAGAGAGGAAGTGGGGTATAAAGAAGGACAGATATCTGGTGATGAAAATGACTTGACTTTGGGTGATGGGTGTAAACCATAATCATCAGTTCAAATGTTATGAGAATGTATACCTGAAACCTAGGTACTCGTATTGATCAATATCACCCTGCTCAGCCCAGTCTCCAGTGATTTCACAGACAGGAAAGGACTACAAGCCAGACAGACTAGTAATAAAAGAGGGACATAGAGGGCGTGTGACTTCAAGGACATGTCGAAATGCCTCTGCACAAATTTCCAACAGATTATCAATGAGACAGCCATGGGTGACCGTACTAGACTGTGCTGATGTGTGAGTGGAGTGTCATCAGAGTTTAATCAGAACCTACCTCTTCAGATGAGCACAAACCCACATCCTCACATACTCTCCCACATATGTCCTCCTCCAATATGGTATGGGCCACGTTCTTCTTTAAACTTTCCCTCTCAAATACACAAACTTTATAGCCCATATACCCTTCCCCTCTCTAGAAGTATCACCTAGGTACCCCCTTACCTTCATTCCTTCACACAGTCAGTTTCAGAATCACTCATTTACAAGCTAACATCCCCTCACACCGACAGCCTATTTAAATTCTCTCATCCCAGACCATTCTGGAAAACCACAAGCCCTGAAGGAAACACACTTTCTTCTGTTGTCTTTGATATCAGATGGCCCTTCAGCCACAAAGCCTCAGAACTGAGAGAGCTGCGCATTGTTAGAGCTACACCACCGTCCTCGAACTCTCTAAGTCTTAATATCTCACTGTGGGAACAGGTCCCACCCTGGCACTGCTCACATGGGCCTTCACAGCACTAACAAACATGCATTAACGCATTCACCATCCTCTTTCAACAACTAAGGACACTCGCTGCATATGTCCCACGAAGTGCTCACTAGTCCACAGAAGCAACATGCAATGCTAACTCCTCATTCCCAGACTTATACAATGTAAGCAACTCAAATAACATGTAGCATGCAGGGAATTCTGAAATGTCACATACAGACGAACGTTGACGGTGCATGCTCACAAAGGGCATGGCCATCTTCACTCCTACAGACTTCACACCATATTATACTTTTCTTCTTTTTATAATTCTCTGTCCTATGAACCCAAGAATTATATCAAAGTGCTCCAGGTATTGGAACCCTGGCAATGGCTGTATCCCAGTCAGCTAGGAAAAGCAAGAACATAGAGTGACACATCTGAGTTTTCTATGGAGATACCTAAACAGTGGTCCACGTCATTACAATTCAGGTTCCAATGTGGACACACAATTACATGGTCAGAACTATCTGCAAAGAAAGCTGATAAATATAACGTATTTGAATGTCCTGGTAGAAAGGTAGTCTCCGTTCCATTCACAAAGAGCTTTACAGGGGATACCCTATCACCCATGATATCCATTGACACAATAAATGACTGTGTATTTAAAAGTTTCATAAAAATTATACTACACATTCCAGGAACATGAAGGCTGTGTGAGTTCACTCATGATGTTGCATAGCAGACTCTTATTTTTTTTTAATGAACAGAAAATGACATAAATACCATGGACCACATCCCTATTATTTATATGTAACTTCTCTGCAGAGTCAAATTTACTAGAAGACACTCTGAAGCATAGTCACAAGGCAAAGGCCCTCCTTCAAACCCAGAAAGTTTGGGACATTATTTCTTCTGATGATGATGACTTAATCTACATTTCCTCTAAAGATGACCTAACAGGTGCTGGTGAGGAGGATGTCTGAATAGGAGGCAAAGGGAGGTTGGAGGTAGACTGAGCCCAGAGATGAGCTGAGTGAGTCTGCCCAGCAGTCGATACAAGGCTGCCCGGGACAAACAGAACCTCAGATGCTTCTGCATCTTCTTTCTTGTGATTAGAATTAGAAGCAATAAATTTCAAGGGCAACACACTTAAAAGGACTGGAGGAAGCACAAGGATAGTAGAGGAGAACAGTGTTACATTTTAAAACACAGTGAGAGAGAAGCGAAGAGGAAGAGAGTTTCCTCAGAATAACATTGAAGAATATGTTAGTATTAACCAGACAAGGACATGTTATATTATCAGGAGCGTGTGAACACACGAATAACATGAAAGAGTGCAAAAGAGTTAAGTACCTGAGAAGTGAACTTGAGGTGCGGCACAGAGCTCTCCAGGGGAGGACACATCACATCCACACAGTTTCACAGCAAAGTGTTCACGTTCATCCTCAGCCCTCATCACCCTCATCGGCACTCACTGTCCTCAGTCCCTTGTCATCTTCCACATGGCATCTAAGTTCTCTCTGCTCCACCTACCGTGAAAAGATTTGTAACTTCTCAGACTCTCAGACCCTGATTAGCTATACCACTTTTTAAATTTTATATAAATCAAAGGTCACAGTATATACATTTGACAGGTTCCTTTCACTCACCATTATCTTAGTGCAATTGTGCAGCATGTGTTTAGTCTGTGTAACCTGGTATATGCAAACCATTGCGTGAGCATCACTTTCCTGACGCATTTTCAGGATTTCTATATGATTTCACTTGGAGAGTATTAAAAAGATGTTCTTAACTGTCTACTACATTGATATGCAATATGGACATATGTCTCTTGAATAAATGCTTAAGACATTGCTAGACCTTAATGTCCAGATCTGGCTTATCCCCTCCAGAACCCGGACCTCCACACTCTCATTCCGTAATGCCATCACGTGTCACTGCACACATACCTTACACATCTTCTCCACACTCTCACTTGCTCTGGCTCCTCACTTACTTAGCATTTTTTTCCAATACCCATCCATTCGTTCTCTTATAAGCCTTGATTTTTACTTCCTCACGTTCTTTAATTTTCTCTCCTATTTTACAAATACACTAATTCCACTGCTATAAAAAGAATATGCTTGGTAAGATATTCCATATCTGAACACAAATAAAGCATACTAATCATAGTTATAGTAAATGCAATATACACACAAAATGTTTGCAAAAAATAAAAAACATTCCCAAAAATAATGGCTAATTTTTCAATATGTAACTTTATCTTTACCTCTCTCCATATATATCTATCTTAACATAGATATCAGTATACACTGATTGATAGATAAATAGATGTGAGAATTTCTCATAAAACTTGTACCTTACATCTCCAAATTATACTATTTTTGTGAAGAAATTGGATGATACCCAACTTTTAGTTCCAGCATACTGCTTTCAGGCCTTTTTGAAGACTCTGATATGGTATGCAGAACTATAGAAATATCATACAAGATAACCAATACACTGAGATCCATCAAACTCAAATGTTTAATAATTGTTTACATTTTATAGGAAATTAAATCTTGAATGATAATGTCACCTTAATTACTATGAAAGCAAGTGGCATGTGTACTAATGATGATGCACCTGTAATATACATATCAACATGTAATTTTTGAGTGAACGGAGACTCCAGAAAATGTCTCATCTCAATGTTCTTCTTTTATTCCATTCCCTAGGACTCTGGAATACTCAAGCAGATGCCCCTCCACCTGAGTCAGGTGTGCACGTCTCAGCATCTGGACAGAGAGAAGGAGAAAAGCCTTCAACTTCAGAAGATATAACATGGGACTCCTCTGAATCCAAGCATCCCCGTCTTGATGAGGACGGTAAGACACATGCACAGGTGTCATTTGAGCTTGGACAAGAGATGCCGCTGAGCTGCTCAGCCTGGTGTCTACTAATGTTACTGTCCCTCACACACAAGAAAGGGAAACAGGGCAGGCGGACTAGTAGTAAAGCTTCTCCAGAGAAACACAGAGTGTATCTTCATGGATAGGGCAAGATGCACCAGCACAAATTTCCAACATAGCAACCCTTTGATTGCTGTGGTGACATGGTAAACAGTGTTGGCACGTGAATGGGAGTGTAATGAGAACTGTCCCCAAAGAGGAGCACAAACACACATCCTCACACAATCACACATCTGTCTTCCTTCAACCAGGATAGGCCCCATATCTTCTCCTAATCAATTTAATTATCAACTACATAAGCCTACATTTCCCATCTATACATTCTCTCCACTAGGACCATCACACATGTACACCCTTACCTTCCTTCTTTCTCACAATCCTTTTTAGAATCACCAATTTACAAACTAATTCCATAAGTAATTCGCATATCCTCACACATTTATCCTGTTTAAAATCCCTCATTCTCAGACAAACTTTAGAAAGCTCACATGCCCTTACCAAGTGAAGTTTCATACATTGTCTGACTAATCCATATGTGCCTTCAGCCACAGAGCCTCAGACCTCCACAGAGATGCTAATTCTGAGAGCTACACACCCATCCTCTAATACTCTAAATTTTACCATCCTTACTGTGAGAACACATTCCACTTCTGCACTGTTGATATGTGATGTCACACCACTACCAAACATGCATGTACTCAATCACCATCCCCTTTTACCAAATCAAAAATGCTCAACCTGATATATCACAAAACATACACAAATTCTAACTGGAACATACACACAATGCTACATCCTCATTCCCACAGAGTCGTAGCACTTGAAAAACTGAAATAATGCATACCACACACAGACTTCTGAAATATCACATGGACATGAACTTTCACTCCACATGCTCACATAGGACGTGGCCATCTTTACTACTGAATACTTCCAACACATAGTCTAGTTTGAAATTTCTTTCCTAGAAATGCATCAATTACATAGAAATGATTCCTGTCATGGAAGCCCTGAGCCTTTATCCCAGGCATCCACCACAGGAAAGAGCACAGAGGAGCACCATAGTAGCTTGTATGAGTATGCCTAGAAGTGGCTCTGTCATTTCCATTCATTTCATTCTAGCAATGCAATCACATGGTCACAATTTTCTGCAAAGAAAGTTGTTTTGAAAAGTACAGTTATGTCTAGGTTTAAAGAAACCAACAATCTTTTTTTTATTTACAAAGAAGCTTCTTTGTTCAAACCCAGTCATTGATGATACCCATTGATACAGTAGTTATCACTATACATTTAAAAATTTCATAGTAAATAAGTTAGACTATCCACGAGGCTGGAGGCTGTGTCTTCACTAATAATCACATAGCTGACACTAATTGTTCATTCCATGGACAGATAAATATACAAATAAGAAACATGGACCACATCCTATTATTTTCATTTAATTTTCCAGCAGAGATGAACTTACAAGAAGAACCTTTGCAGAGTAGTCACAAGGCAGTGGCCCTAACTCAGACCCAGCAAGGTCAGGAAATATCTTCTCCCTCAAGTGACTTAATCTACATTTCTGCTCAAGAGGACCCAACATGTGCTGGTAAGGGAAAACTACTAAATAACATGCAAAAGGCAGTTGGGATGTAGACAGAGCCCAGAGATGAGCTGAGTGAGTCTGCCCATTAGTCGGTACAAGGCTGCCCAGGACAAAAGAACCTCAGATGCTTCTGCATCTTCTTTCACATGATCAGCAGTGGAAGCAATAAATTCTAAGGAGAAAACACTTACAGGACTGGAGAAAGCCCAAGGAATTTAAAGGAGAACAGCGTTATGTCTGCGGGCATAAAAGGAGATAGACTAAAAAAATGAGATTTTTTTTCAGAATCACATGAAATAATATGTTAGTATAAGCAAGACAAGGGCTGTTATATTCCTGAAAGGGTGTGAAAGCACTAATAATTCAAAACAGAAAAAATGTGGTAGAATTCTCTAGAAGTGAACTTTAGGTAGATTACAAAGATACCCAGATGGAGACACCATCATATCCATGTAGTTTCATAGCCAATGTTCTCACAATAATCAGAACAATCTAATCAGATCAATTGGAACTCACTATTCTCATCATTCATTTCTTTATCTTCCACATGCACCTAAATCCTCCATGATCTACTTTTTTCTCTACCATACAAAGCATTATAATTTCTTGTACTCCTAAGACCCTATTATGTTAAGTGAAAAAAACAGGTAGAGAAAGAAAAATATCTTATGACCTCACTCATTTGAGGGATCGAATGAACAATGTGAACAGAGGAACAGAATAGAGGCAGAGGTGGGATGAAAGGGACCAGAGGGAAAGTGGACAGAGGGAAAGAAGATGAGAGGATGAGATCAGAGAAGGGAAAGAGATTGGGGGAATTATATATACATAACACAGCGTTATAGAGAGCAGAAAAGCAAATTCCAGAGGGAAGAGGGTGGGTGCAGGGGGGAGGGGGACAAGGAGATATTGAGGGGAACACAGGGAGAGGGAGGATATATTCTGTGAAACACTTGAATCTATGTAAACACAATACATTTAAATCAATAAAAAAAGAGTCATTTCTGTTTTTAAATGCAATGCAAATAGAAGGGCACAATATATATCTGTGTCTTGTTCCTACCCCTCATCATTATATTTGTATAATTTATCTAAGTTGCATGTGGCTTTAGTTTGTTCTTTCTTGGTATACATGTACCACTTCATGAATATAAATTGATTATATTTTTCTGATTTTTGAGTTGCTTTCAGTTTGGGACCACTTGAAAAGATGATTTTAACCATCTATTACGTTGATTTACAACATAAAAATATTTCTTTTTGGAGAATGCTTAAGAGTTAGATTGCAAGGCTTTAGTGTCTAGATTCTATTTTAACCCCTTCAGGACTAAGACCTCCCGACTTTTATTTCCTAATGAAATCACATCTTCCTTCACACTTAACCTTATATTGAATACATACTTCTCTGTACTCTTATTTACTTCGACTCCTCACAGAATGTCATTTATTAAATGCCCATCTGTTTTTCCTCTTAAAATTCTTGATTTTTCACATCCTTGTGTTATTTAATTTTTCCGCACATTTTAAAAATACACTAATTTTCTGGATTCAGAAAGAATATACTCAGTAAGATATTCCATACTGAAACGACATATTATATATAAACATGTACAAAGCCCAGTTAGAAGAAATGCAATCTAGCCTGACCTGATGGCGCAGTGGACAGACTGTTGACCTGGGAACACTGAGGTCACTGGTTCGAAACCCTGGGCTTGCCTGGTCAAGACACATATGGGAGTTGATGCCTTCTGCTCCTCCCCCTTCTCTTTTCCTCTGTCTCTCTTCTCTCTCTAACCTGAATAACATTTAAAAAAATAAAATATATCTTAAAAGAAAAGAAATGCAATTTACACACATAAGTATGTACAAAACTAACACAGAGACACAAAGGACACGTATCATACTAAACCACACAATACTAATCCTAAAACCAGATTCACAAACACCGAATATTCACATATTAAACCTTGGCCTCATGTTAACCAATGTCTATGAATTTAAACACTAATCACATTATATTCAACATGCCATTTTGCTACAAATGTGAATAATATACACACCAGACACATTCATGGCAGATGAGGAAAATCTTAAACATTTCTATCATGATGAGTGAGCATGGTTAGCTTTGAAATTGACACAATGACATCATCATAGTAAATATTTAATTTTAGCAATAATAAACATATATACAACTCTCTCTACTGTATATATACATTAAAATAGAAATTGATATAAATTAATGATATACCTGTAGAATTTCAAACATCTTACTCCTCACAGCCCCTAATTATACAATTTTCTTGTGGACTCTGAGTGGTTATCCAACATTTATTTCCTGCATACTACCTCTAAGGCATGGTTCACAATTATGATTAAAGATCTAAGATATGTCACATACCAGATACCCAATCCCACTGACATCCTTCTAACACTAAATTTTAATAAGTGCTTATTTTTTTTAATTTTATTTTTTTAATGGGGCGACATCAATAAATCAGGATACATATATTCAAAGATAACAAGACCAGTGCTTATTTATATTTTGGAGTAATGGATTTTTAAAAAGAAAAGTTACCTTAATTTCCATTAGAGCAAGTGTCATGTACTGCTGAGTGACATATAATGTCCACCCAAAATGTATTTATTGAATGAACACAGGCCCCAGAAAAAGTCTCATCTCATCTCAATGTTCTATATTTATTCCATTCTCCACGACTCGGCAACACTCAAGTGGATGCTGCTCAGCCTCAGTCAGGAGTGAAGGTCACAGCATCTGAACAAAGAGAAGAAGACTATTCTTCATCTTCAGAATATTTAACATGGGAGTTCTCTGCATCCACACATCCCTATCCTAATGAGGACGGTAAGGAACACACACAGGTGGGGACAGAGCTCAGAGAAGAGATGCAGCTGAGCTGCTTGGCCCGGTGTCTACTGATTTCACTGTCCCCTCAGACACCGGAAAGGTAAAAAGGGCAGATGACAACTACTAAAGCTTCTGTAGGTGGACACATAGGGACCGCAGGGTGGTTCAGCACAAATTTACAAATAGGAACACTGGGACAGCTGTGGGTGACATGGTGGACTGTGCTGAAATGTTAAGTGAGCTTCTCAAGCAGCATCTCACAGGTGCACCCTCTCCACCATTCCTTCCCAGAATCAATTCAGTCTTGTCCATTTACACACTAGTTCCATAAAGTGTTCACATCCCATCACAAAGACAACTGGTTTTAAGTCGCTCATTCTGAGCCAAACTCTAGAAAACTCATACTCCCTGATGGAAATGTACTTTCATCTGTCTTTCTAATTTGTATCCCATTACAGCCACAAATCTCAGACCACAGAGATGCTCCTTCTGAGAGCTACACAGCCATCCTCTACCGCTCTGAGGCTACCATTTCACTCTCAACAGGTCTCACAGGTGCTGTTACACCACGTACCACACATGAACATACTAATTCGCCGTCCCCTTTCACCAACATCAGCAACACTCACCAAATATTTTCCAGAATGTACGGACAACTCCACTGGAGTAAATATTTCATGCTACATCCTCCTTCCAACAAAACTATACTATGTAAACAACTCAGCGCTTACCACACAGGGAATTTGGAACTATCACACACACATGAGCATTCAGTCCTCATGCTCACACAGAGTCCGACCATTTTAACTCAACTAACTCGAGCACATATCCTAATTTTCTCATGTTGGAAATTTTCTTTCCTAGGATTCCTTCAGATGCCTGTATTCCATGACTTGGAGCAATCAGAGATTCCTCCCCTCTGTCCACCTGCCGCCTGTCCACTCCACAAGTCCTTTATGTCCTCAGTGCATGACACAGAGGAGAGAGTCATTTATTACATGCCTGTCCAAAGGAGACGGTTGGTTACGATTTTATGGGAAACACAAGAAGGTTTGGTGCGTCCTTCTAAAAAGATAAAAATGGAGGAAATGACCTATATTGAAAAGGTCCATAAAAATGTCCCCCTCTCTCACATGTCTCGGAAGAGACACCTAACTGACCATGAGCCCAGCTTAGACACCAGAGCCCAAGGGAAAAGGAAGAAGGCTGAGATTCTAGCAGAGCCTCCAGGTCTGGACGAGTATCCCAGGGCCAAGACACCTGAGTGGCTGGTGGCCCCGGACCATGGCTTCAAGTGCATGGCCTGCTGCCAGGTGTTCCCCAGCTTACAGGTCCTGCAGGAGCACGTGGAGTACGGGGTCACTGAGGGCTTCAGCTGCCATGTTTTCCATCGTGCCATGGCCCATATGAACCGCAAAAAGCGGAGAGAAGAGAAAAGGCAACTGAAGAAGGTAACACGTAGATGCCAGAAGTAAGAATATTTTGGCATTAAGACAACCCCTTTCAACTAAACAGACTGTTCTTCAGCCCCTAAAAGAGTGGAAGTGAAGTTGGTTAGACTTTATTGACAGAATACAGTTTTATAGCAGCCATATTACCCATCATTTTATACATGTCTACTACCTGCTCTACCCCCATAGCACCAGTATGAGCAAGCATATATCCCCTTTTTTATACTATCCACCAATTTCCTTAAGAAGCAGGTGGACCACAACATCCCGAATATTGCCCTACTCTCTTTCCACTTTATTACAACCCTACATACTAACACCATCCATGAATATGTATTTCAGGAAAAGAGTGCAGATTATATAGAATTTAAATAGTATAGATTATAATTCCCCTCCCCTACATTCACCCCACATTTCCCTGAACATGAATTTGTTAACAACCTTGCATATTTTTCTATTTGCTTTTCTTTAAAAAGCATACACCTTTTCCTTTAGCTCCCTCAATTGTCCTCACCCATACCGTGTTAGTGGAGAGCAGACATTCTTATTATTGAGAGAAAAGCAGAAGTTAAAGAATAGCAACTACAACTCACCTCTTAGCTTCTGTGAACTTGTGGACAACAGGTGCATACTTCCTTGTATACGTGCATACCCTCGGGAAAGAATGGCACACAAAATGCATAATTTCATGATAATCTCACATGTATCTATCTACACAGGGGTCCACAATGCCACAGTGAAGTTTAAAGCTTGACACCTTTTAAGGGTAAAAGTTTTCAACTTTGTGAAACACAATTTGAGTGTTTATTTGTAACTTACACTTGTTTAGCTTGATATATTTTCAAAGATAAATTTTAATTTTTGTCACTCTGGCATATTCCAAGGCTCCGAAACATAAATGAACATTAAAAATGTAGTATTTACACTTCACCAAACTATACAGGAGAAGGGAACTAAAAATGATTCTTCTTTTAAATGATGTCCTTTATAATTTGCAGCTGTGACATTCACCTTTTTTTCTGTAGTAAAGTAAAAAAAAAAAAAACATAATGAACAGCACTCAGTGAGTTATAAAAAGTGAATTTCGAATGCACTACGCAGGTAAGGAGGCAGGAAGCAGCATGCATACAAAACTAGACCACTAGGAAACCACTGTGAAGCCACAAGTCCAAACAAAGACAGAAATTTAATTAGAAAATCACAGAGCAGCTCTTTCAGAAAAAAAAAAAAGGTTTGAATACTTTCTTTTTCTACTTTTTGTTCTTATTAAACCCTCAAGAGACTGGATGATGCCCACTCATATAGGGCAGCATGACCTACGGAGTGTGCGGATTCAAATGCCAATGTCATCCAGAATCCAGACAACCTCACAGTCACAGACACATAGTCAGAGAAATAATATATACTCTGCCTTCCCATAACTGGAGAACTTACTGCATATAATCAACCATTACAAGAATTCTCAGTAGTATCTTTGAAATTTTTAGTAAATCCAAATGTTCTATTAAAATGTTCCTTTTTAATAAGTAAGAAACATATTCAATTTAGATATACAAATTTTAATTCAATTGTTATTTTAAATGTATGACTTTTATGTAGTTATTAACATTTTGAACACAGATTGATTATTTGAAGTTATGAAGCATTATTGTAGAATTTTGGATAATAAAGTATATTATTAAAAATTTTAAAAGAGAATACTTTTGTTATTGGCATGCATACTGCATTATTTATTGGGGAACTAGGGTGACGTCATGTCTTTGCCATGTTCTTAGCGGAGGAAGGGAGCCCGGGTGTGGACGGATCGGTACTGGCGGTTTTGACGGTTGGTTGTATTGAGCGGTGGGAACACGGGGTCATGGTGCCGTTCTGTTTGATTTTTCACATGGTGAACATTTTTTTAAATAACGGTTAAAAAAGAGTCTTATAGGTAAACACGCTCAATTTCTTCATTGTTGAGAGGGATTGTGAGAAAAAAAGAAAAAGATATACTAAATTTCTCTCCAACTTAATAAACAGCAAAAAACACTTCACGATTTCACAAGCCCGGAATTTTAAATATAATAACTTCATTATCGTTAAAAAGAACAAGCAGTGTCATTCATGAACTGACCTTCCACCATACCTGCAGTCCTATTTGCTTTAGGAACAGACGTGGAGATAAGGAATAGCAATGTGCGCAGATAGAAATAAGGAAGGCTGCCCAGCAGGGATGAGCTAACCTAGTGGGTGGCAAGCAGCAGGCGGAAGCACACGCTGAGACGCCACCACGGGGGGAGCCGGGGGCTGCATGCGGAGGGGTCCAGTCTAGGTATTAAGGACAGGGCGTTCACCTCTTCAAAAACACTGTAAATCACCAGAGTAAAGGGCCCCTAAAGAAATAAGACTTGCAGTTCAGAGAGGATAAAATGTAACTGAGTCCCAACAATAATTTTCATCTTCTCTTTAGTCCTTACCAGCAAAGCCACTCTTTAAAGATACATATATTATACTTATTAATGTATCTGTGAAACCAGAGATGGCCAGCAACCCCCCCCCCCCACACACACACACACCCACTCACTACTGTAGATGTGTGTGTCCTCTTAAAAGGCCTGAGAACAGATTCACTGGCCTTGGCATGGTCTGAATGTCTTGCTAAGTGGCACTAGCCCAACACTAGTGGCAGCCAGCCTCAATTGATAGCATAGCTTCTCCAGGTGCCTCCAAGCCCAGCACAGGGAGCTATCAATCACAGATCACTTTGTAGCTCCTACCAGGAGGCCCTGCACCACACACAGGCAGAGGCTGACCTAGGCCTGCCCTTGATCTCCTCTCCAGAGGCCCCAAAACCAACGCACCTGGTGGTCAGTTTCAGACCACATCTGAGCATCAGGCAATTAGTGCCAAAATGACACACAAAGGGTGAACTCAGCAGGCACTAGAGCCCCACTGATGCAATCCTGTCCCATGGGGTCAGCCCACACACAATAGCTTGTCTGCTAAGTCATGGCCAGTGTTCACAATGAGTCAGTCTAGAGTCAGTCCCATTCACTAACATGCCAACAGAAATCAAGACTCAACTACAACAGAAGAGCACACACAATCCACAAAAGGGATACCCCTAAAGCATCTGACTCAGGTGACAAGGGAGATTGTGACATTAAGCCCTACAGGTCACATACCACATAAGGCCACTCTGCCAAGACTGGAAGCCATAGCAGATCTACCTAATAAACAGAAACAAATACAGGGAAGCTTCCAAATTGAGGAGACAAAGAACATGTCCCAAATAAAAAAAACAACAAATTCTAGAAAAATAATTAAAAATAATGGAGTCAAGCAATCTACCAGATGCAGAATTCAAAACACTGGTGATAAAGATGCTCAATGATCTTAGGAAGAAAATAAAGGATCTCACTGATAACTTCAACCTGAGACAGGACACGTAAAAAGGAGAACCACTGAGAAATGAATAATATAATATCTGACACAAAGAATACATTGGAAGGAATCAATAACAGTTTAGATAAAGCAGAGGACTGAAACAATGATTTGGAGCACAGAGCAGTGGAAAACACCCAACTGAAACTGCAGGAAGGAAAAAGAGTGAGTATAGTTTAAGGGATTTCTGGGAAAATATCAAGTGTAACAATATTCACATCATAGGGGTACCAGAAGAAGAAGAAGAGAGAGCAAAGGATTGAGAGTTTATTTGAAAAAATAAGGACTGAAAACCTGCCTAATGTGGTGAAGAAAATAGCTGTACAAGTCCAAGAATCCCAAACAAGATGAACCCAAAGAGGTCCACCAAGACACATAATTAAAATGGCAAAAGTTAAAGACCAAGAGATTACCTTAAAAGCAGCACAAGAAAAGCAGTTAGTTACCTAAAAGGGACCTCCCATAATATTATCAGCTGATTTTTCAACAGAAACTTTGCAGACCAGAAGGTATTGGCGCAAAATTTTAAAATGATAAAAAGTTAAGAGCTACAATCAAGATTACTCTACCCAGCAAGGCTATCGTTTAGAATCAAAGGACAGATAAAGATCTTCCAAGACAAGAAAAAGCTAAAGGAGTTCATCACCACCAAATCAGTATTACAAGAAATGTTAAATGGACTTCTTTAAGAAAAAGAAGAAAAACAAAAAATATAAATAAGAAAATAACACAAAGAAAAATGTTCTCTCTGATAAAGGCAAACACATAAGAGCTGTATATCAACCAACACTAAAGCAAGTATAAAGGTTAACTGACAAAAGTAGGAAGATTATGTGTAATTATAACAGTAAATTAAGGGATATACAGAAATACAAATGCACAAATAATGACAAAAACATAAACATGGAAGGGTAGTGATTTTAAAATGAGTTTGAACTTAAGGAACTATCAATTTAAAATAGACTACCATAAACATAGTTTTGTATATGTGAAATGTATGTTAACCACAAACCAAAAATCTATAAAGAAATATAAGAAATAAAGAGAACAGAATTCAAACACACTACCAAAAGTCATCAACATACAAGAGAAGAAAAGGAACAGAAAAGAAAATAATTAATAAAATGGCAATAACTACATACCTACCAATAATTAAATGTAAATGGATTAAATTCTCCAATTAAAACATGAGTGATAAAGAACTCATCTTTTAATACGAGAACATTATACATCTTTTAATGAGAACATTATACTAAATGAAATGAATGTACTAAATGAAATAAGTAAATCAGAAAAAGCTAAGAACTACATGATTTCACACATATGTGGAATATAAAACTGAGACTCATGGACATAGATAAAAGTGAAGTAGTTACCAGTGGAGATGGGTGAGGGTAAGGGAGTAAAGAGGGACAAATATACAGTGACAAAAAATGATTTGACTTTGGGTGATGGGTATACAACATAATCAACAGTTCAAATGCTGTAGAAATGTTTACCTGAAACCTATGTACTCTTATTGATCAATGTCACCTCCATTAAATTTAATTTCTAAATTTAAATATATTTTAAAAAATAATTACTTTAAATGGAGATGGATTAAATCTTCCAATGAAACGATGAATGATAAAGAAGTGATATATATATATGCACAATATTATTCAATCATAAAAAAGAATGAGATCTTACCATTTGCTACAACATGGGTGGGCCTAGAGGGTATTAAGATATACTGTATACTGGCCCTGGCAAGTTTTCTCAGTGAATAGAGCATCAGCCCAGCAGATGGATGTCCCAGGTTCGATTCCTAGTCAGGTTAAAAAAGAGGAGCGACTATTTGCTTCTCTTCCCCCCCCCTCTCTCCCTCTTCCTGCTTCCCTCCCATAGCCAGTGGCTCGATTAATTCAAGTGTCAGCCTGGGTGCTGAGGATAGCTCGACTGATTCGAGCATCGGCCCTAGATAGGGGTTGCTGGGTGGATCCTGGTTGGGGTGCATGTGGGAGTCTATCTCCTCAACTCTTGCTTAAAAAAAAAAAGAAAGAATAACAATAGGAGAACAATTTAAGTCAGTGCTTCTCAACTTTGTTTGGACTTTAGAATCACCTGGGGCATTTTTAAAAATCACCAATGACCAGAGCACACCTCAGATCAGTTGTGTCAGAATCTTGAGATGGGACCCAGGCATGAGTAGTTTTAAAAGCTACCCAGGTGATTCTAATATGTAATCAAGTGTGATTACCACTAACTAAAATGCTCAAACCTAGATGGTCAAAGAGAAATGCAGGGTAAAAATACAGCCTATAATGTTGACAGAGGTTGTCTTAAAGAGATGTGTGATATTTTATTGCTTTATTGAACTTTTTAAAATACCTCAAATTTTAGTTTCTTGTTCATTACTTTTTATTCAGAAAAAGTAACACAAGTTATTAAACCAGAATTAGCTAGTGGTCCTTGTTCATAACAAAGAAAAGGAAAGCCTAGTTCTTTCATTTTCCATGTAAGTCTCCATTCTGGTTCAGGCTATCAGCTTTCTAAAGATCAGCTGGTGGAGGCATCTCTTTTTAAAGAACAGAATTGCCCAACCCACATATTTATATGGTTGCCACAGAGGCACCCATGTAAACCCTACACCCATTACAGCTGGGAGACTAGACCAAGAATTGACATCTGATACGAGTTATGCCTGAAAGAACTTTCTTGAGATTTCTTTGCATGTGAGAAAAAACACAGGTAATCTTTCTTTGGGCCTGAACTATAAGATATTAAACTTGAGCTCTGGCCAGATGGCTTGGTTGTTTAGAGCATCATCTCAGAGCACAGAGGTTGCCAGTTCAATCCCCAGTCAGGCTGTTCCTCTCTCCTCTCTCTCCCTCTCTCCCCACCCTTCCTCTCTCACTACAATCAATTTTTAAAAAAGATGTTAAACTTGATAAAATACACTGACTACCTTCTTTTTCCTCAGGTGCTGTTAAGTACAGCATTTACTCATGTTGCCACTGGCATAGGAAGATCAGAGAATTATAAAGTATATATCACACATAAATGCATTGTTAACAATGATACCCTTCTCAACAAAAGAATGGAAGTAGGGCGGAAAAATAAACTTATTTCCCACATTTAGTATATACACTTAATCTTTTTTAGAAAAAATTTTAAGGCAATGGGTCAGAATATTATCTGAATGATTAAAACTTCACGAAGGTCAGAAACTTTGATCATTCCAGTTTCTGAAATTCCATCAGAAGCCTAGAAGTGTTCCCCTCAAAAGGACAATAGCTTCCATTCATTAAAGGCTGGCTGATTCATGGAAATTCTTTCCTTGACTTACCTAAAATTTAGAGTTCATGAAAAGAATCTCAGAGAGAAGGAAGACATTAAAGTTGGAAGTGCTTTAGGCAGGTTTGCGCATCACTGACCCCCAAGGTTGCGTTTGGACAGAATTCATTGAGTCCATGAACCTGCATGGGAATAATTGTACCTTTATTTTCACTGACCTCTATCTGAAATCTAGAATTTTTTAAAATTAAAAATGTAAACCAGCCTGACCAGTGGTGGTGCAGTGAATAGAGTGTCGTCCAGGGAAGCTGAGGTCCCAGGTTCAAAACCCTGAGGTCTCCGGCTTGAGCATGGGGCTCATCTGGCTTGAGTGCAGGCTCACTAGCTTGAGCACAGGCTTGCTGGCTTGAGCATGGGATCTATGACACCACTGGGGTCGCTGGCTTGAGCCCAAAGTTCACTGGCTTGAGCAAGGGGTCACTGGCTTGGCTGTAGTAACCCCTACCCCTGGTCAAGGTTTGTATGAGAAGCAATCAATGAACAACTAAACTGACACAAGTCAATGCTTCTCATCTTTCTCCTTTCCTGCCTACTTGTCTGTCTGTCTCTCTCTCTTTCTTAAAAAAAAAAAAGATGATTGGATTGGCCCTTAAAGGACTGCTTGATATAACGTTCCAGAATTGTATTTGATTGAACCTTAGTTACCATTACTGACTCTGAAGTTAATGGAGATAACTAGATAAATTTCCATCCAGTATGATTTTATTTATAATTATGGATTCCTTAGAAAGCAGAGCCAACAGTACCCTGATGTTGCCCCTTTGTTAGGGAGTGCAGTCCCAAGGAGCGGAAGCCAGAGACACAGGAGTGAGGCCCGGCAGGAAGGAGAGAAATTGGAACAAGCAATCAATGAACAACTCAAGTGCTGCAACTATGAGTTGATGCTTCTCATTTGTCTCTGTTGTCCCTGTCTATCTGTCTCTCTCCATCTCTCCCTCGCTAAAAAAAAAAAAAAAGAAAAAAAAATGTAAACATTAAACTTAGGTATAGACAATTGTGTCTTTATTTCCAATGGAAATAGATCTATTCATACCCGTTATAGCTGATGCAAATATTGCAAAATACTATTTCTGCTCACTACTACTTCAAAATTGTAGTAGGTAGTAGGTCCGATGCTAGACCATAGTTAATGTATTAATAAAGAAGTATAAGTATTACTATACTACAAATCTGACTTGTTATTTAGGTAATTGTATTTACAAATAATTGTTTTTATTTGTAGCCCTATACATAGTGTTTTTAATGCATTTAAAACATTATTCTATGAAGGGGTCTGTAGACATCACCAGATTTCCACAGATGTTCATAGCACAAAATAAGTCAATAATTCCTGCTTTAAAGCAAAACAAAACTAAATAATAATTTCACAAATAAAAGCAATAATAGTCTTTTACTCAGATTAAAGGAAAAAGATTTATAGGTATGTAAAAGTCTATATGTAGAACAAGTCTTTTTCATTTTACAGAGATCTGCCCACCACAAAGGAAATATTACCACAGTCATCTGAAGATAAACCATCTTCCTGTATCTCTAGAAAGACCCTTTGTTTAAAAAGAGGGCCTAAGCAAAAACCAACTTCTATAACAAAGATAATATTTTTATTTTTAATCAAACAAGTACTATTTGATTTATGACACGACTGCTCTTTCAAATGATGAAGAGGATGCTTTGGGATTTCAAATGGATTTTTCTTAACATTAGGCCCAAATCCCACTTTATTGTTCTGAATCTTAAAAAGAGGAACCTGGAACCATGCAGCCAATCAAAGTTATGTGCTATGTAAAAGTACTCAAATTAGGAGTTCAAAATTACTACGTGAAATTACTGTTTTGAGGTTTATGGCCATTCCATAGCTCAAATCAAAGATTTTCATAAGGACGATGCCAGAGGGCTGCGCAGTAAATCATTAGCATGTCAATACAGTTTACTGTTCCCTTTGACCTTTTAAAGTTCATGGAAAGGTGGCAGCAAGGGAAGTACAGGACAACAGACTTGTTGAGGGGATATTAACAGAGGTTGGGGAAGGAGAGAGGCTTTAACATCATGTGAGGCCCTCAGTGTCCACAGAGCACATTGTGCAATCATTTTGCTTGCCTCTCCGTGGAACACTTGATCTGTCCTCATGCTGAGTTACATAAGTAGAGGTTTCAGTGTTTTGTTTTATTGTATTTTTGTTTTTTTACCTTATCAGTGAGGATGCTGTTTATCATCACGAGGGCATCAGACTCTGCTTTCTGACATACGGGCTAGGGAAACAGCACTCACTCTGCCTTCCTGTCCCTTACTTCTCAGTGGTGAGTTTGTGCAAGTTGCAGGGCATCCCAGGTCACCACAGGAGGGCAGTCCCATCTGGAAATAAATATGGGAGGGACCAGATTGGAGAACTAGCAGGGCTCAAGTCTTAAAAAGTATAGTGCAAGCTGACAGGTAAGTTACATGTTTTCATCGTTTGTCTCCTTCTGACCACCCTGGCTCCATCAGACATATTTATCAATATATAAGGGATGATCTACCAAAGACACTCAAAGTGTGGCCAGTGGACAGGAAGCATAGCTTGTTAGAAATTCAGATTCTCAGGCCCCCAAACCAGACCTACTGAATCAGAACCTCTGGAGGTGAGGCCCAGAAATCTGTGTTTTAATTAGCCTTCCACATGTTATTGTTTTAGGCATGCTAAGGCATGAGAAGCCCAGGCCTATAGGCTACTCTTCTGAGGAAGGAGGATGTCACTGTGTCACTGGGTAGCAGCACTGTGATGTTGGTGTTTGTTAAGTGGCCAAAGCTCCACAATGAAGTTCATGAAAGCCATGATCTTATTGGACACAGATCAAGGGAAAGTCATTAGTTTTTCCTTAACTTTCCCAAGCTACAGTCCTGCCAATGAGTTTGCAAAATATGACCCACCCCCACTGGGAGTAATTGTTTTGAAATTGTAGTCAAGAGGTAAGGTTGGGTAATTCAGAGCATTAGGCATAACAAGTTGTTTGGCAAGTCAGAAACCTTTTTCTGATCTTTCCACTGACTTTCTATAAATATGTCAAGAATTGGAACTGGATCTTACACTTCTGTCATCAGCAACTGGCTCAGTGCCCGATTCACTGTAGCTGCTCATTGAATCCTTGAAAATTCAACAATTAAATAAATAAATGAAATTAAACTCTTGTCTATATTAGTTTTATATCCTTATCAATACAAATTACCACTAATTTAGGGGTTTAAACTACAAAAATTTACAGAATCTTACAGTTCTCCATGTCAGAAGTCCAGCATGGGTCTCACTGGGCTAAAATCAAAATGTCAGCAGGGGACATTTCTTTCTGAAGCTCTAGGGGACAATTCATTTTCTTAATCATATGGGTTGGTGGCAGAATTCAGTTTCTTACGTGTGTAGAACTGAAGTCCCCATTTCTATGCTGGCTGTCAGCTGAGGGCCTTGCTGAGATTCTGGAGGCTGCCTTTATTCCTTGGCTCGCAGTCTCCTTCCTCCATCTCCACAGCCAGCAATAGTGGGTTGAGCACTTCTCAGGCACTGAATCTTTCCTCTTCTTATTTGGCCACATCTCTCTGACTGACACTGTCTTCTTCTTCTATTTGTAAGGGCTTGTATGTTGAAACAGGTCTTACTCAGATAAACCAGGATAATTTCCCTATTTCAAGGTTCATAGTCTTCATTACATCTGCAAAGTTCCTTTTGCCATGTAAGGTAACATATTTACAAATTCTAGAAATCAGGACATATACAATTTTGGTGGGACATTATTCTACCTACATTACTCTACTGGATAAAGAATATTAAAAGCATCCAAATCCTAGGAATCTGGTGGAGAACAGGTAGCTGTTCTTGAGGAATGCGTTAGCACAAGCTATCAACACCTAAAATTGTTCTTTTTTAAGACAACGAGAGAAATTTGTAGCTTTCCACTATCACTATTTTTAAAACTCTCCCTCCTGCACTCTCTCCATCTTCTATACAGTGCTGGATGTCACCCACCCTCCTCACCCCTTCTTCTCTCTCTCTTTTTCCTGCCTCTCAATCACAACATACTAGAAATAGGTCATTAGTACAGATTGCTTTACTCTATGTTGAGCATTTTCATACAAATCATTATCATATCATCTCAATTAAGTAATTATATTCTCATTTTAGAGAAAGAGGAGGCTTAGAAAATGTAACTATCCTATTAAAGATACTAAACAGGAGAGCTCAGATTTTATTTTTATACAAGTTCTGCTTTTTAATCATTATGAACTCTACCTCCTGTGATGCCCCATTTTCACATTTCCCTTACTCCAAGAAATAAACAGGAAACCTAACATGTTCATTAGCTGATATGCAAAAACGTATTAGGATTTTCAAGAAAACCAGAACTAATAGGGTGTGTTTATACATATATATACACACAATAGGAATTAGCTTATGTAAGACTGGAAGTAGGGAAGTCCCATGATATGTAGTCTGCAAACTGGAGAACCAGGAAAGCCAATGGTATAATTCAGTCCTAATCCGAAGGACTGAGATTTGGTGCACTAACAATATAAATGCCAGGAAGAGTCCAAAGGCCAACTCTCTGGGAGAACCAGGAACTCCAATCTCAAAGGAGAAGATTGATGTCTCAGCTCAGGTAAAAAGAGCAAATTTGCTCTTCCTCCACCATTTGGTTCTATTCAGGCCCTCAGTGGATTGGATGGTGAGGGCACCCTTCTTTTCTCAGTCCACTAGTTCAAATACTTCTCTCTCCCAAGAACACCCTTGCAAACACTCCCAGAAATAATGTTTTGCCAGCTTTCTGGGCATTCCTTAGCCCAGTCAAGCTGTCACATTAAATTAATCAAAATGGTGTTTTTAATCACAAGATCTCAAGCTGTAAATAACAATCTCAAAGTGAAAATCAAGTCAGAAGAAAAAATTAAAACATCTAGTTTCACTTGGTACACAAATATTTATAAAGCCTGGCAGAGTAGGAGTTTAGCAGAAAAGTTCTGGAGAAGTATTTTTTGTTCTTTTTATGCCAAAAAACAAAACACCAGTTGTATGAGGTAATTAGGAAGAAGGTTTAGGGGAGGTCCCAAGAAACAAGAAACTGGTTATTGCTATAGACATAATATTTGAACAAGGTCCCTCAAGTCAAGATTAAAATTCTGTTCCTAACAGAATTGAATCCAAATTGATCAAAACGTTCCCTCAATAGGGGAATCTACACATAATAAAAACTATTGAATAACAGTTATTTTGTCCCACCTTTGAATATTCTTTATCTAGTTTCATTAATCAGCATTCAGTGACTCATTATTTGTAAAAATAAAACAAAACAAACAACAACAACAAAATTCCAATAAAACATTTTGCTATTTAAAGACACCATGCTAGATACCGAGGTAAAAAGAAAAAATACAAAGTTCAACCACAGACTGAGACACACTCATCAGCAACCAATTATAACATGACATGATCACATAAAGGTACAATCTCATTTTTATCTTCATCCTGGATGATACCTTAATGAAGAAAGCCCAAGGAAACATGGACTTAATTTTTAATGGTTTGTTGGTTTGGAGACCAAAGTCTTCCCTATGAGATTATTTTTTTAAATATTATTTATTGATTTTACAGAGAAGAGGGGGCAGAGAATGAGAAGCAGTTGTTTCATTCTAGCTGTTCATTGGTTGCTTGTCATATGTGCCTTGACTGGGCAAGCCCAGAGTTTTGAACCAGTGACCTCAGCATTCCAGGTTGGTGCTCTATCCACAGCTCAGGCCCAAGAGATTCATTTTTAGCAACTGTCCCACACAGGGCAGTGCAGCCCACTGCCCCTTTGCTCCATCATGTTTCATTCACAAAAGGGAACTGTGTTCCCAGAGAATAGGAAAAAAACTGTTCTTCCAGTACTCTTCCTGCCCACCACCAAAGATTATTTTACCCTTAGATTTCCCACTAGCTGTCCTGAAAGAAGAGCAATCAAATATAACTTTTTTCTGACTAACATTTTTATTGAAGCCATAAATAAGTATTAATTGTACCCTTATAATTTATCATGAATAATAATCTTATGGCTATGATGAGTGTTTGTAGTTAAATGTTTCTGCTTTAAGAGGACTGACCCTGTGAAAATAAGGATGTAGGTGAAGTTTATCTTCACCCATCTATTCTCTCTCAGCACTGACCAACTACTAAAATACCAAGAGGGCACAGGATACTATTGGATCCATCTTGTATAACTCCCACCTCCGGTCTTCACCTATCTAGAACCTGCTTTTCCAGTATGTATTATATGTGGTTATGAAATTTGTATGGCTGATTTCAAGCCCCCTACTTCTTAAAACTTCTTGTTCTTTCATCCCTCTGTTCAGAACTTAGCTCTCTAACAGTAAAACACCAGCTACACTGCAGGCCTGTGACTTAAATATATCTGTATTCCCAACATCTAGGTAATAAGTAACAACACTACAAACCATATAAATAGTAACCATACAATAATAATAGCATATACTTATATAGTATTTATAATGTGATAAGCAATTATTTATACAATTTGTATATATATATTTATTCATTTTAGAGAGGAGAGGGAGAGACAGAGAGAGAGAGAGAGGAGAGACAGAGAGAGAGAAGGGGGGAGGAGCTGGAAGCATCAACTCCCATATGTGCCTTGACCAGGCAAGCCCAGGGTTTCGAACCGGTGACCTCAGCATTTCCAGGTCGACGCTTTATCCACTGCGCCACCACAGGTCAGGCCCAATTTGTATATATTAACTCAATTCCTCTCATGACAACTGTAGGAGACAGGTACTATTATTATTATAGTACAGGTACTATAATACTATATACAGGTACTATTACTAAGATAATTCCTTCAACAGTGGGGATTTGGGGTATGAAAAGGCACTTGGGAGTGAAGGAAGGCGGGTGGGGAGAGGACAAGTATTTCTAATCCCTTCAGTGACACAGTGCCCAATTTACACAGTTTTTCAGGGGGCTCTCCTTGTCTGCGGTCATGCTTCAGACAATTCTGCTCCATCATTTTTCTAATTTTAAAGAGTTCTGGGCCCTGACTGGCTGGTTCAGTGGATAGAGTGTGGGCCCAGCGTGTGGACATCCTGGATTTGATCTCTGGTCACAGCACACATGCTTCTCCCCCCATCCCTCTCCCCATCCTCTCCTCTTCCCCTCTCGCAGCTCAAATGGTCTAAGCATCGGCCCTGGGTGCTGAGGATAGCTCAGTTGGTCCAAGAGCTGGCCACAGACGGGGGTTGCTGGGTGGAATCTGGTCGGTGTGCATGTGGGAGTCTGTCTTTCTAGCTCCCTCCTCTCACTTGGAAAAGAAAGAGGAGGAGGAGATGAAGAAGAAGAAGAAGAAGCAGAGGAAGAAGAAGAAGAGGAAGAAAAGAGTTTCAGGAGTTGGGGAGATTGTAAACACGCTTGCCCAGGCCAGGGAAGTTCTGTGGAGAAGTCACAATGCTGAAGTGCAAGGGTCCTAAGAATTGTATTGAAGACAAACAGAGGAAGCCAGCATTACCAGCTCTAAGGGCTGTGGGTCAGTGCTGGGCTAGGTTACTCCTCTTGTCTATGGGGTCCCTATTAGCTTCCTATGCTACTTCAAATTACCACAATTTTAGCAGCTTACAACAACACCCATGTATTACCTCGTGGTTTCTGTGGGTCAGTAGCTCAGGAATGGCTTATCTGGAACTCACAAGTCTGCAATCAAAAAGTCAGCCAGACTGCGTTCTCCCCTGGAGGCCTGACTTAGGAAGACTTTACCTCCAAGCTCACTCCGGTTGATGGCAGAATACAGTTCCTGGCAGCTGGGGGCCCTGGCTTCTTGCTGGTTGTTTCTTAGCTCCTACCACATGAGCCTCCAACATAACTCTACTTTTTCAAAGTCAGCAAGGGAATTTCTGGAGTGAGTATGCAAAAAAGGTGAAGTCTTATATATCCTATTCTAATCACTAAAGTGACATTCCAGCAGCTTTGCCACATTCAATTGTGAGAAGTCACAGGTCTGGCCTGTATTTAAGCAGAATACATGAGTACCAGAAGATGGAATTGTTAGGGGCCATCAAAGAGTCTATCTGCCACATTCTCTTAGGACCCTCTTGAAGGTTCAGCCCTGCATTCCACTGGCATGTGAATGGGTGAGATCAGGGACCCCACCACACTTGTTCACAGAGGTATTGTGAGTCTGAAGCAGTGCCTCCTCCTCAATAAACATCTGTCCATGAGTGAATGAGTGGATGGCTTTCATATCATGCCTGTGGTAAAGGTGGGGAATACACATGATGGGCAGAAATGAGGCTAGAGAACATGTTTTCCTTTAATCTGATGTATACAAGAAGGTTTTTACTACTATTTACTCCTAGTTAAGTAGTCCATTTGCTACTGCAGAAGGCTATAGACAAAGACATTGTTGAGAAAATTGGGCCCAGTGATAAGAGAGGAGGAGAAAAGACCCTCTGTGAGGGAACTTTTCTGAGGGAGAGAAGGGCCATTTGCTCTCTGGAAGGCTTAATGTCCAGACTCCTGGGTTTTCTGGCTGGCTCTGCTCTTCACAGAGAAACTTTGGGAAGGTGACACAAATAAGGGCACTATGCCTTCTTTTTAGTAGTACTTGTAAATTATAAACTTTCAGGCATAATTTTGAATCTCAATCTCCAGGAACAACACTGAACACAAAGAGAAAACAAATGAAAAGACAGACAAAATGAAGTAAGAAGAGAAAAGTTCAGCATTGAAGTGGCCTCCTGGATCCAGCCGAAGATCAAAGCCAGATACTGCTTGGAGCCATTGGGTACTTACTTCACTGTTCCTTCTAGAGCATTTCCTGTTGGGGCCTATCACGTTGTACAAAATTTGATCCAGGTGGTGAGGCCATAGGCTTGGGAACATATAGAAGCAGGGACACAAGAAGAAGAGCACAGTAGATATTCAAGATGTGTCTTTTGCCATTAATTTGAAACATGAACAGAGTTTGGTTGACAAATGGCCACACACCAAACAAATTCGATGCTTAAAACACTGGTTGTTAATGTGTTAGTGTTTGAGTGCAGGGGTGGCACAAAATTGGGGAGGGCATGCCCAGCCTCCTCACTGTCTATAAATCATGTGGCTTTGAAGGAGAGGAATAAGGAGCTCTCTAGGAGGAAGAGAAAACACTAGGCTTTCCCAGCATAGAAACCCGACTATGAGGAGAAGCACAGAGGTCAGAATTCAGAGGCTGCCTTCGGCCTCTCTTTCAGCAGATCTAAAACCCAACAGCACAGAACCTTTCCAACAAGATAAAGGATCTATTCACAGGCTGACCCTTCACAAAAAATTTGTGAATCAGAACGTATTGTATATAACTAAGAAGTAGGCCCTGGAATCAGGCCAGAAAAAACTTCAAGAGGGAGTGATTTATTCCCAAGGAGAAACAGTGGCCACAGAGAACAACAGAGCACACAACAACCAGTGAGTAATTATTGCCACTTTTCCACCCATGACTCTGAGCTGCTCTTCATACTTGGGGTTCCTAACATGTAATCCTCATCTTCTGTGTCACTAGCACATCATACTAACTTACCAGAGGCTCTAGGGACATCAGTGACTCACTATTTATCTGGAGGTCTGCAGCCTTTCTTTGTCTTGTTCCTTTTCCTCTAGTACCTGCCTCATAGTTGATAATGAGACCTGTTACTTATTTCTAACACTCACCCTTTATTCCTGGATGAACTGATTGAAAAAAAGGCCTCAAAATACTTCTTCTCCTTCCATAAAATACCCAAACATCTTCCCATCTCAACTAACCAAGTGGTTAGCCAAGAGGCATTTAACCACCTTAAGTGCTGGCCTACCTGGCTAATGTTTGTGATTGTAGATGATATTCAGAGAAGTCATATTTGAATTTGAACTCACAGGACCAGGAGAGTTTTTCTCAAGAGACAGAATGTACAATGACAAATATATAACACATTAATTAGGGACAGTCAGAGATCTTGGAGTAAAATAGACACAGTCACAAACAGAATTTCCCTTCAGTCCTAGGTGGGAAAGCCTTTGAGATTCTGGTTGTTCTGCATGCTTTGGGTACACCATGAGCACAGAGAATATATAATGACCTTAATGGACTTAAACATTAACTAGCATCTTAGCAGAGTGCCATACATGCCAAGGTTGGTTAAAAATGCACAGGAGTGGTAGGGAAGGTGATGGTCAGGGCTTTAGGTTGCAGAGGTCTCAAACTCGCGGCCATGCGGCCCGCAGACTAATCAAACTTCGTGGATTAGTCTGCGGGCCAGTCTGCGGGCCGCACAAAATTGGTGGGCGGGCCGCGAGTTTGAGACCCCTGGGTTAGAGCCTTTAATTGACATACAGGATGATAGCAAGGAAGGAGAGGAAAAAGTGAGAAAGGAAAAAGGACACAAAGATGGTAAACAGATAAGTGTCATCTCAGAACTTATGGACAAGACACAGCTTCAACAAAGTTGAAGTGCTATTTTTGTGTTTAAGAAACAAAAGTGAGGAAAAGGTCAAAAGAGAGAAAATAAATTTGTCTGAGACTTGAGCAGGCTAATAATTCTATTTTGACAATAAGATAATCTAACTCATCAAGATTATATAAAACCTCACTAAAATTTATCTCCTAAACTGATAACATAACCAAGTCTTTTCTAGACCTTTTTTTCACTGAAGAATTTAAATAGTTAGGTTGAGAAAATGGTAAATGAGAAAACATATGTATAAAATCAGACAGTCCTGGCTTTCTAAAACACTCCAGTCTGTGTGTGGCATTGAGTGAGACTGTTGATGAGTGAAGAACTATTCAGCCCTATCCCCTTCATTCAGATGGGAAGTATTGACTATATAGTTTTTGCTAGGACTGTTAAAACAAATAGCAGACCAGTGGCTTAAACATCTTAAATTTATTGTCTCACAAATCTGGAGGCTAGAAGTCCAAGATCAAGGTGTCAGCAGGATTGGCTCCTTCTGAGGTCTCTCTCTCTGGTGTGTAGATGACCATGTTTTCCCAGTGTATTCACTTGTGTGTGTGTTTTTGTTTTTTTGTTTGTTTTTTGTGGGGGTTTTTTGTATTTTTTTGAAGCTGGAAATGGGGAGAGACAGTCAGACAGACTCCCGCATGCGCCCGACCGGGATCCACCCAGCACGCCCACCAGGGGTGACGCTCTGCCCACCAGGGGGCGATGCTCTGCCCCTCCGGGGCATCGCTCTGCCATGACCAGAGCCACTCTAGCACCTGGGGCAGAGGCCAAGGAGCCATCCCCAGCGCCCGGGCCATCTTTGCTCCAATGGAGCCTTGGCTGCAGGAGGGGAAGAGAGAGACAGAGAGGAAGGGGGGAGGGTGGAGAAGCAAATGGGCGCTTCTCCTATGTGCCCTGACCGGGAATCGAACCCAGGTCCCCCGCACGCGAGGCCGACGCTCTACCACTGAGCCAACCGGCCAGGGCTGGGTTTTTTTAATAAATAAATTTTTATTAATTTTAATGGGGTGACACCAATAAATCAGGGTACATATATTCAAAGACAACATGTCCAGGTTATCTTTTCATTCAATTCTGTTGCATACCTATCACCCAAAGTCAGATTGTCCTCCGTCACCTTCTATCTAGTTTTCTTTGTGCCCCTCCCCCTCTCCCTCCTTCCCTCCCCCTGCCCCTGTAACTACCACACTCTTGTCCATGTCTCTTAGTCTTGTTTTTATGTCCCACCAATGTGCGGAATCCTGCAGTTCTTGTTTTTTTTTCTGATTTACTTATTTTACTCCGTATAATGTTATCAAGATCCCACCATTTTGTTGTAAGTGATCTGATGTCATCATTTCTTATGGCTGAATAGTATACCATGGTGTATATGTGCCACATTTTCTTTATCTAGTCTTCTATTTTTTTTACTGTGATTAAAGCCTTTAAGCAAACTCTTGGCCAATACAACAAGAATCCATAAAAGAGTAGTGTCCTTAACAAGTTCACCAAGTCCAAGTTGGCCCCAACACCATGCCAAGTTCCTGATAAATGCAACCCAACCCCAGTTCAGTCTGTTAGGAGCTGTCCCAAGGAGCAGGAGTCCAGGAAAAGTCCACATCCTGGAAAAGTCCACATGGCACTGGAATTGTTGTCACCATTCTATACTTTGCAGCTCATGTCCAAGTCCCAATGACCACTGCTTCTAGCTGGTAATGATTCAGGTAGACTGGAAAAGCCATCTGCAGCATGTGTGGATATGGAGCTTCTGTTCTCCTCTGCCTGGAGAGATGAGACCAGGTTGCTTTTCCCTGGAGCTCTGCAACTGTGGATTGGTAAAGAGAATCTTGGGATACACTAAGCTGGGTAGCAAAGGTAGATTCATAATAGAAGTTGGCAAAAGGGGGAAAGAGAGCTCTAAATTAGGAGTAGGTCCCAGCCTGAAATATGAATGGGGCATTGAGGTAGGAGGAATAAAGGAAACACTATATATTAAACAAAGCAGCAGAAAATGGGACTATCAACACCCACAACAGAGATCTTTGAGGGAAGAATAAAAAACCTGACTATTCAGGCAAGATATAGTTAAGTGGCCCTTGTGCAAATGAGATCAGTTTACCTGCTTCTTGGAAGAAATACCCTAGGGTCATCCACAGTGTCCTAGATGCGGCCGATGGCCCTGGGCACCTTCAGCCTTCAGTGGCAAACCCCAGCTTTCTGGGCAAGGTTAGGTCATAGGTGGCTGGAGCAGGCCTGGAAGAGACTGAACCCTCCCTTAGAGGAGTGAGGGGGAAGCCTACCTTCCAGTGTCCCTGTTTCCTCACAGCAGAGGCATGTAAGTCTGGCAGGCTTTAGCTCAATGACCTTCCTTTCCACTATTGAAGCAGGACCTAGATGGCATCCTATGAGACCCCTTTGGGGTGTTGGAGGCTTTAAGGGCATACCCTAAAAGCTGGTAGTTCCCTTGATCTCTATTGGGCTTTTTCTGCCTCTTGGTATCTTAAAAGCCATGCTCAGAAGATCTCGCTGAGGGGTTTGAGGATCCTCATCCACCTATATAAATCTTTTCCATGTATCTGGGGCAGTCTCAGTGTGGCTTCTTCAGTGTTTCTTGGTTGAAGAGTCCTCTTAGTTTTCACTTGTGTGTTTGTGTCTCAATCTCCTCTTCTTATAAAACATGTATATTGGATTAGAATCCACTCTGTTGACCTAATTTTAACTTAATTATCTTTTTAAAGACCATATCTCCAAGTAGAGCCACATTCTGAAGTGCTGGGGGTTACTCAGCCCCTAAAAGACTCCAAGGAGGCAGAGACCAGGGTGAGAGTTTTATTTAAAAGGAACTTCCTGTCCTGTCTCTTCCATCACTTGCGGAACACCACTCCTGGCTCAGTGCTCTGTAGAGGGCGGGGGTTCCCAGCCTTCCCTGAGGTCAGCAGTGATTTCTTTTTCTTTTTTAAATTTTATTTAGACAATTAATTTTAATGGGGTGACATTAATCAATTAGAGTACATAGATTCAGAGAAAACATCTCCAGATCATTTTGATATTTGATTATGTTGCAAACCAATCACTCAAAGTCAAATTGTCCTCCGTCACCTTTTATTTGGTTTTCTTTGTGCTCCTCCCCTCCCTCACCCCTTCCCTCTTCTCCTTCCCCTCCCCCAACCCCCCCCCCTCTCCTCTCTTCCTCTTCTCCTGGTAACTACTGCACTCTTGTCTGTGTCCATGAGTTTTAATTTTGTGTCCCACCTATGTATGGACAGTTCTTAGTTTTTTCTGATTCACTTATTTCACTCAGTATAATGTTATCAAGGTCCATCCATGTTGTCATAAATGATCCTATGTCATCATTTCTTATGGCTGAGTGGTATTCCATGGTATATATGTACCACCACATTTTCTTTATCCAATCTTCTATTGAAAGGCTTTTTTGGTTGTTTCCATGTCTTGGCCACTGTGTAAAACAGTAGTGATTTCTTAATTTGAAGACCCATTGTTGGGTTCAGGTTTAACCTCAGGGTTCTTTGTGGAAATTCAAGCAATCATCAGAGGGATCCTACAGAGGTCTGTTTTTTCTTTTTCTTGTATGTTGAAACTACACTTTCTCTGTGGATATTATACCTGGACAGGGGCCAGTGCAGCTGTATCGTTGAGGTGTATCTGTCATTTCACCGGGGAACAAAAATTCTCACAAATTTCTCTCAGCTTTCTGAAATGTGACACACTTGCCATCAGTGACACCTGAGACAATAGTATGTGGCACATAAACAGGGTATTTAGTTATATTGAATCAAAGTGTGAGAAAGTTATTTCCTTTTGATCATTTTTTTTTTCAGTTATTTTGATTAAATAAAAAGGCAATTGACAAGTTGGGACTAATATATCTTTAACACTAAGAGTAATTTTTCTTTTTACCAAAGAGAGCAGGCCTTACTCAGAGACATCCGCAGGCAAAACTATCCCGCTGGACCTCAGGACCATTGTTTAGTCCAGGGGTCCCCAAACTACGGCCCGCGGGCCACGTGTGGCCCCCTGAGGCCATTTATCCAGCCCCCGCCGCACTTCTGGAAGGGCACCTCTTTCATTGGTGGTCAGTGAGAGGAGCATAGTTCCCATTGAAATATTGGTTAGTTTGTTGATTTAAATTTACTTGTTCTTTATTTTAAATATTGTATTTGTTCCCGTTTTGTTTTTTTACTTTAAAATAAGATATGTGCAGTGTGCATAGGAATTTGTTCATAGTTTTTTTTATAGTCCGGCCCTCCAATGGTCTGAGGGACAGTGAACTGGCCCCCTGTGTAAAAAGTTTAGGGACCCCTGGTTTAGTCTTTACTATATTTATTTTTATACATAAATTTTAGAACCAGGAAGGTGATAACAGGGTCCATTTACCTTTTAAAATTAATCTGTATTAAAAATAGAGTTAACTAAAGAAAATATTAAAGAAATAATAGCACAGGTGATACTAAATATGGATAAAACTTTGCAGGCAAATTACAAATGATTGAAATTTGGGGAAATCTGCTTTATTCCATTTAATTCTTTCAGCATCTTATAAGATAGGTCTTATTTGGCACATTTTAATAAAGAAGAAGCTGAGATGCAAAAAGTTTGTTGTTCAAGATCAACCACGTAGTTAGTTACACAGCCAGAGTGCACATGCAGATGTTTTTGACTGCAAAGTTTATACTCTGAACTACTAAACACCACCACTTGTTTATCAAGTCCACAAGAGCTTTTTGAGTGAAAGAAGGTAAATGTTTAAAAGAAAACACCTCGGGTATGGGAAATATGACTAAGGAAGGCTTGGGGGTTGACTGGTTTGTGAATAATCATTTCCTTAGTCAATAAACTTGTATGAAGTGTCTGCAACCTGCCAGCCAATAAACTTGGTACAATAAACTTGGTTATGATTTCTCTGGGAGTAACCAAAGACATTAGTTCCCAGAGAAGAAAAACAAATATCAAACAAAGCAAAACTAAACGCAAAAACTGGGAGACTTATTTTTTTCCACGGAGATCATTAAGTGATTTGAGAATGATTAAACAATCAAAGGATCACAGAAACTGTCTGCAGAGAACTATAGTAGCCTTCTGTTCTGGACCAGAAAGCAAATATTAATGATCTCCTCTCTACAAGAACATTGTGCCGTAACTATTTTAAGGCATGGGACTTTAAAGGTAGGAGGTTCTCTACTTAGTATGAGTTTCTTAGTGTTGGCAATAGTCCCCAGTCATTTTGCCAGAAAAGTCATTGCAGTCTTTTAAAGACTTTATCTAGGAGGACTGCCAAGACAGAAAATTAAAACTATGACAGAAACCAAATCCAACGCACTCACACTCTCCTCCCCACACACATCCTGACATCTATTACATACATGCAAAAAGAGTTCTCAGAACCTATCCCTGCTTCTTAGCCACTGACCACATGAGGATGAATAAGTTAATAATTTCTGTAGAGCCCAAACAGCAGCAGAGACAAGGGAATCGAATGCTTCTCAGCGACCTTGCCCATTGGGTGGGAGCTCCCTCAGCGGCTACACCCACAAGGTCACAGAAGTTCAGCAATAGCAACCACAAATTGGCCTCCTCTGATCTTGCGAAACTTAGAGACCTTTTCCCTCTTCAATGAGATCAGAAAAACAGCAGTACAGTTTGCTCCTGAACAGAGGCTATTTTGAATATCCTCCAAAAAAATGTTGGGGACCATCATGTGATCACATTTATTTCTATAATATTGGTTGAGATGATATGTAATCACAAAAAATATAAAATAGAGAGTCGTTCCAAATGATTTTGGCATACAGTGTTACCTTGAGATACGAACAGACCAACATACAATTTTTTAAGATACGAGCTGCAACTTGGTCCATATTTTTGTTTGAGATCCTATCGAAATTCCGAGATATGAGTCATGATTAGGGAAGCTACTGCTAGTTGGCGCGATGGTGCATGGGTCCAGTATCGGCAGTTTGATATAGGAGTTGACTGACTTATGAGCTCGGTTACAGAATGAATGAAATTTGTATCTCAAGGTACCACTGTATTTTAATCCCAAGCAACTACATATGTTTAAAAAATAAAGCATATAATATGTTTGAGGTAGATTATTTATTCAGTCTGATGAAAAAATAGATTCTTAGAAAAAGTCTTACCAAGGAATCTTCAGTCTATATCAAGTTAAAGCATTACATTGTTATGAGCTTCTTGAGGAAAACGCTGTGTTTTGTTCAGCTTTATGTCTCTGATGCCTAACCCTGTGCCTAGCCCATAACAAGTGCTTAATAAGAACTAGGTACTGGATTTGGGAGTCATTTTGTTGTAGCTGATACTTGTGACATTCATGGAGCACTTATCATGCACCAGGCACTGTTCTAAGTGCTGCACAGGTATTAATTTAATTAAACATGAAGAGGGTAGATGTAATTAGCATCCACATTTTACAGATAACAAACTGAGATTCAGAGATCTTTAGTAACTTACTCAAGGTCACACTGAAAAGAATTTTGAAAACTAGGATACAAACTAAGATTTTTGTCATTTTTTTCATGTCTTTAAATGTAACTTTATGGAGTCCAGAGCTATGTGTATTCAGTGGATCCTTGGACACTGCTGACAGATGGTATTAATAGAACGCTACTTGGGCAACTCCCTGCATATGAGGAGGATTGAGTGCCCTTCAAAAGAGGCATTAATCTCCTGGTCTCCAGGCTACTAAGAGACAGTTCACAAACATGTGTCACAGTGTGTCCCTCCTGCCAGTCCCAACCTGGTGTATTTCATACAGTAAGCTCTCACCTGGTTTTTAAGGAGGATGAAAGATTGCAGGAATGAATGAATGATTGAATGGATGTCCATTCTTGGAAGAAGACTTTAAGTGACATCATTACTTTTCTGGCTGTGAAGTTTGTGGCTACATTGTAAGTCTTGGTATGAAAGAAAAATTACATTAATTTATTTCTAGTGGTTGAAGAATCGGAACCCATAGTTAAAGAGACAAAGACATGAGACAGAGGGAGGCAGGAGGCAGAGTCTGGCCCAACATGGTCAGTCTGACTGCACCGTGTCCCCTTCGCCCTGTGTACACTGGAGAGCAGGTATTTTTGGAGATGCAAAGAGAAATGTGGCAGCATCCTGCTTTGAAAGAGCTCCTGATGGATCAGAGAAGGTGAAATGTACATTAACAAACACAAGACAAGGCAAAATGTGACCTGTGTTTAAAAAAAAACAACAAAAAAAACCCAGAATGATTTGAACCAACTTTTCTGGAAGCACAGAGGGGCCAGAAGACTTCCAGCGACACAAAGCAGGAAATGCCAACCTCTGAACAAGCTGCGTTTTGATTAATGGATATTGGTGAGGACAGATTTTCTGCGTAAGTGAAAGTCTCTAGAGATGTGGTGGAGGAGGACAGGAGGGGAACTGGCAGTTCACTCTGGTTGATTAAACAGTGGTTGCACACTGGCCAACTCTGGGCTAATCTTTATTTAGCTGTAGATTATTAATTTTTTTTTTTTTTTTGTAAAAAACAAAGGTTGTATTTGAATGCCCTGAGGAAAGACGTGGGTTTTGTATCTGTGATCATTCATCACTGTTTGATTTACCCGCCCATCCATATATATATTTACAATACTTGCTATCTTTGCTGGGTTTAGGATGGGTGACTCCTGTACTATCTTGGGGCTTGTTGAGAACTAGGAAATAGGCAGGAGTTCTCAGCCAGGAATTAAAGGAGACAAGGAGTGTGTATGTGGAGGAAAGTTGAATTTGAAGTTGGAGGTTGGGGGACGGTTGCACCTTTATTTTCACTAAACTCTAACTGAAATTTAGCATTTCCTTCCATTTCAAATGTGAGCAAAAAATTACAATAGTATTAGCAGCTTATGTGACTGTCACCAATTCAACTGACAGATCATTTTATTCCACATTATGGTTGTTGCAGATATCTTAAACTACTGTTTCTACCCATCAATACTTTGAAAGTATTATAGTTACAAGACTTATGCTAGCTTTTGTTATGTAATAAGTTAATAAAGAAATATATATATAGCTTAGCCAGTGCTGATGCAGTGGATAAAATGTTGACCTGAAATGCTGAGGTTGCTGGTTCCAAACCCTGGGCTTGCCTGATCAAGGCATATACAACAAGTAATCAATGAACAACTAAAGTGAAGCAACTATGGGTTGATATTTCTTGCTTCCCCCTGTCCCTTTGCCCCATCCCTAAAATCAATAAATAAAACCTTTAAAAAGAAAAAGAAGTATATATATACTACAGTAACACAAACTTTAAATTTTAACATAATTTCAATATAATTTGGTTTTTTTTGTACTCTTATGTGTTTTATTATCTGCAATTAAACACATTCCTCTGAGAAGGAATCAGTAGTTTTCACCAGATCAAAATGGTCCATGATACAAAATAGGTTATAAATCTTTGCCAAAGGTAGGTAGGCACCACATAGCAGAAAGCTTTGAATATCTTCTTCAACAGTGTGAATTTAATCCTGTAGGCAAAGGGAAGTCACTGAAGGTTTCATTTTTCTTTGTTTGGGGTTTTTTTTATACATTAATTATTAGTTTTTAATAATCTGATTGGATTGTAATTACTTTTAATCATTTTATTGTGGTGTAATTAAATTAAAGGTGTAATTATAATTACACCCTGTATAAGTGTAAAGTTCAGTAAGTTTTGACAAATATACATATATACATATGAACTACCACTTCAAGTAACATGCAATTTAGGTAGAAAGTAAAACTCCCAAATTGTCCATCCTGCTCCTCCATCCTTCCAGGATTCCCACTCTGAGCTCACAAGTGCAGCAGCATTTCACTGGGGGGCGGGGGGAGAACAGTCACCAGAGCCATCCAGATAGACAAAGGGATGGCATATTGAAAATCATGGACTTAAGTACAAGTGTGATACATGCATGAACAGTCTAATGGCAATCTTCAAATATTTACCTATGTAATAATTTATGTAACCACAATCAAGACCACAACTGTTTCCTGTTTAAGAAAGAGACAGAATCTGGTCATTCATTCTTATCTGTTGATGGCATCTGATTCTCCTAAACATATTGGTACATGCATGCTGATACCTATTTTATATTAGCCACAACTTAACCTATATGTTGTTGAGATTTTTAACAACTACAGACATTTATTTAAAAAAAAAAAAAAGTCACCCATTACCCTCTGGGACTTAGAGCAGTCAGCCCAATTTGGTTTCTCAGGTCCTACCTATATTTTTACCAAGATGGCATACAAGTGGAAAAAGTCACAAAGCTGTTTGCATTAGTTGTTACTTTAGCTGCATTAAGGTGGATCTCCAGCACTCTAAAATAAATTAGCCTTTCCCTTTTTAAAGACAGAGAAGCTAGGAAAAAAAATTATTCACTGTAAAACAGCTCTCTTAATCTTCTTAAGGAATTTTGAAGTTATTATTGAACTCTCCAAACATTTTGGGGGTGTGAAATATAATTAAAAAGAGGTAATTTTCTAGGAGGGTATATGTGGAGGTCTTTCTTTGATTATCATACAAGTCTTCTGTCATGTGCTTCCTGTGTTATTCATGTTAGGTAAGCAAACTACACAAAATAAATATATATATTTGGTCCAACATAAATTTTCTGCAAAATGTTTATTAGCCTGTCATTGCATAAAATGACAACAGAAATAAGAAATATTATGATACAACTAATTTTTTTTTCTAATGTAGATGATGCCCAGTGGTGGGATTCAAATAATTTAACAACCACTTCTCTGCCCTAATGACTGTTTTAAGTAAGAAAAACAGATATACTGAAAGGTAGTTTATTATTTCATGCATTTAATACTTAAATAATAACAATAAAAAAGGTACACAAAACTAGATCATATTATGAGTTTTAAAATATTAATGAAAAAATATTAAATAATACCTGACAAAAAAATAATAAAACCGTTATTTAAGATATTTTCATATTGCTTCTTGATTGGTGTCCTCACAATTTTCTTCACTTTTATCTAAGCATCATCAGCTGTGTGATTTCCACATTGGGTGGCTGCCCAGGCGCCCACCTGAGAGAGAACTCGGACTACAAGTGCCATTTTGTCAACAACCCGTTCGCTGAACTTAACAAAAAAAATTAGGTATTGGTTCTGCGAAACCGGTGCGAACTAGCTGAATCCCACCACTGATGATGAGCTTTCCAGCATTTACTTTAACAATAATGGCTCTCCCAAGAACTGCATGATTCCATACATTGGTGAGACATAAAAACGAGACCAAGAGACATGGACAAGAGTGTGGTGATAATGGGGGAGGGGGGAAAGAGGGAGAGGGGGAGGGGAGGGGGAGGGGCACAAAGAAAACTAGATAGAAGGTGACGGAGGACAATCTGACTTTGGGTGATGGGTATGCAACAGAATTGAATGACAAGATAACCTGAACATGTTGTCTTTGAATATATGTACCCTGATTTACTGATGTCACCCCATTAAAATTAATAAAAATTTATTTATTAAAAAATTTAAAAAATAAAAAAAAAACAATAATGGCTCTCATTTATTGAATGTTGGCTGTGGCCCAAAATTTTATAAGACACTTTATTTATATATATGTTCTCATTTAATCTACCCAACAATCCTAAAAGTGGTATTAATATGCAAATTTATTTTTACAAATGAAGAAATTGAGATGTACAAAGGCACAAGTGGCAGATCTGCCTCTCTTTCAAGATAGCATTCCTTCTGCCTGACCACAGGTGGTGCAGCAGATAGAGTGTCAGCCTAGGACACTGAGGACCCAGGTTCAAAATCGAGATCGCCAGTTTGAATGTGGGCTCATTGGACTTGAATATGGGGTTGCTGGCTTGTGCATGGGATCATAGACCTGACCCCATGGTCAGTGGCTTGAGCCCAAAGGTTGTTGGCTTGAAGCCCATGGTAGCTAAGTACAAAGTTGCTGGCTTAAGCAAGGGGTCACTGGCTCAGCTGGAGGCCCCCAGTCAAGGTACATATGAGAAAGCAACCAATGAACAACTAAGGTGCCACAACTATGAGTTGATGCTTCTCATCTCTTTCCTTTCCTATCTGTCTGTCTGCCTCTCTCTCTCTCTACCTAAAAAATAAATAAATAAAATAAAAAGATTATTTTTCTTTTACCTCCTTCCCTTATTCAGCAATGTATTACAAGTTATTCACTTATTAGAACTTGTTGTGTTTCAGTACTTCCTTTTACAACATCTGGATTAAAATGTATGAACTAAAAGTGATGGATTCTATTTTTCAAGTGAGAATCTTATCTTTTGTAACTAGAGAGGGGTAATTTCTCAGAAAGAGGATATACCCCCTCCATCCATCTCTCCAGTACTAGTTGGCTCCATTCCTCCTTTTAAAACCTTTACTCTGAGCACCTTCACTTCTTACTATAGACTGAATGTTTGTGTCCCCCCACCCCCATACCCTATATCAGTGGTCCCCAATCTTTTTTGGGCCATGGACCAGTTTAATGTCAGAAAATATTTTCATGGACCGGCCTTTAGGGTGGGACGGATAAATGCACAAAATAAAATTATGCGACCTGTGTAAAACTGTGGTATTTTTAAATATAATTGTCGAACTTATGATATTTATTGGGCTAAGTTAAAGGAGGAATAAGCATGTTCTCATTATTCAGGCTGTATTTAAATTTGTTATCCTGACAAAATTTCATGTTATTTATTCTTTCTCTGCAGACCGGTTCCAAATGGCCCACGGACCAGTGCCAGTCCGCGGCCTGGAGTTGGAGACCACTGCCCTATATGTTGAAACCCTAATCCCCAATGTAATGGTATTCAGAGATGAGGCCTTTAGTAGGTAATTAGATCATGAGGGTGGAACTTAATGATGGGATTACTGCCCTTTTAAGAAGTGTTTCAGTACTTCCTTTTACAACATCTGGATTAAAATGTATGAACTAAAAGTGATGGATTCTATTTTTCAAGTGAGAATCTTATCTTTTGTAACTAGAGAGGGGTCTGCCTTTTAAGAAGAGGCAGACGAGAGCTTGCTTATTCTCTGTTCTTTCTGCCATGTGAGGATACAATTAACAGACAACTATTTGCAAACCAGAAAGAATACCCTCACCAGGTATCACATGGGCACTGCCTTAGTCTGGGACTTCCCAGCCTTCATAACTGTGAGAAATAAATGTTTGAACTAAGATACAGCCTGAACTAAGAAACTTCTTTAATTCCCAGTTATTACATAACCATACTAATGCCCCTAACAGCAACCTGATCATTTTGTCTTTTCACTATTATTAACCTATTCTTATGTTATTCTTCATAAGAACACATTTTCTAGATACTTTAATAATAATTGCAGAGACTGGTCATAGGATTAATGGAAGGTCTGTCTTAGCTCTCAGTAATTAGTACACCAAATAAGCATATTTATGAGATGTGATTGATAGAAAACTTGAGCTTTGTCTCCCTGTCTGTTCAAAATTTGTTCAGATTCCAATTGTTGGGCAGATAAAATGTATTATGCTCACTTTGTTAAAGTGGCACTGCCCACGTGGAGGCCGTCGCTCCAGGTGATATTAATGTGTGTTGGGGGGCAGGCAGAATCCTTGTAGCCTTGGTTTTGGGATTAAGCCTGTCCCACCCTTTTTGGTGTGAGGTGGTACAATCCTATCATGCCTCAGAGAAGTGACTTTGTATTAGAGACTATTACATAATCCTATTATGTATATTGGATTAAGGGTTTGGATTTCTACACTATAAAATGAGGGCAAAATGAGAGCTTGCCCTCTTGGTTCCTGGGATGACTAGCATGAGAGAGCGGAGGGAGCAGAACAGAGAGCAGAAAGAGGCCATGTGGCCAGGAGAAGCAGCCAAGATGGCGGAGTGCTGAGTGAGATGCCAGTTTGTACAGTTTGACGCTGGAGAAGGAAGGAGATGGGGAACTGAGGAGAATAAGTCTGGTGAGCTAGAAACCTTTGATTCTAGGAAACTCGGATAAATCAGTAGCTTTGTGAGCACTGAATGTGATTGGGTTTTGGAGCCCAGTGTGTGTTTTTACTTGCCCGCCGGGTGCAAGCTAGAATTAAAGACTATGGCCCACCAGTTTTTGGCTCCGTTGTTTCTTTACCGACTGTCCGAATCCAATGCGAACCTGCAAGGGCCGGGCTGCTGTGATAGTGGTCCTGGCCGTGGCTCCTGGCTTTACACCCATCAATACAGTATTCATATTGATAGTGTTGCCTGATGTGAGGGGTGTGGGAGGATGGGTAAAAAAAGTGAAAGCGATGAAAAAGTACAGATTTTCAGTTATAAAAACAGTCATGGGGATGTAAAGAACAGCATAGGGAATATAGTCAATAATACTGTAATAACTATATGTGGTGGCAGATGGGTACTAGATTTATCAGAGTGATCTCTTTATAAGTTATATAAATATCTAATCACTGTATTGTATACCTGAGACTAACATAATATTATCAACTGCTAAGTAAAAAATAAATTTAAAAAATAAATTTTAAAGAATGATTTAGTTTCCTCTTTTCCTGAATGAAATCCAGTACATTCCATGACTTTTCTGCTCACTCTGAGGAGATAGATAATCCTAGGTCACTTTCAGTCTCCATTCAATATGAGAATGCTCAGTCCCACATGATATGCAGAACCCCTTCTTTGACTCAGTGTTAAATCTTTTCCCTCTCCTAGCTAGGGTGCTTCAAGGAAGAGTGGTGGTGCCATTTTTCCCCCTCTCAACCTGCTAAGCAAGGCTCTTAGGGAGTCGGAAATGGAGTATGGAAGTTATTCCTTGACTACAGAAGTCATTCCTTGACTAGTGTCATTCTAAGGGGGTTTGCACTATCTGGCATGGCAGATACTTAAAGCTGATTTTCCCGGAAAGCACTACTGTGGATTCTTTCCAAGTTCCCTTGATAGGCCCCGCCCACTGCAACTCCACTTGAGAAACCAGTTCTCCAGCAGTTCTTTTAACAATTTGCATTGTAACCTACCTCATTACCCTCTTTGGTATCTGATAGCTATCATGTCTCAGAGCCTTAGACAGATTTTCTACTTACAACCTTTAACATTTGCCATTATATCAAGCCTACATATTATGGCTCATTGTCCCTTTGGTGGCTATGAGCGCAAAATAACATTCCTTTCAAGCCAGTAAAGCTATATATGAAAATGTTGGCTGGCCCTTGTTATAGTACCTGAAAATTCTATTTATTACTTTTCATTCAAAGTTTTGTTTTGACTTAAATTTGAAAATGGGTTATAATACCCTTTTCAATTATTTTTTTTCACACTTTGGTGGCTTTTAGTAAATGACACTCTCAACTCTGGTCATCATGTGCCTAGATTTAAAATTAATTCTGTCTCTTCTTGCTTGTGGAACATTTTCATATGAGTTCATCATGTTTTAGGTTTTCCTATGTGAAAATGCAGAGGAGAGCATAAACTCAGATTCCCATTCCCGAGAAGATTGGCTTTCTAACTCAAGATCACTACACCATTCTTTGCCAATATCATTTGAGCTGTTGATGGGCCTGTTAGAGATCCATTGGAGTTATAAATGTCTAAATAACAGTAGCATGTTAATTTTTAAATGGCTACCCCTTTCTACTCTCTCTTGCCTCACCCACGGAATTACATCAGAGACCATTACTACAACTGCACCAGCATGGCAGTGACTAGGGTAAGGATACAAAATTTAAGGAGGTACTCACTCCTGTGGGCATGCAAGTTCAGTGCCTTTTTAACTTTGCACCCTAGGAGCCTCCCTTACCTTACCTTAGTTCTGTCTCTGGGTATCATACTGTCATTTATTTGCTAATATTCCCAAGTACCTTACGTGAGTCAAACACTGTTTTTGATGCTAGATGTGCAGAAGAGGAGCAATCGAATAAAAGTTTCTGACCTCAGCATTGGGTAGCAATAAGTGCTATCGAGAAAGTGAAATCAGAGAAAAGGCATAAGGAAGTGCCAGGGTAGGAAAGAGGGTGCCATTTCAAATAGGGTGGTCGGGAGCTATTTTTACTGAGAAGATGACATTTGAGCAAAGAATTGAAGGGTGTTCAATGTTTTTGAATACTTGACAAAGGATTTAAAATATTTTATAAATTTGTTGCCAATATTTGTAATGAATAGATTTTATATATACAGCTAACTTATGTAGAGAAATCCAAAGGTCTGGCAACATGGAACCATAGTCCTATAGGACAACAACTACATGTTGCCGAGGAGGGTTGGCCACTTAAACCAAGCCAGGACCTTTATAATGGGCAAGAGCTCCCACCTGCCTGCCTTGTTCAATTACATCACCTATCTGTCTCCTGTAGGCACTTAATTTTGCAAAAATTGGCTAGAGGCTTTAAGAGAGACCTCAAATATACCACCCTCCCTCCAAGAGATAACTCAGAGGCTTAGTGGCTATTGCAATGAACTGGTCTGCTCACCAGAGCACAGTGAAGTCACTCCACTAGTAAGGTAAGGAAGGCCTGGACTTTGGACTCCAGAGATGAGTGGTATTTACTTAGTTGCTTGAAGCTAAAGGATTGATATCATTAGGCTGTTCTCCTGCACAGAGACTGACATTACCAGAACTTTGTTAAAATCCTGCTTGCTATTTTAGTCTACACATTATAACTTTCAACTAGTGTTTTCTTGGAGCAGAACAAAAACAAATAAATAGATAAATTTTGAGGTGTGCAAGACATGATTTTTTTGTCTTAGCAGAATTTGAATGCAACAAGCAGCCACAGGCCTTTGGAACCCCACCTATCTGTTGGCACAAATTAAGGTCAGGAATTTTCCACTTGGGTGAAATGCCCATACTGCTCATGGGAACTACTTTTAGGAAGAGATCGGTGCTGGGAAGTAGCACAGGCAGAGGCTTCAGTATGACAGAGTCATTCCCACTACAGCCTGGAGAGGCAAAGGCACATTGCCATAGCAATGGTCAGCTACACTTTTCATGCTTAGGTGGATTTTTATTTCTGCAACTATCTGCCTAAGTTCTAAGAAGATTTTAAACTGCAGCCAAGTAGATGAGAATGAGTTAAGATTTCTCAACTTCACCTTCTGTTAAAATCTCCACTGTGTAATTACATGAATGCCATTCTGTTGAAAATGAAAATAGCTGGGAGTATTATGACTGTGAAGCAGACATGGCATTAAGTGTTTGACAAATGGTGAAAGAGACCTGGGATATATTTCAGCCAACTCACTAGATTTGCACAGGAAGAAAAAACCTCAGACTCTGCCTAGGGTACACACAGTACATTCTGTCTGCTTTATTTCACAATCACTTTAAAAAGAAAAGGAAAGAAGGAAAGAGAAAGAAAGAAAGAAAGAGAGAGAGATAGAAAGAAAGAAAGAAAGAAAGAAAGAAAGAAAGAAAGAAAGAAACACAGACAGAAAGAAAGAAAGAAAGAAGAAAGAAAAAGAGAAAAGGGAAGGGAGCATATTTTCAATCTGAACTTCAAGTGGGGTATTGGAAAGTTTAACTTTCATGTTAGTAATAATGAAAATCAAGGATTAAGAAAAATGGAACTGCCTGACCTGTGGTGGCGCAGTGGATAAAGCGTAGACCTGGAATGCTGAGGTCGCCGGTTCAAAACCTGCACTTGTCTGCTCAAGGCACATATGGGAGTTGATGCTTTCTGCTCCTCCCCCCTTTCTCTCTCTCTCTTTCTCTCTCTCTCTCTCTCTCTTTCTCCCTCTCTCTCTCTCCTCTTTAAAATGAATAAATAAATAAAAATTTTTAAAAAGAAAAGAAAAATGGAACTATTTTTAAAATGAGTTTGCAAATAACTACTTGGCCACTCACATATATCAATACTAAATTCACATGAATTGAGGAAAGTGTCTAGGGTGACACTGAGAATTTGTGAAACAGAACTCTCTCTTTGGTAGACAGAATCTCTTTTTTTTTTTTTTGTACTTTCCCTTCATTTTTAGTAGGTTCTCCTCTCTCTGCTCACTGCACAGTTCCCAAAGTCATGATCTCTTTCTCACTTTTGCCTGCCTCCCTGCATCAAAATATGGGCCAAAGAAAAGGTATAAGAAACATGTTTTAAACCCTATTTTAAAAGCTCTAATTCAGTCTCCAGCCAAAATAGCTCAGCTGGTTGGAATGTCATCCTGATACAAGAGGTTGCCTGTTTGATTCCTGGTCAGGGCACCTGGAGAAACAGACTGATGTTTCTTTCTTTCTCTCTCTCTCTCTCTCTCTCTCCCCCTTTCTCTCTCTCCAAAGTAAATAAACAAAAAATAATAACAGAAGTGTTTTATAAAAATGCTCTATCCCTGGCCAGTTGCTCAGTGGTAGAGCATCGGCCTGGCGTGTGCATGTCCCAGGTTAGATTCCCAGTCAGGGCACACAGGAGAAGTCACCATTTTCTTCTCCACCCTTCCCTCTTCTCTCTCTCTCTCTCTTCCTCTCCTGAAGCCATGACTCCATTGGTTGGAGCACATCTGTTCCAGGTGCTGAGAATGGCTCTGTAGAGCCTATGTGTCAGGCACTAAAGGTACTCAGTTATGAGCATGATCCCAGATGGAGGTTGCCAGGTGGATCCTGGTTGGGGCACATGCGGGAGTTTGTCTCTATTTCCCCTCCTCTCACTTGGAAAAGAGGAAGAAGAAGGAAAAAAGAGCTCTAATTCAAAATACTGCTTCTTATTTTAAGGGCATGAAGGGAAGGTCAAAGGAAGAAAGACTTTGTCTCCTCTATAAATTCTTGTAAGATATGCTTCTTTCTTGAGCAAATTTTTCAAAAGATGCCAGTAATTCCTTTTTAATTTAGAAATTAAATTCAATGGGGTGATATTGATTAATAAGAGTACATAGGTTTCAAGTAAACATCTCTATAGCATTTGAACTGTTGATTGTGTTATGTGCTCATCACCCAAAGTCAAACCCTAACCCTTTTCTGTCACCGAATATTTGTCCCTCTTTAGATGCCAGTCATTTTTACAATAAAAGATTTTTGTGGTTTTCATTTGGAAATCAAACATTAAGCAGCAGCATCTGGCCTGCAGATTGTTCTGTCAACTCTCATAAATCCTTGTTACATCCACTGCATCAGTAGAGGTGCTTTGTGAATGTTTTTTGATGGTGTCCTGAATGAACATATACTTTAATTATGTAGTAAACCTGGGTCTAGCAAAAGGAAATACCAAAGAAACTTTATTTTAATTTTCCCATTAAAAAAATCTTCAGAGTTCTATTTTAGCTAGTATCCCTTTTCATCCTTTTTTTTTGTTTTACCTGTAAAACAAGTTTACAAATAACAATTGGCCCATGCACTAGCTTGAATACTAAATTTATATTAATTGCAGGAAAACTTGATTTTAGTATGACCTTCCATTTTAAGAAAACCACATGTGAGAGAGAGTTTTTTTTTAATTTTTATTTATTGATTCTAGAGAGAGAGGATGGGAGAGAGAGATAGAGAGAGACAGAAACACTGATCTGTTTCTGTATGTGCCCTGACTGGTAATCGAACCTGCAACCTTTGCTTATCAGGATGATGCTCTAACCAACTGAGCTATCCGTCAGGGCTGAGAAAGACGTTATTTAAAAATATTACTTAAAAAATAAAAATAAAAGTATGACTTAAGATGCAATAAAGCCACTTAACAAGAAATTTTTTTTTTTTAAAGATTGAGGAAATAACTTGGGATAAGAGTCTTTTCCAAAAAAAAAAAAAAAAAAGAGTCTTTTCCAGCGCCCCAGAAATCACAGCCACAGCAATGGTTAATTCCACTTTTGCTGTGGTTCACCCTCCTCACCTGTTTTCCTTCCACAAAGCATTACTAAGGAGCAGCAATGTCTCAGGATGGTCCAAAAATAGACAGTCTGAGCCAGCCACTGTCCTCAAGGCCATGCATCACGTAAGAGGACAACCACCGTTTCTCCACTCTCGGGGACTGCGTCTCCCTCTCCACTTCCTGCACCGCCCTTCCTTCCTGCAGAGGGAGAAGCTTCTCTCTTCTGACTCCTGGTTGCATCTACTTTCTTTCTGCACATATTCCCTTCCTCCTGTCCCTTTCTTTCTGATGAAACACCTGTGCACATCTGCCCAATTCTGTAAACTGCTCTACACTGTGCTCTCACCTCGAGATACTACAGCCAACTCTTTCCCTACTGATCACCCTGAACCAGTACTCTACAGCTTCTCAAACATTATTGTGTATGTGACCAGCTGGGGAACAGTGTTAGCACACAGGTCAATTCAGTAAGGACCTGGGATTCTGCCTTTCTGATGAGCACCCAGGTGACACCATGCTAGAGAACTCTGGAGTCAATACCTTTACTTTTACACTTGATTGTTCACTCACCCCCCACCAGCTGATGTCCATTCCTGACTGAAATGGTTCCTAAACATCATCATTGATCTCCTCATCCTCAAATCCAATGCCTTGTTAGAGGACAGGCAAAGCACTGAATGACTTTCTGTTCCCATCCTGAGGAAGTGAAGATGGAAGCCAAGCACTCGTGACTAAAAGCAGTTACATCCAGGTAAGGCCCAAGGATGTGGGTGTTTAACCCAATCGGAGCTTTCCACAGGCCAGGAATCAGACAGCAGATGGTGTTAAGTCTCAGAAAGGAGAAGAGAAATCTAGTCAGTTTTGCTAAACTAAGTAATAAAACTGTACACTGTATTCTGCTTGTTAGTTTCTTACACAAGATGACATATTTCTGCTTAATAAATTGGATAGCTGATCTCTCAGGCACCTCATCCTGGAGAGATTGAGGTCCTCCACTTGCAGTATTGTTGTTGCTGCCTCATTCCTTTGTGGCTCCGCTTTATGAGACCCTGAACATTAACAACAAGTGGTGCTTGAACAGGGACATGAAGAGGAAATAAGTCTTCGAGACTGCTTTCAATGTTCAGTCCAAGGAACCAGAGGGATTCGTGCGGATGAGTAAGTCCCTATTTTGGGATAGTGGAGCAATGGGAAATTCCCCATCAAGCGACTACGAAGCTTATTCACAGTTGCTTAAGATATTGTTACTTAATTCCAGAGTCAAAGTTAAAAGAGGAACTTTAAACTATGGTTTTTAGTTAGAAAGCATTGTTATTGATTTACTCCCAAAGGAAAAAATTAACTTATCACAGTGGAGATTAGTAAAGAAGTCTCTCCAGAGACTTGAGTGGAATAACCATTCCTTTAAAAGTCTGGTCCTCCCCACCCCGTAACCACCACACTCTTGTCCATGTCTCTGTTACGGGGTCGGGGGAGGAAGGGAAGGGATTGGGGGAGGGGAGGGGCACAAAGAAAACCAGTTAGAAAAGTCTGGTCCTTATGTACTTGAATTGAAATGGCCCTGAAACCTTTACAGTCAGATTCAGGAGAAGATGAAAATCCTTTAAATTCTTGTGAAATGCCGAGACCTTTGTTGGATGACAAGGGTCATTTGGCCTCTGATGAAGAAGAACATTTGTTTTCTACACAATTAAAGGAGTGATTTTTTGAATTACAGTCTCAACTTTCTGACACGGAAGTTCAACATAGTATTAACCCTTTCAAAACTGACCAAGATAATTGGCCTCCACCTCCTCCTTCTGTTGCTCCCTCTGCTCCACCACCATTTTCCTTGTATCCAGCACTACCCACAGAAGCCCCTTCTGTTATTGGTTTGTAGATTCAGTACCTATTCTTGTACCTGAAAAACAAGCTAAGGAACCTATTCTTAAACCTTTTATTAGAGGGATAATGCAGGCTAGACAAAAAGGGGATTTAGAATTCATAAGTCTGGCATTAGAAGCTTTTCCAGTCATACTCACTCCATTTGGACCTAATCCACAATTTCCCCAAAGACGTTTTTTATGCTCAATATGACCAAATCCCTGTCAAAGCTCTTAAAGAGTTAAAAATGGCTTGCTTCCAGTATGGAATTAACTCTCCTTATATGCAGGGATTGCCATCCTCCTTTGCAGACTCTGAATGTTTGATGCCAAAAAGATTTGGAGATGTTAGCTTGGACTGTTCTTTCAAGAGTTGAATATTTACAATTTATGACTTGGTGGGAGGATCAGACTTGTATTCAAGCTAATCGGAATGCTAACGCTAACCCTCCTGTTAATATTACACAAGGTGAGCTTTTTGGACAGGGACAGTTTGCTGATTTACAACAGCAATGTAGGATGAGTGATCGTATTTTGGAACAAGTTAAATTATGCTGTAAAAATGCTTGGCAAAGAATAGCTACCCCAGGGGAGGTGACGCCTTCCTTTGTTAATGTTAAACAAGGAGTCTCTGAGCCTTATGTTGATTTTCTCACAAAATTCCATGATGTGTTAGCTAAAATGAACCCACAAGTGGGACTCAGAGACATGTTACTTCCAGTAGTTGCTTTTGACAATGCTAATGCTGAATGTCAGAGGGCCTTATGTCCCATTTGTACCAATGGTGTTAATATAGCAAATTATGTTAAGGCTTGTGCTAATATTGGCACAACCCTGTATATAACATGAATCTTTTGGCTGCAACAATTAAGGAAGTTAGTCCTTATGGATCAAAGACCAAGTTAAGATGGCTTTCGAACAGAACCTTCAATGGCAATTGGGTGTTGCTGATTTTGTGGGACAAATTGACAATTATTATCCCAAATCTAAACTCATTGATTTTCTAAAGAGAACTGCTTTTATTCTACCAAAAATTGTTAAAGATTTTCCAATACAAGGTGACATTTATTTCACTGATGCTAATAAGGATGGTTTTTCAGCTTATTTGGCCCACAACAGTGACATTGTTTCTCAGGTTATAAATCTGTCCAGAAGGCTGAATTGTTTGCCATTCTTATGTTATTGTCAGATGTAGCAGATACTATTACTATAGTTTCTGATTCTCAGTACTCTACCAATGCTGTTAAATATCTTGAAACTGTTACCTTATCTAGATCCTCTGTTAATGATACACTGTCGGTCAAATAAGTTTGTAAAATCTGTATTTTTGGGGTTTGCTCACTTTTATTGTTAAAAATGGCCACTGCCTACATAAATGGCAGTGCCAGGTGAAACTGCTAATTACCTTCCTGCTTGGGAAGGGGCTTTATTATGCTAATGTGTGCTGGAGGAGGAGTTTCAGCCCTAAAGGTTTTAAGAAATAGAAAGAAGGAAAAGAGGAAGAAGCCATGATGGAGGGTGCTAAAGGAGAAGAGAAGCCAGTTTGTGCAGAGAGGAGAGGGAAGAAGCAGCCAAGATGGAGGGGAAGGAGAGAGAAGCCAGTTTTGCAGAATAAGAAGCCATGTTGGTAGATGGGGATCCAGAAGTGACTTAGACTAGTGAGGGCCGATGATTCTAGGAAAACTCAGATGTTGAATGGTAAGGGAAGTATTTTCCCTCCGTGTGTTTCTTGCTAGCTGGATGCAAAGCTAGAATAAAGGAATGGCCTACCAATTTTTGGCTCTGTTGTTTCTTTGCCATCTATTCAAATCTAATGGGAACCTGCACCTGCCTGGTGGCAGTGGCAGTGGTGGCCAGCCGTGACTACTGGGCCTCATTTGGTGTAGTTTACAGCAGGATTAGGATCAGATTGGTATGCAGCTGTCACCACCCTTGAGTGGTAGGGTAGAGGACTGGCTGTTGTTATGGTTCCCCGTGGCTGTCCTTTTGGGGACCGTGGGCTGGCTGATTTTTACAGCCCTGCAAGAGGCTGACCGTGGGCTGGCTGATTTTTACAGCCCTGCAAGAGGCTGCCTGCAAACCGAAGAGTGGCAGGAATTGGAATTGCCACGGGAGAAAAAGATGCAGATCCTGGAACTGGAGCAAGTGCTGGAGTAGGAGGGGAACCAGGTTTGTGAGTTGCACCTGGAAATGGAGCTGTCTCTGAAGAAGACCGTACAGGTTCATGAGTTGCAGTTTGCCTTGGAATTTCTGGAAGCTGCCGAGAGCTGGCAGCTGCAGGAGCCTAAGATAGAGCTGTGCTAGTGGAGTGGATCTGAGCTGTTGGGAGCAGATGTTTCCAGCTTCTCTTCTGAGGATGAGAAGGCTGGAGTTGCTGTCTGCAGACTCCAGAAGGTAATAGCCCAGCAGCAAGGAGTTCCTACTATGCCCCTAGTAGGTTTGCTGCAATTTTGGGAACTAGGAATGGATGGCAATTTTGGGACATAGGGGACATAGGGGTGCTCTCTGGAGCAGAGGTGAAAATGTTGGCTACCATTGCTACATGCTCCTCCTTGGGACAGCGTCTTAAGAGCTGCCAGGATGGCAGGGATGAGGGGGGAGGCCTGAGGCTCCATGTGCATGGACTGATTCCTGGACTGTGACCAGAGGGGGCACCAGCTCCCATGTTGGATGGACTTGAGGCTTTTGGACAATGTGAGAGACCCTGATGAGGGGACAGCTCTGGTGAAGGGCATCTTTGTAATTGTTGAAATTGTATGACTTGTGCTGTTGCTGTAATTTGTTTGTGTAATGTGCCTAATTCCTTGCACAGGAATGCCTGTGGTGTGGATTGTGGGTTGCAATGTGAGCAAAAGGGGTGGAATGTTGGTGAAATGAGTTTGTAAAATCTGTATTTTCTGGGTTTGCTCACTTTTATTGTTAAAAATGGCTGCTGCCGAATTTTATCAAACATTCAAAGAAGACTTGGTTCCTATTCTACTCAAAGTCTTCCAAAAAATTCAAGAAGAAGCAATACTTCCAAACACATTTTATGAGGCCAACATAACCCTCATACCAAAACCAGGCAAGGATGGCACAAAAAAAGAAAACTACAGACCAATATCTCTAATGAATACAGATGCTAAAATACTAAACAAAATACTAGCAAATCGAATACAACAACATATTAAAAAAATAATACATCATGATCAAGTAGGATTCATCCCAGAATCTCAAGGATGGTTCAACATACGTAAAACGGTTAATGTAATACACCATATCAACAAAACAAAGAACAAAAACCACATGATCTTATCAATAGACGCAGAAAAGGCTTTCGATAAAATACAACACAATTTTATGTTTAAGACTCTCAACAAAATGGGTATAGAAGGAAAATATCTCAACATGATAAAGGCCATATATGATAAACCATCAGCTAACATCATATTAAATGGCACTAAACTGAAGGCTTTCCCCCTTAAATCAGGAACAAGACAGGGTTGTCCACTCTCTCCACTCTTATTTAATGTGGTACTAGAGGTTCTAGCCAGAGCAATCAGACAAGACAAAGAAATAAAAGGCATCCATATCGGAAAACAAGAAGTAAAGGTATCACTTTTTGCAGATGATATGATCCTATACATCGAAAACCCCAAAGAATCCACAAAAAGACTACTAGAAACAATAAGCCAATACAGTAAGGTCGCAGGATACAAAATTAACATACAGAAGTCAATAGCCTTTCTATATGCCAACAATGAAACAACTGAGAAGGAACTCAAAAGAATAATCCCCTTCACGATTGCAACAAAAAAAATAAAATACTTAGGAATAAACATAACAAAGAATGTAAAGGACTTATATAATGAAAACCATAAACCATTGTTAAGGGAAATCGAAAAAGATATAATGAGATGGAAGAATATACCTTGTTCTTGGCTAGGAAGAATAAATATAATCAAGATGGCTATATTACCCAAAGCAATATACAAATTTAATGCAATTCCCATCAAAATTCCAATGACATTTTTTAAAGAAATAGAGCAAAAAATCATCAGATTTATATGGAACTATAAAAAAACCCCGAATAGCCAAAGCAATCCTAAAGAAAAAGAATGAAGCTGGGGGCATAACAATACCTGACTTCAAACTCTATTATAGGGCCACGACAATCAAAACAGCATGGTATTGGCAGAAAAATAGACACTCAGACCAATGGAACAGAATAGAAAGTCCAGAAATAAAACCACATATATATAGTCAAATAATTTTTGATAAAGGGGCCAACAACACACAATGGAGAAAAGAAAGCCTCTTCAATAAATGGTGCTGGGAAAACTGGAAAGCCACATGCAAAAGAATGAAACTGGACTACAGTCTCTCCCCCTGTACAAAAATTAACTCAAAATGGATCAAAGATCTAAACATAAGACCTGAAACAATTAAGTACATAGAAGAAGACATAGGTACTCAACTCATGGACCTGGGTTTTAAAGAGCATTTTATGAATTTGACTCCAATGGCAAGAGAAGTGAAGGCAAAAATTAATGAATGGGACTACATCAGACTAAGAAGTTTTTGCTCAGCAAGGGAAACTGATAACAAAATAAACAGAAAGCCAACTAAATGGGAAATGATATTTTCAAACAACAGCTCAGATAAGGGCCTAATATCAAAATATACAAAGAACTCATAAAACTCAACAACAAACAAACAAACAATCCAATAAAAAAATGGGAAGAGGATATGAATAGACACTTCTCCCAGGAAGAAATACAAATGGCCAACAGATATATGAAAAGATGCTCATCTTCTTTAGCTATTAGAGAAATGCAAATCAAAACGGCAATGAGATACCACCTCACACCTGTTCGATTAGCTGTTATTAGCAAGTCAGGTAATAGCAAATGTTGGAGAGGCTGTGGAGAAAAAGGAACCCTCATACACTGTTGGTGGGAATGTAAAGTAGTACAACCATTATGGAAGAAAGTATGGTGGTTCCTCAAAAAACTGAAAATAGAACTACCTTATGACCCAGCAATCCCTCTACTGGGTATATATCCCCAAAACTCAGAAACATTGATACGTAAAGACACATGCAGCCCCATGTTTATTGCAGCATTGTTCACAGTGGCCAGGACATGGAAACAACCAAAAAGCCCATCAATAGATGACTGGATAAAGAAGATGTGGCACATATACACTATGGAATACTACTCAGCCATAAGAAATGATGACATCGGAACATTTACAGCAAAATGGTGGGATCTTGATAACATGATACGAAGCGAAATAAGTAAATCAGAAAAAAACAGGAACTGTATTATTCCATACGTAGGTGGGACATAATAGTGAAACTAAGAGACATTGATAAGAGTGTGGTGGTTACGGGGGGGAGGGGGGAATGGGAGAGGGATAGGGGGTGGGAGGGGCACAAAGGAAACAAGATAGAAGGTGACAGAGGACAATCTGACTTTGGGTGGTGGGTATGCAACATAATTGAACGACAAGATAACCTGGACTTGTTATCTTTGAATATATGTATCCTGATTTATTGATGTCACCCCATTAAAAAAATAAAATTATAAAAAAAAAAAAAAAAAAAAAAAATGGCTGCTGCCCACGTGAATGGTGCTACCAGGTGAAACTGCTAATTACCTTCCTGCTTGGGAAGGGGCTTTGTTATGCTAATGTGTACTGGAGGAGGGGTTTTGTGCCAAAAAGTTTTAAGAAGAAGAAAGAAGGAGAAGAGGAAGAAGCCAAGATGAAGGGTACTGAAGAAGCCAGTTTGTGCAGAGAGGAGAGGGAAGAAGCAGCCAAGATGAAGGGGAAGGAGAGAGAAGCCAGTTTTGCAGAATAAGAAGCCATGTTGGCAGATGGGGAACCAAAGATGACTTACACTAGTGGAGGCCTTTGATTCTAGGAAAACAGAAAATATTCTCCTGGTTGTGGAACCAGAGAATGTGTGAGTGGGTTTTGGTCCCTGTGTGTTTTTACTCGCTGGCCAGGTATGAGGCTAGAGTAAAGGAATGGCTCACCAGTTTTTGGCTCTGTAGTTTCATTTCCATCTGTACAAATTCAATGGGAACCTGCACCTGCATGGCTGTGATGGCCATGACTACTGGCCTTACGTTCACTTTTTTCTTTTCTCTGACTTATAAAATATTATTCACACTCATTCTAATCCTATATATATTGTTCATATTTGTTCTCATTCTAATTTACCAGGTTCTTTGGCTGCAGGTAACCAAATTGTTGATCAATTGCTTATAGGTAATTTCTCCTCAGTTATAGATTACCATGCACTTACTCATCTTAATTCTTCTGGCCTCCGCAAAAGGTTTTCTCTTACTAGACAACAGGCTTGAAAGATTGTGAGCCATTGCCCCACCTGTAGTCCTTTTACCATTATACCTTTTTCAGGAGGAGTTAATCCTTGTGGCTTGCATCTTAGTCAGGTTTGGCAAACAAATGTGACCTATGTTCCTTCATTTGGAAATCTCTACTATGTTCATGTTTCCATTGACACTTTCTCAGGATTTTTATGAGCCACACCTGCTACTGGAGAACAAACATGTCATGTTATCCAAAACTTTTAAAAAACATTTGCTGTCATGGGCATTAAAACTGACAATGGTCCTGCATACACTTCCTCTGTGTTTCCTCAGTTTTGTCAACAGTGGCAAATTAAACACACACCAGGAATCCCTTATAACTCTCAAGGGCAAGCCATTGTTGAAAGAGCTCATTGTACATTGAAAGCCATGTTGCTCAAACAAAAAAAGGGGGAATAAGGGAGAACCCCCTAGGATACAATTAGCCAGAGCTCTTTTTATTTAAAAATTTTTAGACATTAGAAATGATGCCACTGATACAGCTACTGAAAGACACCACCTGAAACAGCCTTTAACTATTATATCAAAGCCAATTTATTGGAAAGATAATAATGGGCAATGGAAAAAGGGATTAGTCAAAATATGGGGTCAAGGATTTGCTCTTATCCTCATAGTTACAGGAGACCAGTGGATATCTGCCAGAAGACTGAAGCCTTGGCATGAGTTGGAGGTGGAAGAGAGGGAGATTTGACATCTTGAATCACCTACTTGGGGGCAACTGAAGAAACTTCCCCAGGAGGCAGAAAATGTTTTAATCAGGACTAAGACTCCAAAAACATCCTCGACTCTGTTTCTGGTAATGTTGGCTGTTGTGTCTGTAACAGTAAGGAGAACTAACTATTCTTAATTGATTTATATTCCTAATCCTCCTTTAAATAGACCTGTTAATTGGGAAGACACCCCTTTTTTATATGTTAATGATTCTGTATGGCTTTCAGGACCATTTGACAGCTGTAAGACCCTTAAGGCCTGAAGAGGAGGGACAGGTTATATCAAATTATACTGTGGGCTCAGATGGATTACCCATTTGTATAGGGCAGGAGATCAGTACTTACAGATAAAATCACAGTGTTGGTTATCTACTATACTAAATGGGTCACATCACCTTATTCTTTATATATTACAAGGGTAAACCTTTCAGAATGAGTCATCTAATGGCACCACTAATAGTGACTCTCAATCTTCCTAATTCTCAACAAAGGCATGCTAATGGTATAGTTGGATAATGTGGGAAACATGAAAAGGAGAAAATGGAATAGTATGTCTTAATACTTCCCATGGAAACATCATTGATTGGGCCCCAATTGGCTCTGCTTGGACCAAATATTCTTTACATATGTTAACATGGAAAAGAGGGAGTAACACCATATTTACCAATAGCACTGGATAGCCTATTGTATGGCATGGTGGAGGAATGTCTCCTGTGGATCCTCACTTTATAGGAGGACCTACACATACAGATTTATGGAAAATTGGAAAAGGTTTATATCATATGAGTTCATGGAAAGGTTCATATTATATATTTATCAATCAGGAAACTATTCATTGACATTTACATGCAATGAATCCCATAATATACAGGCTTGTGTATGTCTACCTTATATGTTCATAATTGGTCCTGTGCTATGGAATGAATCAATCTCATTACCTGTGTGAATTGTTCTTTTTATACATGTTTTAATTCAATTCCTCTATTAATTATAATCAATCTGTTGATTCTGTGTATATACTTAAAGCTAGAACAGGAGTCTAGATCCCTGTTCGAATGCAAAGACAATGGCAAAACTCACCTGAAATATATTTAATAGTGAGGCTCTAAAAAAATATTACACAAAGAAAAATGTTTTAGAGGTATGTTAATCACTGCTATTATTAGAATTATAGCTCTCATAGCCACTGTGGCAGCAGCAGGAGTTGCTTTTCATCAATCTATACAAAACACAGAATTTGTGCAAAAATGACATGAACACTCTGAAAATTATGGAATAGCCAAAGATTGATTTATAGTCATATTGAGAGTCAAATAATGGATTTACAATAGGCAGAAGTACTATTGGGAGATCAATTGGTAAGCTTACAACATCAAATAAATCTGAAATGTGATTGGAACATTACTACCTTTTGTGTAACCCCGCATCCATATAATGAGACTAGTTTTCCTTGGGATAAATTTAGAAGACATTTGCTTAATCAAGGTAATATATCTATGGAAATTCAACAATTGCAACAAGATGTATATGACACTTTCAGAGAAAAATTAGAATTGCTTTCTGGTGCATGTTTATTAAGTAGAACTGATGGTGTATTATCTGAACTAAACCCTGTTAAACATTTACAATTAGAAGCTTCTACAATAAGCGCATTAATTGTCATTGCTGTTTTATATTTTTGCGTTTGCTTAGTCTGGAGAAGGAGCAGAAGCGACTTGCATTGTTCTGAAGTATGAGCCTCCTTGTACACCATAATGTTGCAGAATGAGTTAAACAAAAAAAGGGGGAAATGTTGGAGGAAAGGCAAAGCACCGAGTGACTTTCTGTTCCCATCCTGAGGAAGTAAAGGTTGAGGCCAAGCACTCATGACTGAAAGCAGTCACATCCAGGTAAGGCCCAAGGATGTGGGTGTTTAGCCCAACCGGAGCTTTCTGCAGGCCAGGAATCAGACAGCAGATGGTGTTAAGTCTCAGAAAGGAGAAGAGAAATCTAGTCAGTTTTGCTAAACTAAGTAATAAAACTGTACACTGTATTCTGCTTGTTAGTTTCTTACACAAGATGACATATTTCTGCTTAATAAATTGGGTAGCTGATCTCTCCCAGGCACCTCATCCTGGAGAGATTGAGGTCCTCCACTTGCAGTATTGTTGTTGCTGCCTCATTCCTTTGTGGCTCCTCTTCAAGAAACCCTGAATATTAACAACAATGCCTCTTGTCTTTGTCCTCATCTTTAATCTGTCCTCAGTACCATTTCTCATCATCAGACACCAACCACCCTTTTCTTGGAAACTTTCTTCTCTTGGGTTAGCTGACAGCATACTTCTTTACTCTTCATTTCTTTTTTCTTTTCAACCGCAGTTTATATGAAATATTATTCTGTGTTAGTTTCAGATGTACAGCATAGTGGTTAGGCAGTCATGTACTTTACAGAGTAGTACCTCCAATATTTTAATACCCATCTGGCCCCATCCAGTTATTACAATGTTGTTGACCATATTTCCTGTGCTGTAATTGACATCTCTGTGATGGTTCTGACACTACATTCTTTTGACTCTTCTCCGCAGACAACTCCAGTTTCCTTTGATTGTAGCTCTTCCTCCTCTTGCCACCTGAAGGAACCTAATTCCACTCAGGTTCAGTATTACATTTTGGTTTATCCTTGTCTCTGTCCTTTTCCTGAGGAATTTTCCATTTTCATGGCTTCAATGAGCATTACTCAAATATGTATTTCCAAAGGGACCCTTTCCCCAAATTACATTCCAACTTCCAACTAGCAATTAGTTATCTCCACCTGGACTAGTTTCTTACACCTGAAACCTAAGTTTTATTCCAAACTTGAGACCTAACTAATTTCTATGCCTAACTTTTCTATTTGTACAAATGGTGTCATCATTACTCCAGTCACATGAGCTCTCAGCCTCTGAGTTATCCTTGGTTTCTCTGTCCCTTCATGGGTGGCTGTGGGAAATGGCTATATTAGGCTTGCTCACAGGTTACTGGGCGCAAGCACTTTGCCTGATTGGTGCATGGGTGTGTGGCACCACCATGTGTGTGTGGTCTGTGTAAGGCTGCGGGTGCTTTGCCTGGGCGGCGATTCTCCCAGTTCACTTTCCTGCAACTGTGAGGTGCGGTTTTCCCTGCTCCCTTGCCTTTCACTGTGTAAAGCAGATATTCCTTTATTAGCCCTTTTCCTTTTGTTGTTTATTTGCTTGCTTGTCTTTGTTAGCCTTTAATAGATGGGTATGGTCCAATGCTTTCCAGCTTCGCAGTTCCTCTACCATCTGCCTGAATTCAATGGGAACCTGCCTGGCCTCAACCACCAGCATTACAGTGGCTCTTAGGATCCAGCAATGACTACAGTGAGAACACTGTGAGAATTACTAACTGTATTTTAAGCTACAATTTAGTGACATTTCTATGTTCTGATGATTTCTAGATATACCTCAACTAACCTACTAACTTAAAGTCCTGCCTTTCTTTACCTCACTCTTTTCTTCTATCTTTTAATTTTCATTTTTGCATCCTCATCCCCTTTTCCTTTTACTTCCTTCCTTATCTTCTTCTTTCTTTGATTTTCTTTCTTTCATTAGTAGTCAATCATACTTTTAAAAAAGAATTACATTCCCTTTGCCTCTCTCTACTAGCAACTCATTTATTTAACAATATCTATTCTACTCAGTCTTTTCCATCTCTCATCTACCTAGGTGACATTATATTTCATCACCATACTCATTCTTGTCATCCTTAATCTTAAAACAGTTCCAGGTGAATAAAGATAATTCCTCTGTTATTTTTTATTTTATCTTGTATCCCTTGGCGTGAGGTATTGGCCAGGTTCTCAATAAATGATTGTTAAAGGAAGAAAGGAAGGAAGGAAAGGAAAGAGGAAGAGAGAGAAAACAGTTCTCATCTTGCAGATAAGTAACTAAGGCTCTAGCAAGTTCAGCAACTTGACTATAGTCATACAGTTAATTAGAGATGGAGTCAGGTTTCTTTGTCCATTCTGTCTAAAGCTAAAGCCTGTGTTAAGGAGACTGCTTTTCTGTGTCCCCAGATCTGCACTAGGTGCACCAGGAGGAAACAAATATGTACAAGACAAAGGCTCTGCCCTCAAGGAGTAATTTAATAAGGAAGCTAACTACACAAACAGCTGTGATATAAAGTAGGGTATAATCATGACTTTACATCTTCTAAAAGGATTTGTTCAGTACCTAGCTTCTGGGTAAGTAATTTTAGTGTGTGGCAGAATAAAACAAGTGAATAAACAGTGCTGAGATGGAAGGCTCTCTTTTCCTGGAGCCCTATGGTTGACATTACTAAGAACAAGAGGTTTGAAATCCAAGGAAAGAAGACTCTCATCACATGTCAGACCCAGAAGCCCAGGTAAATGGAGATTCCAGTATGGTTCCCAGCCTAAAATCAGATTCAAGGTGCTTAGAAGCTATTTTTAACTGCTGGCTGGAGAGACCAGAAACAGTGACATTAAAAGGTACTATGCCAGCATATTGTCTTTAGAAGTTGGTGCAAAAAACAAAACATACACACACACACAACAAAAACAAAATAAAAACTTCTCTATGGCTCAGAAAAAACTAAAAAAATGAATTGTTTTGTTTTGTTTTAAGCTTAGAGTGGACAAATGGTGTAGGTGCCTCTTGTAACTTTTCATTTTCAAACTGTTTATCATGGAACTGTTTGGTCTTCAGAAGAAAAAAGGGCATGAACTTCTGGCTGCTTAATGAGCAGACTACATGGGTAGTATGCTGAAAATTATGCAAGGCTACTAGGGTATAGCAAAAAACATAACAAGTATTATAGTGGGGTTAGTGCAGCTCCTGAAATGCAAAACTTTAATATGATAAAGGTATAATTAGTCATGGACAGGTGAGTCCCATGTCTTTCTTTTTTCTCTTTCTTTCTTTCTTTCTTTCTTTCTTTCTTTCTTTCTTTCTTCCTTCCTTCCTTCCTTCCTTCCTTCCTTCCTTCCTTCTTTCTTTCTTTCTTTCTCTTTCTTTCTCTTTTCCTTCCTTCCTTCCTTCCTTCCTTCCTTCCTTCCTTCCTTCCTTCCTTCCTTCCTTTTCTTCCTTTCTCTCTCTCTCTCTCTCTCTCTCTCTTTCTTTCTTTCTTTCTTTCTTTCTTTCGAAAAAGAGAGAGGGACAGATAGGAACAGACAGGAAGAAAGAGATGAGAAGCATCAATTTTTGTTGTGGCACCTTAGTTGTTTACTGATTGCTCTGTCTTATGTGCCTTGACCAGGGGGCTACAGCAGAGTGTGTGACCCCTTGTTCAAGCCAGCGACCTTGGGCTTCAAGCCAGTGACCTTGGGCTTTAAGCCAGTGACATTGGGGCCATGGCTATGAACCCACACTCAAGCCAGCGGCCCCGCACTTAAGATGGTGAACTAGCACTCAAGCCAGATAAGCCCGTGCTCAGGCCAGAGACCTTGGGGTTTCAAACCTGGGTTTTACACATCCCAGTCTGATACTCTATCCACTGTGCCACTGCCTGGTCAGGTTCCATGTGTGTTTCTTATACAGTGGTCCCTCATCTATTGCGGGGGTTAGGTTCCAGAACCCCCTGCAATAGGTGAAAATCTGTGAAGTAGCAACTTTATATTTATTTTATTATTTATATATATTTTAAGGCTTTATAAACCCTCCCCACATTCTTATAAACTTTTCCCACACTGTTATTAACCTTTCTCACATTCTTATAAATACTTCCTATGCTCTTAAACACTTTCTACACTCTTAAACCTATGTAATTTTAACACCAGTGAATACTAATATGTTTTAATTAATATTTTTTATATTGTTTTCAATTTTTAGGCTAGAAAATGCTTATTTTACTGCAAAACTAATTAAAATAATAAATGTATAAAAATATCTATATACTGAAATCCCGCAATATAGTGAAAAATCCATGATATAAAATTTGATATATACAGTTTAAAAACCTGCAATACAGTAAAAAATCTGCAATACAGTAAAAAAATCTGTGAAAAGTGAACTGCAATATGGCGAGGAACAACTGTATTTCTTAGTTTCCCTGAGCCTGGAGTCAAAACAAGATTGTCATAAGTCAGCCATTTCAAATTAGATGAAATAATAATATTGGGGAAAACTAGCTATTTCCAAAAAGCAAACAAACAAAAACAGTTCAATCATTGCCTTAACCTACTATGAAAAAAATGTATTTGGTATGTTTTAAAATATAAGTAAAATATTAAACTATAAAGGTACAAGAGCCTGACCAGGAGGTGGCGCAGTGGATAGAGCATTGGACTGGGATGCAGAGGACCCAGGTTTGAGACCCCGAGGTTGCCAGCTTGAGCACAGGCTCATCTGATTTGAGCAAAGCTCACTAGCTTGGACCCAAGGTCGCTGGTTTGAACATGGGATTACTCGGTTTGCTGTAGCCCCACGGTCAAGGCACATATGAGAAAGCAACCAGTGAACTAAGGTGTCGCAACGAAAAACTAATATTGATGCTTCTCGTCTCTCTCCGTTCCTGTCTGTCTGTCCCTATCTAGCCCTCTCTCTGACTCTCTCTCTGTCTCTGTAAAAATAATAAAGAAAATTTTTTTAAAAGGTACAAGAAAAATGTGAGACAAGTGAATAATTTTATACTCTTAGGGTAAATAAAGGCCTTTGGCATGACACCAAGATTATATGTAAATATGTTCAAAAAGAAAAGAAAATCTTATATATTGAAAAATACAACAAAGTAACATCAGAATTAAAATTTAGAAACTGACCCTGGCTGGTTGGCTCAGCAGTAGAGCATCGGCCCAGCATTTGGAAGTCCTGAATTCAATTCCTGGCCAGGGCACACAGGAGAAGTGCCTATCTGTTTCTCCACCCTTCCCCCTCTCCTTTCTATCTCTGTCTTCCCATCCTGCAGCCAAGGCTTCATGGGTTGGCCCGGGCGCTGAGGATGGTTCCATGGCCTCCACCTCAGGTGCTAGAATGGCTCCAGTTGCAACGAAGCTATGGCCCAGATGGGCAGAGCATCACTCCCTGGTAGGCATACCAGGTGGATCCCAGTCAGTTGCATGTGGGAATCTGTCTCTCTGCCTCCCCACTTCTCACTTCAGAAAAATACTAAATAATAAAATAATTAAAAACTAAAAATATACATTTAAAATATGTGTGATAAAGAATTCACATTTCTATAGTTGTTTGATTCAAAAAGAAAAAATATAGCTTCACCATATATAAGTTTAAAAAGTTTTTAAAAGACCTACAATTTTTCAGCAATGGATTGTTAAAAATACAGAAGAATCATCATATCCCTTGACAGTAAGCATATAGGAAAATGAGCTATCCTACAGGATAAGAGGAAGAATATTTGCTACCATTATTAAGTGGGATACTTCATTAAAATATACCACAAAAGTTTCAAAATGGACATAGTCTATGACCCAGCAATTACTAGAAAAATATAAATTAATAGATATGTAAAACATTGTTTATAATAGTAAAAATATGAAATAATCTAAATGTTCAAGCATGGAAGTTACTTATATTATGATCTAATCATATAGTAGAAAATCATGCTGCTATTAAAAAATCGAGTTTTGTGTATGTTTTTGTTGACATAAAAAGTTATTGAAAGCATATTATTAAGTGGGCCCTGGCCAGTTGGCTCAGTCGTAGAGTGTTGGCCTAGCATGTGGAAGTCCCTGGTTCAATTCCTAGTCAGTGTATCAGGAGAAGTGACCATCTGCTTCTCCATTCCCCCCCCCCCCATCACCATCTCTTCCACCTCTGCAGCCATGGCTTAAATGAGCAAGTTGGCCCGGGGCACTGAGGATGGCTCCATGGCCATGCCTCAGGCACTAAAGTAGCTCTGTTGCTGAGCAATGGAGCAGCAGCCCCAGATGGGGGTTGCTGGGTGGATACCAGTCAGGATGCGTGCAGGAGTCTGTCTCTCTGCCTCTCTGTCTCTCATTTGAGAAAAAGAAAAAGAAAATCTACTATTAAGAAAAAAAACCCATTACATAACAACTTGTATAATTTCTTTTTTTAAAAACACATTATACAACACAATGTGTTTAATGGCTTTTATATGTGTAGTTATATGTATCTATATTTATATACACATATAAATACATACTAATATATATTAATATTGGGGTTAAACTGGTTTTAGATCTGGTGAGACCTAGATTAGATTAACATCATCTCTAAGGCCTTTGAGAATTCAGTGCCGTCTCCTGAGATTTACTTCTTAATATGTTCATCTGCCTCTGTACTTCTATACCCAAGAGCACAGGTTTTTTTTAACATCAGAAAACTCAGATGTAAACCTGAGTTCTTTCACAGTAAGTCTATTCCCTATAAGCCTTTTGTGAAATTTTGCTGCCTTTGCTGAGGTTTAAGAAACATGTTAGTGATTACTTAGACTCCTAGCTCAATAGCTCTTCAGACTTTATCCTACCCGATTCTGGGAAGCTTTGGTGCCAGCTAACATCTGTCTCCAAGAGAGGTAATAGAATAAGATTTTATCTTTATCATTATATATGTATATATTACATAAGTATATATACATGTACATGAATATGTGTGTATATATAGTAATGTGAGTGTGTGCATGTGTGTGTGTGTTTGTAATATCCCCTGGCTCCCTGGATATTTCAAAATCTAAAAAAATATTATTTAAGATTTAATAATGGCTATCGGTGCATACCATAAGCTCAAATGACTTTTACATTTTCTTCGAACTTTTCTAAATTTTCTGAAATTTCTATAAGCGTGTACTACTATTATAAGACAAAATCCAGTTAATTCAATTTTAAAGATAGAGGCATAGTACTGATGACAAAGTAGTGTTTCTCTGGATCTGTCTATACCAGCTCTGCTAAAGCCCAATGTCTTCAAATTCACCCTAAATTGTCCGAGGAGCTGCAGAGGGTGTTCCACATGTACCCCCAAACCAGCTGCCTTGGCTACCACGTTAGTCCCCCATTCGCTGCCTCCTCTGCAGTGACATCCCCTGCCAGTATGTTTAAGGGCATCCCTCCTCACACGGTCTTCAAAGATCCCTGCACTACCTCTGGTAGATGCCCGCCAGCATCTCAGCCAAGGGACTGAAGGTCTCCTAAGGCCACTATCCCTTATCTTTGCCCAAATTGACCTTCTTTCATTGCCTTTCCCTTTTGCAACTACCACAGAGTACACTACTACTTTTCAGAGCCGGTAGTAACTTCTTTTCCCCTTTCTCTATCTTTGATAAAAAGGAAAAATAAGTAACAAACAAGGCTTAATGTCCAAACCAGTCTGCAGTTTCCCTCCCATCTCAGGTCAAAGAGAACAAAGGATCCCTGTGTTCCTGCCTCCCTGGAGCTATCACTGCAGGGCCCTGCAGGGAGGCTGCCCCGAGCAGCTAAGAGGCTGGCTGGACCACCCACACAGAAACACAGAAGCCTGTCTGACTCCCAGTCTGCTTGTTCGGTAGAGTGGCAGGGAACCAGACAGAAATACCCCAAGCAAGCATTTAAGTAGATTATAACAATGTACTGCCAGTTCCAGTTCATTGGAGAAGATATGCCAATATACCTTTTCACCACCCCTATCGAATGTTCAACCCCTGCAGAGGATTCTGAGCAGAGGAGCACAACCAAGGCCATAAATGTTGGCATTTTTTTTTCTTTTTTTTACTGAAGCTGGAAACGGGGAGAGACAGTCACAGACTCCCGCATGTGCCCGACCAGGATCCACCCGGCACACGCCCACCAGGGGCGAGGCTCTGCCCACCAGGGGGGCGATGCTCTGCCTCTCCAGGGCGTCACTCTGCCGTGACCAGAGCCACTCTAGCGCCTGGGGCAGAGGCCAAGGAGCCATCCCCAGCGCCCGGGCCATCTTTGCTCCAATGGAGCCCTGGCTGCGGGAGGGGAAGAGAGAGAGAGGAGGGGGGGGTAGAGAAGCAAATGGGCGCTTCTCCTATGTGCCCTGGCCCAGAATCGAACCCGGGTCCCCCACATGCCAGGCCGACGCTCTACCGCTGAGCCAACCGGCCAGGGCCAAATGTTGGCATTTTTTAAAGATTTTATTTATTGATATTAGAGGTGAGAGAGAGAGAGAGAGAGAGAGAGGGATGAGTAGGGGGGAGGAGTGGGAAGCATCAACTCCTAGTTGCATTGACCAGGCAAGCCCAGGGTTTCATACTGGCCATCTCAGCATTTCCAGGTCAAGTCTTTATCCACTGTGCCACCACAGGTCAGACAAATTATGGCCTCTAATCATGATCTCCACAATCTCAGGATGGTGAATACAGAAAATCTGGTGTCAAATCTCAAAGGGCCAGTCTAGCCAAAGAACCACACTGTTTCCAACGAGAAAAACAGAGTCTCAGGATCTATGAAAAACTGGTTGGCCATAGTCTGAATCTGGCTTGCAGATATGTTTTGTTTTGGACCACCTACCGGAAGGAGTGAGAAAGTAAACACATATATATGCCTAGTAACTTCAATCAAAACTTAATCTGGTTGAGAGCCAAATAAATATTTTTTATAACTATGTCATCACCCTGGTCCCTGTAGATGTCAGAGTTTGCAGCCATAGTTCATCAGAATATCATAATAAAGGACAAATATCTGGCTTTTTCTATCCTGCTAGACAAAGTCAGTCACATTGACTAAAGTTCAGAAATATGCCACTTTTGGTTGCCTCCTTTCTCTAGCTTTTGGGGTTTTGACCACATCACTCTGCTCTGTGACCCTTTCTAGCACGACTTTTTCTCCCTTTCCTTGTTATCTGCTAGCACCCTCTTCACCTGGGGTCTTCTCCAATCTCCTTTGCCAAAGCTATCAGTCTGTGGACGTCACTCACGCACATACTCTAGGTGTTCAACCTGGAGCTGCCTTATTTCAGAACCCATACCATTGATAGCAAGATTTATGATCTCTGGAAAAGGAACTTGTAATACCCTAAAATTTACTCAGCAGCCACACCTCACTGGTAAACTTTATAAATCAAGCCCATATTTGAAATGAGATTTGAGATTAGATGGAGCAGTTGCACTTCTAAACCCAAAACAAACTTTTCTAAAATTATTTCACTATTAGGGGATAAGTTAGTATTTACTGAGGAGGTTAAAGACCAGGAATTTTGCCTGAAGAGTTACATACATTTTTGGAAAAGAAAGAAACTAGGCTAAAAGTAATCTGGCAAACTGTAATTTATAAAAGCAAATTAGAGTAAGGTAAGTCAGTCATTATAAACATGACAACTCAAATATATGTGAACCAACTAACACAAAAATCCACATATTCACCTTGGATATAGAACTTTCTGGAGCTCAGTTTTTCAAAATATTTGGACACTGAGGGTGTTTTTAAAGGGTTAAAGTCAGTGGTGGGATTCAAATAATTTAACAACAGCTACTCTTCCCTAATGACCATTTTAAGTTTAAAAAAAAGATATATCAAAAGGTAGGTTATTATTTCATGTATTTAATACTTAAATAAGAACAATAAGAGAGGTACACAAAACTATATTATGTTATAAGAAAGTTATAAAATATTAATGAAAAAATATTAAATAATGCCTGACAAAACAATAAAACTATTATTTAAGATATTTCCAGCCTGACCAGGCAGTGGCACAGTAGATAGGGCATTGGAGTGGAATTCCAATGGAGCGGAGGACCAAGGTTTGAAACCTTGAGGTACCTGGCTTGAGCGTGGGCTCACTCAGTTTGAGGACAGGCTCACCAGCTTAAGTGTAGGGTCACTGGCTTGAACGTGGAATCATAGACATGACCCCATAGTCGCTGGTATGAGCCCAAACGTTGCTGGATTGAAGTCCAAGGTCACTGGAGCAAGGGATCACTCACTTTGCTGTAGTTCCCCAGTCAAGGCACATATGAGAAAGCAATCATTGAACAACTAAGGTTTCACAATGAAGAACTGATGCTTCTCATCTCTCTCCCTTCCTATCTGTCTGTCTTTATCTGTCCCTCTCTCTCTGATTCTCTCTCTGTCTCTGTTAAAATAAAAAAGATATTTCCATATTGCTTCTTGACTGGTGTTCTCACTTGTAATTTTTTTCACCCATGGATAGAATGAACATTACTATGGGTGCTTAGAATATACTGTTGCGCAGATGAATGTTAAAAAAGATTATGGAATGTAAATTTATGATATCCACATTGGGCAGCTGCCCAGGCACTCACCTGAGAGAGAACCCTGATTACAAGAGTAATTTTAACAACCAGTTTGCCAAACTCAACAAAAAGTTAGGTATTGGTTCTGTCAAACCAGTGTGAATCGATTGAATCCCTCCACTGGTTAAAATATGACTAGAAGATAGAATAGACACATTTCTCCCTATTCCTTCCTTTAGGTATAGCCAAATCCCTGTATATTATATATAAAACAAACATAAAAACACCATGAAAGGTTGAGAGAAGACAGACCAGCTAGGGACCTGGAAACCTTAGAAACAACATGGTAGTGACTTCTCTAGCATTTCTTTTGCTTTGTATATTCTGGACTGGGTGCTGTAAGAGCATAAAAACCAGAAATATCAATAGGCAAAGACAGAAAAAAGCCCTAAGAAAAGCCTTTTTTCTCTAGAAAAATGAAACAAGAAATGGTCAACCTAGCAAGATAGAAAATTGTTGACAATAACTTCCCTCAACTTCAGGCACACACAATAGAAAAAACTATAGCCCCACTTGCACTCCTGTCAGCAAAGACTGGGTGGGGAGCCTAGACTTCTACCCTCATGGGGCTGTAATAAGGTGCCCCTCCTGGGAAGATCAAAAAAGACTGGATTGGGAACCTAGACCTCTAACCCCACCTGTCAGTATAAGGGAAGCATTCATCTTCCCCTGCTGGTATGATTTTAAGGGGAGGCCTGTCAAAACAGACGATTTAAATAAGATCCAGAGTATTATAACATGGTACTGAAAATGTCCAGATACAATAAAAAAAATTACTCTTCCTAACAAAAACCAGAAGAAATCACAACTAAATGAGAAAAGGCAATAAACAGATGACAATACGAGATGCCAAATGTGAGAATTATCAGACAAGAATTTTAAAACAGCTCTCATAAAATTGATTTGATGAGATTTACATACTTGAAACAGATGGAGGGGAAAAAAGAAGAAGATATGAAAAATAACTCAAAGGAAATTTTAGAATTGAAATATACAGTAACCAAAATAAAACCACAGTAGATGGGCACAATGAAGCACATCTGAAGCACAATGAAGAAGGAAGAGGAAAGAATCAGTGAACTTGAAGCTAGAACAACAGAATTATATGTGATCTACATAGAGAAAATAGACTGGAAAACAAAAAACACGGACAGAGTCTCAGGGACCAATGGGACCATAACAAAATTTCTAACATTTTTAACAGGGAGTCCTGGAAGGTCCAGGGAGAGAGAGGATGAAAACAAAATAAAATAACCCCCCAAAAAAGCAGCATTTGAAGAAATAATGGCTGAAAATTTTTCCCAAATTTGGCAAGAAACATGTCTACATGTGTGCAGAAAGTGTATTTATTCTTCAAGTAATGTGGGGAAATGTAGGATGATAAAAGTAGAGCAAACAGCTGAAAGAAACAAAAATTATAGAGATAATGGGGCCTGAAAAACTGGTTATAGAGTTCTATAACTGAATTTCTTTATACACTCATTTGCATGATTGTATCTACATGTTTTATTTTTTGCACCTCACTATAAGAAAAATTATTTGGTGGATAATGTCTTTGGAGACTGAGACTCTAACAATATTGTTATAATGTAGATAAATTTTGCTTAAATCATTATCCTAGGATGTTAGATAGGTTTATTTTTCTACACAGCTGTGATCTTTCTTGAATGAATTAGAAATACCTGTATCTCCTTAGGTATATTAGCTCTCATTCAAATAATGGAAACGAGTGTATGGGGTATATGTGTATGTATATATGAACACATGCTCGTTCTGGGATTAATTTTAGATATGAGACTTATTTAGAATGTGACTGATTATTCTGAATAATTAAGAGATAATTTAAAATAAAATACATGTGGTGGGCACACAATCCAGTGTGCAGATGATGTTTTATTGAGTTGTACACTTGAAACCTGTATAGTTTTGTGAACCAATGTCACCCCAATAAATTTAATTTTTTTTCCAATAAATTTAATTTTAATAAATTAAAAATAAAAATCAGCAAATCTAAACAAAATAAAATACATTTACCATTAAAAATAATAATGCACACTTTTGGGATTTGACGACAATTCAGAAATGATACTCTCCTCCTTGAGTTTTAAAGTAAGATTTATAAAGACATGTGATACGAAATCCAACTATCACCTTTATTACTGATAAAACTTAATGCTGGAGAAAGGGGTTTGTATCTGTGGACAAGCAAGCTTCCTAATATTAGAACCAGAAGTAGACAGTCTCTCTCCCCCAACATCACTGGACAGGGTCATCCCCTGTGGAGGAGGAAGGCCATGTTATTTTTTGAACAGCTTATTCTCAGAAGGAAGGGAAAAGAAAGAGTCTGTGCTTTCCGTGCCCATTTGTTCCTTCTAAACTCATGGGTCTGATAAGTCAGGGAGTGGAAAAAGTGTTAATGAATGTCCTTCACATAGAACAAAACATCAGGAGAATTTCCCAGACATATTCTTTAGTTTTGTGTTCTATAAACTAATCATTAATCCTGGGGTGCAGCCACTCCCTTGGGGGAAAGTATCAGCAATCTTGTGATCCCCCATCATGAATGCTTCCTAATACCACTGTCTTCCTCATTGAATAGCATCCTGGAACCACTGGTGAGTAGTTTTTATTTTGCCTCTATAAGGTTCATAAATGGACCAGAACAATACATTAGGTAAATTAAGGCCAAGGCTACTTTCTATACACTTTAAAAATTGACTATTTTGTTTCCTGTCACAAATCCTGAGCAGCCTCATGGTCCAATATAGTTTGTTAGGAGTTAACAATGACAGCAAATGACAACATTAAGATAGTCCAACAGAGAATGTTTAACATAGAAATATGAATATAAACTCTCTTCCATTAACAGTTCTCAAAGAGCTGCTGAGGTCCGTAAACTAAAAGCTGCTTACAAAATGAATCTAAAGCCATTTGGCTCAAAGAAGTGAAAAGTTCAGAATCAATTTCCCTTACCTTTCAGTATTAAAGTGCAAAGCCATTGATGTTCAAAATTTATCCTTCCCATTTTTTTTTCTTTGAGAGAGAGGAAGGGAGAGAGAGGAAGATAGAAAGAGAGAGAAGTATCAACTTGTTGTTCTACTTAGTCATGTCACTGATTGCTTCTCATATGTGCCCTGATCAGGGCTTAAACCAGTGATCCCCAGGATCAGTGACTCCAGATTGAACCAGTGACTCCAAGATGGAACTGGCAACCTTGGAAGTGAGCACACAACCTCAGTGCTTAGGGATGACTCTCTATCCACTGCACCACTGGCCAGGGATACCCTTCCCCCCTTCCTTTCTTTCCTTCCTTCCTTCCTTCTTCCCTCCCTCCCTCCCTTTTCTTCCTTCCTTCCTTCCTTCCTTCCTTCCTTCCTTCCTTCCTTCCTTCCTTCCTTCCTTTCTTTCCTTCTTTCCTTCTTTCCTTCTTTCCTTCTTTCTTTTTTTAGGTGTGAGGAGGGGAAATAGTGAGGCAGACTCTCACATGCACCCTGCTTGGGATCCACTAGGCAACCCCATCTGGGGCTGATGCTCAAGTTACAAACTATCCTCAGTGCCCAGGGCTATGTTCTAACCAATGGAGCCACTGGCTGCCCGAAGGAAAGAGGGAGAGAAGGGGGAGAGGGATGGGGAGAAGAAGATGGTCGCTTCTCCTGTGTGCCCTGACTGGGAATCAAACCTGGGACATCCATATGCCAGGCTGATGCTCTATCCACTGAGCCACTGGCCAGGGCCCCCCATTTTTTATCTTGTTCAGTTTTCATTTAGAGATTCTCCATCTTGGGTAAAGTTGTGATTCTTTCAGCAGCTGTAGCTTAGGTAGTCTCATACCATAAATTACATAGTTTATAGTGGTATTACTTAATGGTAACTCTTTCACAAAACACCCTTGAAAATGTTCATAGTTAATTATTAGTAGGACATACAAGATTATCATAGCACTGGCTTCACAGCTACAAAATTTAGAAAATTACTCAACTCAGTCCCTAGGGCAGTTAGCCCAGAACAAAATTATATCCCTAGAATTTGGTACTTAGTCTAAATCAAAAAGACTTGGCAAAGACCACTGCAGAGACTCAGTGGCACTGAGAAAAGGAGGGTACCTGCTTGGTTTGAGCTGTATCAGTATGCCAGAGTGTATGCCAGTGGTTCAGGAGCTATGACCTGTGAACTTTGAATCAACTGAAAAATAGCTCTTGGAAAGATATTTTTTTGGAACTATGAATTTTCTAGATTAGGAGAGGAATCCACCCATGCATACTGTCTCTTCTCAGGAAAGGGCATTTAAGATATTGTTGTTTGCTGTTGTTCCCTGGGCATTGGGTGGGAGTTTGGACCCAGGCAGTGCTACCACCTTGTTCAGTCAGCCAGGTCCCCAACTGTCTCACTTTCCTCATTGCACCTGGACAGGTCAGCTGGGAACTTCAAGACATCCTCTGTATGGCTGAGAGGAACTTCCTGCACTCCTATAGTGAGAGTGGCATAATGGTGAACCTCTTTCTCCCTGTGTCTGGGTAAATCTCCCTAAGAGCCCGAGAAATAATGATGATGCTTGAACTGAATAATTAAATGTTCCAAAGTCAAAGATCTTGAGATTAATAATGCTAGGAAAATCATCATTTTTTACAGTAATCCTCCTTGGAGATGGTGTAGTTGGGAAGAGTTCTCTAGTGAACAGACATGTGACTAAATAGTTTGATACCCAGCTCTTCTATACAATAGGTATGGAATTTTTAAATAAAGGTTTGGCCCTGGCCGGTTGGCTCAGTGGTAGAGTGTCAGCCTGGCATGCAGGAGTCCCGGGTTTGATTCCCGGCCAGGGAACACAGGAGAAGCACCCATCTGCTTCTCCACACCTCCCCTTCTCCTTCCTCTCTCTCTCTTCCCCTCCCACAGCCAAGGCTCCATTGGAGCAAAGTTGGCCCGGGTGCTGAGGATGGCTCTATGGCCTCTGCCTCAGGCGCTAGAATGGCTTTGGTTGCAACAGAGCAGCGCCCCAGATGGGCAGAGCATCGCCCCCTGGTGGGCATGCTAGGAGGATCCCGGTGGGGTGCATGCGGAAGTCTATCTGACTGCCTCCCCGTTTCCAACTTCAGAAAAATACAAAAAAAAATAAAATAAATAAGTAAATAAATAAAGGTTTGGAGTTAGATGGATATTTTGTTACCATGCAGATTTGGGATGCAGCTGGTCAAGAGTAATTCAGAAGCCTGGGGACATGATGTCACAGAGATTCTGACTGTTGTCTGCTCACTTTTAGTGTCAGTGATTCTCAAAACTTCCAGAACTTTAGTAACTGGAAGAAAGAATTATTATATTATGCAGATGTGAAAGAGCCTGAAAGCTTTCCTTTTGTGATTTTGGGTAACAAGATTGACATAAGTGATCAGCAAGTGTCTGCAGAGAAAGCCCAAGCCTGGTGCAGGGACAATGGCAACTACCTTTACCAGCCGTCCCCAGGTTACAAACGAGATAGGTTCTCTAGATTTGAAAATGTTTAAGTATTTTTACAGAAAGGTAAAAATAAATACTATGTTGAGACCAACATCTGTCTAAGTTGCATCTAATGGGTAAATATACCTGTTACAACTTGCATACAAATGCAACTTAAGAAAAAAATCTACAAAACCAATCTCATTTGTAATCTGGGGACTGCCTGTACTTTGAAACAAGTGCAAAAGATGCCACAAATGTCACAGTGACCTTTGAGAAAGCAGTTGGAAGAGATACTTACCAAGGATAGGTCAGACCACCTGATGCAGACAGACGTGGTCATCTGCACCAAAAGCCCAAGCTTAGCTCTCCTTGCTCTTGATCATTAAAAAGGCTGCCTGAGTCTTTTAACCAACTCACAAATACATACAAGGTGGAGAGGAGAATTAGCATTTGGAGCAATGGCTTATTTACTCATAAAACTGCACTAACCATGCTGCTTCTTCATCAGCAGGTGGGAGAAGGGACACATTCCTCATGGAAGAATCTGTTTATTCAATAATGCCACCTTACATTTATAAGTTGTAACGGTTGTCTAATAACGTTCAGATATAAGTTACAGAGCTAATTAATGAGATGACCAAGACTTTAATTATAATTAAAATGAAACCCTTAAATATTTTAGAAGTTATTGTATTCTTCCCAGGAAAATGGAGGACTACTTTTTTATATGTATATTTTTATGTAATTAGCATTCTATTTCTTCTTCAGGAAAAAAATTCCTAAAACAATAATGTTAGCTATTAAAGATTAAAATCTAATGCATTTGCAAAAACTATAAAAAGATATCGCTGCTTGAACACAGTCTAGAGATTTGATCTGGTGCTATCTCAGTCTTGAGGTGTCTAATATATAGACAGCTTTTTTTCCCGTCTAATATATTAAAAACCTTCTAAATTTCCATTTCCTTTTTGAATTCCATGTTTCCAGTGTTAAAAAATATTTTCAAAAGTCGTAAAATCAGCCTGACCAGGTGGTAGTTCAGTGGATAGAGTGTCGACCTGGAATACTGAGGACTCAGGTTCGAAACCTTGAGGTCACCAGATTGAGCGTGGGATCATAAACATGACCCCATGGTTGCTGGCTTGAGCCCAAGGTCACTGGCTTGAGCAAGAGGTCACTGGTTGAGCTGGAGCCCCCCCCCCCATCAAAGCATGTGTGAGAAGCAATCAATGAACAACTAAAGTGCCCCAACGACGAATTGATGCTTCTCAACTCTCCCTCTTCCTGTCTGTCTGTCTGTCTGTCTGTCTCTCTCTCTCTCTCTCACTAAAAAAAAGGGGGGGGAATCATGACTCACACATATATATAAAAAAACACATGTTACAGATTTTATTTAACTAATTGATTAAATGAAAGAACCAGGTACCTGGTTCAAAGAAGAAAGTACCACATATTTTTATGGAGTAAGGAATGCTGAAATGATTGTGCAAATAAATACAAAATTGGCCTTTGCCAGTATAGTGGTATAGGAGTTGTCCCTCCAGGGAAGGAATTATTTCCATGTCTATAAACAAGAATTATTTTGCATTGCTATCAGTTATTGTCATCCTACAGAGTTGTAAAATAGCTCCGATAGAAGCAGAATTGGATAATGAAGAGGGTGTGTGCTAATCTAGATGTGACATAGTTACCCAGTTTTCCATAGGAGCACACATTTTATTTTCCCTCACTAGCACCCCAATATTGAATTGGATGTAGGCCCCAGTTAGTTACACAGCATTCCCATTCTTATGTGAGAGGCCTTTTCTGTCTTTGCCCAGAGAGGCTGTTTTTACTACCTCTTGCTGCTAGTTCACTAGTCCTAAAAACCCTGCCTTCCAACTTTTTTTTTTTTTTAGATTTTATTTACTCATTTTTAGAGATAGATGAGAGCAGAGAGAGAGAGAGAGAGAGAGAGAGAGAAGGGGGAGGAGGAGCAGGAAGCATCAACTCCCATATGTGCCTTGACCAGACAAACCCAGGGTTTTGAACCAACAACTTTAGCATTCCAAGTTGATGCTTTATCCACTGTGCCACCACAGGTCAGGCAGAACCCTGCCTTCTAATCTGAGTCACATTAAGATTACATGGTGGAGTGATTCTTGACTCTGCACAAGCCCTGTGAATCCAAGGTTAAAGCATTCGCAGTTTACTCCTTCATCCTGGGAGCAAGTCAGCTAGTGTGCCCCACCAAGGTCTGGCGTTCATAATTGAAACACTCTGTAACACATACACACACACATACCTCAGCTGTATTGCACTATAAAGGCAGTAAAAGAACGCTGCTTTAAAAGTATGTCTCAAAAATATCTCTTTTCCCTAAAACTGGGTAACCACCTCAGCTTCTCCAGCTATTAATCCTTCTGAGGCCTGCTGGTATTGCAAGAAGCCCAGGAGGCCAGAGCCTGCTTGCTTGCGTAGTCTAAGGACAAGCTGCAGCCTGCTTGCCTGCGTAGTCTAAGGACAAGCTGCAGCCTGCACAAGAAAGCCACCACTTTGTTGGCGACAGTACCTTTCTAAAGACAGCAAGGCCTATGTCTGCTTGCTCACCAGCCCCCTCATGGCTCTCTACTGAGACCAACTATGGACCCCATACATTTTCTGGGTCCTCCTCCATAAAAGACAGCCACTGGACTATGAACAGAGAGCCTTATAAATAGCAGTAACCAGCAAACTCAGTACCACATGACCGGAAGGAAACTCTGGCCTAGGCTGCAGCAGCGAAAAGGTCATTGTACAGCTGTTTAGACTGACTGCATCAAACATCCACAGTTAAAAATCTAGGTGACCTGGCCCCACCTAAAGCTCCATTTGAGACTGCCATTTGGTACCCAAATTAATTCTACTCATTTGTTTCTCCAGGTTGGCTGCAAATGCCCTAATACCCAATATTTCCCTGCTTTTAACTCATTGCCTCCATACTGAAGTCCCATGAGGATCAAGCAAGGAAGGTGTGAGTCTCTGCAGCCCAGCACCTGCCATGCTCTTCAGTTGGTAAGGCACTTCTCTGAATGGGAGGATAATAGAGAGGTAGAAAGAGGCCAGAAGCATCAGGCCTAAAAGCTATCACTTCACATCCTCCACAGTAAATATGAGTGGGAGATAACTGTTCACCCAACACAAAGTAATACTGTTGGCTTAACAAGCATTTCTGTCTCATGTACTACCAAGATAGAAAAAAGGGCTCACCATTAAGGCATGTCTACCATCTAATGTAAGATATATCACCATTAGAAAGAAGTTTAAAAAAAGTGTGCCTTAGAATTAATAAAGTATAGTAGTAACAGTAATAATAGCTAAACTTTGGGGATAGTTACTGTGTGTCAAGCACTGTAAGCTCTTTTTTTGAATGGTCTAATTTAATCCTCACAAGAGCTTCAAGAAGGCAGATATTATTAATATTATTCTCCCCATTTTATAGAAGGAAACAGAAGTAGAGTGAAATTAGTACTCACCCAAGGCCACTTAGGTGTTAAATAGTGGAGCCAATCAGTCTGAATTTAAATCCCTACCCTTGCGTCATTGTTGCTCATTTGGAAATTACAGAATTACACCGAAGCAGGAAAAAGTCACTTATCCTACCACTGAAGAACATCAAAATTTTATTTGAGATTTTTTAATGATCAGTAGTTTTGAAGCAATGGTTTTTACAAAACCAAATGGAACTATTAATAAATATCACCCTGAAACTTTTATTCAACATTTTATGACAGTTCTACTGTGAGTCTTTGGATTTACAAAGTTTTTTATTGGAGTCCTAGCCAATCCTCTCCTTGCTTTGCCCCATAAGGGGTTAATCGAAGCTTTCCTATGGTTTGCTCCATTTCCATAATGGTATAATACTTACTATGGTCTCAGAGGGATACTAGAATTATTGGAGTGATCACTTTAAAAGTTATATCATGTCTAATCACTATATTATACACTTGAAACTAATATAGGCCAACTGTAATTGAAAGAAAAACAACAGCACTTGGGCCCTGGCCAGGTTGTCCGGTGGACAGAGCATCATCCCGGCATGCTGAGGTCACAGGTTTTGACCCCTGTCAGGGGACATATTAGAAGCAACCAATGAGTACGCAACTAAATGGAACCACTAAGTGGAACAATGAGTTGATGCTTCTCTCTCTTCTTCCCTTTTTTTCTCTCTCTCTCTTCCTCTCTCTTTCTTAAATCAATGTAATCAATAAAAAAAAACTTTTAAGGGTAAAAGAAAACTACAACACCTAATCCCTCTTTACCTCAGTTTCTCTGTTGCATGACTTCCTTCCATCTATTCCCTTAAATGCGATGTCAAAACAAGTGGAATGAATATGCTACAGCTCTCTCAAGTGGAAAGATACAGACTTAACAGAGGGCATTAAATATTTTAGGTATAAATATAGCTCTTGAGTAGTACTGCAAAACATTACACAGATAATAAAAAAAAAAAAACACAATTATTCTTACCCAGGAGCCTTGTGGGGGCGAGAGCTCAACAATGGAACTCAAGCTCAGAGCCAGCTGGTCAGCTCCTTTGGCTCCTCCAAGGGTAGAACACGCTAGGCACAATCAGCAGGAGCAGCAGTGGGGTGTCTAGTTTGGCCAGGTGAGCCAAGTTAATCTCTATGGAAAGGACTGTTGCAAGGCACAGGTGAAAATGCCTGTAAAAGTACATAGCGCAGTGCATGGCACAAAGCAGATGCTCCATACGTGTTTGTTCATTCTGAATCTTTCATTCTAACATCTGGCTTGACAGACTAGTGTTTTGATTTATATTCTTAATAAGCTTTTGTATTATATTTATACTTTCGCTTAACTTGGACATAGACCAAATGAACATATTCAAATTTGACAAGCCTGTAGTGGATATCTATCACATGCCAGACACATGTGCTTTTACAGATGCAACCCCAGCCCCTCCAAAATCCTCCAGTGTCTTAGGGTTAAACTGTTTAACAGCCAAATAGCCTGACCTGTGGTGGCGCAGTGGATCAAGCGTCGACCTGGAACGCTGAGGTCGCCCGCCCGTTCAAAACCCTGGGCTTGACTGGTCAAGGCACATATGGGAGTTGATGCTTCCTGCTCCTCCCCCTTCTCTCTCTCTCTCTCTCTCTCTCTCTCTCTAACTCTCTTTCTGTCTTCTCTAAAATAAATAAATCAATAAAAATAATTAAACATGTTAAAAAAATTAAAATTTAAAAAAAACAGCCAAATAAAAACTATAGTCCCATCCCATATTACTCTGGAAGCCCCAAACCCAGAGTTTCTGGGAGAAAACTCCCTTTCTTTTAGTAGTTTTCTGTCCAATTCTCTTTGTGCCACAATATGGATACAGCCTCTTCTCCATCATTCCCCAAAGCACACTACAGGGCTGTTGTGCCCTTTAAGTGAATTCTGCTGCTCTCTACAAAACTGCCTCTGCATTGGGATCTTATCCCAAACTCCAAGGGTGTCTTTCTATTCCTTCCTCTTCCTTTAATTCCTGACCCTAAATCACTCTGCCCGGAAGGAGAGAAGCCCTCTCAGGCCAGCCTGCTTATTATCGACTTTGTACCTAGATTCAAAATGCTGGATACGCAGATTTATTCTTATGCCTATACATGCCTAAATAAAAATTGAGGAGTATGAGAAAGGAGAAAATTACCTGACGTTGGAGATTTTACCAAGTGTTTCTATCATAAGGCTCTATCTCAATTACTTCATTTTTGAAAACAAAGTCCTGTTTGGTGAAGCACTCTTATCAGTACTAATTTTGGCTGCTTATAGAAGTCACCTGATGGCCTTAAGGAAAAACAAAGGAGAAAAATAAATAACATAGATTTTGTCATTATTCCTGGGTATATGATCACATAGTTGTGATTAAACATTGTTGTAAACGAGCCTTTCAAAAATTACTTTTAAAAGCAGTACAGTAAGTGGTTAAATTCTGTTAATCAGGGAAATACACACCTACAGAAGGAATGAAAAACAGTGCTGGCCTGCGGTTACGTGAATGTGTGTTTGTGGCTTGCTTTGGGATTATGTTCAGCTGCATGTAATAGAAGCAAGACTACAATAGCTCAGTCAGAAAAGACACTTCTCGAGCAGCATGCGGTTTGCGCTCAAGCAGTCCCAGTTCGGTATGACAGTTCAAGAGCCCCATTGGGAACACCAGCTTCTTTTCCCTTTGCCTCCACCATTCTCACTGTGTAGTTTAAGTCCTTCTGTTACTAGATGACAGCTACACTCCTCAGCTTCTTGTCCACATTCCTGGAAGAAGTTACAAGGTTAGGACCCAAAAGCAGAAGTCAAGAATGGGCATGGAAGCCAAGTTCCCCTTGAATGAAGAATTTTTCCTAAAGCCCTCGCCCAGCAATTCCTGCTTCCCTCTCATTGCTCAGAAGCTGAACTGTGTTTTGTGGTCTAGCTGCAAGGCAGTCTGAGAAGCTGAGTGTTTCTAACTGGGCACATTGTACCACTCAAACAAAACTGGAGTTCCCATAGTTAAGATAAAGAATAGTAGCTATTGGGAGAGCAATGAGCAGTGTCTGCCATAACTTCATACAGAGGCTCAAAGCATGCTATATTGGGTGGGGGTTTAGAGCAAGTCACCCCAAAGTGTGCCTCTTCGGTATGCAGATAGTTTTGAGTTCAAGAGATACTTCTGCCCCTCCCTTGACTACCTGGAAGAACTTGAATTAGATGCCTTGCCAGTAAAGATGATCAAAAATAACCTCTTTTGACCTGTCTGTAGAACAGCACAAACTTCTATTTATTAAAGATTGGCTCTTTAAATCATTCTCCAATGACCTTTGAAGCCCCCAACACACCTTACCTCATCCCTAGCTCAGGATGTCTTCTAGACCCGTTCTCCCTTCCTGTCTCAGAACCTTTCATGCATGTGGGCGTCTCTCACTCTCCCATGAGTGCGCAGTTTCCATACAGATGTATGTATTAAAATTGGTTGTTTTCTCTTGTTAATCTGTCTCATGTCTATAAGATTATTAGACCAGCAAAAAAACAAACAAACAAAAAAAAACATTGAGACATTGAGTATGGAAGAAAGTTTTTTCCTTTCCAATAATTACAAGCAGCTTACATGGAAGTAAAAATTATGCTGTCAACATAACAAATATCCAAATCTGTAGAGAATTTTTCCATTTATATGAACCATACTAACAATTGCTTGTAAGTAAAATCTCAACAAATTGAAAAAAGATCTGGGAAATGGCAGTTTTACGTCTCATTTTACACGTTAGAATCAAGGGAGAAGGCATACGAGGGTTATATGAAATCCACTGGTGATAGGAGAGAGAGGTTGGAGAAAGCAAAGTGAGGAAATCTCTGGGATTGGAGAAAACAAAAGGAGTAGACACATATTTCCTTTGTGCTGTGGTCTCTGCTCTGGTGCAGTGATTGTACCCTGAGGGGTCTGGGAAAAAGGAAATCACCCTGACATTCTAAAGATATGTTATTGTAGATGCAAAAATACAACAGACAGTCTCTCTCAGTTAAGGTCAAGATTGACCTTCGGTCAAGGAAGATACAAAGCCTAGGACAGAAGCATTTGCCATGACTCGTTTTTAATTGGAAGGTTTTTATCTCAGACCATCTTATGTGGTTACTTTTGGTCTCTCGAGTTTGTAAGGCTGCCATGCAGGCCTCCCCTGAGCTTGTCAGGCTTAGTATATGGCCCCTTTTTCCTCCCCAATGTATTTTGAAAAACAGATTATTCTAGTGTATAATTATGAGACACTTCTGCACACCAGTGCATCCCAAACTTTAATGTGCATACTAACCACCTGGAGATCCTGTTAAACTACTCTGCTACTTACTTTGGGAAAGCCCCATTACCCCTCTGAGCACCAGTGTCCTTCTCTATAAAATAGGAATTAATATTCTCTAACTTATGAGGTTATTTGAAGATGAGATAAGATATGTTAAATGCTATGGAAGAAAAACAGATGAATGGAGTTGGTATTGTCAAGAGAGCAATATATATGTATATAAAGGAGCTGGGAACCCTCTGGGAAGGTGAGCTAACTCACTGCTCTCCCTATGAAACTGAACTTTTGAACTGGCCTAAACCAAATGGTTACATCCTTACACTGTTCCTGCACCTGGCTCTGCATCACTGAGCTTGCTATCAAAAATAAATTTTTACCTAGCAAAAGACATAATTAATCATGTATAGCATAATGTAAGTCTGCTTGCCAGCACCAAATACAGCTCTTTCAGAGCAACTTACGTAATTCCTTTGGAAGACTCCCTTTCTGTCTTTATAAACTCGGTCTCCTTTTTTCCTCCTTTGGAATATAGTTAGGTTTCTACCAAAAAGTCTCTAGATGTGTCTCCCGAATTTGCAATTAAAAAACAAACAAACAAAAAACAAAGCTTTTGCTTGCCTTTCAGTTCTCAATCAAAATTGACTGATAGTGCTTTTTACTTACTAAGAGCTCAGTATACATTAACCATGATCATAATAATACTATCATCAACATTTTTAGATAATGGCTGTGATATTGTGATTTATAATAAGACATGAATTTGGTCTTCTTCCCCCATATACAGTTCCTAAAACCACTTGCCATTTCCGGAGCAATAGAAGAAATGGGAACATCTTTTGTTCTTGTGGCCTGGGTCCTGACATAACTCCAGAAGTGAAAAGACCGTCTTTTGTTATTCATAAAGAGCCCCTTCCAACCACACCTGAGGTCTACATTAATAAGGTGAATTTTGGAAAGCCCCTAGATGGGGACTTGTTGCCAGGGAAACCAACCTGACACTAGAGGGTTTGAACCCTCAGTTCCACCCTCCACTCCCCAGAGGTTGTGGGACTGGAGGTTGAATCACCAAAGGGGAGGACACTTAGGGGAGGGTCTTAATAGACTATTCACTAGCTTTCTAGGTGTGTCATTCAATACGTTGATTCATCAAAATGTGTGTAAAAAGAGGTCAGGGTTATTTTCTGATTAATTTTATTTTTAAAGAACATCATGGAAGAAGGACCAGGACTGAGGCCGGTCTATTCCAGTTTGGCCTGTAATGTGCAAACTATTTGCTCTTAAGTGTCCTTGGTTAGGGAAGATAAAACCTTGTGATTTATTCAGCTGTACACTGCCAAAATTGTTTGGCTTTAATTATTTTGTCTCAGTTTCCCTTGTTCCCCTTGTCAAGAAATTTTCCTAGCTTCTTACTATCCTGCCTCAATATTATGCATGCCTAAAACATCTTTATTTTAATAATGTCCCATCTGTTCTTTTTTCAGCGTTAACTAACCTTGGCTATTTGAACAAAATTCTGAGAGCTTGTTTTTCTAGTTCTTTACTTGGTCTTCATGGAAATGATCACTGTTTGCTCTTGTAGATAAAGGGCTTCACCAAGCCTCAATGGTATGTTTGTTCACCTGGTCAAGGATTTGGTAGGTCATAAATCACAAGGATTCAGAATGCACAGTGACTCAGGATGAGGAAAGAGTTTTTATTGTAATCTTCTAGGATTCTTTTACAGAGAAAAAGTAAATTTGAGAACAACAGTTCTCAAACTTTTTGTCTCAGGACAATTTTACAACCTTACAATTTGTTGAACAACCCAAACAGCTTTTGTTTGTGTGAATTATACCTATTGATATGTGAATTATATTTATTGATATTGGAAATTAAAACTAAGTAATTTAAAAAACATAGTAATGATTACTTTAAAATAACAATAAAAGATTTATTACATGTTAACATAAATATCCTTTCTATAAAAAAATTACTTTTTTTTTTCTGAAGTGAGAAGCAGGGAGACAGAGAGACAGACTCTTGCATGTACCTGGCTGGGATCCACCCGGTATGCCCACCAGGGAACGATGCTCTGCCCATCTGGGCCGTTGCTCTGATGCAACTAGAGTCATTCTAGCACTTGAGGTGGAGACCATGGAGCCATCCTCAGCACCTGGGCCAACTTAGCTCCAATGGAGCCTTGGCTGCGGGAGGGGAAAAGAGAGACAGGAGAGGAAGGAGAGGGGGAAGGGTGCAGAAGCAGATGGGCACTTCTCCTGTGTGCCCTGACCGGGAATCAAACCTGGGACTTCCTCATACTAGGCCGATGCTCTACCACTGAGCCAACTGGCCAGGGTAAATACTATATTTTTCAAAACAGACTATATATAATGAGAGGAGTGGTATTGTTTTACATTTTTTAGAATCTCTTTAATATCTAGCTTAATAGAAGAAAACTAGACCCTCTTATCTGCTTCTCATTCCTTTTGCTGTGCTATCACTCATTCTTTAGCCTTTGGAAAACTCCACTGCCTATTCATGAGAGAATGAGCATTAAAAAGTCAAATGACATTCAGTATTATTTTAAAAAGTAGTTTTGACTTTTGAACTCCATGAAAAGGTCTTAAGAACTTTGAAAACTGCTACTTTCAAAAGCCATAAATGTGTATTTAAAAAAAAGGAAATTAAATCAAGCTATGTTTAGAGTTTTTATTCTAAAAATGTATGTATTTTCATATTTCTATAGCAGTAGTGCTCAACTTTTAGTGCATAATTTAAAAGGCATGTTTAAGATACTGATTCTGGGCTCCCATCCCCAAAGTTTGATGCACTAAATTTCAACTAAGACTTAAGAATATGTACTTTTTAACAAGTCCCGACTCTAGTTCCTCTGCCCCCATAAAATAATAATCCATGGTAAATTGGTTGGGAAAAAATGCTCTAGAGAAAAAAAAAAAATTGCTTGGTAATTTGAAAAACTGAAACACATTTCAATGAGATGAAATTCTGAAATTTGAAGTAGAAGTAAATATCTGACCTAATACAGAGGGAGAGGCCAGGAGAAGGGGGACCCTCTTCTTGCCATGCATCCGGGCTCCTTCTGTGGTTACTGCACCAAGAATGTGTAGTTTAGTAACATGTAGCACGTGGAATATTTCCTTCTGCAGAATTTCACTAAAGTAGTCCCCCCATATCCACGGGGGATATATTCCATTAATATCTCCAGTGGATGCCTAGAACCACAGATAATACCAAACCTTATTAAATACTACTCTTTTTTTCCTATACATGTCGACTTATGATAAAGGTTAACTTAAAAATTAGGCACAGTAAGAGGTTAACAATAGTTTATAATAAAATAAAACAGGAGAGACAAGATGGCGCTGGAGTAGGCGAACGTACCAGCATCTACCTCCCAGAACCAATGTGGATTACAAACTAATTTTATGAACTATCAACTGGAAAAACCAACTTTGGACTAAACTAAAAAGACTCTTCAACCCAGGAACGCTGAAGAAGCCACCCAGAGACTGGTAGGAAAAGCGGAAACGCGGAGAGGGCTGCCCAGCTTCTCGGAGCGAACGGCAGCAGGGAGAGACTCGCGTGGCGGGAAGTGAGTTTAGCAGAGGGGAAAGGGCCCTGAGCCCCAGGAACAAAGCCCCAGCCTGCAGCCCCAGAGCCCAGAAGAAGCATAAGGACAGTATTTAGCTTGAAACAAGTCAGGATATTGTTTGTGAGAGAGTCTGATTTCTCAGACCCAGGATCCTTCTTAAAGGGACCACGCAGAACATCTCTCTCACAAACTCTCACCCGGGGCTCCTGGAGACGGAGGGAGAGGGGAGAGAACCACAGTATCAGGAAGAGAGTGCAATCTAGGAGGCATAGGGAGAAACATTTTTGGGAGATAGCCACTCTAACCCCTGGGACGAGTCACTCCCCAAAGCTGAAGTGAATATTTCCCCCGGAAACAGCAATACCAGCAAAGGGAAGCAGGAGAGCAGCCAAACAAGCCCCCCCGCGGCATTCAGAGCAGAGTCGCATAGAAGGAGGGAGCTTTCGGGTCTACGGTAGTGAGTCTTAGGGTCCGAGCTGCAACGCCCCCACCCACACGGCTGAGGGCACACCGGAGAGCGGGCGGCATCGGGAGACAAAAGCGCGGTCCTGCTGGCAGGGGCGGAAGCCGGCTGGCCACCAGTGGGCTCAGGTGTGAGCTCAATCTTGCCCGGCTAGGGAGAAGGGGGCGTGCAAAAGCAGCTAAGCTCAGCTGCCGGCAGCCTGTAATCCAGCCTCCGGGAGAAGGGCGGGAAACCCAGAAAGGGTAGAAACCAGCCCCGGAGCAAGGGCAGAGGAGCACATCCCTGCCCCACCCGTGCAACCCAGGCTTGCGGTCTGACTTGGTAGCAGGCTACTCCCGCGGGGGTGGAGCCAAAAGCCCAGAAGAGGCAGAGTTCCGCTACGAAGCTGAGCTTGGGCACGCAGCCTTTCCTGGTGGTAGAGCCAAGGCTAGCAGCTGTTCCTTGAGTGGGATCATCCTGCAAAGGCAGGGCGAAAGATCGGAAACAGGCGGAGACCCGCAGCTGAGCAAAGGTGCTCACCAGTGCCCTCAGGACCGAGCATAACATCACACACGGGGGCGGGGCAAAGGCCAAGGCCACCAACCCTTGTGCACCCGAGCACGTGATCAAAGCCACTCTCGTGAAGAGAAAATGCGGAGGCAGAGAAATACAACACAAATAAACCAAGAGAAATCCCCAGAAAAGGACCTAAGTGAATCAGATATAACCAAATTACCAGATGCAGAGTTTAAAATAACGATTGTTAGGATGCTCAAAGATATTAGAACCACCATAGATGGCCATTACGAAAACCTAAATAAAGAGATAACAAATATAAAAAAGGACATTGAAATAATAAAAAAGAATCAGACAGAAATGACAAATACAATATCTGAAATAAAGAATACAATGGAAGGAATTAAAAGCAGGATGGATGAAGCAGAGAATCGAATCAGTGAGTTAGAGGACACAATAAATAAAGGCACGGAAGCAGAGCAGAAAAAAGAAAAGAGACTCAAAAAGTCTGAGGAAACTCTAAGAGAGCTCTGTGACAACATGAAGAGAAATAACATCCGCATCATAGGGGTTCCTGAAGAAGAAGAGAAAGAACAAGGGATAGAGACTTTGTTCAAACATATTATAGTGGAAAACTTCCCCCAATTAAGGCAGGAAAATATTTCACATGTTCAGGAAGCACAGAGAACTCCATTAAGGAGAAATCCAAAGAAACCAACACCAAGACACATCATAATTAAATTACCAAAGCTTAATGATAAAGAGAAAATATTAAAAGCTGCTAGAGAAAAAAAGACAATCACCTACAAAGGAGCCCCCATAAGGATGACTTCTGACTTCTCAACAGAAACACTTGAGGCCAGAAGGGAATGGCAAGAAATATTCAAAGTAATGCAGAACAAGAACCTACAACCAAGACTACTTTATCCAGCAAGGCTATCATTTAAAATTGAAGGAGAAATAAAAAGCTTTACAGACAAAAAAAAACTAAAGGATTTCACTACAACCAAACCAAGGCTGCAAGAAATGCTAAGGGACCTGTTGTAAACAGATCAAAGGAAAAAAAGAATATAGCAAAAGAGAAAAACAGTTTTAAAGAAAAAAAATGGCAATAAACAGTTACATATCAGTAATAACCTTAAATGTTAATGGATTAAATGATCCGATCAAGAGACATAGGGTAACTGCGTGGATAAGAAAACAGGACCCATACATATGCTGTCTACAAGAGACACACCTTAAATCAAAAGATGCACACAGACTGAAGATAAAAGGATGGAAAAAAATATTTCACGCAAATGGAAATGAAAAAAAAGCTGGGGTAGCGATACTTATATCAGACAAAATGGACTTTAGAACAAAGACCATAGTTAGAGATAAAGAAGGTCACTACATAATGATAAAGGGAGCAATACAAAAGGAAGATATAACCATTATAAATATCTACGCACCTAATATAGGAGCACCTAAATATATAAAGCAGACTTTGATAGACTTAAAGGGCGAGATCAACAGCAATACTATAATAGTAGGAGATTTCAATACCCCATTAACATCATTAGATAGGTCCTCAAGAAAGAAAATTAACAAAGAAACAGCAGACTTAAAGGACATATTAGATGAACTCGATTTAATAGATATCTTCAGAACCTTTCACCCTAAAAGAGCAGAATATACATTCTTTTCAAGCGCTCATGGGACATTCTCTAGAATAGACCACATGTTAGGGCACAAAAGCGGGCTCAACAAATTTAAGAAGATTGAAATCATATCGAACACTTTCTCTGATCACAATGGCATTAAACTAGAAATCAACCACAATAGAAAAATTGAAAAACATTCAAACACTTGGAAACTAAATAGCACGTTATTAAACAATGAATGGGTTAACATTGAGATCAAAGAAGAAATTAAAAAATTCCTAGAAACAAACGATAATGAGCATACATCAACTCAAAATTTATGGGACACAGCAAAAGCAGTCCTGAGAGGGAAGTATATAGCATTACAGGCATACCTCAAGAAGCTAGAAAAAGCTCAAATTAACAACTTAACCCTGCATCTAAAAGAACTAGAAAAAGAACAGCAAGTAAAGCCCAGAGCTAGTAGAAGGAAGGAAATAATAAAGATCAGAGCAGAAATAAGTGACATAGAGGCTAAAGAAACAATACAGAGGATCAATGAAACCAGGAGCTGGTTCTTTGAAAAGGTAAACAAGATCGATGAACCTTTAACAAGACTCACCAAGAAAAAAAGAGAGAGGACTCAAATAAATAAAATTAGAAACGAGAGTGGAGAAATAACAACTGACACAACAGAAATACAAAATATTGTAAGAAAATACTATGAAGAACTGTACGCCAAAAAACTAGACAACCTAGATGAAATGGACAAATTCCTTGAATCATATAATCTTCCAAAAATCAATCTGGAAGAATCAGAAAACCTAAACAGACCAATTACAACAAATGAGATTGAAACAGCTATCAAAAAACTCCCAAAAAAGAAAAGTCCTGGGCCTGATGGCTTCACAAGTGAATTCTACCAAATATTCAAAGAAGAACTAACTCCTATCCTTCTCAAGCTATTTCAAAAAATTCAAGAGGAAGGAAGACTTCCAAACTCCTTTTATGAGGCGAGCATAATTCTGATTCCAAAACCAGGCAAAGACAACACAAAAAAAGAAAATTATAGGCCAATATCCCTGATGAACTTAGATGCAAAAATCCTCAATAAAATATTAGCGAACCGGATCCAGCAATATATGGAAAAAATCATACACCATGATCAAGTAGGATTTATTCTTGGTAGGCAAGGCTGGTACAATATTCGCAAATCAATCAATGTGATTCATCACATAAACAAAAGAAAGGAGAAAAACCACATGATAATTTCAATAGATGCAGAAAAAGCATTTGATAAAGTCCAGCACCCATTCATGATCAAAACTCTCAGCAAAGTGGGAATACAGGGAACATACCTCAGCATGATAAAGGCCATCTATGACAAACCCATAGCCAACATAATACTCAATGGGCAAAAATTAAAAGCTATCCCCTTAAGATCAGGAACAAGGCAGGGTTGCCCCCTTTCACCACTCTTATTCAACATAGTTCTGGAAGTCCTCGCCACAGCAATCAGACAAGAAAAAGAAATAAAAGGCATCCAAATTGGAAAAGAAGAAGTAAAACTATCATTATTTGCAGATGACATGATATTGTATATAGAAAACCCTAAAGTTTCAGTCAAAAAACTACTAGACCTGATAAAAGAATTTGGCAAGGTGGCAGGATATAAAATCAATACTCAGAAATCAGAGGCATTTTTATACACTAATAATGAACTGTCAGAAAGAGAAATCAGGGAATCAATCCCCTTTACCATTGCAACCAAAAAAATAAAGTACCTAGGAATAAATCTAACCAAGGAGATTAAAGACTTGTACTCAGAAAATTATAAAACATTGATAAAAGAAATCAGGGAAGATACGAATAAGTGGAGGCATATACCGTGCTCATGGTTAGGAAGAATAAACATCATTAAAATGTCTATATTACCCAAAGCAATTTATAAATTCAATGCAATACCAATGAAAATACCAATGACTTACTTCAAAGATATAGAACACATATTCCAAAAATTTATATGGAACCAAAAAAGAACACGAATAGCCTCAGCAATCCTGAAAAGGAAGAAAAAAGCGGGAGGTATCACACTTCCAGATATCAAGTTATATTATAAGGCCATTGTACTCAAAACAGCATGGTACTGGCATAAGAACAGGCACATAGATCAATGGAACAGAACAGAGAACTCAGAAATAAACCCACAGCTCTATGGACAACTGATATTTGACAAAGGAGGTAAGACAATACAATGGAGTAAAGACAGCCTCTTCAACAAATGGTGTTGGGAAAACTGGACAGCTACCTGCAAAAAAATGAAACTAGACCACCAACTTACACCACTCACAAAAATAAACTCAAAATGGATAAAAGACTTGAATGTAAGCCATGAAACCATAAGCATTTTAGAAGAAAACATAGGCAGTAAGCTCTCTGACATCTCTCGCAGCAATATATTTGCTGATTTGTCTCCACAGGCAAGTGAAATAAAAGACAGGATAAACAAATGGGACTTTATCAAACTAAAAAGCTTCTGCACAGCTAAAGACAATAAGAACAGAATAAAAAGACAAACTACACAATGGGAGAATATATTTGACATAGCGTCTGATAAGGGGTTAATAACCAAAATTTATAAAGAACTTGTAAAACTTAATACCAGGAAGACAAACAATCCAATCCAAAAATGGGCAAAAGAAATGAATAGACATTTCTCCAAAGAGGACACACAGATGGCCAATAGGCATATGAAAAAATGTTCAACATCATTAATGATTAGAGAAATGCAAATTAAAACCACAATGAGATATCACCTCACACCAGTCAGAATGGCGCTCATCAATAAAACAACACAGAATAAGTGCTGGCGAGGATGTGGAGAAAAGGGAACCCTCCTGCACTGCTGGTGGGAATGCAGACTGGTGCAGCCACTGTGGAAAACAGTATGGAGATACCTCAAGAAATTAAAAATCGAACTGCCTTTTGACCCAGCTATACCACTGTTAGGAATATACCCCAAGAACACCATAGCACTGTTTGAAAAGAAGAAATGCACCCCCATGTTTATGGCAGCATTGTTCACAATAGCAAAGATTTGGAAACAGCCCAAGTGTCCATCAGAGGATGAGTGGATTAAAAAGCTTTGGTATATATATACTATGGAATACTACTCAGCCATAAGAAATGATGACATAGGATCTTTTACAACAACATGGATGGGCCTTGATAACATTATACTGAGTGAAAGAAGTAAATCAGAAAAAACTAAGAACTATATGTTTCCACACATAGGTGGGACATAAAGATGAGACTCAGAGACATGAACAACAGTGTTGGGGTTACAGGGTGGGGGGAGGAGAGGGAGGGGGTTGGGGGAGGGGAGGGGCACAAAGATCATGGCTTTTCAGCATTGGCCATATTCCCCCCTTAATCTATAGACAGACAGCAAATATTTACGTATGGTGTTCCCACTATGAAGACTGCTATCTTAGGGACAAATGCTGACAAACTATTTCAGCAGTTCCTCCTTCTTCAAAGACTTATATGTAAACATAGAGCTCCATGTTTCATAGGACATACTCAAGCTCACTCCATGCTTCCTGGTGCTTTAGCACAAGGGAATGCCCCCCCCCCCCTTTTTTTTTTTTTTTTTTTTTTTTTTGTATTTTTTCTTTTATTTATTTATTTTTTGTATATTTCTGAGGATGGGGATGGGGAGGCAAGCAGACAGACTCCTGCATGCGCCTGACTGGGATCCACCTGGCATGCCTACCGGGGGGAATGCTCTGCCCATCTGGGATGTTGCTCTGTTACAACCGGAGTCATTCTAGCAACTGGGGCGGAGGCCATGGGGCCATCCTTAGTGCCCAGGGTGGATTTGCTCCGGTGGAGCCTTGGGTGTGGGCGGGAGGAGAGGGACCGGGAGGGGGGAGAGGGGGAGGGGTGGAGAGGTAGATGGGCGCTTCTCCTGTGTGCTCTGGCTGGGAATCGAACCCGGGAATCCTGCACACCAGGCCAATGACTCCAATGGGTCTACCATATCATGCTTTTTACTTAAAAAAAAAAATTTACATTTCTTTTGAAAGCTGATGAACAGGAGACACCAAATCTACCTTCTTTATTAGATCTAGCTAATAACACTGTTCTGTCTTTTTTCCAAATAGCTCCAGATATATGGAAAAGATTTATATAGGCGGATGGGGATCCTCAAACCCCTCAGCGAGATCTTCTGAGAATGGCTTTTAAGATACCTAGAGGCAGAAAAAGCCCAATAGAGATCAGGGGGAACTACCAGCTTTTAGGATACACCCTTAAAGGCTCCAGCACCACAAAGGGGTCTCATAGGATGCCATCTGGGTCCTGCTTCAATAGTGGAAAGGAAGGTCATTGAGCTAAAGCCTGCCAGGCTTACACACCTCTACTGTGAGGAAACAGGGACACTGGAAGGTGGGCTTCCCCCTCGCTCCTCTAAGGGAGGGTTCAGTCTCTTCCAGGCCTGCTCCAGCCACCTATGACCTAACCTTGCCCAGAATGCTGGGGTTTGCCACTGAAGGCTGAAGGTGCCCAGGGCCGTCGACCCCATCTACGACACTGTGGACGAGCCTAGGGTATTTCTTCCAAGAAGCAGGTAAACTGATCTCATTTGCACAAGGGCCACTTAACTATGTTTTGCCTGAATAGTCAGGTTCTTTATTCTTCCCTCAAAGATCTCTGTTGTGGGTGTTGATAGTCCTATTTTCTGCTGCTTTGCTTAATATATAGTGTTTCCTTTATTCCTCCTACCTCAACGCCCCACTCATATTTCAGGCTGGGACCTACTCTTAATTTAGAGCTCTCTTTCCTCCTTTTGCCAACTTGTATTATGAATTTACCTTTGCCACCCAGCTTAGTGTATCCCAAGGTTCTCTTTACCAGGCCACAGTCACAGAGCTCCAGGGAAAAGCAACCTGGTCTCAACTCTCCAGGCAGAGGAGAACAGAAGCTCCATATCCACGCATGCTGCAAATGGCTTTTTCCAGTCTACCTGAATCATTACCAGCTAGAAGCAGCGGTCATTGGGACTTGGACATGAGCTGCAAAGTATAGAATGGTGACAACAATTCCAGTGCCATACGGACTTTTCCTGTGGGGAACGTTCCTGGACTCCTGCTCCCTGTGACAGCTCCTAACAGACTGAACTGTGGTTGGGTTGCATTTTTCAGGGATTTGGCATGGTGAGGGGGCCAACTTGGACTTGGGGAACATGTTAAGGACACTACTCATTTATGGATTCTTGCTGTATTGGCCAAGAGTTTGCTTAAAGGCTTTTAATCACTGTAAAAAAAAAATAAATAAATAAATAAATAAAAAATAAAAAAATAAAACAATCATAACAATATACTGTAATAAAAGTTAGGAGAATGTGGCCCCTCTCTCTCTTGCTCAAAATTTTATTTTACTGTACTTTCTTCTTTTTGTGATGATGTGAGATGATCCCATGCTTAAGCCAGTGATCCTGCACTCAAGCTGGATGAACCCACAACCAAGCCTGTGACCTGGGAGATTCAAACCTTAGTCCTTAGGATCCAAGGCCGATGCTCTATCCACTGCACCACTGCCTGGTCAGGCAGACCATTCATTCTTACTGTACCTGGATCTTAGCAACCTCAGCGTATAATTTCTTTATCTCCTTATTTAGTTGAGAACTTCCACCTTTTCACTTGGAGGAAGCACTTTATGGCTGCTCTTTAGCATATCCAAATCGCCAGCATCACTATTCTTGTGCTTTGGGGCCATTATTAAGTAAAATTAAACACAATTACTGCAATACCCTTCTAGTGAATCTGATAACCAATATGGCAGGGAGCTTATATAGTGTGAGGACCCCAGACAAAGGGATAATTCACATCCAGGGCAGGACAGAGTGAGACTGTGTGAGATATCATCATGCTTCTCAAGATCGGTGCACAATTTAAACTTATGAATTATTTCTGGTGTTTTCCGTTTAATATTTTCAGACCTGGATTGACCACAGTAACTGAAACATTGGAAAGTGAAACCACAATAAGAGGGAACTACTGGATATCTAAAATTCCCTGAAAGTCATCCAAACACAGTTCTTCAACTCACTAGTAATACATTTACTTTATGCTATGAAAGTAAAAAAAAAAAAAAAATTTCTAGAAGGAGCTATTAATATACTAGCTAGTAATATTATATAATAGCTTATGGAAAGAAACATTAAGCCCTTTCCTCAGCTGGCAGGAAGGTGCTCCACCCTTCCAAGAAAACTGAGGACACGTTGGGGTGAGGGCCTCATTTCATCCAGGGTCTGGTATCCCACTGTAGTGTCCAGTAGCACTCACCCACACCATGGCCTTTGTCTCCGAGGAGCTCGCATGCATCTATTTGGTTCTTATCCTTCAGGAGGATGAGGTGACAGATGATGGTGAGGCAGAGTAAGATCAATGCCCTCATTGAAGCAGCCGGTGTGTGTACTGAGTCTTTCTGACCAGCTTGTTTGCAAAGGTTCTGGCCAGTGTCAACCTCGGGAGCATATCTGTAGTGTAGGGGCTGCTGGACCTCCACCACAGCTGCCTCAGCTGAAGAGAAGAAAGTGGAAGCAAAGAAAGAAGAATCTGAGGAGTCCAATCATGACATGCACTTTGTGCTTTTTAACTAACCTCTTTTATAACATGTTGCATTAAAAAAATTAAGAAAAAGTAAACATTTTAAAATGAGGACTTGGAAAATAAGTGAACATTAAAGCAACTGCTTTTTGATAAACAGTGATGACAATTAAATGCACCATTTCATTCATTCATTTATCAAATAATCATCAAGTTTTCATGCTAGGTTCTGGAAATATCAATATATTTATTTTATCAGCTTTCCTGTTTCTGTCACTGGCACCATCATCTACCTAGTTGCTCAGGATAGAAACCTGTGAGTCACTCCATTTCTTCACTTTCTTTATACCCTCCTTCTCATCTCCCAACCATACTAATAGCTTCAGCCAAATTGCCCTAAAACAAAACAAAACAAAACAAAAACCCTGAAACACAAAGACTGAATAAAGTTGAACTCTCTCCAAAAGGATAAGAGAATACCTCTCACTCCAACATAGCCTGAATTATCTGTTTCTTGAATATTTGTGATAATTTGCTCACAGAGTATTGTGGCTTTGTGACACTTTTATGAGAAAATGTTTGGCTATTTTTTCTATTTTCTTACAGCTACTGGTCTATTCAAACTTTTCTATTTTTCTACTGTTTTCTTTTCTTTTTAGTGAGAGAGAAAGAGGAAGAGAGAGAGGGAAGGACAGATAGAGACAGACAGGAAGGAAGAGAGATGAGAAGCATCAACTTGTAGTTGCGGCACTTTAGTTGTTCATTGATTGCTTTCTCCTATGTGCCTTGACCAGGGAGCTCTAGCTGAGCCAATGACACCTTGCTCAAGCCAGCGATCTTGGGCTCAAGCCATTGACCATGAGATCCTGTCTATGATCCCATGTTCTAGCCAGCAGTCCCACGCTCAAGCTGGTGAACCCGCACTCAAGCTGGATGAGCCCATGCTCAAGCTGGCGACATTAGGGTTTCGAATCTGGGTCCTCAGCATCCCAAGCCTACACTCTATCTACTGTGCCACCACCTGGTCAGGCCATTTCTACCATTTTCTGTAAATAAACACTATATTTTAAAAGTTAATGTCATTAAATTACATATATTACACTCATAATCACATATATAGTTAAGAGTCCTTATTTCTATATATTTTCTTTTGCTCTATCAGCCATTTCAAGTTGGATTCTTTATTAGTTTTTCCCCCTCACTCTCCTCATTCACTTGCCTATTAAAAAGTAAAAATAGAACATTTTCTTTCTCCATGGCACAGCTGGGCCTGGTCTCATCAGATTACTTTATACAATAATTGTGAGTGTGCCCTGGCCGGGTAACTCATTTGATTAGTGTTGTCTCAATATGCCAAGGTTGCAGATTTGATCCCCAGTCAGGGCACACACAAGAAGCAACCAATGAATGCACAACTAAGTGGAACAACAAATCGATGTTTCTCTCTCTTTCTCTCAAAAAATCAATCAATAAATAAACATTAAAAATGTGAATATATCACCAATAATATGAAAACTATGCCTGTTAACTTATAAGTGTTGTCACTGGGAGGTGATGGTCTATATTTGTATACGGATTATAAGATTTCTGATCACTTATCTTCTTAATATTCTATAAATTAAACTTTGAGTTTCTGAAGTACATAATACTATTAAACTCATCACCTATACTGAACTAAATTCAATATATTAAAATGTTTATAAAACTGTATTTTTCTAATGGTTTTACCTAATCATAGACCTAAAAGTTTTAATGTATCAAAAGAGTGACTAAACCATTGGAAAGAACAGTGAGAAATTGTAGAACAAATGAGAATGAAATATTAGAGGGAAGGTCTAGTTGTAGATGATAAGATTGAGATGAAATACAGGTGGGCAAGAGACTCCTGAAGAAAGAGAAAAACACATTAGAAAGGAGAAGAATATACTCATCAAATGGAAGTACAGGATGCAGATAATCAACATAAAAGGGAAAAGCTTAGGAAAGGACTGTTTCATCTGTAAGCACTCAAGGCTCTTGGATCTATTTTCTCGTAACACCAACCTCTCACTTCATCTCATCTGTATATTTTTGCCATTCAGATAAAGCATTTCCTACGTAGATTAGATGTCAATATCTATTAACAAGTATAGAAGCACAATTCGACAGAATTGCTCATACATATCCAAAATGCTTTTTGAAAGATAAATATATGTTAATCCCACGTAAATCTGGTCATTTGACTTATTTGTCTATTTAACTAAGAAGAAAAGTATGTTGTGTTAACAATGAAGTCTATGAATAAGTACATAAAATGTTAATATTTACTAATACCTTCTGAAGACCTATTATTTCATTATTTTGGTTTTTATTTTTTATTTTTTTATTTTATTCATTTTTTTTAGAGAGGAGAGAGAGAGAAAGAGGAGAGAGAGACAGAGAGAGAGAGAAGGGGGAGGAGCTGGAAGCATCAACTCCCATATGTGCCTTGACCAGGCAAGCCCAGGGTTTCGAACCGGCAACCTCAGCATTTCCAGGTTGACGCTTTATCCACTGCACCACCACAGGTCTCATTATTTTATTTTAATCAATTCTTTACTTAAATCTCTTTTTAAAGACTTTGTATTTTAGAGCCTCCTTCTCTTTCTTAATGTCCCCCTCTCTTCCTTCCTCTGTCCTTCCTCTGAGGTGAACATCAAAACTTCTAAACTGTGCTGGGTTATAAGCAAATTCTTTTAGATCTTAGAATATTTAATTTTAATATTGTCCATTCTTCTATTAAGCTTATTTACTGAGATTTTAATTTTTCTATGCTTATATTTTTAATCTCTAAGAATTTTTTCATCACTACCTATATTGTTTTTTCTTTATTTTTAAATTACATTCAATATTATTTTGTATTTGTTTCAGGTGTACAGCATAATGGTTAGATAATTATATTATTTATGAAGTGATCTTTCTGTTAATTCTAGTACCTACCTGGCACCATGTATAGTTATTATAAATTATTGAATATATTCCCTATGCTATACTTTATATCTCTGTGACTGTTCTGTAACTACCAATTTGTACTTCTAATCCCTCACCTTTTACACCCAGTCCCCAACCTCCATGCCATCTAACAACACTCAGTTTGTTATCTTTATTTATGAGTTTGTTTCTGAGTGCTTGTTTTTTTGGGGGGTGAGGTTGACAGAGACAGAGAGAGTCAGAGAGAGGGACAGACAGACAGGAAGGGAGAGAGATGAGAAACATCAATTCTTTGTTGCGGTATCTTGGTTGTTCATTGATTGCTTTCTCATATGTGCTTTGTCTGGGGGCTACAGCAGAGCAAGTGACCCTTTGCTCAAGCCAGAAACCTTGGACTTCAAGCCAGCAACCTTTGGGCTCAAGCCAGTGACTATGGGGTAATTTCTATGATCCCACGCTCAAGCCAGCGACCTCGTGCTCTAGCTGGTGAGCCCATGCTCAAGCCAGATGAGCCTGCGCTCATGCCAGCAACCTCAGGGTTTTAAAACTGGGTCCTCCACATCCCAGTCTGATGTTCTATCCACTGTGCCACTGCCTAGTCAGGCTGGGTGTTTTTTGTTGTTGTTCTTTCATTTTGTTTTCAGATTAGATATAACTGAAATCATATGGTACTTGTCTTTCTCTGTATGACTTATTTTACTTAGCATAATACCATCTAGGTCCATCCATGTTTTCACAAATGGTAAGATTTCATTCTTTTTATGGCTGAGTAAAATCCCTTTTATATATGTATACACTCTTCTTTATCCTCTGATCTATTGATGGGCACTTGGGTTGTTTCTATTGTAAATAAAGCTGCAATAAACGTGTGTGTGTGTGTGTGTGTGTGTGTGTGTGTGTAGTTTCAAATTAGTATTTTGGGTTTCTTCAAATATATATCTAGAAATGGAATTGCTAGGTCATAAGGTATATTTTTTAATTTTTTGAGGACCCTCCAATTGTTTTTCATAGTTGCTGCACCAGTCTGCATTCCCATCAACAGTGCATAAATGTTCTCTTTTTTCACATCCTTGCCAAAACTTGTTTGTTGGTTTATTGATGAAAGTCATTCCAATAGGTGTGAGGTGATATCTCATTGTGGTTTTAATTTGTGTTTCTCTGAAGATTAGTGACATTAAGCATCTTTTTATTTGGATACTGGCCATCTGTTTGTTCTCTTTGGAGAAATATCTATTCAGGTCCTCTGCCTATTTTTTAATTGGCTAGTTTTTTTGTTTTGTTTTTTGGTATTAAGTTGTATGAGTTCTTTATAGATTTTGGATATTACCCCTTATGAAATGCATCATTGGCAAATATCTTCTCCCATTGAGCAGGATGTCTTTTCATTTTGTTGATGGTTTTTTTGTTGTGCAAAAACTTTTTGTTTGAATTAGTTCAATTTTTTTTTCTTTTGTTTTCCTTGCCCAAAATGATGTATCAGAAAAAAAATATTACCAAGCATTAAAAATATTACTAAAATATTAATAACATTATATTACATATAAAAATATGTCAGAGAGTTTATTGCCTGTTTTTTTCTAGGATTTTATGGTTTTGAGTCTTACATGTAAGTCTTTAATTCATTTTGAGTTTTTTCTTGTTTATTGTCTAAGAAGGTGGTCTGGTTTCATTTTCTTTTGCATGTATCTGTCTGATTTTCCCAACATCATTTATCCCATTGTATGTTCTTGCCTCCTTCGTCATATATTGACCATATCGGTGTGGGTTTATTTTAAGGCTCTGTACTGACTATGTGTCTATTTTAATGCCAGTACCATACTGTTTTGATTTATTGTAGCCTTGTAGTATAGTTTGATCACTGGTAGTGTGATTCTGAGAAGTTTGTTCTTCTTTCTCAAGATTGCTGTGGCTATTCTGTGTCTTATATGGTCTCATATAAAATTTTGGATTATTTGTTCTAGTTCTGTGAAATATGTTGTTGATATTTTGAAAGGAATTTCATTGACTTTATCAGTTGCTTTGGGTAGTACGGACATTTTAACAATGTTAATTCTTCCTATCCATGAGCACAATATATGCTTCCATTTGTTTGCATCTTTTTCAGTTTCTTTCTTCAATATCTTATGATTTTCCAAGAGCAAGTCTTTTACCTCCTTGGTTAAATTTAGTCTGAAGTATTTTATTGTTCTGATGCAATTGTAAATGGGATTGATTTTTAATTTTTCTTTTTTTGAAGATTTTATTTATTGAATTTAGGGAGAGAATATATATAGAGAAAGGCAGAGGGAGGAGCAGGAAGCATCAACATGTAATAGTTGCTTCTCATATGTGCCTTGACCGGAGCAAGCCCAGAATTTCGAACCAGTGACCTTAGCATTCCAGGTCAATGCTTTATCTACTGTGCCACCAAAGGTCAGGGTAATTTTTCTTTTTGATAATTCATTGTTGGTATATACAGTGTGTCCATAAAGTCATGGTGCACTTTTGACTGGTCACAGGAAAGCAACAAAAGACGATAGAAATGTGAAATCTGTACCAAATAAAAGGAAAACTCTCCCAGTTTCATACCTATTCAGTGCAGGTAGATATGGGCTCACACACAGATGTTTTAGGGCTCCTTAGGTAGCTATCCCGTATAGCCTCTACAGACTCATCACTGACTGATGGCCTACCAGAACGGGGCTTCTCCACCAAACTGCTGGTTTCCTTCAACTGCTTATCCCACCGAGTAATGTTATTCCTATTTGGTGGTGCTTCGTTATAAAAGCGCTGATATTCATGTTGCACTTTGGTCATGGATTCGAATTTAGCGAGCCACAGAACACACTGAACTTTCCTCTGTACCGTCCACATCTCGACTGGCATGGCCATGGACTGCTCCACTGTATACACGGTGTTACGTCATCATCTGTGCATGCGCACATGCTGCCAATCATCCTGCAGAAACTGGGAGAGTTTTCCTTTAGTTTGGTGCAGATTTCACATTTCTAGCATCTTTTGTTGCTTTCCTTTGACCGGTCAAAATTGTACCATGACTTTATGAACACACTGTAGATATTGATTTCTGAATATTAATTTTGTATCCAGCTACATTACTGAATTCATTTATCAGTTCTAGTAGTTTTGGGGGGAAGTCTTTAGGGTTCTCTATATATTGTTATATATAAATACATATTTCTCTTTTATCACACAAGAAAATTAATTATAACTATTTTGGGGTCTTTTCTATTTGTTTTATTAACTCTGTTTCTTCAAGTGTTCAGGATTTTGCTGTTGTTGTTGAGGTTGGTGCTGCTCTTTCACAGTATTCCTCAAATAGTGACTCTTAGTTTTATGCTTATCTTTGTATCTGTGACTCTGTATATACATGTCTGTGTTTTTGGCTTCTATTTACCATAACTCCAGAGATTGTGGGGAAGGGCAGGATATGTGGCTGGGAGGAAGTATTCTAATAGGTGTTTTCTGCATGAGAGTTCCCCTATCCCTCTCACAATTTAACAGCTATGTGGAGCACTGCTGTGTCATTTCATCCCCAGAGTACATGTGGATGTCAAAAGAGCTGCTGACAGTGCTCTGTGCACTAAGAAAAAAGGAAGGAGTTGACCTGTCCAGATGCTCTGCACAGGATTCTCTAATTAATAACTGTAGCCTCCATCTGCACCATTGCATCTGTTGAATGGGCTTGCAGGTTCCTGGAAATACAGTTAAGTTTCACAAACTTACTTATAATAGAATTTATATATAGCATAAAGTAAAGCATTTATATCAATGTTGTTATGATTTGATCTCTACTAAGAGATTTATAAAAGATTTCTTGAAACCCCTTTAAAAATGCTGTTCTGCCTTGGCCAGGTAACTCATTTGGTAAGAGTGTTGTCCCGATATGCCAAGGTTGCAGGTCTGAGCCTCGGTTAGGCACATATAAGAATCAACCAATGAGTGCATAAATAAGTGGAACAACAAATTGATGTTTCTCTCTCTCTCTCTCTCTTCCTTTCTCTCTCTAAAGTTAAATTTAAAATGTTTAAATGCTTTCTCTTTGTGATCTGCATAAATCATTTTAAGAGACTTGTAAAGAAATATGAACTTCTTGATTTGCCTCTTTAAAATGACACCAATCATCAATGACTTTCTTGGTGATATTAATTTATCTCATAGAAAGAAGGTGAAATCATAGCAGCTTTGAATAAAGCAAAGAGATAAGCAAAAGCAAAATGGTTAATGCAAACTCTGACCTATGTAAAAAAAATTTTTTTTTTTGCAAGGAGGTGGGAGACAGACAAGGACATACAGACAGGAAGGGAGAGAGATGAGAAGCATCAACTAATAGTTGCAGCACCTTAGTTGTTCATTGATTGCTTTCTCATACATGCCTAGACCAGGGGGCTCCAGGCGAGCCAGTGACCCCTTGCTCAGCCGGTGACCCTGGGTGGGCTCAAACCAGTGACCTTGGGCTTCAAGCCAGTGTCTTTTGGGCTCAAGCCAGCAGCCATGGGCTCATATGTATGATCCCATGCTCAAGCCAGCGACCCAGCACTCAAGCTGGTAAATCTGTGCTCAAGCCAGCGACCTCAGGGTTTTTAATCTGGGTCCTCTGCATCCCAGTCCAATGCACTATTCTCTGTGCCACCACCTGGTCAGGCTTAATGAATTTTTAGTGGGAAATTATTACTGTCATCAACAAAAGAAAGCACCTCTTTTAACAGAGTAAATCTTAAATATCTGTATTGTTTGGAGAGATGAAACGAGAGAGAACAAAAAAGCATGATTCAATTTAATTTGATGTTTTTAAAGAAACCCAAGTTATTCGAATACCTTTTTAAAAATTTTAGAAAGAAAATTGTTTTACTATTATGCAAATGTTTAATGCTTGTTATAGCAAGAATATCGTATTTAGGTAGGGTTGGAAGACAGCCTGTGTATACATGACACACCCTGATTTTAATTATGCTGTCCTATGTTCTGTTTTTACTTTATCAAGACACCTTAAATGCCCTGTATTCAGCTTTCTTTAAGAAATTACAAAAACTCATTAGTTAGAGCTGTTTTCTGTCACAGTGAATGGTGCTTAAGTTATTTAAATGGCACATCCAGCTGAAAACCATACCCCCACAAACAGACATCTGGACAATCTCTAATTGTCTCTCTTGCAGATTTGCTGAGAGGAGACAAAAAAGGGGAACTGAAAATTAAAAGTATTTCTTTTTCATACTCAAGAAAGGAAAAGACTATTGTTTGGATAAATTCTCAAGTTGTGAACAAGTACATTTTGTTAATCCAAGATAAATTTGTAAATATGTATGCTCGGAAAATCAGCCAAACAGCTACAGCCTCACTCCTGTGGCTCTTTTTCTGGAAACCAGCCAGTCAACAGCCTCACTCTAAGCTTCTAGAAGTGACTGAAGGGGAGCCCCGAGCTTCTGAAAGCCAATCAGTGATAATCCTCTAGTCTTGAGAGTCAGCAATCTGTGACAGCCCGTGCTTCTAGACAACGGCCAGTCGACAAGTACCCCAATCTAGTAGTCATGCTCTTGGAGGTCATGGTGGTAGCAAAGACAATGATACAGTAACAATTTTTCTGATTAAGAGAGATGCAGACAAAGATTAAAATCATTAGAGCAGAAGTTGTAATGGCCTTCCACGGTATGTATCATCATCAATTTTTCAGCTCAAATAACTGTTTAAATGTACTGCTACCAGAAGTATTTTCTGATTTCTAAACTGCAAGCAAACATTCAAGTACCTGGATGAATCTACAGCAATAATAGAAAGTGTAATAGTTGCATTCCCTATTACAGGTTATCTAAGATCTAAATGCCCTCCCACAACTGTTTTTCAGCACAAATACAGATGCAGATATTTCGAATCAGAAAAAATATTTCCCTTTTGCTTTGTAATATTTGTGTGTGTGTAAAAGGCTTGCTAACAAGGCCATTGTGAGTAAAATACCTTTGAGATGAGATTTTAACATACTTTATTTAACACAGTGGTCCCCAACCTTTTTTGGGCCACAGGCCAGTTTAATGTCAGAAAATATTTTCACGGACCAGCCTTTAGGGTGGGACGGATAAATGTATCACATGACCCAGAAAAGCGTCAAGAGTGAGTCTTAGATGGATGTAACAGAGGGAATCTGGTCATTTTTTAAAAATAAAGCATCGTTCAAACTTAAATATAAATAAAACAGAAATAATGTAAGTTATTTATTCTTTCTCTGCGGACCGGTACCAAATGGGCCACGGACTGGTACCAGTCTGCGGCCCGGGGGTTGGGGACCACTGCCTTAGCAAATTTTAGAAAACACTGTTTTTCACCTAGGAGTTAATGAGGTAAATTGTGTTGCTTTTGACTTTGACCATGCAGATGTTTATGTATAGGTACAAAAAAAGTCTGTTCAAAGTTGGAGCAAAGCGTGAATGCTTCCATATAGTGTTTGCCGTCCTGCCCATATTCACTATGTGCCACCCAAATAGCATCTGGCTTTCTTTTGTTGTTGACACTGGCATGAGATTGTTATAAATTGTTCTCTTACTTCAGTACTTATACTCAGTAACAGTTATACTGTTTGTACTGAGCTATTAAATTTTTTTGTGATTTTGTTGGCATTATTCAATTCTCTTAAAAACCTGCTGGCTCTCTTTAACAATTACATTTAAAGAAATTCTCAGTTTATCACTTAAAGTTTAAAATCGTGCTTTAATTATGAAGAAAAGGACCCAAAATTCTGGTTGAGTTTTAATATTTTATTAAGTGAAGGCTACTTATTTCTTGTTCATAGTTTTCAATCACCTAAGCAAAGGATTATACAAACTGTAAGAAGAACAAATAATGATTTTGAAATACCTCATTGTTTATAAGAACCCGTTGAATTCATTAAAGAAAAATTGATGAAGAATTTATCCCTTTTATTATGAGGTTGTTCTTTAAGAGGGGCAATCATACTTTTGAATAAGAAAACATATTCCAATTTGAAGTAGATAACTATTATGAGACTTGTTATAACTATGTTTTGAAGCCAATATTATCCTTTGAAGAATTTGATTCTCTTATTGGATATTATTAAATATTCTTCCAGCTTGGGAAAAGTAGAATTATGTGTATTGATGAAGAAGAAGAAAATATAGACAATAATTCTCTTTTATGTTATTGGACAATATTTTTTAAAGTTATTGATCAAATTAAAAATAGAACTTCCATATGACCCAGCGATCTTACTTCTGAGTATTTATCTGAAGAAATACAAAACACTAATTTGAAAACATATATGCATCTTTATGTTTACAGCAGCATTATTACAATAGTCAAGATATGGAAACAACCTAAGTGTCCAGTGATAGATGAGTAGATAAAAAAGAGGGGGTACATATATACAATGTAATATTACTAAGCCATAAAGAGAAATGAAATCCTACCATTTGTGACAACATAGTTGGACCTAGAGGTTATTATGTTAAGTGAAATAAGTCAGACACAGAAAGACAAATACCATATGATTTGACTTACATGTGAAACCTAAAACAAAGTAAATAAACAAAACAGAAACAAATTCATAGATACAGAGAACAAAATGAAGGTTTTCAAGTGGGAGGGGGGATGGTTAAGATGTACAAATTAGTAGTTACAAAATAGTCATGGGAATATAAAGTACAGCATAAGGAATACAGTCAGTAATATTGTAATAGCTGTGTATGGTGTCAGTGAGTATGAGATCTGTCAAGCGGATCACTTTTTAAGTTATATAAATGTTTAATCACTATGCTGTACACCTGAAACTAATAGAATATTGAATTTCAACTGTAATTAAAATTTTTTATTTTAAATGATATTGATGAAGATATTAAACATTATCTTCAAGAACAGAAAAGCAAATTGGGCCATGAAAGATGGTGTGTGCTTTAACAAATGAAATTTGAAGAGCAATTATCAGAATTTAAGATTAATGCCAGTATATGTTTTGTATACTGGTTTTTAATGCTCATATTGAGCATATTTTCTCATTGATAAATGTTAAATGGACAAAAGAATAAAATAAGTTGAATGTGACCATTCATACAATGTAAATAAAATATAGACTGTAACCACAAGGAATTTTATAAACAAATTCTGCAAAACAAAACTGTTAAGGAAACCTAAGTCATCAGGGAAATAAAATTTTAAAAAGGAGTATGTAAATCAGATGATTATAATATATTTCAGATAAATAACAAATACTTTTTATAGTAAAGTATGTCCATTGCAGTATTGTTTGTTTATCTCAATGTGTATATGCATAAGCAATTAGAAATAAATCAAATCTGCCCTAGCCACGTAGATCAGTGGGTAGCATCATCCCGAAGCACAGAGATTGCTAGCTGGATCCTTAGTCAGGGCACATACAGGAGCAATCAATGTTTCTGTCTCTCTCTCTCACTCTCTTCCTTCCTCTCTTTCTAAAATCAATGAATAAAAAATTGTTTTTAATTTAACTAGGCACTCTGTGTTTTTATTTGCTAAATCTGCAAACCTATATTTAGGTCAAATTTAAGTTTTAATAGAGTTTGATTTTTATATGTTATATTTATAGTTTATAATAAATTGTGGTATTTTGTATATCAATGTGTATCTTATAATTTTGCCCATTTTATAAGACCGGGGAGCATTGCTTACCTTTTTTATTGGTTACCACAGCTTGGGGTTATTTTAATCCTTTTTTCTTTGAGATCTCATTTGAGATCTCATATTTTTTTTTAAGTGAGAGGAGGGGAGATAAGAGACAGACTCCTGCATGTGCCCAGACCAGGACCCATCCAGCACCCCCCATCTTGGGCTGATGCTCGAATCAATTGAGCTATCCTCAGTGCCTGGGATGACACTCAAAACAATTGAGCCACTGACTGTGAGAGGAAAAGAGAGAGAGAGGGGAGGGAGAGGAGAAGAGAAGCAGATGGTCGCTTCTCATGTGTGCCCTGACGAGGGATCAAACCTGAGATGTCTACCAACTGATCTATGTGGCTGGGCCGACACTCTATGGGCCGAAATATTATTCTTTGTTTTCATAATTGCGTATTTTTATTACAGATTTATTCACATAGAGAAAATTCACGTATCATATACTCTGCCCATGTAAAGTGTACACTTGATTTTTACAGTATTCAGAAATATGTGCAACCACGACCACACTCAATTTTAAAACTTTTTCACCACCTCAAAAACAAAACAAAACCCATAGCCTTGAGCTACTTGTTTTTCTCTCATTCTCCCTCTTCTCTCCCCCACCCCCACAACCACCCAGACCTAAGCATCACTTATTTACTTTCTGTCTCTTTAGATTTGCCAATCCTGGACATTTCACATAAATGAAATTATATAATATCTGGTCTTTGGTAATTGGACTCTTTCACAGAGCATAATATATTTGAGGTCATTTATGTTGTAGCAACTATAGCCTTTCATTCCTTTTTATGGTCAAATAATGTTCCATTGTACAGAAATACCATATTTTGTTTATCCATTCATCAGTTGATGGATATGTGGATTGTTTCCATCTCGGTTGTTACTTAAGAGTGAAATTGCTAGGTCAAATGGAAACTCTAAATTTAATTGTTTGAAAAAGTACCAGACTGCTTTCCAAAGCACCCATTCCATTTTGCATTCCTACCAGCAGAGTATAAGGATTCTAATTTATCCATATCCTCATCAGCACTTACAATCTGATGTTTTGATTCGAACCATCCTGGTGGACGTGAAATGGTATCCCATGTGGTTCTGATTTGCATTCGCTGATGACTAATAATGTCCAGCATCTTTTCATGTTTATTGGTCATTTATATATCTTCATTGGAGAAATGTTTATTCAGATACTTACTCTTTTTTTTCTTTTTTAATTGTAGCCTGACCTGTGGTAGTGCAGTGGGAAATGCGCCAACCTGGAATGCTGGGGTCGCTGGTTTGAAATCCTAGGCTTGCCCAGTCAAGGCACATACAAGAAGGAACTACAAGTTGATGTTTCTCTCTCCTCCACTCTCTTACCCCATGCCTTTCTCTCTCTTTCTTCTCTCTAAAATCAGTAAATAAAATATTTTTAAAGACATTGTGGTATTTGTCTTTTTTATTATTGAGTGGTAAGAGTGCTTTATGCAGGGGTGGGCAAAGGTAGATACAAATAAATAATAAAATAATTAACAAATAGTAAAACAAGAATAAACTGTTTTGTGTACTCCCAACTTTAAACCTACTTTTGCCCAACCCTATATGTCCCAGATTTAAGTCCTTTAAATACATGCTTTGCAAATATACTGCTTACAAAAGTTAGGGGATATTTCAAAATGAATATTAAGTGATTAAAAAAAGAAGGATTTTATTTATTTATTTATTTACAGACACAGAGAGAGTCAGAGAGAGGGATAGACAGGGACAGACAGGAACGAAGAGAGATGAAAAGCATCAATCATCAGTTTTTTGTTGCAACACCTTAGTTGTTCATTTATTGCTTTCTTCTTTTTTTTTTTTTTTTTTTTTTTTTTTGTATTTTTCTGAAGCTGGAAATGGGGAGAGACAGTCAGACAGACTCCCGCATGCGCCCGACCGGGATCCACCCGGCACGCCCACCAGGGGCGACGCTCTGCCCACGAGGGGGCGATGCTCTGCCCCTCCGGGGGGTCGCTCTGCCACAACCAGAGCCACTCTAGCGCCTGGGGCAGAGGCCAAGGAGCCATCCCCAGCGCCCGGGCCATCCTTGCTCCAATGGAGCCTCGGCTGCGGGAGGGGAAGAGAGAGACAGAGAGGAAGGGGGGGGGGGGTAGAGAAGCAAATGGGCGCTTCTCCTATGTGCCCTGGCCAGGAATTGAACCCGGGTCCCCCACATGCCAGGCCGACGCTCTACCGCTGAGCCAACCCGGCCAGGGCCTTGATTGCTTTCTTATACGTGCCTTGACCATGGGCCTTCAGCAGACCCAGTAACCCCTTGCTCCAGCCAGCGACCTTGGGCCCAAGCTAGTGAGCTTTTGTGCTCAAGCCAGATGAGCTCGTGCTCAAGCTGGCAACCTTGGGGTCTCGAACCTGGGTCTTTCACATCCCAGTCCGACACTCTATCTACTGGTTACCACCTGGTTTTTATTAAACAAGAACATCAGAAAAGCAAATGACAAGTCAAAGAAAGTTGTTCAATTATGCAAATAAGATGCAAAACCAACTTTTATTTCATTGGTGAAAATGCACTATACAAAAGGCTGAAAGTACTGGACTATCTGCACATTCCCTGATCCCCTAATTTTTGTGAGCAGTGTATTTTAATTCCCTCTGTGTGCTGTCTTTTCACTTTCTTGATAGTGTCCCTAGCATCATAAAAGTTTTTAATTTTGGTTAAAGCCAATTTATGTCTTTTTTCATTTGCTACATGTGCTTTTAGTATCATATCTAATAATCCATTGCCAAATCCAAGGAACTACAGATTTACTCCTATGTTTTCTTCTGAGAATTTTATAGTTTCAGCTCTTACATTTAGGTTTTTGATCCATTTTGAATTAATTTTATATGTTGTGTTAGGTAAGCATTCAGTTTTAAAACAGTTCTGGTTTAAATAAAGACTGAAGTCATTACCTTGAAAAGGTTACTGAATTCCAAGCCAGATTAGAAAAATAAGTAATAATATGTTTATTCGTAGATATATCCTGGCAAGTGTTCTGAATTGCAAGGATAGAGAGAGATCTTTCATGTTTCTAGACGAAAGACAAATATCAGATTGGTATTAACTAAATTGCAGCAGGAAAGCCAGAAGACAATGGAATAATGCTTTTAGGGCATTGAAAGAAAGGAAAACTTACTCAGCCAAGATGCCATTCACTGTCCAGCGTAAAAAGAAACCCACCGATGAATATGTGATGATTTAGATTATATATATCATATATATCCCCACTGAGGAAAATATTAAGAACATTTTGAGCTAAAGAAAGCTCAAGAACATAAAAACTATTATATTTGGTTTTTTTTAAGATTTTATTTATTGATTTTAGAGAAAGGAGAGAAAGAGAAAGGGGGAGGGAGGAGCAGGAAGCATCAACTCTTAGTAGTTGCTTCTCATATGTGCCTTGACCAGGCAAGCCCAGGATTTCAAACGGGGGACCTCAGCATTCCAGGTCGATAATTTATTCACTGTGCCACCACAGGTCAGGCTAAGAACTGAAAATTAATATAATAATAAATGTCAACTGTAATTGAAAAAAAATTAATTTTTTTTTTAAATAAGGGAAGTAAAGAGAAGATGGAAGAGTGATGAGCAGTAAACTTTGAAGCACAGCCTGACCAGGTGCTGGTGCAGTGGATAGAGTGTCGAACTGGGACGGAGAGCACCCAGATTTGAACTCCGAGGTCACCAGCTTGAGGGCAGACTCATTTGGTTTGAGCAAGGCTCACCAGCTTGAGCCCAAGGTCACTGGCTTGAGCAAGGGGTCACTCGGTTTGCTGCAGCCCCCTGGTCAAGGCACATATGAGAAAGCAATCAATGAACAACTAAGGTGCCACAACAAAGAATTGATGCTCCTCATCTTTCTCCCTTCCTGTCTGTCTTCCCTACCTGTCCCTCTCTCTCTCTGTCATAAACACACACACACACACACACACACACACACACATTTTGAAGCACATATTTTTAATCTAGGAGGATTGGGAGTTTGTAATAAGAAGTCTTAAGAACTGAAGGATTTGAAAGCATATATGGCAATAGGAAATAGTTTAGAACTAAGAGTACCAAAATATCTCTCAATAAATGGGAATTGGGAGAGGGTGGGAGATAAGAAAAATAATCACATTCTCAAGCTCTCATTTAGGTTGAGTAGATGGGCAATAGTACCCCTTAGTATCTTGTTTTTAAATTATGATGCAAAAATATCTATTTTATTACAAGTAGGAGAAATTAGAAAATAACCTCTAGTAGAATGGAAAAGTAAGAACTTCTAATATAGAAGTCATTAGCCAGGGGAATTTGGAGTCTTAGTTTTATGCTGCAGGGCTCAGTGTGCTGGCTGGCTTTCAGCATCTTAACAGCTCATTCTGAAGCTGGGTTCTTATCTGATCTCCTGCTCAAGTGTGAGAAAAACCTGCTGGAGGGACAGAGCAGCAGTGCGCATGGAGCACAAACTTTGGAGTCAGACAGAACTTGATCCCAGTCAGCAGTCTGCCACTTTGCAGATTGCTTTGGGGCTTTGATATCTTTATCTGTAAAACGAGGATAAAAACACACCCTTACAAGGTTGTGAAATGGGGTGAAATAACACATGAATATGCAGTGCCGCGCCTGGCATAAGTAGCTGAGCTACGGGAGCAATTTTTACTTTTATTATTGTGTTTATTATTTTTTGGAATTACTGCAGATTGCGCAGGAGCTCTGGAGCCCAGGGGCCTGCTGGGCCCAGCTGGTTAGCCAGGGGCTTCGGTTTCCCTGCTCCGACCTCCATCTCAGCTCTTCCCTATATGACTGCTCCGCATTTCCAAAACCAAGTTTCTATGCTGACACTTTCCTAGAATTTTACCTCCTGCCGGGAAAGTAGCCTGGATTGGCTTCTTGGACCTCTATTCACTTGAATCTTTGAAGTATCCTTTGATAAAGTTATTCATTAGTTTTTTTATTTGCATTTTGTGAAGAGAGAGTAAGGGAAGCAAAAAGAGATTGTCTTATGACTATTTTGGAAAAATATGTGAAAATTGTAAAGTAAAAATGTTCTTAATTTCCAACCAGTTTGGATTTTGAAGTTCAAAAAATTGAAGTTGGGTTTGAACCTTACCAGTCTAAAAGTGAAACCTTTGGCCTGACCTGTGGTGGCACAGTGGATAAATCTGTGGTGCCACTCCAGTCCACATACAAAGAAATATTACCTTGTACCTACAGAGGCAGCCACGTCAGCCGCTTTTTCCAAGACCCCTGACTAACCTGTATAACCCCTGCTCCATCCCTCCCTCGGGGCCCACACAGCTTAGTCTGTCTCCGCCAGCCTGTACCCAGGCGTTTTAAACAAATTTCCCTTTTGGAACATACCAGCCTTGTGTTTTCGGTTCTGCTCTCCCCAGTGCCCACCCATAGACCCGGGAAGGGGTTTAGCCTGTCAGCTCTCCCATATAGGATAAGGCAGTCTAGCTGGAGTTCTCTCCAGGTCTGACCTACTCAGGGGTTTATAGCAACCTGCCAGTTGCCAAGAGAAGCTAAAAGAGGCTTCCCCCCTTTCCCAGGGCCACCTTCCATTGGGTGTAGGGGGCTTAGCCTGTCAGCTCTCCAGTGCGGGGTAAGGCAGTCCAACTGGAGTCCCTCCAGGTCTAACGCACTTGAGGGGTTTATACCGACTTGCCAGTTGCCAAAGGAGACTGAAAATAGGCTTTTCCTCCTTCCCAGTTGCATCTTTTCATTAGTAACTCTTTTCAACTTTACTGACTAATAAAAGTCTACCATATTTAAAGTGTGCAGTGTGGTAATTTGATATACACTGTGAAAGAATTTCTATCCATCAACTCATATATTTATCTTTGGGGGACACGGTGGTGAGAACATTTAAGATCTACTCTCTTAGCAAACGTCAGTGATACAATCCAGTATCATGAACTGTGTAGTCACCATGCTGCACATTAGATCCTCAGACCTTATTCATCCTGTACCTGAAAGTGTGTGTGTACCCTTTAAACACTCCCGTCCTATTCCCCGTCTTCAGCCTCCGGCAATACCGTTCTTCTTTTTGTTTCAATGTATTCAAAAATTTTTGAATGCCAGATAGAAGTAAATTTACTTAATTTATTTAGGTAAATAGATTAAGTACATTTACTTAATTTACTTGAGTAAGTAGATTTTTTATAAAGTAATACATAATAGAGTTTAATTCTCAGGCACATGATAGGCAGAACTGTTACATTACTTTTTTTTCAGAAAAAAAAATCCTCATATAAATCATTAAAGATGGTTTTAATGCTACCTGAAAATCTAGTTCTACTTATTTTGCTATGATTTGTCTTTCTCCAAGATATAAACTTGTCAGCATATGTTATTTCAGCCCTGGTTTGCAAAAAATATTGTTTATTTATTTATTTATTTCTGAAGTGAGAAGCAGGGAGGCAGAGAGACAGACACCCGCATGCACCTGACTGGGATCCACCCAGCATGTCCACCAGAGGGCAATGCTCTGCCCATCTGGGATGTTGCTCCATTGCAACAGGAGCCATGCTAGCACCTGAGGCAGAGGCCATGGAGCCATCCTCAGTGCCAGGGCCAACTTTGCTCCAATGGAGCCTTGGCTGCTGGAGGGGAAGAGAGAGACAGAGAGGAAGGAGAGGGGGAAGGGATGAGAAGCAGATGGACGCTTCTCCTATGTGCCCTGACCAGGAATTGAACCTGGAACACCCACATTCTAGGCTGATGCTCTATCACTGAGTCAACCCAAAAAAATATCAAGCCAAAAAAAAATCAAGGTTTTTTTTTTTAAATCTACTTTTGAGTCTGATGATTTCTTTCTTTAACCATACCAGATATTGGCAGAAATTTGCAGTGATGATCTCAACTGGGAGAAAATAAATTGCTTTTTTAAAAAAATACTTTATTTATTGATTTTATAGAGAGAGGAGGCTGGGGGATGGGGGCAGTGAGAAGTATCAACTCATAGGTGCTTCATTTCAGTTGTTCATTGATTGCTTGCCTTGACTGGGCAAGTCCACATTGATACTTTATCCACTGCATCACAAGGCCAAGCAAAAATAATTTCCTTTTAATTTAAAGGTTTCTGACCTGGCTGGTTTGCTCAGTGGTAGAGCACCAGCCGTGCATGTGGATGTCCCAGGTTCAATTCCCAGTCAGGGCACACAGGAGAAGTGCCCTCCACTCCTCCCCCTCTCATTTCTCTCTCTCTCTCTCTCTCTCTCTCTCTCTCTCTTCTTCTCCTGCAGCCCTGACTGAACCTAAACCTAAGAACTAATAGAATAGAAAAATAAATTAAATGAATCTGTGATTCTTTATCTGGGTAATTCACACAGAACAGGCCATCCCTGTAAAGCATATTCCATCCCTTCATTGAGAGCATATTTTTTCCTCACCCCACATCACTCACATTTCCATCCAGGCTGTATTCTACTGATAGCAGTGCAATATAGTTTGATAAGAGAATAACTATGGCTCTGGCCAGGTAGCTCAGTTGGTTAGAGCGTTGTCCCAATATGCTAAGGTTGTAGGTTCAATTCTTGGTCAGGGAACATACAAGAGTCAACTATTGGATGCATAAATAAATAAAACAACATGTTAATGTTTCTCTCTTCCCTTTCCCTTCTCTTTCTAAATTCAATGAATAAAAATTTGAAAAGAGAGAATTAATATAAAGCAGTTTGTAGATTCTATTGCCCTATGAAACCACCTAAAATCAAACTTAATTTTATCTTCCCTAGATTGGTTTCTTCCTGGCTGTGTTAAATACGTCAGATCCCTTCTCCTAGAGCCTAGTGGAGATGTCCAAGTTATCTTTGATAACTTGTTTCCTCCGGTCAATCCATGACCAAATCCTGTGGATTCAGCCTTGTTAATAGCTTCTCTGTCCTTTACCTCCTGTCCATTTAGTCCTTATCTCCCTGTCAATTCCCTTGGGACTCTGAAATAACCTTCTTGTCTCACTTCTTCCCCCAACCAAACTCACACCAAGAACCAAGATAAAATTTCCTAATGCTCAGCTCTCATCATATTAACTATAGCAAGTCCTCAGTGTCATCAAAGATTCTGTGACTTCAAGTGAAAAAATGTGTAATGAACCAATTTTACTGTAAACTAATTGATATAAACACCCCCTGAGGCCATTTATCTGGTCCCACCTGCACTTCTGGAAGGCACATCTCTGGTCCCAACCGCACTTCTGGAAGGTGCACCTCTTTCATTGGTGGTCAGGATGCATCCGCATCCTGTGCTCCTGGAGTATTGTATGTGGCAGCAGGCGCTGCAAAGCGCGGCATCGCTCAGGTACAGTACTACTTCCGGTGACATTGGATGCTCTCGTCACGGCTCCGGAAGCGCATCATATCACTTGTTACGGGTAGCAGTGACAAATATGGAACCGGACATTGACCATCTCATTAGCCAAAAGCAGGCCCATAGTTCCCATTGAAAAACTGCTCAGTTTGTTGATCTAAATTTACTTGTTCTTTATTTTAAATATTATATTTGTTCCCGTTTTGCTTTTTTTACTTTAAAATAAGATATGTGCAGTGTGCATAGGGACTTGTTCATAATTTTTTTTATAGTCCAGCCCTCCAACGGTCTGAGGGACAGTGAACTGGCCCCCTGTGTAAAAAATTTGGGGACCCCTATGGCATCTCATCAACATTATAAGGAAATGACATTGAAGGAAAAATGTTATTGGAGGACCTGGCAGGTGTGTGAGTGAACAGATTTCCAGGTCACACCGTTGCAGGAGAGCTTGTGCCAGCCAACAGAGGGGCCAGCCATGATCTGCTCTGACCTTAATCGAGCTGCTTGCCCTCTCTGAGCCTGGCTTCCACATTGCTACAGGATGTGTTGGAAACGCACACTCACAGAAGTTACACAAACTTCAGGTCAGTCTCACTCTGGATGTACACCCAGGAAAACTTTTAGAACCCTGCCATGGTGGTAGGTGTTCTGCTCACCCTGGAATTGTCTTCCTCTCTCTTTCTCCCTCCTTCTTTCCTTCTTGCTCCTTTTCTTTCTCTTTTTTATGACTTTTATCAAAGGCAAACTGCATGATTCCTAAGATAGGGTTGCTCCCCAACAAAGCCAGGGCCAGCTGGCCCACAGGAGCCACAGGGCGGGGCTGGGGGAGGTGATGGGGCTGATAAGTGGGTGCTGGCAGTGCCCAGAGTGAGCAACCACATGCCGATCCTACAGCTCACCATTCAGGGCAGGAACCCCCAATGGCTGGACTCTGTGCTCTGGAGGCCACCAATCCTTAGCACAGGGGTCCCCAAACTTTTTACACAGGGGGCCAGTTCACTGTCCCTCAGACCATTGGAGGGCTGGACTATAAAAAAAACTATGAACAAATCCCTATGCACACTGCTCATATCTTATTTTAAAGTAAAAAAACAAAACAGGAACAAATACAATATTTAAAATAAAGAACAAGTAAATTTAAATCAACAAACTGACCAGTATTTCAGTGGGAACTATGCTCCTCTCACTGACCACCAATGAAAGAGGTGCCCTTTCCGGAAGTGTGGTGGGGGCCAGATAAATGGCCTCAGGGGGCCGCATGTGGCCCACAGGCCGTAGTTTGGGGACCCTTGCCTTAGCATAAAGGAGGGGCCAACCAACAGGGTGCAGAAGGCAAGCTCACCAACAAACCTGCCCAAGTCAGAGTTGCAAGCCGGCCTGCTAGGGCCATTGCACAAGGGGAAACTAAGGCCGGGAAGGGGGGGCACAGTGGGCTCTAGAGCCAGATGGTCTAGGTTAGAGCTCAGATGTCCCAGAAAGGAGCCTGGGCCTGGTCTAAGTGAGTGCTTGCTATCCAACCCTGAAGTAGTTGCTCAAGCTCTCTGGGCCTCTTCTGCAGGATGAAGCAGGGAGAATGTATAGTCCTCCTTCGCCATATTGCACTTCGCTTTTCGCGGTCTCACTCTATCATGGATTTTTAAATTGTATATATCTAATTTTGTATCGCAGATTTTTCGCTATGTCGCAGGATTTTGCAGTATATAGGTATTTTTATATATTATTTTAATTACTTTTGTGGTAAAATAAACATTTTCTACCCTAAAAAATTAAAAACAATGTAAGAAAATATAAAAAATATTAATTAAAACATCATCATTCAAGTTGTAGTATATTTATTGGTAGGTACCCATATAAAATTTTATATGTTGTTAAAATTACATAGGTTTAAGAGTGTAGAAAGTGTTTAAGAGCATAGGAAGTGTTTATAAGAGTGTGGGAAAGGTTAACTGTGGGAAAGGTTTATAAGAGTGTGGGGAAGGTTTATAAAGCCTTAAAAATATATAAATAATAAAATAAATATAAGGTCGCTACTTCGCGGATTTTTGCCTATTGTGGGGGGTTCTGGAACCTAACCTCTATAATAGATGAGGGACCACTGTAACCTCCTCACTCATTTGTTGTTGTGTTGTTGAAGGAGGCCCCCATGGACTCCAGGATGGGGCAGGGCTGGGGGCTGAGGCTGAGAGCAGCAACTCAGTGGCAGCCCTGAGCTGGGCCCCAGGCCGCAGGGCATCTGAGCTCCCAGGGGAGAAAAGCAATGCTGGCCACTTCTACAAACACAATGGCCTCTATTCACACAGCTGCCAACCCAGCAGGAAAACTGAGGTTCAGCGAGAGGCAAGCAGCGGTAAGCCCTGGCCCCAGCCTGTTGATTCCAGACCCCAATTTTCTCACCCAGCCCTACTTCTCTTCACTATGCCCTTGAGATGCCATTGAAAGGTTTTTAGACCCAAACAGATGTGTGAATCATATAAATATTCAAAAACTGGGGGGAAAAGGTAGGGGCAATGATCTGACTAGTGAGACTGGGAAAAGAAACTGGGCATGCTCACTTAGCTCCTTCCTCAGGGTTAGAGCCCATTCCCCACCCTGTAGCAAGGGTCTTACTCCTGGGGAAAAGGTGAGAAGCAGGGTTGAGGAGGAGTCCTAAAGTCATCCAGCTGGGCCAGTGCCGAAGTGAGTGACTATGTGTAACTGAGGAGAGTGAGATATTAGCAAACCCATGTGGATGTGCGATAGAGATTATGATGGCACTTAGCCCATGGAGACAGGCTGGAGCATAGCGAAATGAATTCAGAGATGGCAGTGACATTGCTCTAGCACTGGAGTGAAGTTCTGTAGAATCTGTATCTGCATACTGAAAACCTTTGTGTTGTCCATAAAGTTTTTAATAAGGTGTCTTTGCCAATATTGTATTATAAAAAATTACAAACATATAACCTGAAACAATTCAGCCTGTTTATGATTAGAATTCAGTATTTTCTTACAGATCTTTTTTGAGGTAAAGTATAAAATGTATTTATTTTAGTATGAGTTAACTTTTTTTAGTATTGAGATAACACTTATGCTCAAAAGATTTAAGGTGAGTAGCTTTATAGTTGCTTAGGCCAAAGTATTGAAGAGGGAGCAGCACTTGCTGGGCTCAGACTGGGCGATGGCAGCAGCAGGGAGTGGAGTGGAAGGGTCTCACGGGAAAGGTGGGTCTTGGCGGCACAGAATGAGTGCAGCTTGGCATGGTGGGCTGCCATCTCCCCTGCAGATACTGCCCATATAATAAGTCCAAATAACTTCTCCCCAGCCTGCAACTGTAACCTTAGATCATCACATTTCTATTAAATACCCTAATGATCAAGTTTCCAGAACCTCTAGTATGGTTTCAGACCCCTGTCCTTGCAAAGAAACCCGTAAGTATTTTTGAGAACATGCAGATTCTGTCTCATGGGTGTGCAACAAGTCCCCTTTGTTCTTCTTTGCTGCCCAGCATAATGCTGTTGCCAGTGATTCTTGGAGCTTACTGGTCCTTGACCCTATCACTGTGTCCCCAGTGTAAGGTCGGCCAAAGGAGGACAGCTGAGTTCTGGTGAGAAAAGTTTATTAGGGAGTCATCTGCAGGGCTGACTCCTAAAGTGGAGGTCAGCAACTAGTTCTCTAACAGGTTGGATTAAATAGGGGATTTGAGGGTGTGTGGGGGCTAGTATTCGTTAAGAGGGGGAGGAAGAAAGGATTAACCGTAAGTAAGCTAGGAGACCTTCCACACCTGGGTGAGTCAATTAGAATGTCTAGTTTGTCAATGTCCCTTCATCCACTTAAAGGAGGAGGGGTTAATGACCCCCATCTGCCACCCTATCACCCAACTCTGGCCTCAGGGAGAGGACGCCACAGTCCCAAACTCAGTGGTGGGATTCAAATAATTTAACAACCACTTCTCTGCACTAATGATCATTTTAAGTATAAAAAACAATATACCGAAAGGTAGTTTATTATTTCATGCATTTAATACTTATACTGCTCACAAAAATTAGGGGATATTTCAAAATGCACTTTCAAGATCAGTGAATGTGCATATACTCCAATACTTTCAGCTTTTGTATAGTGCATTTTCACCAATGAAATAAAGGTTGGTTTTGCATCTTATTTGCATAATTGAATAACCTTTTTTGACTTTCATTTGCTTTTCTGATGTTCTTGTTTAATAAAAAAAATCAAATGCTTTTTTTATTGCTTCATATTCATTTTGAAGTATCCCTTGATTTTTGAAGCAGTGTAAATATGAGCAATAAAAGAGATACACAAAATTAGATTGTTATAAAAAAGAGTTTTAAAATATTAATGAAATAATACCTGACAAGAAACAATAAAACTGTTATTTAAGATATTTATATTGCTTCTTGATTGGCGTCTTCACTTGCAATTTTTTCCACTCATGGATGGAATGAACATTACTATGGTGCTTAGAATACGCTGTAGTGCAGATGAATGCTAAAAATGAGTAAGGAATGTAAATTTGTGATTTCCACATTGGACAGCTGCCCAGGCACCCGCCTTAGAGAGAACCCTGATTACTAGTGCCATTTTAACAACCGGTTTACCAAATTCCACAAAAAATTAGCTATCAGTTCTGCAAAATCTGTGCGAACTGGCTGAATCCCACCACTGCCCAAACCTTCCTTTCATCCTTCATAGTCCTGCAAAGACTAAGTTGAAATAAACATGAAATTTTGGACACAATGAAATGAACACTATATAGTACAGAGCCTCACAGAACTGCTACATGTGACTTCTCTGAGACCTGCAATTCAGACCTGCTGTGAGGCTTCTTTAAGGGCTCACCTGGAGGAAGCAGCCCTACTCTCCTACAAAAACACTCAAACTCACTCTACAGTTTACAAATTCTGCTGGAGAAGGGGAATAAAATTTTCACCCCCTTCTAGTCTGTGGTCCACCCTGTCTTTCCCTCAGCCAGAATCTGCCTCTTCCCAGAATGACTGAGAGGAACACACACTCCCTTCAGGGAAAGCCTGCCCCACCCCTCTCCTACCTCCATCTCCTGATGTGATCTGGTCCTCTGGCTTCAGCAGGACACTCACAAAACTCACAGCAGAATACTGTCCAACGCGTTACCAGAAGTTTGGCATATTCTGTCTGGAACAACACGGAGAGAGGAATGCCTACAGGGTTTTTTCAAGTCCGACCATCATTTTTTCCTGCAGAGCGAGGTAACTCTGAGGCTGTCTTGTCCCTCCCATATCTTTACGTCTCTGCAACTAGTCTCCTATGGGTCCCAGCTTGACCATGCACACTGTTTATATAGAGAACAGATCCATTTATTCCAAAGTAACATCAACATCTCTAGACACAGAAATTCAGTTCACATGATCACCCAGAGCATTTAGCTTATTTATCTCAACATTGATAGATAAAATGGCTACTCAGCCACCATCTTAAGAACAATGCAGGTCTAAAGGAGAAAGAAGGACTTGCCTACTCAGTAATTCGGTTCAGACCTCCCTTGTAGCTGGATGCTAATAAGAGACGATTGGAATAGAGTGCAGACAGTTTTGAGGAACTATGGTGCCACTCTCAACCACAAACAGAAGAAGCAATCTTGCAGCTACCTTTGTTGTATTGGAACAGCAAGAAACAAGCGTCTTGCCACACAATCACAAAGACAAGTTAGTAAGGTGAGCAATCATCCTCCTTTAGGGAGGAGAGTCCTTTTTTTGTAAGTTCCATCCTCCCTCGAAAAGTGTCCTTCTACATGTCTTCCTTTTTGATATTGGAAGACTAATCTGTTAATATCCGTATTTGATCGATTCAGAGTTGATCCATTGAATGTGATGGGAAGTATTTGTATCTAAATGAGTACTTTTTTCTTACAGTTATTATTAAAAATTAATAGGCAGGTAAGTATAATTACAATATAAAATATTACAAATGTTTTTTATTATGCATTTATCATATTATAGTGTATTGTTGGAATGAATAAAATGATTCTTTTTTTTATGATACTGTTTTATTCCATTTATTTTTGCCCTTTTTATTGTAAAAAAGTTGGTCACCTTAAAATTAGGTAATTGGGGAGCCTTTGTTACTAGCTATGTGCGCAGACCACAAAGAGGCCAAGGCCCTTAAAATCAATGTGGCCGGGGGAACACAGCTTGGGGCTAGCTTTCAAAGGGAAAATTATATACTGACTGAGGAGTGGGGAGGAGAGGAAGCATAGCAGTAAAACAAAGCAATGAAACAAGCCTTCTTACAATGTTTATCTATAGGGTTAATTCAGGGAGAAATATTCTGAGAACACCTGCAACTTTTCAAAGCTAGTCCAAGGCCACAGTCTGGGAAACCAGCCTCCAGGCCAGGAATAGGAAGTCTTTTCAGAAAAAGTAAGTTCTGCTAAAAGTCTCTTTGTTTTAGAGAAAGTAAATTTTGCCAAAAATTATTCATGTTAAGAGCCTTTCTTTTCTACACGTCACCTTTGCCCAAGGCCCTTTGACGAATTCATATAATCCCTGCCCCATCCCTGCCCCATTCCCTCGGGGCTGACACCCTTGGCTGGTCTCAGCCCACCTGCACCCAGGCACCTTTAAAATAAATTTTCCTTTTGAAACACACCACCCTGTGTTTTTGGTTTGGCCCACAGTGTCTACCTTTCATTCATCTGTACATAGATAAATGATAGTGCCCCAGTTTTTCCAAAAGCAAAGGGTTAGGGGTCCCCTGATTGTTACTCATGTTATTGAAAGACTGTCTGAAAATATTTTCCTAAAACGGGGTTAATTTTTAGCAAAAGTAAATTCACAAAGTGCTTGTGTAGGGCCAGTAGTCGTGGCCACCATCATAGCTGCCAGGCCCGTGCAGGTTTGCATTTGATTTGTACAGATGGTAATGAAACAACGGATCCAAGAACTGGTGGGCCATTATCTTTAATCCTAGCTCGCACCTGGAGGGCGAGAAAACACTTCCCTTTCCATTCAGGGCTCCCAAAGCCACTGACTCATCGAATATTTCTAGAATCAAAGGTTTCTTCCTCACCAGTCTTATTCACCTCTGTTCCCCATCTCCTTCTCCTGCACATACTCTGCACAAACTGACTTCTCCTTCAGTGCTTCGCCATCTTGGATGCCTCTCCTCTGCAATTCTGATGGCAGGAACTGAGAAAGAGCTCAATCTGCCTATGTTATAGTGTAGTAATTAAAGCCTTTAAGCCAGTATACAAATAAGGAAGTCTGTAAAGCCAGAAGGCACGGCCAGGGCCACTATCAAAGCCGCCCAGCCCATGCAGGTTCGCATTGGATTCGGACAGTCGGCAAAGAAACAGTGGAGCCAAAAACTGATGGGCCATAGCCTTTAATCCTAGCTTGCACCCGGCGGGCAAGTAAAAATACACACTGGGCTCCAAAACCCAGTCACATTCACTACTCACAAAGCTACTGATTTATCCGAGTTTCCTAGAATCAAAGGTTTCTAGCTCACCAGCCTTATTCTCCTCAGTTCCCCATCTCCTTCCTTATCCCAGATACAAACTCTGTACAAACTGGCATCTCACTCAGCACTCCGCCATCTTGGCTGCTTTTCCTGGCCTTCTCCACGTGGCCTCCTCCCGCTGCTGGCTCTATTCTCTCTGCTCTCTCATGCTAACCTCAGGAACCAAGAGCCCAAACTCTCGTTCCGTCCCCATTTTATAGCGTAGAAATCTAAACCCTTAATCCAATATACAGAATAGGGAAGTCTCTAATACAGTCACTTCTCTGAGGCATGATTGGATTGTACCACCCCACATCAAGACGGGTGGGAGAGACTTAATCCCAAAACCAAGCCCCAGGCTATAATAATCCTGTCTGCCCCCAACACACATTAATATCACCTGGGCGATGGCATCTTTAACAAAGTGAGCATAATACATTTTATCCGCCCAACAAAGTCTCTAGTACAAAGCCACTTATCTGAGGCATAAATGGGATTCCTCATAAGAGTGCACCACCCCACATCTTGCAACAGTCAATGCTATGGGAAAAAGCTTAGTTTTGAGAAGATCTTAGTATTAGAAGGGAGGGAAAAGCTTAGTCTTAAAACTAAGCTTTCGGCTATAACGACCCTGCTTGCTTACAGCCTGTCCCCCACACTCAATGCAAACTATAAGGAAGCAAACATATATATCATATTTACAAATTTATTTGACTGACAGCCTGCAAGTTTTGGGTTTTGGTTTTGTTTTTTTTTTTCCATTGATTTGAGCATGGGAGAGGAAAGTGGGGAGGGAGAGAGAGAGAAACATCAACTTGTTGTTTCACTTAGTTGTGTACTCCATTGCTTCTCATATGTGCCCTGACTGGGGGTAGAACTGTGATGTCTGGCGCACCGGGTCAATGCTTTATATACTGAGCCACCCAGCAAGGGCAGTACCTGTGATTTTTAAATCATATTGTTTTCTCAGTATTTTAATGCCATCAAAATTTTTAAAAATACCAAGGCATCTCATAACACCTATTCATCTTCTATCTGACAAAAATTTGAAGGTTTCTATGTTTAAATCATGTCTATAGGAGGTATTTAACTACTGTATTTGTTGATGATGATGTAAATTTTGAACCTCTGGTAAGCGTCAATTGCCTGTCAAGGGCCAGGAATGATGATTTTATATGCTGCCATAACACAAAGGTGTACTTTTTCTGAAGGAGGCAAGACAAAGTGCCTGCAGGGGCTTAACTGGTTTCTGGATGATGTAATCCTCTGTTGTTACACTATTTGTCTGTGCTCTTGCTCATGATTTGAACCTTTTTTGAGTCAGAAACCCAGGTGCGCCCAGCAGATTCTTGCCCTGTGGGTCAGTGGAGTGCAAGTCTATGGACCAGAACTGAGCTTGAAAGAAAATCCCTTTTGAATCAACATTCAGTTCACAACAGTTAGGATCTTATCCAAGATTGGAAGCTGTCTTGTTTTATTTCTCTGTGGATCAGATTAATTCTAACTCTTGGCCAATATCTTCTCAGGCTGATGAGAAATTCAATTTTAGTTTTTATTGGAGGGAATTTCTTCCCCTCTCAGGATTACACAGCATTCCAAGAAGCTTTTGCGATGCTGGGAAAGTCAACACTTCTAGGCTTCAAGTCCGCTTGTAGCCGCTGATAAGCTTATTGCTTAAATTTACATGATCCTTGGAAGGATCCGGCTTTGTGCCAAGGTTGGGAGGCACCACTTCTCAGAGTCCAGCCTTCCAGGGTGAACCACAAGTCCACTCTTTTCAAAATACTTCCAGGAAGCAGGGCACAAGCCCTCCTTAAAGACCCCCATGTCCTTCTCCTCCAGCTACTCTCCACAAAGGCTTCCAGGAGTCTGCCTCCCACCCCACCCAAACCCTAAATGCCCCCTATAATCTCTTCAGTTTAAGCTTTAGAAGAAAACAAGGGGGAGGGGAGGGGAGAGGTAGCAGAGGTTGTCCTGAAGCCACTTCTTCAGCCCCTGAAATTAGAGAGGTAAAGATAATCAGAAGAAAAAAAAAAAAAAGCTTAGTGGTCACTATTTCTTCTGATTTCTTTAAAATAATTAAATAAATAAATAAATAAACAAAAATTTTTTTAAAATCCAAAACAAGCAAACAAACAAAAAACCTTACAAATTAGTATTTTTAAAATAAAACTGCCTTGCTACAACTCAATACAACAAGAATTAGCGGTGGCCCACTGAATGGCTCTGACTTAGGGGCTGTCCAGCATGTGAGGCATCTGTTGGAGGGTGGCAGATCAGGCACACATTTTGGTAACCTAGAACAGAATGTGGCAAGTACAAGTTAAATTCTATGGAAGCCCAACCTGACTGGTGGTTGTACAGTAGATAGAGTGTCAGCCTGGGGCAGGTCCCAGGTTCAAAACCCCAAGGTCACCAGCTTGAACACAAGCTCACCAACTTGAATGTAGGGTTGTTGGCTTACGTTCAAAAGTCATTAGCTTGAGCCCAAGGCTGCTGGCTTGAGCAAGGGGTCACTGGCTCAGCTGGAGCACACACACACACACCCCCCCCACCCCCAGTCAAGGCACATATGAGAAGCAATCAATGAACAACTAAAATGCTGCAATTATAACTTGACACTTTTCTCATCTCTCTCCCTTCCTTCCTGTCTGTCCAAACAAACAAACAACAACAAAAACCAAAAAAAACAAAAAAAAAGGAAACCCAAAAATGACATGATTCCCCCATAATTGGAAAACTTCAGAAAAAAATGACATTTGAGCTGGGCCTGGGAGAGGAGTTGCTATTACTCTCAGAAGGCAGGGTACTGGCACAGAGTGTATTTTAAACAGGAGAACAAAGCCAGTGAAGTAGGAAAGTGGTATTTGGCCAAAGCACAGGAAGGCATAAGATCTGAATGGAAAATCTCACTCAGGAGGGGAGGGGCAAAGGGATTAAAGTAGGAGGTGGGAGTTAGCAGGAAAAATAGGAGGATGGTCATAGCTGGAGCTGGAATGTGGTTCCACCAGGCTTAATGCAGTCATATAGATTCACGAATTAGGAGAGGGATCTGAGTAACTCACAACGGCAATGCAAACTCCCACTTCTCAGCCTTATTTTATACAGGTTGGGGAGGGGTAATGGGATAGAGTTGCTGCTAGAACAACAGGTCTACCAGCTCCTAATAAACCCTGAAGGGAAATTCTTACTCCAACCTCTTACTTGTTCTCTGTAGAATATGAGCATATCTGACATCTTCTATTTTTAACCTTATGATTTAGCTAGATTCTGGAACAATGGGAAAAGCCGACTGACCTCCTATGACACAGAGCTATAATTCTAGTGGCAGAATTTTGTCTTGGGTTAGAACTAATGGAGAATACTTAGACACTGGTGGTTTCCTTGGGGCACACCTATGAGTCTATCTGTAAAGTCCTCTGTTGTTGGACTGATAGTGTGTTTTATACGTTTACCAGTAACAGAAAGAAAAGCAAATACCCTTGAATTGTTTGAATCAGTGTTAGCAGGAATGAAAAGGTGATGGTGATTTAGTTGCTATATATTCTTTGATGCATTTATTTATTCATTAATTTAACAAATATCTATTGAGCTATTGAGTTCCTATGTAGTAGAATTTTATTGATTTTGTCTGCCTAGCATCGTCTATCTCTCCCTATTTCTTCTCATAAGAGAATTTTGATATTCCTTGTTGATTTTATCCTCCAAACCAATCCATTTGATTTGGTGGAACTAACTCCACTCCTGACTCCAGAGGTAAACACATGACTCAGGCCAGGGCAGAGATCATACCCTGTTGGCCATAGTGAGTGCATCAAGGACAGGCATGTGATGCAATCAGAGCCCACATCGCTAAATTCCTTAACTTCTGTGAAAAAACTATGAATAGCCTCTTACCATGCAAAAATTTAAATTGAAGCTATAAGCCTAGAGATATTGGGAGTCATCTTAATACCACAGGGGTAAAGTCAAGAAAGATAGAGACTGGCTGTTATCAACAAGACAGGTAATAACAAGTGTTGGAGAGGTTGTAGAGAAAAAGGAACCCTTGTTCACTGCTGGCGGGAATGTAAACCAGTACAGTTGTTATGAAAGACAGTATGGTGGTTCCTCAAAATATTAAGAATTGAGCTACCATATGGCACAGCAATCCCTCTTCTGGGTATCTGCCAGGAAAACTTGAAAACATTGGTACTCAAAGACACATGCATCCCCCATGTTTTTTGTAGCATTATTCACAGTGGCTAAGACATAGAAACAACTAAAGTGTTCCTTGATAGAGGACTGGTTAATGAAGATGTAGTACATATATACAATGGAACATATATACTCGGCCGTATGAAATGATGATATATTACCATTCACGACAACAAGGATGGACCTTGAGAACATTATGCAAAGTGAATAAGTAAATCAGAAAAAGCTAAGAACTATATGATTTCACACATAGGTGGAAAATAAAAATGAGACTCATGGACATAGGCAAAAATGAGTGGTTACCAAAGAGAAGGGGGTGGTGCAGAGGTGAGTAAAGAGGGACAAATATATGGTGACAGAAAATGATTTGACCTTGGGTAATGGGCACACAACACAATCAACAGTTCAAATGCTATAGAGATGTTTACCTGAAACCTATGTATTATTATTGACCAATGTCACCCCGTTAAATTTAATTTCTAAATTAAAAAAAAAGAAAGAAAGCTAGAGAGCCCTGGCTGGGTAGCTCAGTTGGTTAGAGCAGTATTCTGATACGCTAACATCACAGGTTCGATCCCTTGTCAGGGCACATACAAAAATCAACCAGTGAATACATAGATAAGTGAAACAACAAATTGATTTTCTCTTTCTATCTCTTGTTTCCTCTCTTTCTCTCTCAAATCAATCAATAAATTAAAAAATTTTAAAGGTGGAGAGCAAGATAGAGTTCTAAAAAGATGTTTGAACCTCTCATCCAACCTTGCCCGAGTATCCCCTGAACTTTATGGTTACACAAACTTGTTTTGGTCAAGTCAGTTTGGATCACATTTTGTTACTTACAATTAAGTGATTCTAACTCTGCTATGACATAATCAATTGGATCCACTCAGGAAAAATAAGACTCTTCACTATCCCATCCAGCCTGAATAACTTATGAGTGTTTGTTTTTTTTTCTTTCTTCTAACTCTAAAGTCAAGAACCAAATGACAGATTTCAGACAGAAAAGCCACAGAGTCGCCATTGCATTGGCCACAGTATTGACTTTCTGTCCCTGCTTAATAGTTTTTCACTTTTGCCAAATGTACAGTGTGTCCTGGGAAGAATCAACATCTATTTTGGTTTTTCCATTACCTACTTGTGTGTCTGTGGGTAAAATATTTCATCTACATGTGCCTGAATGTCCTCATCTTTGAAATGAGGCTGGGAGAAATAATACCCCTGTCTCACCTTCAAGGATTTCTCTGAAGTGACAATAATATATATGCAAAAGGATTTAAAAACTTAGAATTCCAGTAAAAATTAAAAGATAAAAGGGTATACTTAAATAGTCCAGGCAAGCCTTACCTTTATTTTGAATTGGTTGAATAGCCTTAGATAAAATGGTATGCTGGCAAATGTTTAACAACAGGCTCCCTAGGGGAAGAAAATCATGCTGATTTGTAGCATTGACAGAGTTCACTGTGTAGGTACTCCCTCTGGCCAATTTTAACCTACTGGTCAGCTTGAAAAGTTCCTGAATATCACCTCCCATGAGTCTAGAAGAACCTGCACTAGCACACTGCTCAGGTATGTTGGTTATCCTTAACCTCACCTGCCTCAGTTTCTTCATTTATCAAAAGGCTTGTTTGGCTAAATGCTCCCTCAAGTACATTTTATCTTCATGAGTCCATAATATGATTATATTTATTACTTAGATGAATCCTGCACAAACTCATGATAATCATATAGTTTTCATGGAAAGGTACATCACAGTGACTTATCATTGCAACGACACTTCTTGCTCTGTCATGCCTGGAGGGCTGTTGGCATTGAGGATTAATCGATCTTCAGTTGCATTAGGTTACTTTCTATTTCTATAATATTTTTACCCTTGTGTGCAAGGAATTTTTCTGGTTGTGCTTTTAGGTAAATATTATACATGTCACTATAGTATATAGATATAAATATTTTAAGCAGATGACCATTTTCTTGAGCTTATATGTGGATGTGTCTTAGACTGATAAAGGTTTAAATCAGTGCTCAGAGCCATATTCAGTAGATCTCAGTGTCCTTTATGTTTCTCTGTGAATTACTCAAAAAATAAGCAAAATGCCCCTTGTAAGCAACCTATGAGGAATGTCTTCAAATAACACACAAAATTATCTATCACATCGTCTTCAACTACTCAAAAAGCTCAGTGATCAAACAAACAAAACAAAACAAAACAAAAAAAAACCCCTCTAAAACCAAACAGGAATGCATCAACTTTTTTATTGAGCTTGGGCAGAATTGCAAACTGAGCATGACTAGATCATTAGTTTTCTCACAAGCACAAGGGCTTTCTTAGTAGTGATAAATAACCTCTGTGAGTGTTAAGCTTTGGACAGCGAGGAAGGGTTCACATGAACACACTTGACCAATGAGCAGAGTGGAAGTGGCTGAACTGAACAGGGATGGCATGAGGTGAGAGATTCTGCACAGAAGGGGTACGCTTCAGCAAGGGCAGCTTGCCACGACCTTCCCCTGCTACCTCATTTCCTGGAGCTGAGTTATCTTGGTTGCTTCATAATAAGCAAATAATCATCCTGGCTATGTAGCTCAAATGGTTAGAACATCGTCCCTGTATGCCAAGGTTGTGGGTATGATCCCCTGTCAGGGCACATACAAGAATCAACCAATAAATGCATAAATAAGTGGAGCAACAAATTGATGCTTCTTTTTCTCTGTCTCTTCCTCTCCCTTTCTCTCTCTCTTGAAGATCAATCAATAAATAAGAATTTGGAAAAAAAAATTCAAGTGATATTTGTGAAATGACATTATGTGTGGTTATTACAGAATTACAATTGTAAAAGTTTAGAAATCACATTCAAGTCAATCAATAGAGGACTGGTGAACTAAACTATAGTATGTTCATACAGTGGAATACCTTGCAGCCAGCATACAAAAGAATGCAGGAATTGTTTTTGTTGTTGTTGTTGTTGTTTTAGTGAAGGAAGAAGGGAGAGAGACAGACAGGAATGGGGAAAGATGAGAAGCATCAACTCTTAGTTGCAATACTTTAGTTGTTCATTGATTGCTTTCTCATATGTGCCTTGACAAGGGGGTTCCAGCTGAGCCAGTTACCCCTTGCTCAAGCCAGTGACTTCTGGTGTCAAGCCAGCAATACTGTGATCATGTCTATGAGTCTGGCAACCTCGGGGTTTTGAACCTTGGTCCTCAGCGTCCCAGGTCAATGCTCTATCCACTGCACCATGCCTGGTCAGGCAGAACTATTTATATTTTGATATGGAAAGGTCTCCTTGTAAGTGCACAACATGGACTTTAGGATGCTACCCTATGAATAAGCCATGGGAAAAACAAATGAGGAAACACAGGAAACTGCTAACATCAGTTACCTCTGGAGAGGGAAACTGAGAGCCAGAAAGGAAGGGAAAGGAAGCTTTTTACATATGCCTTTCATATCATCTACACTTTCTATGACAGTAGGTCTTACCTACTGCAACATACACCCCCACCACACACACATACATTTTCTCCCACATTCACCTTTTTTTTTTAGAAATAACTTATTTTTATAATGGGAAAATATACATAATATTTATCATTTTAACCATTGATAAATGTACAGTTCAGTAATATCAAATACCTTTAAATACTGTGGACCCATTATCACTATCTATACCCAAATTATTTTCATCATCTCCAGAGAAACCTCTGCACCCATTAAACAGTAACCTCATCCCCACCACCCAGACCCCAGGTCTTCTTTCTGTTTCTATGAGTTGACCTATTCTAGGTACCTCGTATAAGTGTCCTCTGTGTCTGGCTTACTTCACTATCCCACACATACTTTTTAAAGAAAGCATCTACTAACTAGATAAATAACATTGTAAACATTTTTTTTTCCTGAAATATCTGAAATGCTTCTAGAAAAAAAACCCAGATCTTGTGAAATGTGTTGACGTTTCTCAGACAAAGTAGCGCCAGTCTCCAGTGTTTTCTAAAAACTCTGTTGAAACTTGTAAAAAGCTAACTGGTTGCCCAGCTTGCTAATGCCCTCCTATCTTTGAAAATGAAGTAAAACAGCTACCAACTACTTCCCATATGCCTTGACTCACATACGATAGGGTTCTTTAACCAGGGCTTGACTTCAGAGAGTCCAGAAATCTTTTCTGAAATTGTATGCATATTTGTTGTGTGCTGGCCTTTCTGGAGAGAACTTCTTTAGCATTCAGAGAATTTCAAAGTGGTCTGTGAGTTAGAAAAAAAAATGGCTAAGCACCATTGCTAAATGGGGTAATTAATGCCGTCTTTTCCCATGAAACCCACAGAAAAACCCTTTATTCATCAACTAGTTTGTCTAAGTACATGATTAATGAACCGCCACCAAAATATAAGCTTCTGACATGGGCTACAGAAGAAAGAAGACTGTATCATAAAAAAAATGATCCTTAGAATTTCTATACCTTTTTTTGTTGTTGTTGTTTTTTAGAGAAAGACAGGAAGGGAAAGAGATGAGAAACATCCACAGTAGTTGCAGCACCTTAGTTGTTCATTGATTGCTTCTCATATGTCCCTGGACTGGCGGACTCCAGCTGAGCCAGTGACCCCTTGCTCATGCCAGAAACCTTGGGCTCAAGTCAGCAAACTTGGGCTCAAGCCAGCAACCATGGAATCAATCAGTGATCCCATGCTCAAGCCAGATGATCCCATGCTCAAGCTGGAGACCTCAGGGTTTTGAACCTGGGTCCTCAGCATCCCAGGTCGATGCTCTATCCACTATGCCACCACTGGTCAGGCCAAAATTTCTATACTTAATAAAAATAACATGGCACACAATTTAGTGGCATATAAAAGACACTATAGCATTAGGGTTTAATAAAATTCTTACGTAATGACATTGAGGGTTTCTCCATTCAGTTCATAAGTATTTATTGAGTACCACTCCTTTGTGTCAAATATGTTCTAAGTGCTCAGAAAACATACAGCAGTGAATGAAACACTTTCTCTACCCAGTGAGGCCTGCACCCTATTGGTAGACTGCAGATGATAAAGACGTGAAAAAAGAAATGACAGTTTTCAGGTAACCATAGTGTGCTAGCGAAATTGGATGAAGAGTGCTTGGAGATTTTACATTCAGACAGAGTGGTTGGGGAAGTCTTCTTCTAGAGAGATGGCACTTGAGCTGATATCTGAAGGTCAAGGAGAGACCACCATGGAAAGAGCTTCCAGGACAGACTGGGCAGCGGGAAGAGCAAGTGCTGAAGCTTAGCTGTAGGTAAGATGGGAGGTACTGAGTGCTAAGGCGGCTCATGGGCTCACCACCAGCCCTCCACCATCTGCTCACGCAGTGCTCATTCCTCTTCTTCTTGACACAGCTTCTTACCCTCTTTTCCTTTTATACCCTAGTCACCTTTGGTAGCCAGCATGATTCCAGCTGTTCCTTCCCCTCCTACATACCGGTAATCGCTTTGCACCTTTGATGGCTTCACTGCCTTGCTGTGTGTGTGCACCTCATCGATCCAACTGTGCTGCGCTACTCGAGAATCGTGCCTGCTTCTCTGTGATTATCTGGGCAGTAGGAACAGGGCCAATTGCAGAGGTCAGGGTGGCCAGCACGGCCAGGACCTCCATTTAGGTTGAGCCACATGCACAAGGATCTTCAAATTCAGACTTAGCCACTACTTGTCACACACAGGTATTTCCACATTTGTGTGTTGAAAGTGCAGTACGTTAAACATTTAAATACACCATACATATAAAACATATAAATATGCCACAATTTTATTATTTAAAAGTAGGAAACAAAAACTGAAAGTGGTTAAGGTTTCTCTTACCCTGAAAGGCTTGAGTATAAAGAGAACGAGTTTTAAAGGAAGGTTACTTGGAATCAAATCCTTGCCCTGTAATTTCTCGGCTGGATAACTTTTGGTAAGTTTCTAAATATGTGGGAAGAATTGTGTCCCAGGATGGATTATAATGAAGCCTTACCTCTACTAACTTTATTTTTTTTTCTTTTTTCTTTTTTTCTCTACTAACTTTAAATGAGATCTAATTTAGAAGGTTTTTGGAGTTTCAGTTGACATTGTGATGGGATGAGACTTTGAAAATCCTGGGGGTGGGGGTGAGTAGTCTACTCTGCACGGGGATTGGCATGGATCACTGGGAGCAGGACAGCTAACTGAGGCTGGCAGAGGTCTCGGAGGCCCACATCCTAATCCCTAGAACCTATGAATATATTAGGTCACATGGCAAAAGAGACTTCACATAAATTAGGGGCATGACCTAGAGATGGAGATGTTATCTAATACTTGAGTTCTTCCAAGGACAAGAGGAGAGAATAGGTCAGAATACTAAGATATAGAAGAACTAAGTGCCATTGCTGGCTTTTTTTTTTTTTTTTGTATTTTTTTGAAGCTAGAAACGGGGAGAGACAGTCAGACAGACTCCTGCATGCACCCGACCGGGATCCACCCGGCACGCTCACCAGGGGCGATGCTCTGCCCACCAGGGGGCGATGCTCTGCCCCTCCGGGGCGTCGCTCTGCTGCGACCAGAGCCACTCTAGCGCCTGGGGCAGAGGCCAAGGAGCCATCCCCAGCGCCCGGGCCATCTTTGCTCCAATGGAGCCTTGGCTGCGGGAGGGGAAGAGAGAGACAGAGAGGCTGCGGGAGGGGAAGAGAGAGACAGAGAGGAAGGAGAGGAGGAGGGGTGGAGCAGATGGGCGCTTCTCCTGTGTGCTCTGGCCGGGAATCGAACCCGGGACTCGGCACACCAGGCCGACGCTCTACCACTGAGCCAACCGGCCAGGGCGCTGGCTTTTTTTTAAAACTGATTTCAGAGAGGGAGAAAGACAGAAACATCAATCTCTTCCTGTATGTGCTCTGAACGAGGATCAAATCTGCAACCTTGTGTATTGGGACGATGCTGTAACCAACCAAGCTATCCAGCCAGAGCTGCCATTGCTGGCTTTGAAGATGCAAGAAGGGGATATGAGGCATGACTGTTTCTAGAAGGAAAACCCAGTATAATAGATCCTACCCAGAATGCACAGAAAGAAATGCAGGCCTCTGACATCTTGATTTTAGTACTGTAAAATTATTCAACATCTGACCTATGGAGCTATAGGGAAATTTGCATTGCTTTAAGCCACTAAGTTTTTGATGATGTATTAGAGCAGCAGTAGGAAACCAATACAGTACCTAAGTCATAAGGAGGTTTGTTCTATTAACAAAATTTTGTTAGTGCAACCTAAACAACTTAGAACAGTACCTCATATGTAGTAAGCACTCAATAAATGTTAATATCCTTCTCAAAGAAGAGAGGAAGCAAAGATGTAAATAATTCTGACATGATATAATGTAGCCAATGACCAATGTAGAACTATCTTTAAAGGCCTTTACTTTCTAATTGTTTCTAGAGATAATAAATTCCAAGCTTATGACATTCTGAAGAAAATTGCCTAAAGTAGGTAGGGGTAGCAAACTCAAATACATATGTAGGCTTTGCTGGTAACATACGTATGGGAAATAGGCAAGTTGGGGGTTGGCACGGATGGAATGGCCCCATCTAAGGGACAGACGGACCCTCACCTCACTGACTGATGTCAATGAAAATGCAATGCAGGTCCAGTGTTGCTAGATTCTTTAAATTTTCAGGAAGCAGAAATATATCTTCTTTTTTATCTCCAGCTTTTAAATGTTGAAAAACAATTCACATTTAAAAACAGACAGGCATACTCAGAGACATTGCAGGTGCGGTTCCAGGCTACCGCTATAAAGTGAGCTGTATCTTTTTGCTGGCGGAGGGTCCTGCCTTCAATTTGTAATAAACGTTAACATCTGCGAAGTGCGAGAAGGCCAAGTACAATAAAATGACGTATGTCTGTACAGAACCACACACAATTTTTAGGCAAAATTGGGTATGTTTCCATTTAACATCTCAGGTCCATAGGTCCATAGCTCCAGCCAATTAGTGGATACATGTAAAGCCCAAAAGTTAAGCTACATTTTATGCATCTTGTGGCTCTCTATTCTTACGTCATAAAATCATATTTGCACTATTTTTGGTAGTCTACCCAAATCTAAGGAACTGAATTTTATGAAATTCTTATGAAGTTAAACAAAACACAAAACTTTAAATTGTGTTAAAGTTCAGTTTTATTAAAATCATTTGGGCATTTCAGAGCAGTACAAAAATCTCTGACTCTGACCACTGGACACACCAGACATGAGTTTGTTTTTGGTTTGTTGTGGGTTAGGGTACATGTACTTTTCTAAATTCTCTACCCTTCATTCCATTAGCAAATGCCAAAGTACCTTAAATTTCTTTATCTACAACACACTATTACCGTATTTCCCCATGCTATGTATAAGACGCACCTTAATTTTGGGGCCTGAAACTTGAAAAAAAAATTACATAGTTATTGAATTGAAGTTTTATTCATCATAAAATTGATACAACTCCTTATCATTGTCAAAACTCCCATCCATTAGCTTGTCCTCATCTGTGTCTGACGATGAGTCACTGTCTTCATACATCGCCTCGTCCTCAGTTCCATCTATGGCATTTGAAATGCTACCATGGTATAAGACGCACCCAGTTTTTAAACCCCAAATTTTTCAAAATGGGGCCCATCTTATACATGGGAAAATATGGTATTTATAGAATAGGAATTTGTAAAACATGATTGAAAAAATAAAGTGCAGATTCAAAAAATTCTCTTCAAATATTAAGAACATATAAAGTATACTAAAAACAACTACATTTAGTCATCCAAGTCATAAGGTAGGCATTTGATGTTTGTAATTTCTTGTTTTTATTTATTGCTAACTACAGTTCAGAGACCAAAGTATTTCCCAAAGCTATAAAAAATCTTCACTGACATTCCCGGAAGGGTCCCGATGGATTTAGAAACTAAAACCAGGAGAGCACCTAATTTGGCCTTTAAAATCACATCTTTTTCTTCTTTACTGGGATTTTCCCTCTGTAGTAGCTCTGGGCACTATTTGTTTACTTAGTGCCTTGTAATTAGCATCTGCCTTACAGGAGATCTAAGTATTGGCTTTGCAAAGTGTATTACTGAACAGCAAATGGTGGGAGGCTTCCTGTCCAAGGCAAAACTTTCGGCAGACCTTAGAGCGTCTGGTGCTCCTTAGTTATTCTCCAGTGATCCTGGAGTTATCTGTAAGAAAGAAAAAAAGAAGGCTGTGTAAGATTCTTCATATTAGACATTTCAGCTTGTTCTAAATAATCCTGCTTTCTTATCTGTGTGTGAAAACTCAGCTATGGCAATGGAGTCTTCTTGTTTTATTTCTGCCATAAAAGTAGCTCTTGGGGATCAAAACGCAGAAAACAAAGCAGGACAATCACTGGAGGAGATTCTGCCCTATCTTCCCTCAAAGGCTGTACTTGCATCAGATTTATGAGAATCCTTTTGTCTTTACATTCCCCTAAATGGCCAATGTACTTCACCAGGACTAGAAGACTGCCGTACTACATTACTACTGGTTGCCTTATTATCTTTAGTTGGAAACATTTGCTCCTCAAGGGAAACATGTTATCACAGTCTATTCTCATTTATTTGTAGTCTGAATAGCATGACTTCTTCAAAAAAAAAGCAACTTGGGCCTGACGATGTGGTGGTGCAGTGGATAGAGCATGGGATTAGAATGCTGAGGACTCAGGTTCAAGCACCAGCTCACCAGTTTGGGTGTGGGGTCACTGGCTTGAGCATCGGATCATAGACATGACCTTGGGCTGGCTTGAGCCCCAGGTCACTGGCTTGAGCAAGGGGTCACTCACTCTGCTGTAGTCCCCTCATCAAGGCCCATATGAGAAAGCAATCAATGAACAACTAAGGTGCTGCAACAAAGAATTGATGTTTCTTATCTCTCTCTCTTCCTCTCTGTCTATCCCTATCTGTTTCTGTCACATACACACTCACACACACACACAAAGCAATCTGGCAAAGGAAATAGGCAAGTTTCTTTATTTCTACCATTGGAATAGGATCTCAAACTTTGCGAAGGTTAACTCTGCAAGTTATTTGTGTTGTTCCAGTAAATTAGACCTATAAATATCAAGTCATAGCAGAAGTTATATCAAATAAGTTCTACTCTTATTTCTCTAATAAATAAAACCAATAATTTAGAAATGAGCATATATTTTCAACACACACTGGAAACACTCTCAATAATTCTTTGCTTCCAATTTAAGTTTATTTATAAATTGAAAATACAGTTTCACCTGACCTGTGGTGGCATAGTGGATAAAGCATGAACTTTGAACACTGAGGTTGCCAGTTTGAAACCCCGGGTTTGCCTGGTCAAAGCACATATGAGAAGCAACTACTACAAGTTGATGTTTCCTGCTCCTCTCCCTCCCCCATTTCTTTCTCTCTCCTATCTCCAAAATCAATAAATAAAAAAAAAAAAAAATAGAGCCTCTAAAGTTAAAGAAAAGAATTAGGACATAAGGGGACTGTCCCCTAGGTTAAGGTTTATCTAAACTTCAATTCATAAAATAATCAAATAATACCTAAAACAAACAAAAAGCAATGCATACCCACAAAGCTCTTAAATCTAGGAGAGAGAAATTATACTTACAAATGGAGTCCTGATTCCAAATTTGCTATAGAATGTCATGGTGACTTTGTTTTTATGTCCTGTTCTTTGATCAAAGGCATGACATGTATCAAAAGGTGGGCTGTACAAGTGAAGGCTCACAGCAGGTTCTGTATGGCTGGTATTTTCTACTCGATGTAAGCCAATGGAATCTAAACAACATCCAGAAAGAATAGATGAAGGAGTTTAAATGGTAGGTGTAGGTAAATATTTTGTCAATCATCAAACATCATAAATCAATTGGGTACATAATGGAACTTCTCATTAAAAAAGCCATATGCACTATATTTTTCTTCAAAACCCCCTACAGCTTCAGTAAAAGAATAACAAAGGCATCAAAATTCAAAGAAAATGGAAAAAGAAAAACATTTTAATAAAAATTTAAAAGCTTGAATGTACAACTGACTCTTGAACAACATGGACATTAGGGGTGCTGACTCCCACTCCCCACAGTCAAAAATTCACATATAAGTTTTGACCCCCCAAAACTTGTTGTCCCACAGTATCTGTGGGAGAATTTGTTACAGGACCCCCTGTGGATACAAAAAACTGAGGAAGCTCAAGTCCCCTGTATAAAATAGCATACACCAATGCATACAGTCAAGACTCTACATCCGTGAACTTCCAACCTCAGATTGAAAGCATTATTTATTGAAAAAAAAATCTGTGTATGTGTGGACCCATGTAGTTCAACCTGTACTGTAGATGGATGGCTTTGCAGAAGAGAGAAAGCTAAATACTCATCTACACATGGGGATGGCCAAGAAATAACCTGATTTATATTGTGAACCTCCCAAACAGCTCAGAAATTAGCAGCATGGGTATTTCTGGAAATGAGGATGACAATGGGGCTAAAAGTACAAGAACTGGTGAAAGCCTATTTCAGTAGAGTCTCAAATCCCTTTCATCACTTCTCCCTCTCCTTCTCCCTGGTAGAGATCTGAGATCTATTCTCTAGAAAGAAGGTAATAGATGAACTCAGGACAGATGAAAAACAGGTGACTGAAGTGAAAATTTACATATTGAATGGGAAGAGCCCCTCTTTCTTCACCACCTAGCTGCCAGAATGCTGCCAGACAGGAATTTTTTTTTTCTCCAGCAGGAGATAGGAAACAGCCTCTCAGGGTATCTGATTGGCTCAGAACAAAGCCCGAAGGACACTGCCATTGGTTGTTCCTCAAGGAAAGAGCTCTGCCAGATTATTCTAGGGTGAAGTCCAGTGTTAAGAGCTACCAGCTTATTTTTTTTTTTTTGTCCCTGGTTTTTAAATATTAGCACACAGCCAAGGTCACCAGACATTTGAGTAAGTCCTCTAGTACAAACATAGAGGCCAGAGCAACCTAAAAAAAAGCAACTAGAAACAGAAACAATTCAGGAGAAGATTTAAAAAACAAATGTATCTAATATCCTCAGAGATAAGAAAAAAAAAACTATAAAAGGACCAGAGATTGTAGAAATAAAAACATGAATAGAAAGGCTGGAAGAAAAACTGAGGACGCTGAGGAAGACTCAAAGAACAAAAGAACAAAGGTAGAAAATAAAAAAGAAAATAAATCAGAGGCGGTTTGAAATCAAATAACTTGACAACATTTTCTTGAATGGAAGAACATGAATTTCCAGATTGAAAGAACGCACTGAGTGAGTACCCAGCACAATGAATGAGGGTTATGAAACACAGTACATCTCTATCATAGTGGGGACAGAGAAAATATGAAAGAGATCTCAAAAGTTTCTAGAAAGAAAAAACAGCTTCATAGAAAGACCTGAGAATCAGAATGACACCAGGCTTTCATCAAGACTGAGAACTAAGACAAGGCATTGCCTTCTTCATAGTTCTGAGAGAATATGATTGTCAAGTCATAATTCCATATCCAGCTAAATTATCAATCATGTTACAAGGGTTGAATAAAGAGATTTTTAGATATAGGAGATCTCAAAAACTTTGTTTCCACATATCCTTTCTCATAGAGCCACTGGAGGATATGCTTCACTAAAACAGAAGCCTGGACCAGAATGAAGCAGACATGAAAACTGGAAACAAGGGGATTAGCAAAAGAGGATGGTAAAGGGAAAGCCTGGGAGATGTGAGGGGACCCCCGGATGACAGCTGAGCGCTGGCCTAGAGATCACCCAACCCACACTCGAGCCGGTCAAAAGGCCCTGGAGGAGATGTCTCAAAGAAGATTAAAGTAAAGAAATAATGACAAAGTACATGATTTTTTAAAAATATGCTGAGAAATTTATAGTTAGGAGAGAATATGAAGACTAATCAAGAAAGGAATTCAGTGTAATTGGTGTACTTTGGCCTTATGCTTTGAGATCTAGCTCCATGAGCTTGCATGATCAAGAGCAAAACCTAGAAACAGAGGACTTAGGCTCTGCTCCCAGCAAGACCACCTTTAAACAACTCCCAACTTCTAGAATCCTCAGTTTTCCTCACTCCTAAAAATGGGGCCTAATTCTCAGGTCTGTAAACTCTTTAATTCTGTAACTTACTGCTTTCATAATATACTGGCTTAAGCGCAATTCTGTACAAAAGTTCAACATTCTTAAGAACTGACTGCCCTTATACAAATTAATTATTTGTTTCTCCAATTACAAGTACATACACCAGCCACTGCATGCTAGACAATAATGGAAGCAAAGGCCCTGCATACACTAGTTCAGGGGTCTCAAACTCAACTCAGCATGTGGGCCGCAGAGCAAGATCACAGCCATTCGGCGGGCCGCACTAGGTCTACAAAAGGCAACTGTTATGCAACACTTTTCTTGAACTTCGTGGATTAGTCTGCGGGCCGCACAAAATTGTTCGGCGGGCCGCATGCGGCCCGTGGGCCGCGAGTTTGAGACCCCTGCGACTAGTTACTTGTCCTTTAGAGAAGCTCAAGGCTCATGCCTGATCTCAATTGTTAATAATCCTAACATTATTATTGGTCTTTACCTCTTTTCCTTTATCCCCATGGTGTAATCTCTGTCACAGTAATTCTGAACTTGGTGATACTTATGGACACCAGTTTGATCCTGGCCATGTCCCCCTTTCGCCTACTACAGTGGTCTGTCTTCTTGCCCCAATTCTCTCTTTCCGCCATCCAATACTACATACTGCTACCATATGGATCAAGATATTCCCAAATAAAGTTCTGCTGACCAAAGCAAGATCTTACTTTAAGCTGGTCTTGGAGTCCCGGGACCTGATCTCCCTCGCTCTTCCACCAGTCGTGTCCAAACCTGTTTTTCCTTCTTCCCTCCAGGGGACCATTCCTGACTAGTTTTTATGTTTTGCAATGACTGTGCCTTAACTCATTCTCTTCCCTGTATTTAAAACATCCTTCCCTCTGACCAGTATCTATTGGCACTCCTACTCCTGCATCTGTAAAAATCAAAGGTTGTAAATTTGTGATTTTCGACCATATGGGTAATTAGTCTACACAAATCTTTAGCTTACCCCCCAATATTTTATCAATTGGCAAAATTTCCCACAAAAATCACTTTCCCACCTCTATGGAAAAAAGAAGTCAGAATGATCTCGCTGGAGCTGGTGCCTGCTGTGCCCCCTGGCTTGCACACATCAGTTCCCACAGCCTTATTTCCAGGCTGCAGCACTCACTGACCTTCTTTGCCTGGCTCTATACTCTTCACATAGTAGACTCTTCACCTATTCATCAAGATCTAATCTACTTTCACAAGGACCTGTGACTAGCTGAAGGTAATTACTCTAAAAGGCTTTTTGCTTTATTGTGAGTTATATGAACAACAAACTTGTACTTGAAAATCTGGTGTGGCTCATATACACATATATATAGCAACCCTCAAATAAGAGTTTCCCACTATATGAGAAACTTACACCTTGTGATATGTGCATAGAAGGACAAACTTCCCATACAGTACCTCCTCTTTGTCTGCTGTTTCAGTTACCTACAGTCAGCCATGGCTTGACTATCTTCAGTGGAAAATTCCCAAAATAAATAATTCATGCTTTAAATTATGTGCTGTTCTGAGTAGTGTGATAAAAATCTCCCACTCTATCCCAACCAGACGGGAATCACCCTTCATCCAACCTGCTGTAGAGACTCTCTGCCCTTTGGTCACTTGGTAGGCATCTCAGTTATCAGATATTGAGAGAAAACTCATTTACATAACTTTTATTATAATGTATTATTATATTTTATCACTAATCATTGTTTTTAACTCTCTTACTGTGCCTTATTTCTAAGTTAAACTTTATCATAGGTATGTATGCATAGGGAAAAAACATAGTATATATCGGGTTCAATACTGACCAGTTTCGGGTATCCACTGGGAATCTATGAATGTATTCCTCCATAGATAACAAAGGACTACTGTATAATCTGACCTTTCTAAGTACATTATGAAACTAAGGAACAAATTTAGGTCAAGTATCAAGACCAATACTTGACTTTAAAGAAGAGCCTGCTTTGCCAGAAAAAAATCTAATATTCTATTGTACGTGAGTGGGATGGCTACCAATTCAGAGTATGGCCTTTGGAAACAAATTGTTTTAAGTTCAAATCCTGGCTGCCACTTCAAAGTTGAATTACTTGAATAAGTTATTTAATCTTCCTCTGTGTTGGAATCTCATCTAAAATTGGGGAAAAAAATTATCTCATATAAACTTAACAAGCTTTCTGGAAAGTTACTATCCCCTTTAAGAATACAAATGATCATCACTGCCTCTCCTAAAAATTATATGGCTTTCCCATAACACATTTAGGGGAAAGAGTGAATTCTTGGTGAAAGATCTATAAATCACTGCTAAATAATGTGCTTTGTAAAGTTCCCCTCGAGAATGCTCTTCTACGTATGTGATATGTGTTCTAGAAAAACAGGGACTAGCTAGCATTCACAACTACTCCCAGAACATTTCTTTACATTTTCTGACACAAAGACTAGTATTTCTACCTTTACTAAAAGATTCTACATACATAAGTCCATATTTGATTCTAGCTGTCCTAAGACTTGGCAGGTAAATGACTTTTCAGCCAGCACTAATGTGCACGTACGTGTTTCTAGTAAGTGATTCCAACCCAGATGCACAACTTTAAAAAGCAAAGCCCACGGCTTTCAGGTTCTTTCCCAGGTATTTGACATCATGACTCCATGATCCAACTTCTACTTCACATTTGTAAGAGATCAGTATTTCAGATGAGAGCGCAAGGTTTTTCCCACTTGCTCTTAGAAAAAGGTACTGGATGTTACCATTGATGTAGGCACACTGGTTTTCCCTCAAGATTCTTTCAGACTTCTTGATCATCTCATCAGACTTCTTGTCAGGCCAGGCAAATAAAGTCTCCTTCAGATTTCCCTGCAGCATCTTCAGAAAGCAGTGGGAGTTGGTGTGATCATGGATACTGCTATATACACACAAAATAACAACGGAACTCAGTCGATGGTCCAGTACCCAGACCTACAGTAACCGTTCCCCAGAGCTTACAGCTGCATATTGTCACTAGGACATCTTCCAGGATAAAATCCAATTCAGCTGCATCTTTAAATGTCACCAATTTATAATTTAACATTGTTCAAGATAAATAAAATGTCTTCCATATCAATGCATAGAAGGGATACAGTTTTCATGCACACTCTCTCCTAAAGAACAGTTCATTTTTTTCAAACCTTGTTGTAATGCTACTTTCATCAGAGAAACACAAAACTAGAAACCTTTTAACTTCTTCAAGATAGAGCTTTAAACAACTCAGTGAAGCTGGGCTAAAACTGGATTATAAAATTACACTGAAGAAATTTTAGAAAGGACAAAAATAATCATTGCATCACACTGAGATGATCATTTAACATTTAATGATTTTCCCCAGGAATTTTCTCTTTTATCCTTTCTTTCGGGGACAAAGGTATATGTAGCTATTACCACCACCTTAAAATTATACTGTAATGTATATAGAATGCTAATATTTTGTAGGTTTAGAGCAGGGGTATCAACCTTTTTATACCTACCGCCCACTTGTGTATCTCTGTTAGTAGTAAAATTTTCTAACTGCCCACTGGTTCCACAGTAATGGTGATTTATAAAGTAGGGAAGTAACTTTACTTTATAAAATTTATAAAGCAGAGTTACAGCAAGTTAAAGCATATAATAATAATTACTTACCAAGTACTTTATGTCGGATTTTCGCTAAGTTTGGCAGAACAAATCTTTATAAAACAACTTACTATAGCTAAATCTATCTTTTTATTTCTACTTTGGTTGCTCCGCTACCACCCATCATGAAAGCTGGAACACCCACTAGTGGGCGGTAGGGACCAGGTTGACTACCACTGGTTTTGAGTATCCTACTTGTGATTACATCCCAATATTCATGGGGAAAAAAAGTAAATTTGATCTGGGGAAAGAATTTATTCATATAATCTTAAATAGTATTTTAGTTTATTGAGTAGGACTACCTATGTATGGGTTAAAATACACAGCTCACAAAAATTAGGGGATCAGGGAACATGTAGCTATTCTAGCACTTTCAGCCTTTTGTACAGTGCATTTTCACCAATGAAATAAAAGTTGATTTTGCATCTCATTTGCAAAATCGAACAACTTTCTTTGACTTGTTTGCTTTCCTGATGTTCTTGTTTAATAAAAGAAATCAAATGCTTTTTATTGCTTCATATTCGTTTTTAAATATCCCCTAATTTTTGTGAGCCATACATATGAACTACATATATTTTTGGCATTTATTTCATATGTTGAATTCTATTAGCCCACATATGTACCACAGAAAAAACTTGTTTCCTAAATCCACAGAACATAGTTTTACTCTTGATATATAATCTACTTTGAAAAAATATTGAGAGAATGTGTGAAAACTATTCCACTCCATGAGTACATATATGAGTACATATTCTTTAGTCCTAATTTGCCAAAGTCTTGTAACTTTACGTTTCCTTTCTCCTATCAAAAATGGGTCTGGGCTCAGTGGTAGAACATTGGTAGGGTATGTGGACGTCCTGGGTTTGATTCCCAGTCAGGGCACACAGGAGAAGCACCCATCTGCTTCTCCATCCTTCTCCCTCTCCTTTCTCTATGTCTCTCTCTTCCCCTCCCGCAGCCAAGGTTCCACTGAAGTAAAGTTGGCCCGGGTGCTGATGATGGCTCCATGGCCTTCGCCTCAGGTGCTAGAATGGCTCCAGTTGCATCGGAGCAATGGCCCAGATGGGCACAGCATTGCCCCCTAGTGGGCATGCAGGGTGGATCCTGGTCGGGTGCATGCAGGAGTCTCTCTGCCTCCCCGCTTCTCACTTTAGAAAAAGCCAAAAAAAAAAAAAAAAAGGTCTGGATTATTGTCTTCACTTTTCTCAAAAGATTGAGAATAATCTGTTGAAAGAGATAATACTCAATTGGAAACAACATTGGCAAATGTTTAAGGACATTTAAGAAACAAAGTTTCAAAGAATTGGTATTAGTTTAAGTTGCCTTACCCTTTGTATAAACAAAGTAAATAATAAACTTGAAGTAGAAAGAAATTTTCTGTTTTTGTGAACTGTTTTTCTAACTCCAAATCTGGACATTTCGGTCTTTGGTCTCACGATTATTTACACACTTCAAAATACCACAAAAATCAAGTTTTAGCACATTATCATAAAAGTATGGAGAGAGAATATGTTAAACTAGTTAGCACCTATTTGATGGATGATTCATTTGGAGGCTGGTTTTGATATGCATGATGTATGTCTAAACACTTCATGCTAATTCTCGTGATATTTTTAGTTGGGATTAGGGGACAAATAATTATAAAATGAGGTTTGTTACTGCTTTCAAGACTTGTGGCCAGCAGCACCATATATTTCATACACTGGAACAGATACTCTAATAAATATCTGCAAATGAAGAGCTGTATTACCTGCCATGTCCTTCACCCCAACATAGAATCATTAGATTGAATTTTCCATTTCCTTGATCGACAAGATTTCGGGTGTACCTAAAAAGAATGTATTTAGAAGTTTAAATCTGGTTGATGAAATAAGCACTAGGAAAAATAAATGTGTCACAAAGTATCATTCATTTACAGATTTACCATTTCTACCTCTAAGGAACTCTGAATGTGGTTTTCTAATTAGAAATCCAGCACAAAAGAAAAATATTTTTCTAAGTTCATTTTGCACATTTTCTATTATCAATCACTGCTTTTACAGCTGTTGCATTTAAATTAATGGCATTAAAAAATTAACAGGAAATTGAAAGTAAATTTCATTATTCTCCATGTGTTTGCATCAAACTGATAAAAATAAATAAATAAACAAAAGTTTCTCACAGAAGGTATTTGCAAAGTGCATTAGTGCTCTAGGCAAGATTGTTGCTATTGTTTGTTCTGTCTTTTCCCTCGGGTCGGCTAAACCTGAACTTGGGAAACAAGGTTTTATTAAATAGCTGTTCTAGAATTCTTAGTTTTACAATAGCCCAGATACAAATCACATGCAAACCCATCCCTAAAGAAAAGTCCTCTATAAATAGGGTGGGGGTTGATCTAACTACCAGAACATAGGAGACTACATTAGAAAGTTTACTAACACTCTAAACCTTTTACAATGATGATAAAACAGTAATAAATTAAACTAAACTAAAATAAATCCTGAATCAAAACAACCACACCATCAGAAAAAAATAAAACAACTTTGAAGTTTCTATTGGTCCAACAACAGGTACTAATGATATCATCTAATTAGCAAAGTTTGATAATTATGACATTCATTTAGACTCACTTTTAAAGGAAGCAACCTTGACCCCATTTCTGGGGCAGTGTTTGTGCTTATGGTTACCTGTTCACTTACATCCTACACGTCCATTTCTCTCCCTGGCTGAAGGCCAGGTGCTGTCAGATCACTGACAGGTGTTTAGTAAATGCTCTTCAGATCTAGTCAGTCATCCTCACTTTGTAGCCCTGTTGACCTAGCAAGAGGTTGTGCATGTGGCCTTTAATTCACAGTAAATCTGGTTCCCATACCAGCATTCTAATTCTACCCCCACCAGTCTTAGGGCAGTCCCTCTTGCTTCTCTGGGGCTTCTTTCCGAGAATTCACTGTTTGGCCCACACTGGAACGCATTCTGTTTGGTTCTTATGCAATGGCCTTCCGGAGGTCAGAGATCAGAATCTTTCACAGTGCTTGAGCACTTATTATACACAAAAAAAATGCTCTGAAACTGATTTCTACTCTTCCTTCTCCCTCCCTCTCTCCTCCCCCAAACACCCACCCAGGATTGCACCTATTATCTTAATGAACTATATCTCAGATACCTGTGGAATAGATAAATCCAAGTGGCTCTGGAACAATAATCCTAATTTGAATCCTGGTGCTACTTCTTGAAAGAAGTATGATCTTGTGCAGTTAATCCAAACTTAAAAAAAAATTTTTAATTTGTTGATTTTAGAAAGCGAGAGAGGGAGAGAGCATGAGAAGCATCAACTGAAGTTGTTTCACTTTAGTTGCTCATTGATTGAATATCCTAAGTGCCTTGACAGAAAGTGGGTGTGTGTATGTGTGTGTCAATCAGAGCTAGTGACCCCTTGCTCAAGCCAATGACCTTTGGGCTCAAGCCAGTGACCTTGGGACCATGTCGATGATCAGACACTCAAGCCTGTCATCTCCAGGTTTCCAACCAGGGACCTCAGTGTTCTGGGTCCATGCTCTATCCACTACAACACTTGACCACCAGTCAGGAGGTAATTCAAACTCTTTATTGCCTAACATCTCTCACCTGTAAAATAGGGGTAAGAACGGTACCAATCTCATAAGGCTGTCAAGGTAAATGAGTACCGTGTAAAGTGACTGGAAGAGAACCTGCCCCATAACAAAAGCCTCAATTACTTGGAACTATTGGTTAAATCAAAAACTAGATTCTGGTAATTTCTGGCAGCCACAGAAGGACCTTACCATGAACTGAACTGACAGGAACCAAAGGAATTTCCTAGAGCCACCTGCAAGTGGAAAATGGGATCCTAGGTAGATTTCACTTTCTTTCAAATCCTAAAATACAGTTTAAACAGTTCCTTCCAACAAAACTCTACTGAACGCCCTAAATATGTTTAGTGAAATAACAGAGAAACTGCTTCCAAAAAAAGCTTAAATCTTTACTTATTCTTCTCTTTCAACTGTCCCCCTAACCCAACTGACTATAAAGACTGAAGTGCTAGCTAATCTTCGGAATGATTAAATTTATTTCTGGCCCCAAGAGGATTCTCAGCGATACATTTTTACTCAATCACCAAGCCAGCGCTGGAAAGAACCAGGCCTCCCCAGGCATCTCCAGTCTAGCTGAGAAGTAGAGGTCTTCAATTTACATGCCAGACCCTCAGAAGTAAGTAGTATAAGAGAAAGCATATGGCTTGGGGGAGGGGTGGGCGTAAAAGAGAGACAGTCGTTTACTTCGAGAACCCGACAATGTGTTTAAATAAAACCGAAGTCCGGGAAGTTGAACTAGTTTGGGAAAGGGTGCACCACAAATTGAAAAAGAGCTGATGACAACTCCCAAGACACAAAAATGCCAGTTGGTAGGTGTCTGGTTGCAGACGACCGAGGATGACCGATGGAGAACTGATGTCGGGGAACTGTGTCCTCGCCGTTACCCCTTTCTCTGGATAGCTAATGTGCTGGGAGCACCACCCTCCGTTAGTCCCGCCAGGCGGTTCCCCAAGGCACTGCTCCCGAGGCCGGGAGAAGGAGGAGTGGCAGTTTGGAAGCTGAGAAACTGACACGTGAGAAGAGAATAGAAAACTGGATGCGCGGTGGCCTCCCCTCCCGAGGCCGAACTTTGCAAGATCAACCTTCAGCCAAAAGCGCGGAGGGGGAGCGGGGCAGCCCGCGGTGAAGGCAGCGCAGCGCTGGGGTGCGGCAACTGGCCTGCGGGGTGGGGAGCGTGGGCGCGATGCGGCCCGCACTTTCCCCAGCAAGACGCGCTTCCCCCCCCACGCCCGCTCCTCCCCAGGCTCCTTAAGTCAGCGCCACCAGGCTTTGAGGGCCGCGCCGAGACCCTCAGCGGGCAGGGCTGGGGCGGGCTCACCTGTACTGGTCGTATTTGGCATACTCTGCCCACTCGGCGGGGTCACTCTCGTAGGCTTCCATGACGGCCTGCACCTCCTCCACATTGACTTCCTCGCCGGCGAAGAGCTGGTGCAGGATGCGGATCAGATCGGCTAGCGTCCGTGGCTTTAGCACCTCGGTCTGCTCCATCGTCAGCATAGGTGGCGGCGCGCCTTTCTCACTGCTGGGCTTCGGCGAGGGAGCTGAGCAAGCCTAGGAATCGGGCACGGGGAACTCTAGCTGCCAGCCAGCCAGCTACACACAAAACCCCCAGACCCTTGAGAGCCACAGCTTCAAGAGTCCCTGGCCAAGATATCGAGAGGCACCCCGCACTAGGGGGCCCGCAGAGAATCTGGGCTTGCCAGGAAACGAAACAAATCGGCACCAAATCTGCAGGGTTTAGCCTCCCGGGCCCTTTTTAAGCTCTCGGAGTCAGCAGGAATGTACCAATGGCCCTCGGAGGGTGGGGAGAGGCCGGGTGCGACCTGAGGTAGGTGGTGGAGGCAGCGAGAGCGTGCGCGCAAGGCTCGCGCACTTAGCGTAAGCCCTCTGAGTAGTCCAGCCCTCCCAGGAGACTTCGCCCCGGAATCCTAGCATTCGCGGGGTGCTGCGCCCAATCTCTCCCCGACCTAACTGAGCGCATTTTGGCCGCCCACCCCCATCCTTCTCTCTGAGCCCTTCCACTGCGGTTCCCTGAGGCTCTCCTTTCAGCCGCTGGGGTTCGTGACCAGGGATGCAGACCTCGGGGATCGGGAGGAGACGGCTGGGGGTGGGTGCTGAGGAATGAAGGGAGCCCTTCCTTTCAGAGTTGAGGAATTGTGAAGAGCTTGCGAAGGTTGAGGATGGATTCCATTCCCAAGATGGAGATCTGTTTTTGTCTACTGAAAATATAGATAATATGCTCCAGGCTACATAAAAATAAGTCTAAGTTTTTCTTTAAAAAATTTTAAGTGTACTGTACTGAAAGTACATTTTGATAAAGGAGAGTTTGCAGTCGAGCAAAACTAGTAAAACCATGGGAAGCCTCTTAGATTTCAAAATCAAACGTTACCTAAAAAAGATTCCCTGCAAAGACCTGATGTTTTAATTCATGGTGATGGGAAATGCTATGTTTTTCTTCCCAATGCAGTAATTTAAAGGGTTCTAATTAAACACTTTAAATCCTTCACATCTAGGCAAGTGGTTGAAGGAGCCTACTGGAAGGAAATACTTGGAAGGAAACGCATTTCTATGTTCTGAATAGCACTTCGAGTACTTAGAGAACAATGAAAATTAAGTATGATTGAAAATAAAAATGCGAGGACAAAAGAAATGCAATATATCAGTAGATACCTCTTTCTCATGAATGGACCCAGGGAATAATTTGGACTCAAGGTTATTAGCCATCTAGACTCCTGGAAGACTAGTCTGGTTTTTCTAGACTTTCAATGTATTATTGATATATACAGTAGCGAGTACACAAAAGTTTATTCTTGTATTACAATTATTGTATTATTTGTCATATTTTGTATCCTTATGATTTATCTCTCAGGTGATGATGGCTGGTAATTTAACCTACTTTTGCCCAACCCTTTATGTCTGTGTTTATATACTGTATAAATTTACTTGTGCTAACAATGTTCTGAGGAAGTACAATCAGCACTGCTCAGAAAAGGCTTTGGGTAGAAAGCATGCCTTTTGTGATGTGTTGCAGAGAGGCTCAGCAACGTAAGTGGAATACATAGATCCAGAGATAGTTCTATCGTATTCTGCATTGCCTGGGGGCAATGATTTATACATCTGAAGACAGTCATTGACATGGGGATCCACAGAAGGCAATCAGCGATCTGGAAATATGTATCTATCCATTCAATGCATTTTAAAAATCATGTACTATTGATACATGCCAGGCTCTGCTCACAAAACTAAGTCTCTGCCCTCAGAGGGCTTATGTTTTAATGGGGGGGGGGGGGCAGGTAGACCCACCAAGAAATATGTATTACATACAGCACACATGGTGGACACACAAATACTGTATAAAATTTACAATGGAGATAAACTAAAGCTGGGGTGGGGAAGGAGGGTTGACAGTGTTATTTTAGTTCAGGGGAACACTCTGGATGGTGCGATATTTGAATAGGGACTGAAGCGTGTGAGACATGTAGTTTTCTGGGAAAGTTTCCAAGTGGAGGAAACAGTACAGTACTAAGATGGTAGCAAATTTAGTTTTTGAGTAATATAAATAAATATGGATCTAGATGCAGGGTGTTTAAGTGGGGACTGCAAATCACAGAGGACCTTGTAAGGTCTTCAGCTTTAGCTGATATGGGAGGCTATCTCATCATGTAGGCATTTTTTTTTATCATTTCACATCATCACAAGGGTGAAAAATGTCTGAGACACCATAACTTTTATTATAGAATATTGTTAAAATAGTTCTATTTTATTATTAAGTCTCTTACTATATCTAATTTATAAATATGTATTAAGGAAACTTTATTGTAGGTATGTGTGTAATGGAAAAAACATAGTATCTATATGATTCAGTACTATCTACGGTTTCAGGAATTGCCTAGGTCAGTGGTCCCCAACCCCCGGGCCGCGGACCGATACTGGTCCGTGGGCCATTTGGTACCGGTCCGCAGAGAAAGAATAATTTTCCGTTTTATTTATATTTAAGTCTGAACGATGTTTTATTTTATTTTTTTATTATTCATTTTAGAGAGGAGGGGGAGAGACAGAAAGAGAGAGGAGAGACAGAGAGAAGGGGGTAGGAGCTGGAAGCATCAACTACCATATGTGCCTTGACCAGGCAAGCCCAGGGTTTCGAACCGGCGACCTCAGCATTTCCGGGTCGATGCTTTATCCACTGCGCCACCACAGGTCAGGCTCAATGTTTTATTTCAAAAAATGACCTGATTCCCTCTGTTACATCCGTCTGACTCACTCTTGACGCTTGTCTCGGTCACGTGATTCATTTATTTGTACCACCCTAAAGGCCGGTCCATGAAAATATTTTCTGACATTAAACCAGTCCGTGGCCCAAAAAAGGTTGGAGACCACACTGACCTAGGTCATGGGTAAGGGAAGACTACTGTACACAAATTTCCTTTACTGTTTTTAAAATTAAATCATACGTTAAAAGCCACACTTCATTTCATTCACTCAATATATGATCAATTACTGGTTAGATATGTGTAAGGAAATGTACCATTGTGTGTTTGGGCACCTGATAAAAAAACAGAAAAGCCCTATTTTCAGAAATATTATAATCATGAAGGGTATTAGACACAATGCTTATAAGATCGTATGCAGCAGTGCTATAATAGTGGTAGTTTGCTATAACTGTTCCTATGAAGGAGAGTACCTCTCCCTGCACTGATTCAGATAAGCTATAGGAAGAGTTAAAATCTGAATTAGAAGCATGATTTTAAGGGGTGTAGGTAAGTGCACTTCCATAACTGAATTACATATGCAGATGTAAGAACAGAAAAAATAAGGCACCTTCAGGGAACGGTGAATAATCCAGTGCGGATTGAATATTGTAGGGAAATATTAATAGTACTTCTAAGACTAAACCTGCTGTACTGCTTTCTGAATACTTTATGGCCTGTAATTGACTCTCCTGGTGCCAGCCTGCCCAGTATAATCCTTGGAAATGAGGTAGAAGCAGCACAAAGGGTGATTTTCATACGCCTTGAACATCGCACTTTCCCACTGGGTTACATACTACGAAACTTGATTAATACTATATAAACTGAAGGCATAGCCTGCACTTTTCTCAGGTTTCTAGTCTGATTAGAGTAGACAATGTTTAAGGCCCCTTCAGGGTTAAAACTTCTAGAAAATCATATTCCAAAAAGTATCCAATCTTATCTTGATTACAAAAATTCTTAGCTTACCTTATATGCTAAATATGAGGAACTCGTTATGAAGTCCTTGGCACAGAAACCTTAAAAAATGGAAGGACAATATTCTAATAATTACATACACTCTGTGCTGTGGATCATCTTTGCACAGTAAGGTAAAGCATGACATTACTGACATCAATTTTCTCATAAACACAGAAAACAAACTAGAACCTGAGGGTTGTTTTCATGCTCCTCCCCACACCAACTTCAACTGCAGTTAACAATTCTAACCAGACATCTGCAAAAATATTTGTGAATTGCATATTAGGTTCCGGCCACCCAATAACTTAGGGAATCCAGGCTTACAACTAAATGTTGCAAAGTTAGAAGACAATGATGAATTCTTTGGGTAAGGCTGAAGAGATAATAGCGTAAATATGGGTTGAAATAGTGTAATGCCCTATAAAATATTCTTCAAGATTATTAGGAAAAAAAACCAAGTAAGGTATATACATATTTAGCTAACCTTAGATTTAATCAACTAATAAGTTCTTTAAATCAGAAATAAACAATTAAATTGATGTCATAAATTCAAACTCAAGTAGTTTTGATTATTGAGACAGTAAGCATTCCATTACCTGAAATCTTAGTGGCAAGTTAAGTTGTTTTTTTGTTTTGTTTTTTGACAGAGACAGAGAGAGGGACAGACAGGGACAGACAGACAGGAAAGGAGAGATAAGAAGCATCAATTCTTTGTTGTGGCACCTTAGTTCACTGATTGCTTTCTCATATGTGCCTTGACTGGGGGGCTACAGAAGACCAAGTGACACCTTGCTCAAGCCAGCGACCTTGGGTCCAAACTGGTGAGCTTTGCTCAAACCAGATGAGCCCGTGCTCAAGCCAGCGACCTTGGGGTTTCGAACCTGGGTCCTCCATGTCCCAGTCCGATGCTCTAGTCATTGCACCACCACCTGGTCAGGTGACAAATTAAGTTAAACACATTTTTTGCTATTCAATATATATGCATATAAATATATTCATCCTTCAGTAAACAGTAAATGGACAGAGCAAGAGAACAAATTTTTCCCATTTCCAACCTGACTTGAAAACACTTTCCAGTTTTTAACATATATACAAATTTCTTACCCAGTCTTACAAGATTAACACGCACAATTCAACCTGTATTATTCCAGTGCTAACTACTAGCTGTATTAATTTATTACACAGAAATATTAGGGTAAGGGGACTTAAGACGTCATTCTTGGACAGAAAATGAGAACTGAATAGTGATTTCATCACTGTAAACTGAATTGTTCCTTAGCATCCCCTAATGCTAATGCATGGCAGATCATTAAGCAAAGGTATATTTTAGGACTTAAGGGACATAAGTGTAATTCTTAGTCCTTTGGAAATATCATACCATGTCCATTACCTTTGAAAATAAACACTTAGTATTCTTGTACACACCTTAGATCTTGTTTAGACATTCCAGTTTATTCGAATGCTTTTTTAATGCTGCATTACTAATACAGAATGAACAAAAAGTTAAATCTTACTTCAATTACCAGTCTATAACAATAGAAAAAAGGTACTTTTAGTTACAGCATGAAATACATGTAAGAACTAAGGCTTTTTTTTCCTGTTATTTGAGCATCTTCAAGTTGAATAATGCATTATAAAAAATTCAAAGATGTTGCCATGTTCACTTGAATGCTTTTAATACTGTACAAATAAGAGACAGAATACCACCACAGCTATAATCACTGGGACTTAAGAATCATCAAACGATAGGACTGAAAGAGCTATAATGAGCCTGACCAGGCAGTGACACAGTGGATAGAGCCTCGGACTGGGATGCAGAGGACCCAGGTTCGAGACCCCGAGGTCTCCAGCTAGAGCGCGGCTCATCTAGTTTGAGCAAAAGCCCACCAGCTTGAACCCAAGGTTACTGGCTCCAGCAAGGGGTTGCTCCGTCTGCTGAAGGCCCGAGGTCAAGGCACATATGAGAAAGCAATCAATGAACAACTAAGGTGTTGCAACGTGCAATGAAAAACTAATGATTGATGCTTCTCATCTCTCTCCGTTCCTGTCTGTCTGTCCCTGTCTATCCCTCTCTCTGACTCATTGTCTCTATAAAAAAAAAATAATAATAATAATAAAATAAAATTTAAAAAAAGAGCTATAATGACTCATTTGTCCAAAATTTATGAAATTCCTTTAGTTTCCCAATAAAATAATTAAATCTAAACCATGCATATTCTCTAAAGCAGTCTTCCAGTGTATCAACATACATGCTCTCTTGGCTAGATGTTTGCTAGAAATGAAAGGAACAACTTTTTTCACCATTATCATCTGGCAAAGATGTAAAACCAAACTGCCTCTTTCTGTGAGCTGGGCTGCCCTCTACTGGACTAGGTGAGGTATAAAGCCAGGCCATCAATGAAATTTTATTTAATAAGATAATAGTGTAGGTAGGTATAAGTGTAAATGAGAATAGGCATATCCCATACCTCAAACAAATTGAACTTCCCAGAAAAAGTACAAAGAATCCTTGAGTAAATTATATTGAGTTTTACAGTGTAAAAATAATCAGCAAAGCACTAATTCTACAAGTAACAATTTCAGTCATTTTGAGAACTGGCAGAAAAGCTTTACAATCTGAGTCTCCTTTTCAATATCTTGGAGGCATATCTGGAGCAATACTTGTAGTACTAGGTATACTCTAATGTCAATTTTTTATGATGACTTCTGTGTTAATGCAAATTACATTTTTGTCTGTCTAATCTAGGATTTTTTTAAATGCATAAACATGGGTCACAGCAGATAACATGCGGAGTAGATCATGTCCACAAGTCTCTTGCCACAAGTATCAAACTTTTCAGTGCTGTTTTCTTTGTGAAGATTCATTTTAGTTATCAAGATCTTTTTCTTTGTAGTTCATCCCCATGCCTGAGATTTGCAGTAGTGTAGTACCAGTTTACCATCACTGCCAAAACACTACAGAAAGAAAAAAAGGAAATAAAAGAAACTTAATTTCTGTTGTTCTGAAATGAAACTAAGAAAAAAGTTATATGTATCAAAAGTGTCCTCATACATGTATGTATAAATTATCTATAATGCTATTTCTTTCAAGAGATGCAAGTTGCTATCAGACACATATCAGTAATCATGTTTAATAAAACCTGTCCTTTAAACATCATAGGCATAGATGGGCGTACATATTTTAATGTTGTCCCTTCTCTACATCTTTATCGTAATGTACAGTATATAGTACTGTTCTCTACCAGTGGTGCTATGTGAATACTATATTATTAGCACGAATCTGTAAGAATGTCGAATGAAGTCATTTTTACGTAGTCTCCTTTAAAATTTTTTAGAGGTAAATCTGGATTACTGATTATATAAACAATGTAGAAGAAACAAATTAGGCCAAAAAGAAGACCTTACTTTCTGGGCATACATCAAAGTCATCTTCTGTTTGTATTGTTCATTCCTTAATTCTTTAATCACCATATAATTTGAGATCCAGCTATGTGCAAAGTGTCAGAGATATAACAGAAAACAAGATAGTAATCTCTCTTTTTCTGAGAGGCAATTAAGAATACATGTCTGAAAACAATAATATGAATTAATAATCATACTCTTCACAGATGTGCACCTTCCATTAAGCGATTGTTTTACCTCATAGAGGGTTCCAACATCTTGGTCAGGAGAAGGGGCAAAGGACTGATTCACATAAATAAACTGCAAGAAAAAAAAAAGGCAACTCAGTTTTAATGGTATCCTGATTAATTTGCATTTTCTAGGGTCCAATCAGCCAGCTATTTCATATTTTTCATCTTTGGAATTCAAGAAAGCTTTCCTAAATTCCTTTGACTAATTCTCATAAATTAAGTCAACTAATGAGATCTTTATATCATAACTCTTTCCTGGAGGAATAAAAAAGAATTTTTGCTCTTAGAATAGTGGTTCCCACTTATTATAATTAAGAATCTTTTAAATATTGTTTTTACAAATAGTTTTTGAAGGTTTATTCAAGAAATTATCAAAAATTATTATTTTTCCCAATTACATGCCTGACCTGTTGTGGCACAGTGGATAAAGCGTCTACCTGGAACACTGAGGTCACTGGTTCAAAACCCTGGGCTTGTCTGGTCAAAGCATATACAGGAAGCAACTATTATGAGTTGATGTTTCCTGCTTCTCCCTCCTCTTTCTCTCTCTCCTGTCTTTTAACAGTTAATAAATTAAAAAACACACACACAAAAACTATGAGTTTCCCGATTACTCATTTCAAGTAAAGACAGAATTTTTCCTAATAAAATTTCACAAACATAGCCTAAAATCAGAAAATCTATTATTTGTGATAGTGTTTTTCTTGGGTAAATGACATACATGGTTGCATTTTTTTTAACCTTTACCAACATTGAAAACTCTTAAAGGTACTAAACACAGACTATCACTTGTAGTCAAATAAGATAGAAAAATGTAACATAATTGAAACCTAATGTCCTTATAACTTTGTTCTTTAAAGAATTCACTGTTCAATGTTTCTGTTATTAAAACATTCTAGTATAGGCATCCTCTGCTTTTTGAAAGTTCATATTATGAAACACCTACATTAGTACGTGTTTTCACTAACTGAAGAAATCCAAAGAGGATTTTGCTTTTCTGAGAAAGCGAAAATAACATTCAACATGTTTTGTAGTGAGCCATTATAAAAGCAGTGAGACTGGCTCTGCCAAGCTCTTTCATTCACCAGGAACTATACTGAGCATCAAGCCACCATAGCTCTGGAATGTGTCTGTGAGCATCTATGCTTTATCTTGATTTATTTTGTGTATCTGTTAGCAAGATGTATCCTAAAGATATGAGATAGCCTGAGAGCTCATTAATGTTTTATGCTTAGCATAACACTGGATATAATTAAGTGTATTTAGTATGATTTGGTAGATTATTTTGGGGGATCTGGGTATGCTCAAAATTTTTCCATAAAAATTAATGGTAATTGGCTTCTTTGCTTTATGCCATTTTGGCTTAGGAAAGGTTTCACAGAAATACTCTTTTCTCAGCCCTGGCTGAATAGCTTGGTTGGTTAGACCATCGTCCTGAAGCCCAGAGGTTGCTGGTTCAATCCCCGGTCAGGGGACATACAGGAACAGATCTATGATCCTGTTCGCCTCTCTCTCCCCCTTCCTCTCTCACTAAAATCAATCAATAAATAAAAAATTTTAAAGAAATACTATTCTTTCTGATAGTAGGAGAAATCTATACTTTAAAACTTCCCAAAGATACTGAAATAAAAAGTCACAGTATCAAAGTAGCTTTTGATAATTTTATTTTTAGAAAACAAAACATTATTTTCAGGTAACATGCTCACTTTTCCTTTGTCTATAGTCAAATTCTAAGACTAAAATGTCCTGGGTTTAACATAGTATTTAAACCCAATAACATTAAAATAGTTGGCTGGTAGATACTATTTTTATTTATTTATTTATTTTTATTTATTTTTTTTTTTCATTTTTTCTGAAGCTGGAAACAGGGAGAGACAGTCAGACAGACTCCCGCATGCGCCCGACCGGGATCCACCCGGCACGCCCACCATGGGGCGATGCTCTGCCCACCAGGGGGCGATGCTCTGCCCATCCTGGGCGTGGCCACGTTGCGACCAGAGCCACTCTAGCGCCTGAGGCAGAGGCCACAGAGCCATCCCCAGCGCCCGGGCCATCTTTGCTCCAATGGAGCCTTGGCTGCGGGAGGGGAAGAGAGAGACAGAGAGGAAGGAGAGGGGTAGGGGTGGAGAAGCAGATGGGCGCTTCCCCTGTGTGCCCTGGCCAGGAATCGAACCCGGGACTCCTGCACACCTGGCTGACACTCTACCATTGAGCCAACCTGCCAGGGCCAATGATGGTTTTAATGTTAAGAGGACAGTAGAGTAAATGCAGAACTACAGGAACTCACTGTGATTTGAAACAGGAGTCAGGAACTGAAAGTGACTTTAATTAAATAAAAGCAATTCAGCTAGTTTAAAATTCTACAGAAGTTACAATGTCTTTTTTTTTAATTTTTATTTATTTATTCATTTTAGAGAAGAGAGAGAGTTAGAATGAGAGAGAGAGAGAGAGAGAGAGAGAGAGAGAGAGAGAGAGAAAGGGGGGAGGAGCAGGAAGCATCAACTCCCATATATTCCTTGACCAGGCAAGCCCAGGGTTTTGAACCGGTGACCTCAGTTTTCCAGGTCAACGCTTTATCCACTGCACCACCACAGGTCAGGCTACAGAAGTTACAATTTCAAATGCAAATCTATTTTGCTAAATGCTAGAAGTTGGGAAGATAAAATTATTTTAGTTTTAAAGAATAGCAACTTTTGAAAAAACTTTTATTTATTGACTTTAGTGAGAGAGGAAGGGAGGGAAGAGACAGAAACATCTGCTCCTGTATGTGCTCTGACTGGGCACTGAACCGGCAACCTCTGAGCTTTGGGACAATTCTTTCACCAACCAAGCTATTTGGCCAGGCCATGACTTTGTTTTTAAATCACAGTCTTTATGTTGATGTCCCTCTATATAGTTTGTTGTTATAAAGTTCTGTCTCTAGTAAATTCTTCAGAAGGGTTCATGGGAATAGTATTCCCTCAGTCTGGTACATTATTAATAGTTAGTGCCCTGATTAAAAGTTAGTTTTGTTGTATATAAAATTCTTATTTTGCACTTTCTTCCTTTGTATCTTTGCTGTCAAAGATTGATGACAGCCTAATTTTCTTTCTAAGTCATGTCCTCTTTTTTTCCTTAGATGTCCAAAGAATTGTTTGTTTTTTTATTTCAAGTCCAATAATTTTACCAGAATGTGTCTTGATGTTTGTTATTCTGGGCTGATATTCCTGAGTACCGTATTTTTCGCTCCATAAGACACACCTGACCATAAGAGACGGCTAAGGTTTTAAGGAGGAAAATAAGAAAAAAAAAATATTCTGAACCAAATGGAGTGTTAAAATATTTAATAAAATACCATTTTTTTCGCTCAAGACTTTTTTGGGGAAAAAGTGCAACTTATGGAGCAAAAAATATGGTATATTTTTAAAATGTAGTCTCTAATCTTTTAAAAAAAATTTTCTTTGAATATAGTTTTAAATATTTGTTTTGTTCCTCTGCTTTGGTTTTTTTCTTCAGGGACTTCTGTTAGCCATGTCTTCACTCCCCTTTCTTAATACTCAATATGTCCCATTTTCTCAAATCATTTTTACCTTTCCTTTTTTTAAATTAAAAAAATTCTCTTTTGCATTCTATTTTTTAATACATTATTTATTGTTTATTTGCTCTTGCTCCTTCTAGTTTAATGTTCATTTCTGAAATAATTTATAATTCTTTTGCTGAGTTCTGTCACTTTGAATTTTACAAATGCTGATTTATGTTGTTATTTCATGTCCTGCCTAATTTTCTTAATATTTTAGCTTGTTTTGAAATAATACCGTATTTCTCCATGTATAAGACGCACTGTTTTTCGAAAAATTTGGGGTCTATAAACTGGATGCCTCTTATACAGTGGTTGTAGATTTTTTTACTTGCATTTCCTGCTTTTTCACGCTTGCTTTTGCACTCATTGTTGAAGATAGTGATTCGTGCCTGGCCTGTGGTGGCACAGTGGATAGAGCATTGACACGAAGATAGTGATTCGTGCCTGGCCTGTGGTGGCACAGTGGATAGAGCATTGACACGAAGATAGTGATTCGTCATAAGACACAGATGAGGACAAGTTAACGATGGCAGTTTTGACAGTGATGAGGAGTTGTATGAATTTTATGATGAATAAAACGAGTTCAATAACTTTATGTAATACATTTTTTTTCAAATTTTGGGCCTCAAAATTAAGGTGCGTCTTATATCAGTACATGGGAGTGTCTTATACATGGGAAAATATAGTAAGTTACAATTATTGACCCATATTGTAGGCACATTTTTCTAGCATGCTTTTACTATCGTCAGCAATGTTATTACTTTTCTTTTTTCAATAACATTGTATGAAATTTGACCTTGATATTTTTCTGTTGTTTTTATATGAGTAAGTTCTCTTCAACTTTTAGAATGCAGTTAGTATAGTTTTTCTAACTCCACAGAACTCCCTCTTCTGTTTTTTTTTTTTTTGGGGGGGGGGGTACAATGTCCAACAATATGGAAGCCTGCTTTCTGAGACTCCTGGTTCTGTTCTCCTCCAGTTTGACCTGGTCTTTGTCTTTTCCTTCCTCTCTCATGTTCCTCCTACCTTGTTCAATTGTTTCACTTCTAGATGCTCTTCCTCAGTGTGGGGTCTTGTTCTGGAAGGGAAGGAACCTTACTGAATCTTTTTTGAGTGCTCTTCCAGACTAGACTGGTCCAGTCCCTTCAGCCCTCCATAGGGAAGATATATGGTAATTACTTGCTATTGGAGAGAACCCTCTTAACTACTATTCATAAAACTGACTACTGCAGCCTGACCAGGCAGTGGCACAATGGATAGAATTTTTTTACTGGGATGTGGAGGACCCAGGTTTAAAACCCTGAGGTCATCAGCTTGAGCACGGGGTTGGTGGCTTGAGCATGGTATCATAGACATGACCCCATGGTCACTGGCTTGAAGCCCAAGGTCACTGGCTTGAGCAAGAGGTCACTCGTTCTGTTGTAGCCCTCAGGTCAAGGCACATATGAGAAAGCAGTTAATGAACACTTACAGTTCCATAAACAAAGAATTGATGTTTCTTATCTCTGTTCCTATCTGTCCCTCTCTGTCTCTGTCACAAAACAAACAAACAAAAAAAAAACTGACCGTTGTACTTTTCAGTGAATACCTGGTTAGCTATTTCCAGGTTCTTCCTTTCTTGGCATTGTCAGGTGCCAATCCGTTGCTTACTACCTTCTTTCAACACGTTAGCTGATGCCACACAAATCCTGCAGCTGTTGGTGGTTTGTCCTCACAAATTTGGGTTTTAAGGCTCATGAGGTTACTTTGTTATCTAGTTTTGTTATAAATACTGATCATGGGTTTTTGGCTTTGCTATCGACTTGACTATGTTTTTGTGGGAAGCTAAAGATTACGCCTTCTAATACCACTTCTGTCTTCCCCAAATCCCTATTATTATTTTTAATTTTATTTATTGGTTTTACAGAGAGAGAAAGGGGGGAGTATCAATTCATAGCTGTTTCACTTTAGTTGTTCACTGACTGCTTGCCGTATGTGCCTTGACCAAACAAGCCCAGGGTTTTGAACCAGCAACCTCAGCATTCCAGATTGACACTTTATGCAGTGTGCCACAGGCCAGACACATCATCACTGTTATCATTATTTAAATTTTTCTTAAGTGAGAGTGGGGAGGCAGACAGACAGACTCCCGCATGCGGATCCAATCAGGATCCACCTGGCAAGCCCCATATCAGAGATGCTCTGCCCATCTAGGGCCGTTGCTTGGCAACCAAGCTATTTTAGCGCTGAGGAGAGGCCATGGAGCCATCCTCAGCACTGGGGGCCAACTTGCTACAACTGAGCCATAGCTGTAGGAGAAGAGAGAGATAGAGAGAAGGGAGAAGTGAAGGGGTGGAGAAGCAGATGGTTCCTTCTCCTAAGTGCCCTGAGAATCGAACCTGGAACATCCACATGCCAGGCTGACACTCTACCACTGAGACAACTGGCCAGGGCCACTATTATTTTTCCTTTAACACCCATTTTGCAAAAATAATGTAGGGTGCAGCTATGATAAAAGCCAGAAGATGTAAGTGCTAGTTTAATCCACAAAAGTAACAAAATCATTACTTTTGTTCATGTTTCTTATTGCATAAATGGAAAGGGAAAATTAGATTCACTACAGAGGTTTACGGTTGAACCACATGAAACTGCTGTTTTTATAGTTTAAAATGGCTGTAATGACAATTTTACATAGTTTAACCTAATCCATGTAGCTATTAATCTAGTCCTTTCAGACTACTGGATATAAGCAATACAAAATGCCAGGACTCTAACATTAACAGAACATAGCATCATCTTTTCTTCTATCTATAAGTTTATCAAAGTAATGTCTTAATTACTTGGTATTCCTCTGGTTTCCTACCTCTCCAACTCTTCACTCAGAGATATAGCCACTGCTCATTTCTCTCAAGTGTATGTCCTCGTTTCCCTGACTTTTCCATTTAGACTTGGACTCAATGAAAGGTCCTCTGCTCCTGAGGTTTTAGCTACCATATGCATGTGGATGACACTATAATCTCCTTGACCCTTTCTGAATTAATTTTTTTAAAGTTGATTGATTAATTGATTGATTGATCTTAGAGAGAAAGGAAGGGAGAGAAACAGACGGACAGAAACTTCAATCTGTTTCTGTACATGCCCTGGCCAGGAATCAAATTGGCAACCTTTGCGCATCAGGATGATGCTCTAACCAACTGAGCTATCCAGTCAGGAATTGACATATAATTAAATTCTATATGGCTCTCCTATAAAACAGATACTTTTCTTACTCTGATCAGCATAGAGGGAGAGGGAGATGTTCTACTGCAAAACTCAAATATTCCCAATACTTTTTCTAAACAAATTCCTTTGGAGAAATCCCTGGCTCTATGCTATTCTTATCTCAAATAACTTCTAGTGATTGACCTATCTTGTACTTATTCTTGTGCCCATGTTTCTTTTGTGAGAGCCACTTAGTGGCAAACTCTTAGATCAGTATTAATATTGACCAGGATGTGATTTGTAGATAAAGATGTCTGATATCCTAACATGCAACAACATTCCAAATACATGTAGATGTTTAAATTTCTGTAAATAGCAAGTTGAAAACCAGAGGCATTTAAAATATTAATCTTTACAACTGCTACCATGAAGTGCTTAACATTTACTATAATATGAAATAAGAATATTTCTCAGTTTTTTCTACAACATATGGAAAAGATATACTGCTTACCTCAAGAATGGGAGAGAAGCAATACTGATATCAAAATACATTTTAAAGCCTAAAAATTTCCATATTAATGTTCTATGACAGACCTCTCTACATGCACATTCAGTGACTTTTTGAGAAAAACAATCAACACAGTAGGTAAAAACAATCAGTTCACAATATAAAAGTAAATTTAAAATTCATTTCACTTCAGGGTTCCCCAGAGAATAAAGTACAGAAATTTCACCAAAAAATAAAAGAACATTACTGAAATAACATATGTGCCTCTCTCTATATTTCTATGTATATACAACTGTTATTCATTGTTGTCTAGTAACTGCTGTGAATTATTATAGGGAAATATTCACCATTGGTTTCATACCAACTGTTCTGAAGCCACAAGTTTCAGGAACTTTTTGATGAAGTCAATGAGTCCTTGGATGGTTCGGGTTCTCTCGACAGCCCACTTCTTTGTTTTCATTATAGGGGTGTCTCCCACAGCCTTTAGGAGAATATCAACTATAACAGGAAAAAAATTGACAATTACATGGAAAAGCTCTGAAGTGATTATGATATAAACTATTTTTGAAAAAAATAAACCTTTAATCTACACACATATATATTTATGAAACTGGAGGTATCTCTTAAGATGTACAAATGTTAGGTAAGATTTATTCTGTCATATTTATTTTTTCCCCCCGATTCCATAGTCCACAAAGGTCTCCCCATGAATCCTTAAAATTCATTTTAATAATAGCCCCCAAAGAATATCTAAAAATATATTTTAAAAATATAAAATGTCATGGCCTTTTTCACCTATCAAATCAGTAAAAATAAGAATAATAATATTGACAATACTACTGTTGGAAATACAAAATGGTACACCCTTTCTAAAGAATATGGTACTACATTACCAAATACTTAAAAAGCTATACTCTGACTCAATAATATTAATAACAACTCTCAGAATCTAGTCTAATAAAATATGAAATGTAAAAAGATTCACTTAGAAGGACGTCACCTTTGTTGAAACATTTATTTTTATTTGAAAAAAAACTGGTAAAGCTAAATATCCAAGGATATTCAGAGGGGACTGGTTAAATAAAGGATATTATGCCTGTACTAGAATTTATATTTCAGTAGAGTACACACTCTAAACTCCTGGGTTCAAAATCCTGGTTCTGCCACTTGCTAAGTATATATGATATATCTGGGTAAGTTTTTTCATCTTTCTGTACCACAGTTCTTTCATTGGTAAAATGAGTACGATAGTACCTATCTCATTAGGTTGTTTTGAGAATTAAATGAGTTAATACATGTAAATAATTTAAACCAGTATCAGCTCAAAACTCATACTTATCGAACCTGAAGATTATAAACTGCCATTAAGTAAAACATACAAAAGCATATTTAACAGTATGAAAGTTATCAAAATATACTAAATATAAAAAAACATGTATAATACCTCAATTTCATTAAAACCATCATAAGCACATATTCATGTAAATATGGCACATACATTTGCGACTTTATAGGTGATTATTATTTGCTTTTTTTGTGCTTTTTGTTACTGCCAAGTTTTCTACAATAATCTTTTAAATAGAGGAACACAATAATTACTAGAAATAAAATACAATAACTAGTGGCCAAAAAGTTTCAGTTAGAGAAATTAAAGGTTTCAATAAGCCAAAATACAAACTCTAACTATGAATCTGACTCCTAAAGTTACAATACTTAAAAAAAAAAAAGTCTACCTACAAATAAAAGCAACACTAAAAGCAAAATACTGCATTGTTACCCCCTAAGGTTAATTCTATTTGATAACATCCCACTTTTCCCATTCTTTGGTATTAAAGATTGGGACCCAATAGAGTCAGAGATCAATTTATTCAAGTTTATCCTTGAAATGAAGGCACTGAGAACACATAATGCACACAATATTCTTTCTGATACAAGTTCATCTTTCTTCCTCCACTTACTAATTCTAGCTTCAGGTATCTAGGTCAGGGAATAGGAATGAATTGGAAGGTAAATGCGGGCATTTTGAATAACTCACCTTCCATGCCCCCTCAATCCCCTGGGGCTATCAACAACAGGGTGTACCACCACAGGCCAAGCACATCATTATTATTATTTAAATTTTTCTTAAGTGAGAAGCGGGGAGGCAGATAGACTCCAAGTTGTACTACTAAAGTAGTACAAATATTGAATTGTACTATTGAAGAAAAAAATTGGAAGAGCAAGGAGCTAAAGAAGGAAACATTTATTTTTTGGTTGTTATTTTACTGATTTCAGTGAGAGAGACAGGGGGTGGGGGTGGGAGGGAAGGGAGACTGAGAGACAGGAGCATCAAGTGCTCCTGTATGTGCCCTGACCAGAGATTGAATCAGCAACCTCTGTGCTTTAGGATGATGCTCTCTAACCAACGGAGCTATCTAGCTAGGGCTGGAAACATTTATTTTAATTATAACTACTTTTAAAAAAAATTTAAGGGTGATTTGCTTGTAGTTCTCAACTCTAGAAATGCATTAGAATCGACTGGAGGAACATTGAATTTATAAGAATTCAGGTGTCCACACCAATTAAATCAGAATCTTTGGAAGTAGGGTCTTGGCATAGATAAATTCAGAAGCTCCCCAGGTGATCCTAATTGAGGCCGGACCAATTATCTTGGTTTGCTGCAATAATCTTTGTTCTTTCATAGATTAAACCAGAAGTGGAGCATTTGTTCTTTCATCAGAAGAGGGCCTCAAAAAAGAATGACAATTTCAGGGTAGAAATTCAATAGTTAGAAACTAAGTTTTATATCAGAGAGGTGAACAAATGCTCATAGGAGCCAGTGTCACCCCAATAAACTCAAACACACATACTGTGCAGACCAAAGAAAACATGCCATATAACCTCAGGCCATATCCCAGCTGCGGGTCATTATTTTTTAGCCACTGTTTTACCAAGCTATCTTCACGGTTAAGTAGTAACTTTTTGGGGGGAGAGACAGAGAGGAAGAGAGATGAGAAGCATCAACTTCTAGTTGTGTCACTTTAGTTATTCAGTGATTGCTTCTCATATGTGCCTTGACGGGGGATCTCAAGGCAAAGACCATAGGATCATTGTGATGATCCCATGATTAAACCAGCAATCCCGCGGCTCAAGCCAGGGGCCTTGGGGTTTCCAACTTGGGTTCTCAGCATTCTAGGTTGACACTCTATCCACTGTGCCACCACGAATCAGGGTCAAGCAGTAACTTTTGACTAAGATTGTTAGAGCTTAAAACAACCCCTTTGAAAGTCTGTCCCTGCTTATAATACAATGGAAGAAAAAAAGAAAAAAGATCTTAAAACACATGAAATTCTTCAGAAAATTCTAGTGGTTTTCTATAAAAATAATCAAAGGTTTGTTTCTCTAATAGTACATCATGTAGAAATGACAGAATAGATTTTCTCCAAATGTAGAGGCAGTCTAAATAAAGGGGGACAGTCCTGGAAGAGACAATTATCCTCCATGGCAGAAGAGACAGCAAAAGATACAAGTTCCACCCGAGGCCCTGAGATTGTTGATAGAAAACACACCTACACTGACTCTGGACTGAGAAAATCTGTCTGAGGCTCAGGGTCAACCTCTTTGAACTGTAGGTACTGATTTGCTGCATATCTCAGAAGCAACCCTACGCAGAGCGCTACATGACAAATAAATTTAGGAAATTTAGGAATGTCTACAGTATTTCACATCAATAATTCTCAAACAATAAGAGTTGATGACAGCTGGTTCAAGCAATGAAAAGATTCACAAAGGTTCCAAAATGGTTTTTAAAAAATGGCTATGTTGGCCCTGGCCGGTTTGCTCAGTGGTAGAGCGCCGGCCTGGCGTGCGGGAGTCCCGGGTTCGATTCCTGGCCAGGGCACACAGGAGAGGCGCCCATCTGCTTCTCCACCCCTCTCCCTCTCCTTCCTCTCTGTCTCTCTCTTCCCCTCCTACAGCCGAGGCTCCATTGGAGCAAAGATTGCTGGGGCGCTGAGGATGGCTCTGCGGCCTCTGCCTCAGGCACTAGAATGGCTCTGGTTGCAACAGAGCGTCGCCCCCTGGTGGGGGTGCCGGGTGGATCCCGGTCGGGAGCATGCGGGAGTCTGTCTGACTGCCTCCCCGTTTCCAACTTCGGAAAAATACAAAAAAAAAAAAAAAAAAAAGAAAAAAAAAAGGCTATGTCTTTGCCTTTAGTTTTCCCTTAACATTCTTCATTCTGGATAAAATTGCAGCCTTTTTATTCAAGGAGTACGTTCACACACGCAATTGGTATAAAAGAAGGCGTGGATTCTAATCCAAACTTGTCACTCACTATCACTATCATCTTAAATCAGTACTCAGAAAACCAGATACTGTGTTAAGTACCTGCAGCTACCGAGATCCCACTCTGCTGCCAGCTTTAAAGAGTTAGCGGTCTGGCCAGCCGCAAGGAAGAGTCCAGGGCAGCGTCCTAGTGCTGTGCCGGCCGAGCAGCGAGCACCCCACTGCAAGGTGTGTCCGGCTATGGCTTTCCCGAGAAGCACTCAATTCAAAGCTCTTCGAAGCCGAAAAGAACACCTCCTCTGTCCTGACTGGTCAAACACCCGCCAGGGAAGCAATCAAAGCCTCCCGCCTCGGCCCACAAATAAACTACTCTCAAAATTACTTTTTTTCTTGGCGTCACCGGCAGGTTCCTCTGTCCCTGGGGAGACTGCAGCCGAAGAAGGGGGCTCCGGAGTGGCTGTTCCTGGGGAGACTTCTGCAGGTCCTTCGCTGTCCGTCGCACCTGAGGGAGGGAGCTGCAGCACAGTCTCCGGCTCCTCAGCCATCTTGCGGGTGGGAGGAGAGCGGAAGTGGGGAGCTCAGGGGGTGCAGAGGGCGGTCTTTGCGCCCGAGAGAGTTGCTAAACAGGCGCCGGAGTTAGCAGACCAAACCCTACAACAGTGAGTTTGGTCTTCTATGTCGAGCCGGTCGCAGACCCCTGACCATTAACAGCAACGACAGTTTCCCCTCGGGAAAGTGACAGCAGCCCACCTTGCGGCTGACAGGGGAGTGCGCAGACGCCGCTCTGGCAAGTGGGCTGTGCTCCGCAGTGTTTCCGCTTCCCTCCGCGTCAGCCCCGCCCGGACCCGCCCACCCAAAGTCCCGCCCCGCCCAGGCCCCGCCCCGCGACCGGGGGCGCGCGCGCGTGCGGGAGGGGGCGGGTGGGGAAGGATCGCCGGCGAGATCCCGAGGCGAGGCTCGAGCTCCCGCCCCCGCCCTGGCCCCCAGCGCCCACCGGGTCAGTCCGGCTCAGCCATGATCAAGGCGATCCTCATCTTCAACAACCACGGGAAGCCGCGGCTCTCTAAGTTCTACCAGCCTTACGTGAGTATCCCGCCGCCGCCGATGCGGGCCAGGGGGAGTCGGCGGCGGCTGGCAGCGCCCTCAGGGCGACTCCCTCGGGCGCGCCGCGGCCCTTCTCGCGCTCCCGGGCTGTCAGCCTCCGGGTGGGTGTGAGCCAGGTGCTCACTCCCACCGCGCTCGCATCCTCCGCCGGGGCTCTGCTAGGCGGCTCCTCCGCCCGTCTGTTGCCTGGGTGGCTTCCAGGCTGCGCGGGCGAGGCCCTGGAGACTTCCCGGTGCGGGGCCCTCGCCGGCCCGGCGGCAGCAGCCCACCTGCGCCCGCCAGCCCTTTGGCGCTCTTGCCCGCCTGCCACCCGCGACTTCTGTTAGCCTCTGAGGGCCACAGAGCCCAGCTGGTTGGGCTCGCAGCCCCACCTCCTTGCCACCCAGCCTTTCCCGGTGGACTTCTTCCTCTTCCTCTTCCTCTATGGACAGATGGGCTCCTGTTTTTCACTGTAATCCTCGCATCGCGCAGGAACTTTAGCTTCCTGCTTTTGATAACTGCACGCTTTGTCCAGTCTCGCTCAGGTTGCGATCCGTGGTCGACTGCCCAGTTTGACTTTCTTGTGACTCCCTATTAGAGAAGGAGACACAAGTACGGGGGGCTTTCCCCCCTCCATACTGGCTGTAAATTACTTAACTCCTGCAATAACTGGCGACGTTTGTGGTTCACCGGCTAGACCGGTACCTGACAATTATTTTAGCTGCTGGTTTGGCATTTTTCTACGCAAGGGAATTTGCCGTGATTTAGTTTTTGCCTTAACTTACAAAGAATCGTAATATATGTAAAACTCTCTTGGAAATGTAAGCATTGTTTTAAAATGCAGGATATCTTAAGATAATAAAGATAAGTAATTTAGTAATAGTCAAGGGAGAGTTAAGTGCTTATCTGAGGGCAAAATTTGTCATTAGTTAAAACACAAAGTTGGGCTATCATTGGTAAGGTTAATGTATAGACATATAACTATTGCATAGTATTGGGGCATTTTGCTTATAGGCGGAAATGAACTTTCAATTAAATATTTAAGTTGTGCCAAGGCTAACACTTTTATGCAGATTAATCCCAGGAAGAAAGCATTCCTGCCATTAAAAATAATGTGAAAATGTCACTTTGCCTGAAGTGATAATGCAGTCTGTGGAGGTGTTAGTTGAAGTGAGAAGTCTTGAGTTTATTCCTCATTCCCTAAGCAGTAGTTTTGCTTTTGCTTATCAATCAAGTATATTTTCTACTACTGTTTGGCTTGAGTATAATGTAATTTAAATGCTAATGCCTTGTTTAAGAATTCTACATCATTCCTTAATCCAGGATAAAATTCTAGTTGATCCTTCTGAGTGAAAAAAAAAAAAATGCCTTTAACTTTACATTGTTATCCTTTTGCCTAAAATATAGTACTAGCCTTTATTGAAGGAACTTTCTCTTAACCATTTTGCTTGTGCCATCCATTTGCAGTATGGGAAAGAATGTTCAAGTAATGAAACAAAATTCAAAAATTTGCTTTTCTATGTCTACACTTGATAATTAAGCAATATTAAAAATAGTTTCCTTGCTTAACCCATAATGTCAGTGTAAACATTCCTGCAGTTTAAAAGTTAACCATATACAGAAAAATTAATTTAATCTGAAAATCCAGGAATGCATCTTTCTCTTGTTTAACAATGGGAACAGAATACTTTCTGTTTTACCTTTACTCTGCAGGTAGAGTGAAGGTTAATGTGGGAAGAAGCAGTTCTGGCAGCAGTGGCAGCTCTGGTGTCATTTTTGGCCAGTGAGTGACAGTGTTAACTGGGGGCAGGGAGCAATGAGATGTATAAAGAAGAATCTGGTGGTCACTAGCCATGTAGAAATAGGGATACCAGAGCTATTTTTGTACATTAGTCTTTTATACATTGGGTTTTGCCAAATATATTTTTGTCGTTCAGGAATAATGTAAGGTTACTTATTTGTTTATATATTTGTACCCTTCACTATACTGGAAGCTATTTGAGGGCAGAAATCTTTTTCACTCATTTATTTCAGTCAGTTGGTCAACAAATGCCTACCAGATGCAGGCAATATTTTTAAATCTGGAGATGAACAAATGAAATTTCTGTTCTGTGAGGGAGTATACACAGAGCTAATAAAAAGTAGAATATACAGTGTATCATATTTACAAGTGCTGTGGAAAACAATCAGGGAAAGGTGACAGTGCAAGGATGATAATTTAAAATAGGATAAGACAGTTAAGTTCTCACTGAGAAGGTGACATTTGAACAAAGACTTGAAGGAGGTAAGAAAGGCCGCCTTACAGTTATCTGGGGCAAAGATCATTCCAAGCAGAGGGAGCAGGAGATGCAGTGACCCTAAGGAGGCAGAGCCTGTTGAAGAACCTGCCCTAAATGTGAAGGAACACCAAGAAAACTGGCATGGCAAGATCAGGATATGAAAAGAAAGAGTAGTTGGAAATAGGTTGTGTTTGTATAGGGCATCCGTGTTTATTCTGTTGTCACTACTTGAAATGTCCTTTCCTTTCATTGCCAACCACCTAGATTTGACCCCTGTTCCAGGCCTAACTCAGACATCACTTAACCATTCCCTGATGCCTTTTGATCTTGCTGAAAGACTCCTCCTGGCTCATAAGATTTTACTTTTATCTTTTTAAAAAACTGATTTTATTATTTATTTATTTTAGTGAGGGTGGGCGAGAGAGAAACAGGAACTGACAGGAAGGGAAAGAGATGGGAAGCATCAATTCTTTCTTGAGGCATTTTAGTTGCTAGTGGATTGCTTTCTCATATGTGCCTTGACTGAGGAGCTCCAGTGGAGCTATTGACCCCTTGCTTAAGCCAGTGACCTTTGGGCTCAAGCCAGCGACCATGGGATCATATTTATGATCCCATGCTCAAGCCAATAACCCCACAACTCAAGCGGGCAACCCCGACAACTCAACAGGGTTTTAAATCTGGGTCCTATATGTCCCGGGCCAACACTCTATCCACTATGCCAATGCATAGTCAGGCAAAAAAATTCTGTATTGATTTTAGAGAAGAAGTGGGGAGAGAGAGAGAGAGAAAAACATCGATCTGTTCCTCTATGTGCCCTGACTGGGTATCAAACCACAATCTTTGTGTATTGCGATGATGCTTCAACCAACTGAGCAATCAGGCCAGACTACTTTTATCTTTATAACAGTATAATATTCTGTTTCACAGCCTGTAATTCCTTTGGAGCATTCTCTAGATTTCATGAGAGATAGTATCAGGTCTTAGATCTATTTGTGTCATTTGCAGTCTTGAATATAGGGAGGTCTCAATAAATCTTTGCTAACTGGATTTATTGGTGTCTTCTAGTTTGGCATAGAGTTTCGATTAGAAGTTACCGTGTTTCCCCGAAAATAAGACAGTGTCTTACATTAATTTTTGCTCCTAAAGACATGCTAGGTCTTATTTTTAGGAGATGTCTTATTTTTCCATGAACAAGAATTCGCATTTATTGTTGAACAAAAAATCAACATTTATTAATATATTGTAGTCATGTCATCACAAACATCAGAACCAGCTCTGAATTCCATCAAGAATTTCTTGTGACTCTATTTCCATGTACAACAGTTTACTATACCTCCTAAATTTTCTTCCAGTTCTTAAAATTTAGTCCTTCATTGATGAGAGGTTTGAAGAATCCATGCCTTTAGGATAAAAGTAATGGAATAGCTGTTATTTCCACGGTTTCTGTTTTAAGTTGACCAAAATCTCTAAGAAGTATATATATATCTCCAATAAGATTGACAGTTTTGATTTTTTTTTTTTTTGTATTTTTCCAAAGCTGGAAACGGGGAGAGACAGACAGACTCCCGCATGTGCCCGACTGGGATCCACCCGGCACGCCCACCAGGGGGCGACACTCTGCCCACCAGGGGGCGATGCTCTGCCCCTCCGGGCCACGCTCTGTCGCAACCAGAGCCACTCTAGCGCCTGGGGCAGAGGCCAAGGAGCCATCCCCAGCGCCCGGGCCATCCTTGCTCTAATGGAACCTCACTGTGGGAGGGGAAGAGAGAGAGAGAGGAAGGAGAGGGGGAGGGGTGGAGAAGCAGATGGGTGCTTCTCCTGTGTGCCCTGGCCGAGAATCGAACCCGGGACTTCTGCAAGCCAGGCTGATGCTCTACCACTGAGCCAACCGGCTAGGGCCTGACAGTTTTGATTTTATTTTATTAAGCAATATTTAGGGGTGTGGTTGTGTTAATAGTTTTATATCCTGATAGAATGCTGAAGTTTGAGTCTAGTAATAATGGTTCAAGACTAAGCAGTTCGAAAAGTGCTTAACCATTTGCCAGCCAGCTTCACCTACTGCATTGGATTTTCATTCCTTATTTATCCTCTTTCATATTAACAATTTATATGCTCATCTTTACCCTTAAATAGTGCATATTTCTAGTTCCTGCTATAATTTTTAGATTTGACAGTGCCTTCAAGCTGCTATTGTGAGATACCTGAAGTCACACACACATTTGGCTAAACTGGAGTTTTTGGTTCATTCTGCTAGAATCAGAATTCAAAGGTAGACTCAGAATGCATTCTCTTTTGTTTTTACCTTCTATATCCTTGAGCTATGACTACACAAGTTCAAGTGTTTTTCTTGGTTTGTCTCTTTAAATTGATGCTTACTTGGCCACAGTGACTTGACAACAGTAAACTTGAGTCTAATATTTGCCTGGCAGTAGTTGTGTATTACTACAAATGACTGATGAGACTATTATTTCTTAAACCAGGTATATTTTTACATAGCCATCAAACAAGAAAAATAAACCCTTGGGTTATGATTTCTGTGTTATTAATGAACCATGGTATATCCTTTGTTGAATCACTTTAATAAAGTAAAAAATGGTTTTATACGAATTATCTTAGTTGTTTCCACAAATTTAAAAAATTGTATATGTATACTCAGGGGTGAGCTTACACACACAAGTGCAAACAGGAGGGTTTTCAAATTATTATGTACAGGAGTTGCTTCAACTTTTTTTAAACTGTACTTAATTATTAAGTTGTTTGTCAACCAAATGCAAGTCCCAGAAGGAGCTGTAAGATTGTTCTTTTCTTTTTTGAATTTGTTTATATAACAGATACGAAGTATTGGAAGTATGTATAACTTTCTTTAACCTTTTAAGAAATGTTTAGAGAAAGATGCATCCATGTTTAGTGACTGTTATGACAGTGAGGCAGATGGGGTAGTTAAGCTTATTTTTGTGATCAAGATAAAATTGTCTGCCCTGGCCAGTTGGCTCAGTGGTAGAGCGTCGGCCTGGCGTGCAGGAGTCCCCGGGTTTGATTCCCGGCCAGGGCACATAAGAGAAGTGCCCAACTGCTTCTCCACCCCTCCCCCTCTCCTTCCTTCTGTCTCTCTCTTCCCCTCCTGCAGCCAAGACTCCATTGGAGCAAGTTGGCCAGGGTGCTGAGGATGGCTCTATGGCCTCTGCTTCAGGTGCTAGAATGGCTCTGGTTGCAACAGAGCCACGGGCCAGATGGGCGGAGCATCGCCTTCTGGTGGGCATTCCAGGTGGATCCCAGTGGGGCGCATGTCAGAGTCTGTCTGACTGCCTCCCAGTTTCCAACTTCAGGAAAAAAAAAAAAAAGATAAAATTGTCAGCAGTTGTAAGTTTTAAGATGTTAACATGTATTATATTAACACATTGTATTTGAGCTGTTTTATTAGGAAGATAATTCCAAGTGATTTGGTTTCTTTTCACATTAGTTAGGATGCTTTTGGATGCATAAGTTGGGTTTTATGTAGCCTGATACAAATTTTGCTTAAAAAGAACTGTTATTATACAGAATAGGAAATGTAGAGTAGTAGACAGATTCCAAAATTATTTGATTTAGCAAATCAGTGACTTCATCATAGATCCAATTTCTTTCTCTGCTTTGCTCTTCACAAAGTTGATATCCAAAGGCTGTTTTTCTCTTTGAAATCAGTGGTAATCAGTTTAATCCATAAGGAGTGATCTGTTCCTGCAGTTCTAGAATACAGTATATCTTTCCCTTCAGTCTGATTAATCATAACCAGGACCAATAATAACTTACAGTAATCAGGGTCTATCCATGAAGATGGAAACATGAATAAAATTGGTATTCTATTTGAAAGGTAGAAGAGCAATAGAAGTTGGGTATGCAAACAAATGCACACTATTCCCTCTGTATTAGCTCATGGTATTTCTTTTGAATAGATGATAATATTTTCTTCTCTGTAATTTCAGATTGCTTCTAATGTTGTTAATATTAGGAATAGTTTTTGGAAATATGCAGTTCTGAACATGTCACACAAAAGATCTTAGTTTGAGATATCTCTTATATCAAAGGATCGTTGGAAATTTCCATTCTAATATGATCACAATTATTTTATTTCTGGTTTTTAAAATTTTTTTATTGAACTTATTGGGGTGACATTGGTTAATAAAATTATATACATTTCAAGTGTACAATTCTATAATACATCATTCGTATGTTGTATTGTGTTTGCCACTCCAGTCAAGTCTCCTTCCATCATCATTTATCCCCCTTTACCCTTTTCTGCTTCTTCCCACCCCTTTCCCTTTGGTAGTCACCACAGTGTTGTCTGGGTCTGAGTTTTGTTTTGTTTTTGCTTAATCCCTTCACCTTTTTCACCCAGCCCCCCAACCATGATTACAGTTTTTGTAGGTAGTATGCTCAAAGACTTGCTTTTAAAAAAAATAAGATTAAACCTGTTGAAAATTAAAGGAGGAAATAAAATATTCAGAATTACAGTGATTCTTGTCTTTAGGAAAGAGTTATATAAATTGGGCAGTGTTATAGGTCATTCTTCTGCCTTTCTAAGTAGAGGAAGGCCTTGTTTGAGTAGCTATCGCTATATGTATATTTCTTTAGCAAAATTGTTGATTGTTAAATTATTTATTTTAATTTTTGAATGTGTTTCTTTTTTGTGATTACCTGAAAAATATTTAAATATTAAGATCACTGAGGTCATCCTTGATTTCATTATCCACAGATAACTATTAACATTTAGTTGTGTTTTCTCTAGTCTTTGTATTTCCTTTCAGAATGTGGCAATGAAGAGTATACACTTTTTAGATATTAATAACACAAACTGAACGCATCAAAGCTGTTGGTGGATTTATTGAACATCTGTGGCTTTAAGATAACCAAACATGTTAATATCTGGCTGCTCCATTGTTAGACTGCTTAAAAATACATTAGTATGTGTTAATAGCACTTTAATAGTTTCCATATATTTTTTCTTTGTATATATCTTTTTTTACAAAATCGAACTCATATTTGTAAACTGAGTCTATCAGGGCCCTTCACTTTTCTGATCCTGAAGACAAATATTTGCTAATTTTTGTTGGAAAGTCAGAATTTATTCTTGTCTTTAGCACTTGGAGTCATCTTTGTACTTGTGGGTTATGGGTCTCTTAACTGGTGTTGATAATAAGCCAAGGTGATTGTGAATTGAAGACCAGCAAAAGGAACCAGTCCCTGCCAAGCAAATCGTTGTATAAAACTCACACTCCTTGACCATTCTGCCCTTTCAGCTTTCCCCATACCAAATCCTTTGAACTGCAGTATAGATGAACAACTTTCTTTACTGAAGGATCAGGCAGCTCTCAGAACGGATATTGCAGTATAGGAAGAATAAAGGCCAATACTCTAACTAACAGGTGTTAAGTTCTTGAGACAGTCAGGGGAGGCACTTCTAGACAGTCCCTTGAGAAGAGAAGTAGCCTTTTTGCATGTCATCTGACCTTTACACTCTCTTTTCTCTGCCCATATTTTTTCCGTATTTGTGTTTATATGGCCCTGTTTTAAGCACTGGTAATATTATGCTGAGTAAAATAAATGTTATCCCTGTCCTGTGAGTTTACATTCTAGTTATAGGAAACAGACATTAAACAAATTATGTAAGATTGTGATTAGTCTATGAAGAAAAATGAAACAGTGTAAAGGGATAAAGTGTGATGGGGGGAAAGCTATATTAGATAAGATCACCAGGGAAAGCCTTTTTGTGGTCCTGGCATTTGGTAAGGGAGTGTATGAAAACACTTGAGGAAAGAATATATTGGGCAGAAAGAAGTATAGGATTCCTCAAATGGGACCAACCGTGGTGTGTTGAGGAACAGCAAGAAGACAAGTTGAGTGTTTCAAGGAAGAGTGGCAAGAGATGAGGTCAGGCCCTGGCCAGTGGCTCAGTGGATGGAGTGGCATATGGACCCTCCTGGTTCGAGTTGTAGTCAGGGCACACAAGAGAAGTGACCAGCTCACCTAACCATGGTGGTACAGTGGATAAAACATCAACCTGGAACGCTAAGGTCACAGGTTTGAAACCCTGGCTTTGCTGGGTCAAGGCACATACAGGAAGCAACTAGTATGAGTTGATGCTTCCCACTTCTCTCTCTCTCCCTCTCTCCCCTCTATCTCATCTATCTAAAAATCAATAAATAAAATCCAAAAAGAAAAGAGAAGTGACTATCTGCTTCTTTTTCCCTTCTTTCCATCTTCGCCTCCTACAGTAGCTCATTTGGGCCCCAGTTGCTAAAAATAGCTCAGTTGATTTGAGCATCGGCCCCAGAAGGGGGTTGCTGGGAGGATCCCTGATGGGGCACATGCGAGAGTCTGTCTCATTATCTCCCCTCCTCTCACTTAAAAAGAAGAAAAGAGAAAGAGATGAGGTCAGACAGGGCCAGATTGGCCTACATGCCAAGTCATGCAGCATCCTCTTTAAACTTTTCAGTCTGATGACATTATCCCCAACATGCTCTCTACAAGAAGAGTCATTGCTCCTTGAATCCTACTTGTATTTTGCACAAAAGACAGTAATATTCTCATCTGTTCAATTATTTTCTTTTCCACTCAGTTATCTTAGGCTCTGGAAAGGTAGGAGTGTTTACTCAATGAATAAAAGTAAAGTGCGTGCTCCAGTTCTCTGCAGTGCCTATACTAATGACATCAGTGATCAAACTGGACCCATGTCCTAAGATACCTCTGAAGTAATACAGCTTGAGAAGAAAGGCGTTTCTTTTTCTCAGACATCTCACAGTCTTAATTATAGGAGTGCAAATTTTTGTGAAGCTCACTAAATCATTTCTATTGTGTTGAGAAGTATTTACATCTTAATGCCTTGGTTGAAATTTGGTATAATTACAAGAATTACTAGCTATCAGTCATTATTTTCTTTGTTACCCAGGAGGAAAGAACCCTTTGGTAGTGTGCCAGACCCATTGATTATTTTGGTTCCTGTGTGCTAAGTGGGAAAGATTACTAGTTCATCCCACCCCATATATATCTTGTTATTTCCTGTCATTAATATATCTTAGTGTGATTAAAGTAATTTTTACAGTAGTAAAATATACATAACAAAATTTACCATTTCAAGTGTATAGCCCTGTAGGAATAAATACATTCACATTGTGTGCAACATCAGCATCACCGATCTCCAGAACTTTTTCTCCTTTTCCAGTAGAAAATTTGGAAGATTATGGAGCTAAAAGAACTGTAGAACATTCCAGAGATTGTTCTCAGCTGCTCTTTGTATTTCCTCAGACTAAAATGCCTCTTTTATTTTTATTCTCAAAGACTCCAATGTTTAAGTTATGTAAGCCTTGTTTGGAAATGAACTTCCTTCTTATACAAAATACAATATCAATATTCTTTCTGAGAATATATCTATAACGAGACTTTTCCAGGAAAGAGTGTAACTATAGAACTTTCCCTAGCTTTTTTTTTTTAAGGAATTACCTAACCTTAAAAAAAATCTTTACTAAGATATAATTCACATACTGTAATATATACCCACTGAAAATGTATTTTTATTTTATTTCTATTTTTGTATTTTTCTGAAGTGACTAGAGGGGAGGCAGAGAGACAGATTCCCGCATGCACCCAACCAGAATTCACCCGGCATTCCCACCAGGGGGCGATGCTCTGCCCATCCGGGGCATTGCTCCATTGCAACCAGAGCCATTCTAGCACCTGAGACAGAAACCATGGAGCCATCCTCAGCGCCAGGGCCAACTTGCTCCAGTGGAGCTTTGGCTATGGGAGGGAAGAGAAACAGAAAGAGAAAGAAGAAGGGGAAGGGTGAAGAAGCAGGTGGGGAAACTAGACCACCAACTTACACCATTCACAAAAATAAACTCAAAATGGATAAAGACTTAAATGTAAGCCGTATAACCATAAGCATCTTAGAAGAAAACATCGGCAGTAAGCTCTCTGACATCTCTCTCAGCAATATATTTGCCAATTTATCTCCACGGGCAAGTAAAATAAAAGACAGGATAAACAAATGGGACTATATCAAACTAAAAAGCTTGGCCCTGGCCGGTTTGCTCAGTGGTAGAGCGTCGTGCAGAAGTCCCGGGTTCGATTCCCAGCCAGGGCACACAGGAGAAGCGCCCATCTGCTTCTCCACCCCTCCCCCTCTCCTTCCTCTCTGTCTCTCTCTTCCCCTCCTGCAACCGAGGCTCCATTGGAGCAAAGATGGCCCAGGTGCTGGGGATGGCTCCTTGGCCTCTGCCCCAGGCCCTAGAGTGGCTCTGGTTGCAACAGAGTGACACCCCGGAGGGCAGAGCATCGCCCCCTGGTGGGCAGAGCGTCACCCCCTGGTGGGCGTGCCGGGTGGATCCCGGTCGGGCGCATGCGGGAGTCTGTCTGACTGTCTCTTCCCGTTTCCAGCTTCAGAAAAATACAAAAAAAAAAAAAAAAAAAAAAGCTTTTGCACAGCTAAAGACAATAAGAACAGAAAAAAAAGACAAACTACACAATGGGAGAGCATATTAGACAGTATGTCTGATAAGGGGTTAATAACCAAAATTTATAAAGAACTTGTAAAACTCAATACCAGGAAGACAAACAATCCAATCAAAAAATGGGCGAAAGAAATGAATAGACACTTCTCCAAAGAGGACATACAGATGGCCAATAGGCATATGAAAAAATCCTCAACATCACTAATCATTAGATAAATGCAAATTAAAACCACAATGAGATTCACCTCACACCAGTCAGAATGGCGCTCATCAACAAAACAACACAGAATAAGTGCTGGTGAGGATGTGGAGAAAAGGGAACCCTCCTGCACTGCTGGTGGAAATGCAGACTGGTGCAGCCACTGTGGAAAACAGTATGGAGATTCCTCAAGAAATTAAAAATTGAACTGCCTTTTGACCCAGCTATCGTACTTTTAGGAATATACCCCAAGAACACCATAGCACTGTTTGAAAAGAAGAATGCACCCCCATGTATGTGGCAGCATTGTTCACAATAGCGAAGATCTGGAAACAGCCCAAGTGTCCATCAGAGGACGAGTGGATTAAAAAGCTTTTGTACATATATACCATGGAATACTACTCAGCCATAAGAAATGATGACATCGGATCATTTACAATAACATGGATAGACCTTGATAACATTATACTGAGTGAAATAAGTAAATCAGAAAAAACTGAGAACTATATGATTCCATACATAGGTAGGACATAAAAATGAGACTCAGAGACATGGACAAGAGTTTGGGTGTTACAGGGTGGGGGTGAGGAGAGAAGGGAGTTGGGGGAGGGGAAGGGCACAAAGAAAACCAGTTAGAAGGTGACAGAAGACAATTGGACTTTGAGTGATGGGAACGCAGCATAATCAAATGTCAAAATAACCTAGAGATGTTTTCTCTGAACATATGTACCCTGATTTATCAATGTCACCCCATTAAAATTAATTTTAAAAAAATTAGCAAATGGGTGCCTCTCTTGTGTGCCCTGGCCGGGAATCAAACACAGGACTTCCACACACTGGGCCGGCGCTCTACTGCTGAGCCAATTGGCTAGGGCTGTATAATTTAATGGTTTTTATTGAATTCACTGTTATGCAACCATTATAATTTAAGTTTAGAACATTTTTCATCAAACTAAGTGAAACCTAGTACCCATTAACCCCATCAACAGTTAATCCCCAATTCCTACTTCCCTCAGTCACTGTCAATCACTGACCTGTTTTCTGTGTCTATAGATTTGCATCTTCTAGACCAGGGGTCCCCAAACTTTTTACACAGGGGGGCAGTTCACTGTCCCTCAGACCGTTGGAGGGCTGGACTATAAAAAAAACTATGAACAAATCCCTATGCACACTGCACATATCTTAATTTAAAGTAAAAAAAATAAAACGGGAACAAATATAATATTTAAAATAAAGAACAAGTAAATTTAAATAAAAAAAACTGACCAGTATTTCAATGGGAACTATGCTCCTCTCACTGACCACCAATGAAAGAGGTGCCCCTTCTGGAAGTGCGGCGGAGGCCGGATAAATGGCCTCAGGGCTGCATGCGGCCCGCTGGCCATAGTTTGGGGACCCTTGTTCTAGACATTTCATATAAATGGAATTATGAATTATGTAGTCTTTTGTGACTGGCTTCTTTCACTCCAGTATGATAACTTTCAGGATACATCCATGTTGTTGGATCTACCAATACTTTGTTTCTTTTTATGGCCAGATAATATTTTGTGTTTTATACATACACACACACACACACACACACTACATTTTGTTTATTCCTCTATCAGTTAATAGATGTTTAAATTGTTTCTATTGAATACTTTTTGGCTACTATGTATAATTAACTTGATGTTTATGTGAATTCATATGAAATTTTTGTGTGACATTTGTTTTTACTTTCTTGGGTATATATCTAGGAATGGAATTGATAGGTCATATGATAACTATGTTTAATTGTTTGAAGACCTGCCAGACTTTTTTTTTCAAAGCAGCTGTACCATTTTTGTTATCTTTTGTAATGGATAAGTTGCAGTTTCTTCATATTCTCATTAACCCTTGCTACTGTCTGTCTTTTCGTTTCTAGTCATCCTGGTGAATGCCATGTAATATGCATTGTGAATTGGATTTGTATATTTTTAGTGTGTGTGATTGTATTCTTTTTAATTTTTATTTCTTGATTTTAGTGAAGAGAGAGACAGAGACAGGACCATCGAACTCTTGTATGTGTCCTGACCATGGCTCTAACCAACCTAGCTCTTCGGCCAGGGAAATTTGTATTTTTTTGTTGACAGATGGTGTTGAACATCTTTTTAAGCAACTATTGGCTATCTGCATATCTTCTTTGAAGAAAAGTACATTCAAATCCTTTGCCTATTTTTAAGTTCTGGGTTTTTTTGTTTGTTTTTGTATTGAATTGTAAGAATTCTTTATATAAATATATATATTCTGGATGCAAATTCATCATTTGCAGCACAAAGCTTTTAAATTTTGATGTCATCCAATTTATTTTTTCTTTGCTTGTGCTTTTGGTGTTATACCTAGGAAAGCTTTGTCTAATCTAAGGTCATAAAGATGAATGACTATTAGTTTTAGTTCTTACATTGAGGTCTGCTATCAATTTTAAGTTAGTTTATGTATGATATTAGGTAGGTATATAATTTCATACTTGTGTACATGGATATCCAGTTTTCCCAGCACCATTTGTTGAAAAGACTCTTCTTTCCCCATTGAATTTTTAAGAACCTTACTCCCAACTTTTAAAATTTTACCTTGTTTTTAGTTCTCAGACCTTTATATTTGCTACCATGGTTCAGAGTCTCTCTTTAAGTACTTCAAACTCAGTTTATCCTCTTCTCAGCTATTTTTTTTATTTAAATAATAGGGTCTTTGCCCCTGAAACTGGGAAACATCTTTGTATGATAGTAGTTTTTGAGTGTTAATATCTGTCATTTAAAATACATTTTTATACACTGTGAGGGAAACAGCAGAAGATTCTTTAAAGAAATTTAATGAAATATGTGGGCAAGTGCTAATACAGTTTCTGTTATAGGTGCCCTCTTCCCTCATTTTTAGGGACCTAAGGGTAGCCTCATCCTGATTACTTGTTCTTTATGCACTCAGGCTGAAGTGAGGTTCATCCGCATACACCAAGTCTAGCCAGACTTCCTACTTGGGAGAGACCTGGCAAAAAAAAAAGTCACATTTGCAGAATTTTATTTTCTGGAGCCTTCTCTTTTTCCTGAATGCTACTTGGAGTGCTTTGAAGCTTAGTCCTTGGACTTCTTTCCTTTCATTACGAAAACAACTAATTATATCCCATATGCTCCTTGTTTTTCTGATTTCATTCTTTTGCTCAGATTTTTCTTTCTGTCTCAAGTATCTTGCAACTTTACCCTGTCTATACCCTGGCTTTCTGAATTCCGTCTGTTCTTTATGGATCTTCCTAAATATCTGTCACTTTTCTTTGAAGATGATAATCTTGTTGCTGAAAGTCTTTGCTCTCCCTTTTACTTATATTATTTGTACTATTCATGTGTCAGGGTTTGCCCTCTAAGTTTGATTATAAAGACATCTATTTCTCTTTTGGAATATAAAAAAGGCAAGATACAGAACTCTAAATAAAAGTTTATAATAGTTGCATTCATATTTTACTTCTTGTATTAAGCTCTGAGAAAGGATCTGTTTATTTTCATATTCCCATAGAGATATGGGAGATTTAAAGATTGGGGGATAGTAACATGGTTGAAACTGAAAGAGTAGGTAAGGTCATCCAAGGGACACAATTTAACTCTAGATGAAGATCAGGAGGAGGTGGTGGAGACAATAAAGCAAACACAGGGAAGGAAAAGGGCAGCTGTTTTATATAATACTTCTCCATCCTTTTAAATTTTTAATGAAATACTGAATAGGTGCAAAATAATATTTGTATATTAAATATCTGTAAGATATAAATAATGCCCTAACTACTATGTGTCTACCATCTTTTTTAAGAAAAATTATCAATATCTTTGAAGTCTTTCTATATCTCTTGTATTTCATCCTGTTTCCTCTCTATAACCATTTTGAATTTTTTAAATCATGTTTTGTTTTGCCACATATATTTGTCCTTCAACACTTTATTTAGTTTTGTATGTTTTTGAGCTTAAAAATATAATCATAGTGTTTATAAGTTTTCTGTGAATTTTTTTAAAAATTCAACATTTCTAGGATCATCATTGGCATTATTATCTCATTTTTATTGCTGTGTAATATTTCATGCACAAATAAACCATATTTCTTTATGCATTCTAGGATTGATGGACATTTACATTGTTGTGTTTTTGCTGTTGCATACTGTTTCTACAAGTAGTCTTGCCAACATCTTTTTAATGTTGAATGGCATTGTCCTGGGGTAATCACGTATTCAATATTACTAGGTAGTGCTGGTCTGTTTTCAGAAATGGTTGTACCAATTTACAGTTTGTCTCGTATTGTATAAGTGCTTTGTTTTTCCACATTCTTGACAATACTTGATATTACTAAACATATTTATATGTTTTCATTGATAGTGTGGGTACTTAATGTTATGATTATAATTTTAATTAGCAGGGCTGTTTTTTCCACCTTTATTTCTTTCGTTTCTGTGAGAACATGACCATCTTCCATAGTTTATTCACCATTCTGGTTTCCATTTTCTGATAACCTATTAAGATGAGTAAGATAGATGGACCTTACCTCAATTTTGAATTTAGTTAAGCTTACTTAATTGGAGGCTCCAGACTTTCTTCCATTAAGATAAGCTACATGAATTATTTATAACTTCTCTATTTCAGTTTACTCATTTGTAAAACAATGGGCTTTGACTAATTAATACCCAGTGTCCCTTTTACAAGTGTCTATAATTCATCTGTCTAATATTTTTCTTGTTGATCTTGAAACTTAGAAATAAGTTATATTGTAGTGCTAAACTAATATAAAGCATTGTTTCTTGTTTTGTTTTTCATAAAAAAAATACTGGGTTTTGTTTCTGTAAGATGTGATATGTTAGTTCTCCAAGGAGCTCTTAGATGAAATTTATTTTAGTAATTTTTTATTTTCAGTTACAGTTGACATTTAATATTATATTAGTTTCAGATGTACAGCATAGTGATTAGACATTTATATAACTTACTCTATCATCCTGATAAATCTGATACCCATCTGAGAGTATACATAGTTATTACAATATTATCAACTGTATTCCCTGTGTTATACTTTATGTCCCCATGACTGTTTTTGTAACAGTTTGTACTTCTGAATCCCTTCCCCTTTTTCACCCATCCCCAACCCCTCTCCCATGTGGCAACCATCAAAACGTTCTCTGTATCTGTGAATTTGTTTCTTTTTTTCTTTGTTTTTTAAATTTCACATATAAGTGAAATCATATGTTATTTGTCTTTCTGTGTCTGACTTACCTCACTTAACTTAATACCCTCTAGGTCCGTCCATGTTGTTGCAGATGGCAGGATGTCATTCCTTTTTATGACTGAGTAATATTACTGTGTCTATTACTGGACACTTAAACTGCTTCTATATCTTGGCTATAGTAAAAAGTGCTGCAGTGCACATATGGATTTATATGTCTTTTTGAATTAGTGTCTTGGGTTTCTTTGGATAAATACCAAAAGAGAAATTGCTGGGTCTTTTTTTGTCTCTTGTTACAACCTTTGTTTTAAAGTCTATTTTTGTCTGGTATAAGTATTGCTACCCCAGCTTTTTTTTTTTTTTTTTTTTTAATTTTCATTTTCAGGAACTGCATTTTTCCTAGGCAGCATATGTAAGCATCTTGGTTTCTTACCCATTTTAGCCACACTGTGTTTTTTGATTAGAGCGGTTACTCCATTTACATTTAAAGTAATTGTTGATAGATATGTATTTATTGCCATTTTATTATTCATAATTTGGTTCTTTTTTTCCTTCTTAAAGTCCCTTTAAAATTTCTTGTAATACTGGTTTGGTAGTGGTGAACTCCTTCAGTTTTTTCTTGTCTGAGAAGCTCTTTATCTGGCCTTTAATTCTATTTTTTATTTTTATTTATTTTTATTTTTTTTCATTTTTCTGAAGCTGGAAACAGGGAGAGACAGTCAGACAGACTCCCGCATGCGCCCGACCGGGATCCACCCGGCACGCCCACCAGGGGCTACCTCTGCCCACCAGGGGGCGATGCTCTGCCCATCCTGGGCGTCGTCATATTGCGACCAGAGCCACTCTAGCGCCTGAGGCAGAGGCCACAGAGCCATCCCCAGCGCCCGGGCCATCTTTGCTCCAATGGAGCCTTGGCTGCGGGAGGGGAAGAGAGAGACAGAGAGTACAGCAGAGGGGTGGAGAAGCAAATGTGCGCTTCTCCTGTGTGCCCTGGCCGGGAATCGAACCCGGGTCCTCCGCACACTAGGCCGATGCTCTACCGCTGAGCCAACCGTCCAGGGCTCTGGCCTTTAATTCTAAATGATAGCTTTAATGAATAGAGTAATATTGGTTATAGGCCATTGCTTTCATTACTTGGAATACATAATGCCTATCCATTCTGGCCTGAAATGTATCTGTTGAGAAATCAGCTGACAGTCTTCTGGCAACTCCCTTGTAGGTAACTGTCTTTCTCTAACTATCTGTCTTACTCTTGCTGCTATTTAGAGTCTTTGTCTTAATTTTTTTTAAGACTTTATTCAATTTACAGAGAGGAGAGAGAGGGAAAGAGGTAGAGAGAGGGAAAGAGGTAGAGAGAAGGAAAGAAGTAGAGAAAGAGAAGGAGGAAGAACATCAACTCCCATATGTGCCTTGACCAGGCAAGTCCAGGGTTTTGAACCGGTGACCTTGTGTTCCAGGTCGACACTTTATCACACTGCGCTACCACATGTCAGGCTGTCTTAAATTTTTGGAATTTTAATTATGACATGTCTTAGTGTGGGCCTCTTCGGGTTCATCTTCTTTAGGACTCTGCACTTCCTAGGCTTATGTCTATTTCTTTTTCCAGGTTAGAAGTTTCCAGTCATTATTTCTTCAAATAGGTTTTCAATCCCTTGCTCTCTCTCTTCTCCTCTGGTGCCTCTATGATGTGAATCTTGGTATGCTTGAAGTTGTTCAAGTGGCCCCTGAAACTACTCATTCTTTTGGATTTCATTTTCAAAAGTTTTTGCTGTTCTGATACAGTGTTTTCTGCTACTTTATCTTCCAAACTGCTGATTTGATTCTCTGTTTCATCTAATCTACAGTTGATTCCCTCTAATGTACAGTGTGTCCATAAAGTCATGGTGCACTTTTGACTGGTCATAGGAAAGCAACAAAAGACGATAGAAATGTGAAATCTGCACCAAATAAAAGGAAAACCCTCCCAGTTTCTGTGGGATGATGTGGCAGCATGTGTGCATGCACAGATGATCACATTAACATTTTGTATACAGCGGAGCAGCCCACAGCCATGCCAGTCGAGATGTGGATGGTACAGAGGAAAGTTCAGTGTGTTCTGTGGCTCACTAAATTCGAATCCGTGACCAAAGTGCAACGTGAATATCTGCACGTTTATAACGAAGCGCCACCACATAGGAATAACATTACTCAGTGGGATAAGCAGTTGAAGGAAACCGGCAGTTTGGTGGAGAAACCCCGTTCTGGTAGGTCATCAGTCAGTGACAAGTCTGTAGAGGTTATACGGGATAGCTACCTAAGGAGCCCTAAAAAATCTGTGCGTGAGTCCTCATCTACCTGCACTGAATAGGTATGAAACTGGGAGAGTTTTCCTTTTATTTGGTGCAGATTTCATATTTCTATCGTCTTTTGTTGCTTTCCTCTGACCGGTCAAAAGTGCACCATGACTTTACGGACATACTGTATTCTTCATTTCAGTTATTGTTTTATTCACCTTTTTTGTTGAAGTTCTCCCATCCAAGTACTAACCAGGCCCGACCCTGCTTAGCTTCCGAGATCAGACGAGATCGGGCGCGTTCAGGGTGGTATGGCCGTAGACATGTTGAAGTTCTTCTTACTGAGATCATTGAGCATCTTTATAACTAGTGGTTGGAACTCTGCATCTGATAGATTGTCTCCATTTTTTTTTTTTTAGGTTCTTATGGAATTTTGTTGTTCTTTCATATGGGACATGTTTCTTTGTCTTTCATTTTAGCTGTCTCCTTGTGTTTGTTTCTAAGTATTAGGTAAAGCTGCTATATTTATTGGTTTTGATGAGTGGCCTTATACTCTGGGTGTCATAGGGGGCCCAGTGGTACAGTCTCCCAGGTCAACTGAGCTGGGTGCTCCAGGAGAGTCACTTGTGTGGGTTGTGTGTGCCCTTTTGTTGTAGTTGAGCCCTGATTGCTGTTAGCACATCAGGAGGAGGGATTGACCCTCAGGCTGATAGATTGTGAGGACTGGCTGTGACTACAGTGGAGGGGCTGCTGTACCTGGGTTGAACCTCCAAAGCAGGATTCTCTTTAGTGAGTTGGTGCCTGCCAAGTCTGCCCTTTTAGTGTGTCATTTGTGGAGGGTCTCTGGTGCAGGCAGAGGTCAGCTATTGCCTGTGCTCTGTCCAGGGCTGCTTAATATGAGCTACAAAGTGCTCTACAGATGGTTGCCACTTGTGCTAGGCTTGGAGGAGCTTGGGAGAGCTGAATGGAGGCTGGCCACCACTTGTGCTGGGCTCGGGGCTGCTGAGCAAGAGATATGGGGCACAACAAGGCCGATGCTGCTTGTTTGGGGTTTGTGAATCTTTAATAAGAGGTTTTAGGAAAGTCTGAAGCATAAGCCAAGACAGGCCATTTGTGTGGAAAAGCCACTGGAAGCAGCTTAGGTGGGTCTGCAAGTTGGGTGAGGCAGGGTTTCAGGGAATCACCAGGATGAGGAAAACTGTGTTAGCTAGGTTAAGGGAAACTCAGATATGGCATCTACCCAAGAGTGCAGGCTGGGTCAACAGCAAGGATCAACAAAGGAACAATAGCCTCTGCCAGCACTTCTGTTTGTATGCCCCTCCAGTCCTCTTCTTGAAGCCAGACAATCCAATTCCTCCCTCTCTGTCCCTGGTATTTTTTGAGTTGCCTCCCCAGTGCAGGTGAATCTGTCAGCGAGTAAATCTATGAGCAGGCCCTTTCAGAGGAATGATCGGGACTTCAGCAGCTCTCCATCTCACTCAGCCACAATCCTTTCTGGTTTTCACAGCCAGAAGTTATGGAGACTTCTTTTCTCACCACTGGAATCCTGGACTGAGGAGTCTGGTGTGGGCTGGGACCCCTCACTCCTCCAGGGGATCTTAGCACCCCTGGCTTATTTTTAACCACTACATGTGGGTGTGGGACCAGCAGTTCAGATTCTCCGCCTCTCCTACCTGTCTCCACATGGGTTCTTTAATATATACTGCTCACAAACTTTAGGGGATATTTTATCACTTCATAGTCATTTTGAAATATCCCCTAATTTATGTGAGTAGTATATTTTTAGTTATAGGACTTCTGTTCAACTAATCTTTAGGAAGTTCTCAATGATGGTTGTTCTGTAGTTATAATTTTGATGTGGTTGTGGGAAGAGGTGAACATAGTATTTACTTACTCTGCCATCTTGATCAGAAGCCTCTTTTAAAATTTTTATTATGCAGTTAAACCTGTACATTTGATCCTAACGTATATGAATTATTCTTTCTCAGAGTGAAGATACACAACAACAGATCATCAGGGAGACTTTCCATTTGGTATCTAAGAGAGATGAAAATGTTTGTAATTTCCTAGAAGGAGGATTGTAAGTAAAGCATTTCATAGACAATTTTAATCTTTTACTATATGATTAAAATATATACTGTTTTATCTGCTTATGGTAAAAGTTTCCTAACTTTAATTAATTGGATCAGGTAAATTAATTGCCATCTATGTTAGCTATAAATATAACTTAAAGAATTTTTTAAAGATATGCTATTCTTTATTTTCTTATTAAGAATTTTATAAAAGTATTTTATATAAAGGCAGTATATTCATATGGCAAAAAAAATTTCAAGGAAGTAGTATAAAATGTAAATCAAGAGTTTCTCCCAGTTTTAGAACTTCTCCCCAGTTTCTTGTGTATCCTTCTAGAAAATTAATTTTGCTTTGACTAACATATAAAAGTATGATCTTAAAATATTGTATTTTACCTGTGGCATCAAACTATGTATGCTAGTTTGCATATTGCTTATTTTCACTTAGTGTTTTTAAAAAGTTTGCATGTAAGCCCATCTACAACAACCTCATTCTTTTTTTTTTTTTTTTTTTTCTTCATTTTTCCGAAGCTGGAAACGGGGAGGCAGTCAGACAGACTCCTGCATGCGCCCGACCGGGATCCACCCAGCATGCCCACCAGAGGGTGATGCTCTGCCCCTCTGGGGCATCGCTCTGTTGCATCCAGAGCCATTCCAGCGCCTGAGGCAGAGGCCACAGAGCCATCCTCAGCACCCTGGCCATCCTTGCTCCAATGGAGCCTTGGCTGCGGGAGGGGAAGAGAGAGACAGAGAGGAAGGAGAGGGGGAGGGGTGGAGAAGCAGATGGGCGCTTCTCCTGTGTACCCTGGCCAGGAATCGAACCCGGGACTCCTGCACGCCAGGCCAACGCTCCACCGCTGAGCCAACCGGCCAGGGCCAACAACCTCATTCTTTATGATGACTACAGGTTATTTTTTTGAGTGATAGATCAGTTCATTAAATTTTAGTTTACATCCATTATTATTACAAATAAGACTGGTCTACTTTTTAAATGTATGTCATTGTATATGTATGCATATGTATGTATAGGAATATCTATACTGTATATAGATAGATTATAATTCAGCTAATATATCTTTGTATTTTAAATGAGTAAGAATTGCTTATAATTTTTACAGTTATGTGTCAAATATATTTCAATAAAAGTAAATTAAAAAAATAAAATGACATAATTAACTTGCCAACTATTATAAATACTTTTAAATTAGTGGGTTTTATGAAAAGAATTTGCTCTCAAATAGTTTTGTGAATGTTCCCCCATGTTTATATAATTAATTTCTTAGTAAGGTATTTCCTCATTTAAATTTCAAAAACTAAACTAACTGAGCCTCATTATGAATAATCACAGATTTGTCAGAGAAACTTACAGTTTTGTATTTTTTTTATTTTGTTTTTTAGATTTTATTGATTGATTTTTAGAGAAAGAAGGGAGAAAGAAAAAAAGAGGGAGAGAGAGAAAGAGGGGGGAGAAGTGGGAAGCATCAACTCATAGTAGTTGCTTCCTGTATGTGCCTTGACCAGGCAAGCCCAGGGTTTCCAACTGGCAGCCTCTGCATCCCAGGTTGACACTTTATCCACTGCGCCACTGCAGGTCAGGCTACACATTTGTGTATTAAGGTATACAATGCATATTATGAAAAATATGATAGTAGAGAAGTCATCCTTATCTGAATATAAATTACTTTTTATCATGTAGAAAGTTTACTTTCATTTATTAAAAGGTTATAATATGCTGTACATAAATTAACAAATATTTGTCAGTTTAGTTATTCACTCAAGGTTTCAATTTAATAGTTGAGATGGGTGCACCTGCTTTCTGATTTTAATTTTTATTTTATTTTATTTTTTTTCTGTATCCCTCCAAAACTGGAAACGGGGAGGCAGTCAGACAGACTCCCGCATGCGCCTGACTGGAATCCACCTGGCATGCCCACCAGGGGGCGATGCTCTGCCCATCTGGGGCGTTGCTTTGTTGCAACCAGAGCCATTCTAGCACCTGAGGCAGAGGCCATGGAGCAATCCTCAGCGCCCGGGCCAACTTTGCTCCAGTGGAGCTTCAGCTGCGGAAAGGGAAGAGAGAGACAGAGAGGAAGGAGAGAGAGAGGGGGGTGGAGAAGCAGATGGGCGCTTCTCCTGTGTGCCCTGGCCGGGAATTGAAACCGGGACTCCCGCACGCCAGGCCGATGCTTTACCACTGAGCCAACCGACCAGGGCCCTGCTTTTAATTTTAATTGTATTTTTTTTATTTCTCTTAAATTTAATAGTTTAGTTGTCTTTGCCATTCCTATTCCTGTCATATCAGCCTCTTAATCTCCTATCTCAAAAGAAACCTATCCCCCAGCATAGTTCACCATATGTGTTAGATATGCAAGAAATGATGGATCGAACCAGGATACTATTTGAACTAGAAATTCTGACTTGACTTTGTGATTATTCTTTTCCAACCTTATAAAAAGTAGAAAGCAAATATTACATCAGAAATGAAGCTGCATATCTGGTTTAGTTCTAGTTTTGTCACTAATAGTACTCTGGTTTTCTCAGATAACTTAATTCTTGTAACTCACATTTTACCTGTGTAAAATGAAGTATTTGGACTAAGGATTTCTAAAATTCTGTGGTTTTATGTGGTGTACTACATTCCATACAAGAATTTGTATTAATCTTTATTAGTATTGTACTGTATATAAAAATGAAATTATATTTTTAAAGGCAAAATACATACTTGCCATATTAATTTCTTTGCTTTCTTTTAATAATATTAATAGCCATTTTGAAACTTTCAGAAATTTGGTGTTCTTTTAAAGCTGATCTAAAGAAAGTTTAAGGCAATTACTAAATTACTGATTCCTGATGAAATAAAGCTTGCTGTTTGTGTTCTTTTTGTCTCAAGGAAAAATTACAATTATAACCTATAAAAATCTCAGAGAATCATTAAAGTGCACATACATATTTTTAATTGAATCTTTTCTAGAAACATCTAGCACACTAAAAAATTCTTTTGACAAAGATTATTTTTCATTTTGCTATCAGAGAACATAAAGATAGTGTATTCTTAGAGAAATTGTTTTTATAGAATTTGTAAATTCAGTGTTACTTTTACTGAGTAAGTAATAGATGCCATTTTCCCATGTCTTGTTTGAGTGTTCAGTGAGCTTTGATTACATTTAGTCTTGATTTTTATCTTACGTTTAGAGGGTCTTTTGAGAAGGTAAATGAACTAATTATTGTAAACTTAACTATGAAATAGCTAAACTGTATTTAGAAAAATAGATGTTTGGAAAGATTTTTTAAATGCTGTAAATTTCAATATATTAAAAACATTTGATGAAAGAATTGAGTATCTCTTAGCTTAGGTGTTTTTTTGTTTTGTTTTATTGTTTTTTTTGCATTTACACTTCAAAAACAAATATATTTTTGGAGATCTTGTTGGGAAATCTGTCCAGACTTAAGAAGAAATGTCATTTTGTTTTTCTAGTTGCTAATCAGTTATAGTCTGTGTAACTTACTGTGACCTATGGAATTAAATTTAGGAAGCACTTACAAATGCCCTATGATCTGATTTCTATCCCCCATCTGACTTCATTGTTTCCTAATCTTTGCTGCAGGTCATCTTTTTCTTCCCTAAACATTCATATTTTGTTCTTGGTGAAATGATGTTATTATTAGTTGTTACCTCTACCTGAAATACTCCTCTAAATTTTGTCATGCCTGGCTCATTATCATTATATCTCATTTAATATCACTCTTAACATGTAATCTTAAGTAACGAATTCATCAATATCATATCATCCTATTTTGATTCTCTTTGTAGTGCTTTCCATTCTGATAATTTTTTCTTATTTGTTGCTCCTTATCCGCTGTCAGTGTCTGACACATAATAGGTACTCAGTAGATAGATTAGTGAATGAATTAAAATTAAGCACCAGCATCACTTACTCAACATTTTTTTAAAAAACAGCCATTTTAATTTACTTAGTCTCTGATACAAGTTCACTTGAAGGCTATAACATTAAATGTTACCTTTCATTTTATAAAAGGTTTCTAAGCAAATTACCAGTTTGCTTGAGCTAATGAAAATGTTTTTTATTTTATTCTTATAATGTTCCTATTGTTTTGTTTTGCCATTTAGATTAATTGGCGGATCTGACAACAAACTGATTTATAGACATTATGCAACGTTATATTTTGTCTTCTGTGTGGATTCTTCAGAAAGTGAACTTGGCATTTTAGATCTAATTCAAGTAAGTTAATATTCACCTCTATCTTAAATAACAATTTTGGCATTTACATTTTTAAAAACTTGTATGTTATAAATTTTCTCAAATGACGTTTTGTTTGGTAAGAAATGAAGTGTTCCATAGTAAATATTGGGTGGGTAAAAGGGAAGAGGGATGTAAAAACACATAGACTAACTTAATCTGATTAAGACTAATCACAACTAATTCCATCACACTCCTTTTTTCTTGTTCATGTAAGTCACCACATGAAGCCCAAGACTCATGGTTCTCCTTACCATGTGTATCCAGATCTGACCCCAAAACCCATTCTTCTCTGTCTCCTGAAAATCTTTCATACTATCGCTGGAGCTCAAGGTCAGTCATCAGCAAATTCCTCTTTATCTACAACCTCTTCTGTTAATATTACCTTCACCTTATTGCTCTAAGTTAAATCTGGTTTCCCTGATGATATTACCTGCAGTGCATTCCAGTGGTAGCAGTTTTCTTTCATGCTTTCTTTTTCTTTATACCATTGAGCTTGCAGGTGTTCTCCTTGCTTCTACCATTGCTTTTTCCAGACCATTGTCTCTTCTAAAATACCTTCAAACTTTATCTCATGTTATCAAATTTTATATCACCTTTACCCATCTGTTGCAGTAGTTTTTCATTTCTGCCTTCAATTCAGATTCTGTGAAAAATTTTCAAGAATGTAAGATTTTATCATACTTGCAAGCTAACAAGTTAACTACCACAGTTTCATGGATGCTGGCAAAAGACAAGAGATTCCTGGGCCAGAAACAAAGGTCTGTTACTAACAGCAAAAGCAGTAGCCAAAGTAACAACATTTGTTTACACTGGGTCCCCAAGTCCCAATTTTCAAAGTGTGACTTGAAAAAAGGCCATATGATACTTACATACTCAGTCAATTGAATTATAGTAGAGGAACCCCAAGCTTAGGAAGCTGGAATCTTTTGTAATAGACACTAAGAATGTCTGCCCTTGAAATGGAGGAAGAGAACATTTTCTAACGGCAAACCTTGGAAACCTTTAATTTGGAACATGACACTATTTTCCAAAGCTGTTTGCTAGACAAGCTTGTTTGAAAAGATAGTTCACAAATAAAGGCAGTCAGTAACTCTGCTCACGTTTTAATATAGGAACAGGAGACTCCTGGAGAATTATTCACTACATTCACTTCAATACTGCTTGCGATTTCAGTGTTCATGTGAATAATTCTTCCAGTATACTGTTTTTTTCAAACATGGAATTCCTTTTCGCCAATGAATTTTGCCCTCTACCCCAGTCATTGTAATCAGAACAAGCCGTGTTTATGTTGTCTATCACACCAGCCAATAGGTAGAGACAACAGTTGAATCTTATGATGTGCTTTATTCAGATGGTTGGTCAACTGAAAAGACAAGGAACAACTGTGCCTCCAAAGCCTACCTTAACATCTTCAGTTTATAGGCCTCTTTTATAGGGTGAACAGGGCTAGTTAGGAGTGGGAAAGGAATATAGCTATGTGTCCTTTCTCAGGTCCAGATCCTATTCTTCATTAGGCATTGGCTCATCATCCTTGGATATAAGGATTACAGCTTTGTTACTTTCCTCAAGGAGCTGGATTGGGTCCAGATGCTCTTGTGGTCAGGGCTGTGGACTCCTGCATCTGGTCTGGTTTTCAAGGTCTGACATCTGAGCTAGGGAAGCAGTCTTGCTGGCATCCCTATGCCTAGAGGGAAAAAAAAGAAAAACAGTCCTACAATACAGAGTGTAAGATTCATGTATCGGGAATATGTCTACTGTCTAACCCTTTATGCTACTACTTATGGTATTTTTAGATCTTGTCTTTATTGAAACTTCAGTACCTCCATTATTTCATTTTCACAGTTTGCACTCTCTGCCACCTCATATCTTTCGTATCATGATTTATGTTACTCCAGTAATTCCTTGATCCTATTGGGATCTTAACTCTCTTAAATCTTTTTATTTTTCTCCACCATCCTTGATCCTCCTGATATCTTACTTTCCTTACCCAGCTTAAATTCTGTGGATAGTCATAAAAATCATAGCCTTGTATATATTCAACTCCTCCCCTGTATCTATATATATGAATATAATTAGAGGAAAAACACCATAGTCATAATTACTGGCTTCATTTTACATTAATGATCCCTAACCTCGTTCCCTGGTCCATTCACTGTTCCATACGCTATACAACTACTGATACATTCTCCTCTCTACTTAAACCTCTGGCATTTGTAGCATCTTGATTCCTAATTCACTGAGAAAACTAAAGAAATTAGAGAACTTCTACAGACTCTTCTCTCTTTCCAATGAGAAATCAATTCACTGTACCCCTAGCTAAGGCCAGTTCACCCACTTATGTACAATGAGTTTTCTCCTCATTGCAGTAGCAAGTCTCTCTTTCTTCTGTTATTTTTTCTTTATTTTTTATCTTAATTTTGTTTTTAATTATCTTAAGCCTTGGGACCAGATAATGTACAAGTTTGTGTTGATCATCTTTTCTCCTCTACTTTACTGTTTCTGTGAGCTGGCAAAAGCACTATTACCAATCACACATATATACAGTAATTCCATAGTTCTTGAATAGCTTTTCATGACAATCCTGAATTATAGCTTAGTCTGACTTAAAGAATTCAGAAGCAAAGTTTGTTTCTATATTTTGTCACTGAATTTTAAAAGCATCTAACCCTATAAATCACCTATAAAATGTGAGAAGTAGTAATTATTTTTATTTGATATTATACATAAAGCACACTAAAATGCCTTTTGTAAGTAAAAAGCAACAGTTTAGATACAGGAAATTTTAATTCAATTAGTATAGTTAGGACCAAAGAGATAAAATGGACACTGCTAGCCCTTGCCTTTTAACAGGCCAATGAGCACAATTTCAAACACAAGTGAGTTTTGCTGTTCTAAAAGACAGTGAAGGGATTTCTTCAGTATTTAAACATATTAATGCAAGCAGTTATATAAATCTAAATATAAACCAATCTCCTACAGGTTTTGAGATGTTCACCAACTCTGAAAAGTTGAACATTATGAATAAAGTTTAATTATATTTTTAGAGGGGGAAAACAGTGATAGCACTTGCAGAACCAAAATTACCATCAAAATTCAAAAACCTGACCATATTCATTTAACCAAGCCAATCTTATTTAAATTGACTGCCCAAAAGAAATGTTCTATCAGCCGTTCGAGATCTGGTGTCCTTGCTGTTCCTCAAACATACTACTAGGTAGGCATGCTTCTACCTCAGAGCCTTTGTACTTTCTGGTCTTTCTACCTAGACTGCTCTTCCAATTGATGTTTTCATGGCTAGTTCCATTATTATTTCAGGTCTTGACCCAGATGTCATCTTCTTATACAGTATTCCCTGGCCCTTCTCTTTGATATTTTCTAACCCCTTACCTACTTTTATTATTATTACTTTTAGTACCTGTCACCATTTAGTATACCATATATTTGACTGACTTTATCTTATTTATTGTCATTTAGCATTACAAGGATATAAACTCTATGAGGGTCAGGATTTTTCTTTATTTTGTTCACTTATTTATCCCCAGTCTGTACAAAGATTCAGACACATAGTAGGTCATCAAAAGATAATTGTTGAATGAATGAATTTAATGCCAGGTATTTAGTATTCTTTGTAAAATAAGTGACAGCAAAACCCAGAGGTTGAGTTAGCTAGAGAAGTAAAATATACTGGTTGCTATGTAATAATAACATTTTTTAAAAATCTTAATGCTGGTTACATTGATGTGTTTAATTTGGTGAAAATTATTAAGCTCTGTATACACATAATTTTTTGTACTTTTTGTTTGTGATACTCCATTAAAATTTAAAAATGAACTCTGACACAGTGAAAAATGTAGTTGCTACAAATAATTGTATTGTGTTAAGATTATCATGCAGGAATGCTCAGGCATGAGTCAGTCACTTTAAAAACATTAAGTGAACAAAGATGAAAAGAAGTAGCTTCTTGTTTCTGTTTCTTTCATAAAACATGAAAATAAGCTGTTCTAGCTTATTTATTTATTTTTATAGTTTAAAGTATCTAACTTATTAAAGAGTGTTTGAAAAACATATTGAATGTAATACTAGCCTATTATTTAAAAAATGTGTGTCTGTGTTCCATAGAAAATTTATCACAGCTCAGTTGTCACTATGTTATATGTTCTAGTGTAAATTTTAGACCTGGAAATAATAAAAAATTTAAGATTTCACCAGAGCAAATGAAAGGCCACTTACAGTGAATATTACCATAGGAGTGACAGAAAGCTATAAAAATGAAAAATTTGGTATCTGACTGAACATCTACAAGTAGTCAAGAATATTTCCTTTTATTTTTTTTTAATTCAGTGAGATGAAGGGAGGCAGAGAGACAGGCTCCTGCATGCGCCTGGACTGAGATCTACCCAGCAAGCCCCCTAGGCAGCAATGCTCTGCCCATCTGAGGCATTGCTCCATTGCTCAGCAACGGAGCTCTTTAGCGTCTGAGGTGTAGACCAGTGGTCAACCCCTGGGCCGCGGACCGATACTAGTCCGTGGGCCATTTGGTACCGGTCTGCAGAGAAAGAATAAATAACTTACATTATTTCCATTTTATTTATATTTAAGTCTGAATGATGTTTTATTTTAAAAAAATGACCAGATTCCCTCTGTTACATCCGTCTAAGACTCAGTCTTGACGCTTGTCTCAGTCACGTGATACATTTATCCATCCCACCCTAAAGGCTCGTCCATGAAAATATTTTCTGATATTAAACCAGTCTGTGGCCCAAAAAAGGTTGGGGACCACTGGTGTAGACCATAGAGCAGGGGTCGGGAACCTTTTTGGCTGAGAGAGCCATGAACGCCACATATTTTAAAATGTAATTCCTTGAGAGCCATACAATGACCCGTGTACATTACGAATTATCCAATTAAAATTTGGTCTTGTCCCAGAGGACAGCTGTGATTGACTCCAATCATCCACAACCATGAACATGAGCAGTAGGAAATGAATGGATTGTAATACATGAGAATGTTTATATATATATATATATATATATATATATATATATATATATTTATATATATATATATATATATATAAATATATATATATATTTATATATATATATATATATATTTTTTTTTTTTTGTATTTTTCTGAAGCTGGAAACGGGGAGAGACCTTCAGACTCTCGCATGCGCCTGACCGGGATCCACCCGGCACGCCCACCAGGGGATGATGCTCTGTCCCTCCAGGGCCTCGCTCCACCTCGACCAGAGCCACTGTAGCGCCTGGGGCAGAGGCCAAGGAGCCATCCCCAGCGCCCGGGCCATCTTTGCTCCAATGGAGCCCCGGCTGCGGGAGGGGAAGAGAGAAACAGAGAGGAAGGAGGGGGGGGGGGGTGGAGAAGCAAATGGGCACTTCTCCTATGTGCCCTGGCCGGAAATCGAACCCGGGTCCCCCGCACGCCAGGCCAACGCTCTACCGCTGAGCCACCCGGCCAGGGCCGAGAATGTTTTATATTTTTAACGTTATTATTATTTTTATTAAAGATTTGACTGCAAGCCAGATGCAACCATCAAAAGAGTCACATCTGGCTCGTGAGCCATAGGTTCCCGACCCCTGCCATAGAGCTACCGTCAATATCTGGGGCCAACTTGCTCCATGGCTGCAGGAGGGGAAGAAAGAGAGAGAGAGAAGCGAGAAGGGGAGGGGTGGAGAAGCAGACAGGTGCTTCTCCTATGTGCCTTGACCAGGAATCAAACCCAAGTTATCCACACGTCGGGCCAACACTTTACCACTGAGCCAACTGGCCAGGGCCAAGAATACTCACTTTTTAAAAAAACTTTTTAAAGATTTTATTTATTGATTTTAGAGGGAGAGAGAAAGGGGGTGGGCAGGAGCAGGAAGCACCGATTCATAGTAGTTGCTTCTTGTATGTGCCTTGACCAGGTAAGCCTAGGGTTTCAAACCAGAGACCTCAGCATTCTAGAAGAATATTTACTTTTGCATGCAAAATAGAAATAATGTTTAAATTTTGCTAATATACAATCATGCAGATGATTGTGGGAAAACAAGGACACACATAGTTGATTGTTTTTCCAAATTAGCATTATAGACACCTAGAAAAGAGTGGATCCTCTCATTGAGGTCTTATGAAAGAAAATAATAAATAATGAAAGCTGCCAATTAAGGGAGAAAACACTCAATGTCCATAAATGTCTTTACTACTTACAAGAATCTTTCATATATATATATATATATATATATATATATATATATTTTTTTTTTTAAAGCTGGAAACGGGGAGAGACATTCAGACAGACTCCCGCATGCGCCTGACTGGGATCCACCTGGCACGCCCACCAGGGGCAATGCTCTACCCACCAGGGGGCATCGCTCTGCCGCGATCAGAGCCATTGTAGCGCCTGGGGCAGAGGCCAAGGAGCCATCCCCAGCACCCGGGCCATCTTTGCTCCAATGGAGCCTTGGCTGTGGGGGGGGGGGGGGGGAGACAGAGAGGAAGGAGGGGGGGTGGAGAAGCAAATGGGTGCTTCTCCTATGTGCCCTGGCCGGGAATCGAACCCGGGTCCCCCGCACGCCAGGCCGACACTCTACTGCTGAGCCAACCGGCCAGGGCCTCTTTCATATATTTTTGATTCTCAGAACCACTCTGTGAAGTAGGCAGGTTTTAGTTATTCATTCTAATGAGATATTTTCTTCATAAACACTGAAGAATGCCAAGAAAAGTTTGCTTTTGGACCCTAGTTTTTATATATTTAAATAATAAATAAAAGTTTTTTAAAAGATGTTTTTTTGACTAACTTTAGTTTCAGAAGTCGCGTTAAACATTTCTTATTTTTATAGTCCATCCATTACAAAAAAGAAGGGAAATTTCTGAAGCCCACTTTTGAATTTTTTTGGGATTCACTCTAAGCAATATTTTTAGTTGAGAGAAGTGTTTGTTTTGCTACTTATTTATTTATTTACTTATTGTAACAGATAGGGACAGACAGGAAGGGAGAGAGATGAGAAGCATCAATTCTTCATTGAGGCTCCTTAGTTCATTGATTTCTTTCTCATATGTGTCTTGACCTGGGGCTACAGCAGACCGAGTGACCCCTTGCTCAAGCCAGCTACCTTGGGTTCAAGCTGGTGAGCCTTGCTCAAACCAGAGGGGCCCACGCTCAAGCTGGTGACCTCAGGGTTTCGAACCTGGGTCCTATGCGTCCCAGTCTGACACTCTATCCATTGCACCATTGCCTGGTCAGGCTGTTTATATTTTTTGAGGAATAATGACTATTGATTGTCCAGATGTAGGTGTTCTGAAAATCAGTGCTGGGCACATGTCTTTGGAGCCAGACATACTTTTATTTAGGTTTACAGAACTTAGAGTCTTTCTGGTATCTTTATACTAAGTTTATTCACAGGATGGTAGGATTGCTCTTCAATGTTGATAGCTTCTACTTTTACCATGATATTTAACTGTTTTGTTTCTTATTTTACAAGTAATCAACAATACACTTTCTGAATCTTTGTACTTTTCCACATTTTTTTGCTTCTTTAAAATGGAGTGTATAATTTCTTCTCATCTAAGAAGTTTCTATATTTTTAGTGTCAGTTTGAGCTTGGGTTTGAGATGCACTCAAGAATTGTACAGAACAAGTGAAAACAATATGGATATGTTTCTTCCAAAACACTTGAAGCATAGGAGATAGTGGGTCTGGCCCTGGCGTTTATCTTGAAGTTTCCTCACCACAGCCTCAAGCTACTGTTTCTGCCTCATTCCCACCACTGTCCCCATGCCGTTAAGACCCAGTGTCAAAACGAGACTCTGGAAGCTTCACAGCTTATTTAGAATTGATTTTCTTGCTTTGTCTAGCCTCTAGTTTTTAGGAAGGCAAGTTTAAAACATAAATGTGGAAGATTATAAACCAAGAGTTTAGATCAAAACCTCTAGGTTTTGCATATTCTTTAAAGAATGGATCAAGAAAATGTAATAAACTTCAACATATATTATAATTACTAAATATATGCTTAATTTTGGTATCTTGGATATTAAAAATGACCAAATCCTCATGGAAGCATATATTTATGCACCGATTTCATGTTTCTAAGATATGCATATTGTCCCAGATTTGACTATCTTGTATATAATTTGAGATAAAGCATTGTTAGTAATTTTTTTGTTACCAAATTGAATAATCAGCTTCTGGTTTATTTTTTCCTTTTTTTTCTCTATAAATTGGAAAAAAGTTGATCCTTTTTGTTTCTGATGTGTACTATTTCAGTGTGATAATGACTGCCATATAAGCAAATTTCAGAGTTGATAGCTAGTTTATTTTAGAGTCCTTTCTGTTGTAGGATATCTTCATTGGGAATGTTAAAATATTTACAAAGTGAGAATAGAAGTTCATTAAATGTTCATGTTGGTTGTTTGAGTTATTTATAAGCAGTCATTGTGTCCTCAATTAATTTATGCCAAACTGATAACGGAGGCATAAAAGTTCACCAGATAATTCCAAATTCTGATATTGTTTTCTGTACCACATGTAGCAATTACATCACCATTAGTCTTTTTCACTTGTAGTTTAGTAATAATTGATAATTAACAGCTAAATGTTTCTTTTGATATAGAAATATATTTTGGCCATGTTGTTAGAATATACATATAAACTAGAGTTCCATATATAGCATTTGTCATAACTATGGTATTATAAAGTACCCAATCCACAATTCCGCAGGTTTTCTAGAGGCACGTAGTCCAAATAAGTTTTTGAAAAGTTTTATTAAAGGAGGAAATTCATTAAATATGCCAGCCACATATAGCTTACATGGGGTCAATCGTGTGTCTCATTAATATTCTAGGGGATGGTTATATACCGTTAATTATACATGGGTGGGGAAATAACCTGACATTACAGTGTAAGCCTATACCTTTTGTTTTCTCCTATACAGGTTTGGGGAAAGGATGAAGGGAGGGGGATGGGACACAATTTCATTAGCAAGTTTATAACATTTGTCTATAGGATTCATAAAAAATGCTTCTACACTAAAACTTACAAGGCAACATAATGGTAAAAATGTCACTTTACATACTAAAAGACAATTCCTATAATTTTCTAGTGTTCATTTGCTATTCCTTTGTCTAGAGATACATACATTAACTACATGCTTTCAGGAGGGGAGAGGTAGTTTCCATAGGGACAAATGCCTGTAAATGGTCCATTAGTATAAGAAAAGGTTTAATGTAGTCTTTTCTCTCCCTACACCTGGCTAGCTATTCACCCATTCCCCCATAGGTATGGGGAAAGGTCAGAGAATCCAAGTCTCCTTCCTCTTCTGCATTTACAACACAATGTCATAGACCATCTTTGTTTTATGCTAATCATACAAGTACAGAGATCATTTACAAAATCTCTCTGTATGCCTAGCCCAAATTAATAAAATGTTCTTTAAGCTTCCTAAAATATTAATACTAATTCCGTAGCCTTTTGTACCTTACAACAATGGTACTGAGTATTAGACTAACTTTTGTGAAATTATTGTATTAATGACTACTAATGCTAAATTAGTTTGAGATTGAGTATATCATTTAATCTTTATAAATTTCGTTTTTCACCTGAAAAGTATGCCTGTTTCAATATGCTGCCTACCCTCATGAGCTTGTTTGAAAGATCAGTGAATAAAAGCAAGCTAATAGCAGTTAAAATCATTCAGGCTCCCGTTTATATTGGCTGTATAACTTTGGACAAGTTATTTAAAACCTCTTTGACTCTAATTTTTTCATCTGTAAAATAGGGGTAATAATAATACCCACTCTTAAGATAGGAGTGGTTATTAAAAAAGATATTGTACAGTGGTACCTTGAGGTATGAGCAGACCAACATACAATTTTTTTAAAGATACAAGCTGTGACTTGGTTCATATTTTTGTTTGCAATTTGAGCAAAATTCCAAGATACTAGTCATGATTTGGGAAACTGCGCTAGTTGGCACATTGGTGCATGGGTCCAGTATTGGCAGCACAACACTAGCATCTCGTTCTTTCTCACATGTTACCCACAGAATCAAGTTGAATCTCATGCGCTGTACTTGTTTTTGCATTATTTTTTTATTTTTTACTAACTTTTTTTGTGTGCTATCATGGAGCCGAAGAAAGTGAGTGTAAAGGACAGTAGTGGGAAGAAGAAGAAAATGATGTCGATAGAAGTAAAGCAGGAAATAATAGAAAAACATGAGTGTAGTGTACGAGTGATTGAACTGGCAAGGCTGTACGACCGCAATACATCTATAATTTATACCATCCATAAACAAAAGGATGCCCTCAAAAGTGCAAATCCAGCTAAAGGAACTACAGTTCTGTCCCAATTAAGGACAAATATCCATGAAGAAATGGAGAAGCTTCTGCTGGTGTGGGTGAAAGAGAAAGAGCTGACAGGAGATACAGTGATGGAGACTGTAATATGCAAAAAGGCACGTATTATTTACAGCGACTTGTAGAAGAAAAGACCCATCAACCTCAAAAAAGAGGCAGCAGAAGATACATTTAAGGCAAGTCACCACTGGTCTGAAAATTTCAAGAAGAAATCTGGCATCCACTCGGTGGTGAGGCATGGTGAAGCTGTGAGTGCTGACGTTAAGGCAGCTGAGGGCTACATCACACGTTTTGCTGCACTTATCGCAAAGGAAGGCTATATCCCCCAACAAGTGTTCAATGTGACAAAACGGGATTGTTTTGGAAAAAAATGCCCTGGAAGACTTTTCATCACTTCAGAGGAGAAGAAGCTGCCAGGCCGTAAACCCGTGAAGGACCGTCTGACCCTTGCATTGTGTGCAAATGCTAGCAGTGACTGTAAAGTAAAGCCACTGCTAGTGTATTGTTCGGAAAATCCTTAAGCCTTTAAGATTCACAAAATTCTTAAAGAGAAACTGCAGGTTATGTGGCGCGCCAATGCTAGGGATGGGTTACGCAGCAGGTTTTTATTGAATGGGTCAATCTTGTCTTTGGTCCTGCAGTGAAGAAATATCTTCAAGAAAAAAAACTTCCGATGAAAGCATTACTAATCCTTGAAAATGCTCCAGCCCTCCCACCTGGTCTTGAAGATGACATTCTTGATGAGTTCAAATTCATGAAAGTTCTCTTCCTCCCGCCCAACATGACTTCAATCTTGCAACCTATGGATCAGCGGGTCATTTCCAATTTTAAAAAGCTTTATACAAAGCACTTTTTCTGCTGCTGCTTTGAGGTAACTGAGAATACAAATCTAACCCTTCAAGAGTTTTGGAAAGATCACTACAACATCGTGATATGTTTACACATTATTGATATGGCATGGCAAGAGGTTACAAGAAGAACGTTGAAGTTGGCATGGAAAAAGTTATGGCCTGATATTGTTGTAGACAGAGACTTCGAAGGATTCGAACCAGAGACCAAGACCGAGGTAAGAAGCATTGGAGGAGATTGTGTCCCTCGGAAAATCAGTGGGTTTGGAAGTAGATGAGGGTGACATAAACGAGCTCGTCGAGGAACATGAGGAGGAACTCTCAACTGAGGAGTTGAAAGAGCTACAGATGCTACAATATATAGAGCTTCTGCAAGAGATTAGTAGTGAGGAGGAAGTGATTTCTACAAGTGAAATTAAAGACATGCTGGCAATGTGGGAGAAGCTTTCAAGTTTCATTGAAAAGAAACACCCAGAAAAAGTTTCAACTGGTTGTGCTTCAGCACTTTTTTTTTTTTTTTTGTATTTTTCTGAAGTTGGAAATGGGGAGGCAGTCAGACAGACTCCCGCATGCGCCCGACCTGGATCCGCCTGGCATGCCCACCAGGGAGCGATGCTCCGCCCATCTGGGGCATCGCTCTGCTGCAACCAGAGCCATTCTAGCACCTGAGGCAGAGGCCATAGAGCCATCCTCAGCGCCGGGCCAACCTTGCTCCAATGGAGCCGTGGCTGTGGGAGGGGAAGAGAGAGACAGAGAGGAAGGAGAGGGGGAGGGATGGAGAAGCAGATGGTCACGTCTCCTGTGTGCCCTGGCCGGGAATCGAACCCAGGACTCCTGCACGCCAGGCCAATGCTCTACCACTGAACCAACCGGCCAGGGCCTGCTTTAGCACTTTTTAATGAACTTATTTGTTACATTTCTATAATATTTTAAAAGGCAGGCAAAAGCAAACCTCTTGGGATAGATTTTTATTCAAAAGTCCTGCAAGTGAAAGTGTCGAAAGTGCAGACAAAAAGACAAAACAGGTGCTGATTAAATGAAAAATACATAATGTTAAGCTTAGGTTAAGTTTAAAGTTAAGAAAGTGCATTGTTTTACAATTAAGTTTTTGTTGGTTTCATTTTAAGTAAAGAAAGTGCAGTTTTAGTTTTGTTTAAAGAAAATACAATTTTAGTTTACATTTAGTGTTAAGAAAGTGCAGTTAAGTTTACGTGTCTACAGTACCTGCATCCCTTCCTCCCTCTCTCCCTCTCTCCTCTGCCGTTCACTTCCATTAGCCACACTCGTCTGTCTCCAAGGTAAGAATACAGTACTAAATAACTCTTTTTTCTTTTATTTCATATATTTTGTTATGCATTAGTAAAGTATACATGTGTGTTTCTTAATTAAAAACATGTCTTCATACTTTAGGCTGGTTTGAGGATGTTTCACAGGGCTGGAACAGATTAAATCTATTTCAGTTATTTTAAATGGGAGAAATTTGTTTAATATACGGGTTGACTGACTTATGAGCTTGGTTACAGAACAAATTAAACTCGTATCTCAAGGTACTACCACCGTACATAAAACTCGTGGCTAAATGACATATACTAGTCAGTGGTTTTTAGCTAACATCATTAAAGCATATATTAATTTTTAAATTTATTGATTGATTTTAGAGAGAGGAGAAAGAGAGCAAAAGGGAGGAGGAGCGGGAAGCATCAGCTTGTAGTAGTTGCTTCTCATATGTGCCTTGACTAGGCAAGCCCAGGGTTTTGAACCAGCGACCTCAGCATTCCAGGTTGAAGTTCTATTCACTGCACCACTACAGGCCAGGCAAGCACATATTTATAAGGAAGGGATATAAGATATTATTTATTAGTATACAAACTGAATTGGATAAAGAAGTCTTTTAACCTTTTCACTTTTATAAGAATTTGTTACTCTTTTTAATTCTTTGTATGTGTAATGGCTTAGGATGCACGCATTCTATGTGGTGATAGACTTATGTGATATCAAAAAGATTTAGCCTGACCACGGGGTGATGCAGTGGTTGGAGTGTCAGACTGGGATGTGGAGGTGGTTGCTGGCTTGAGCAAGGAGTCACTTGTTCTGCTGTAGCCTCTCTCTCAAGGCACATATGAGAAAGCAATTAGTAAACAACTAAGGAGACTAAGGAGCCACAACGAAGAATTGATGTTTCTCATCTCTCTCCCTTCCTGTCTGTCTGCTGTCCCTATCGGTCCCTCTCTGTCTGTCTTTGTCGCAAAAAGAAAAAAAAAAGTAGACTTAATTGGGGATACTTGTAAGCCAAAAATACTTAGGTGAAGAAAGATCCTCTAATCTTCCCATTATTGTATAAGAAATTATGCTACGTGGCCCTGGCCGGCTTGCTCAGTGGTGGAGCATTGACCCGGTGTGTGGAAGTCCTGGGTTTGATTCCCAGCCAGGGAACACCAGAGAAGCGCCCATCTGCTTCTCCACCCTTCCTCCTCTCCTTTCTCTCTATCTCTCTTCCCCTCCCGCAGCCAAGGCTCTATTGGAGCAAAGTTATCCAGGTGCTGAGGATGGCTCCATGGCCTCCGCCTCAGGCGCTAGAATGGCTCTGGTTGCAACAGAGCAATGCCTCAGACAGGCAGAGCAAATCGCCCTCTGGTGGGCGTACTGGGTGGATCTCAGTCCGGCACATGTGGGAGCCTTTCTGCCTCCCCGCTTCTCACTTCAGAAAAATACCAAAAAGAAATTATACTGTGGTAGGTGCTACCTAACATAGTATGGTGTGCCTATGGAGGCCTCATCACATCTCACCCCACATCATTGTTCTCTTTTCTTTTAACTAGGCTTGAAAGCTTCCTTGTCAATGTGGTGACATCCACACTACTTATGCTTTAGGCTGTATAGGTTTAGGTGCCACCAGTTTTTAAAAATCTGTGGAATTTACTGACTAGCACTTAAGGACTGTGGGAGGTTTCAGCTCCCTTATTAGGAGGTTGAGGCAAGGAGAATAAACCCCTGATTCCATGAGAAGATGAGTTTTGGGGCCAGTTCCTCTTGGCAGCCCTGGTCAGTTGGCTTATTTTTCAGGTAATCCAGAGTGAGTGCCCAGGATCAGATTAGGACAATTCTGCTTGCTGCACTATGCTATATTACCAGAGTATTAAAACTTTGTTTTCAGTAAGATTTGTTTCTTAAATAATTGTAGGAAACCAAAGAATATTTCTGTAAATAATTGAATTAGGCAATGCTAAACCATTCAGCATTCCTAAGATTTTCTCCCTATTTTCTTGTTACGATTTCTAATTTCCAGTAATTAGAAATATAAATTTTACTTTTCAGTTATTTATATTGCTACTTCTTCATGATAAATCCTGGTATTAAATTTGGTGATACTATAATTTACATATTTTGTAGACACATCAGCAGTCCTCTTAGGGGGCATCATAGTGTCAAATTGGTGTTTGGAGTCAGATGGTAAGGGTATGACTATTGGCTTTGTCATCTAACAGTTATATAACTGAGCAAATTACTAAGCCTTATCTATCCTCAATTTACTTGTCTGTAGGTGCTGATATTTATACCTACCTTGCTAGTATTGTTGTAGGAATTAGAACTAATGTATGTAAAGCTGTCAGCATAGAGCCTAGAATATATTAGACATTTTTATTATTTACTTGAAGAAAGTCTTTTGGAACTCAGGTACTTAAAGTTAGAATTTTGGAGCTAGAAACAACTTAAAATTTAATTTCCCCCTTCAAAGTAGATTTGATAGAGAGGAAACAACTCAGCTTATGGTGTTTCTCTTTAAGGTGAATTCTTCATTTTCCAATGTAGAATGGTAGGTTTTCAGAAAGGGATTGGATCTACTGGGCACTCTCCAGTACCCTTTGAGCTTGGTTATTCAATTTTTTTGGTTCTTTAAAATTAAAAGAAACAACTTTTCATGTTGAAATTATTTCAGATTTACAGAAGAATGGCAGCAAGTATACAATACAAATAATCCTTCCCTATTCTATCTTCACCCAGACTCCCCAAGTTTAACGTCTGCCATATAGCCACAGTATAATGTTTAAAATCAGGAAATTAACATTGATACAATACTATTGTCTAATCTGCAGACCCTACAAAATTTGCCAATTGTCCCATTAATGTCATTTTTTTTTTCATTCAGATTTCAATTCAGGTTATATATTGCATTGTTTTTATGTCTCCCACATCTTGACTGCAGTATTTCCTCATTTTTGTCTTTTATTCATATCTTTCATACCTTGATTCTTTGAATAGTACTGGCCAGTTATTTTATAGAATATTCCTCAGTTTGGATTTGTTTGGTTTTTTTAAATAAATAAATCAGGTTATGCATTTTGGGCAAGAATACCATAGAAGCAGTTACTTCCATTTTAATGTGTCATATTAAGAGGTACATGATGTCATTTTGTCTTATTATTTGTGATAGTTATTCTGATTTCCTTGGTTAGATGGTGCCTCTCAGGTTTACTGTAAACTTCCATTTATACTTCGTGTTTAAAAGTATTTTATAAAGAATAATTATGAGACTATATTAATATCCTTTTTCTAATTCTGTTTTTGGTCATTAATTTTAACTTATTTGATCATTCTTGCCTGAAAGAATTGTTATTATGGTATTTGCCAAGTGTGATTTTTCCATTATGCCTTCCGTATTTATTAGTTGAAATTTTGTAAGAGAAAACTTCCTAAGATTTTTATTTACTTTATTTTGTTTTAAATCAGTGCTCAAAACATCAAGTGTACCATGTTTAATTTTAGCTAGAGTATCTTTCAAGGCCAAATACCATTTTTATTTTATTTATTTATTTATTATTTTTTTACAGAGAGAGAGGAATAGACAGGGACAGACAGGAACAAAGAGACGAAAAGCATCAATTATTAGTTTTTTGTTGCAACATCTTAATTGTTTATTGATTGCTTTCTCACATGTGCCTTGACTGTGGGCCTTCAGCAGACTGAGTAACCCTTTGCTCGAGCCAGCGACCTTGGGCTCAAGCTGGTGAGCTTTTGCTCAAACCAGATGAGCCCTCGCTCAAGCTGGCGACCTCGGGGTCTTGAACCTGGGTCTTTCACATCCCAGTCCAACACTCTATCCACTGCGCCACCACTCAGTCAGGCCAAATGTCATTTTTAAAGTCAACTTTTGCTTAGAAGTTTAAAAATATATATAGTACTTCTAACAATTTGTCAGTATGTTTTTAAGATGTTCTCACGATTAGCTTCTGTGTAGAGAAAGACATAATCAGAGGTTACTTTCATTTCTAAAATTAATATTTTATATCTTAGCCTTATAAACTCAAAGCCCTTATTCTTCCTTAAATTTCTAAATCCAACACACAAGTTATATTAAATCACTTTAATGGAGGGGCTGCAATGTAATTAAATTTCCTATAGTATAAGCAATTTTGTTTTGCACAACACTGTGTTAATGTGGGTGGTAGAAGTACGGAAAGTTAAAAATTTGCTCTATGCTTTTCTGTATTTTCCAAATTTTCTAAATTCTTTTTACTACATTAAAGTACCATCACTTCTCGGTCTTTTGGCTAAGATCAAGTGTAGTATCTGTTCTTACCAGTTTAAAAATATTTTTTTGTTGGAAGGATCTAGTAAATAAGATCATGGGTTCTGCAGTGAGACTTTCTGGAACTTAATAAGGACTTGACTACAAAATTGTATTCGTAGTTAACTTTTTGCTTTAGATTACTCCTGTGAATGGTTGCTACTAAAAATACTGGCCTTACAGGGTTACTGTGAAGGGTTAAAATAAAGTAATCTGTTTAAAGCAGAGGTCCCCAAACTTTTTACACAGGGGGCCAGTTCACTGTTCCTCACACTGTTGGAGGGCAGGACTATAAAAAAAAAACTATGAACAAATCCCTGTGCACGGAAGACAAGATGGCAGTGGAGTAGGTGGATATACCAATTTCCACCTCCAAGAACCAAAGTGGATTACAAACTAATTTTAAGAACCATCATCTGGAAAAACGAACTTTGGACTAAACTAATAGGACTCTTCAACCAAGGAACACTGAAGAAGGCACACTGAGACTGGTAGGAAAAGCTGAAACAAGGAGAGGGCTGCCCAGCTCCCTGGAGCAAATGGCAGCCAGGAGAGGCTCGCATGGTGGGAAGTGAGTTTAACAGAGAGAGGAGGGTCCTGAGTCCCAGGAACAAAGCCCCAGACTGAAGCCCCAGAGCCAGAAGAGGCGTATGGACAGTATTTAGCTGGAAACAAGACAGGATACTGTTTGTGAGAAAGAGACTGATTTCCAAGATCCAGGATTCTTCTTAAATGAACCGCGCAGAAAACCTCTCTCACAACCACTCACCTGGGGCTCCAGGGGATGGGGAGATAGGAGAGGTCCAGAGTAGCAGGAAAAGAGTGTAATCTAGGATGCACAGGGAGAAACATTTTGAGAGACAGCCACCCTAACCTCTGGGACGAGTCACTCCCGAAATCTGAAGTGAATATTTCCCCTGGAAACAGCAATACCAGCAAAGGGAAGCAGGACACCAGCCAAACAAGCTCTCCTGCAGCACTCAGAGCAGAGTCACTTAGAAGGAGGGAGCTTTCGGGACTACAGTAGTGAGTGTTAGGGTCTGAGCTGCAGCACACCCACCCACACGGCTGAGGGCTCGCCAGAGGGCAGGCGGTGGTGGAACGCGGAAGCGCGGTTCTGTCGGCAAGGGCGGAACCTGGCTGTCCACCACTGTGGTCCAGGTGTGAGCTCAGTCTTGTCTGGCTGGGGAGGAGGGGACATGCAAAAGTATTCAGGCCCAGCTGCGGACAACCTGCAATCCAGCCTGAGGGGGAAGGGCAGAAACCCTGGAAGGGTTGGAGAACTGCCCTTGAGCAAGGGCACAGGAACACAGCCTTGCCCCGCCCGCGGAACCGAGGCTTGTGGCCTGACTTGGGAGCCGGCTTCTCCCATGGGAGTAGAGCCAAAAGCCCAGAACAGGCGGAGTCCTGCTACTGAGCATGGGCACGCAGTCCTGCCCAGCCTGTGGAGCCAAGGCTTGCAGCCATTCCACGAGTGGGCTCCTCCTGCAAGGGCGAGGTGAAAGCCTGGAATCAGGCGGACCCACAAAGGTGCTCACCCCTGCCCTCAGGGCTGAGCATAACGCCACCCATGGGGGCGGGGCAAAGGCCAAGGCCACCAAGGCTTGTACACCAGAGCCACTCCCGTGAAGGAGAGGTGGAAACCACAGCAACAGCCCCAGTGGGCAGGCACCGGCAACGCCCATATCTGAACGCCCTAGGCAGCAATAGCAAAGGGGGTGGAGGGTCTTCAGACAGACCACACCTAGGGAACACAGGCCACACCCAGTGGACTCCAGTGGCCAAAACCTTCTTTTACAAAGACAAAATGAGAAGGCAGAGAAATGCAACAGAAAGAATCAAGAAATCCCCAGAAAAGGACCTGAATGAGTCAGATATAACCAAATTACCAGATGCAAAGTTTAAAATAACAATTGTTAGGATGCTCAAAGATACTAGAACAACAATAGATGGTCATTACAAACACCTAAATAAAGAGATAGCAAATATAAAAAAGGACATTGAAATAATAAAAAAGAATCAGTCAGAAATGACAAATAAAATATCAGAAATGAACACAATGGAAGGAAATAACAGTAGGATGGATGAAGCTGAGAATCGAATCAGCAAGTTAGAGGACAAGATAAATAAAGGCATGGAAGCAGAGCAGAAAAAAGAAAAGAGACTTAAAAAGTCTGAGGAAACTCTAAGAGAACTCTGTGACAACATGAAGAGAAATAACATCCTCATCATAGGGGTTCCTGAAGAAGAAGAGAAAGAACAAGGGTTAGAGACTTTGTTTAAACATATTATAGCTGAAAACTTCCCTCAAGGCAAGAAAACATCTCACAAGTTCAAGAAGCACAGAGAACTCCATTAAAGAGAAACCTAAAGAAATCTACACCACAACACATCATAATTAAAATACCAAAGCTAATTAATTGATAAAGAGAAAATATTAAAAGTTGCTAGACAAAAAAAGACTATCACCTACAAGGAGCCTCCATAAGGATAACTTTCAACTTCTCAACAGAAACACTTGAGGCCAGAAGAAAATGGCAAGAAATATTTAAAGTAATGCAGAACAAGAGCCTACAACCAAGACTACTTTATCCAGCAGGCTATCCTTAAAAATTGAAGGAGAAATAAAAAGCTTTCTAGACAAAAAAAACTCAAGGAATTCACTATAACCAAACCAAGGCTGTAAGAAATGCTAAGGGGCCTGTTGTAAACAGATCAAAGGAGAAAAAGAATATAGCAAAAGGGGAATACAGTTTTAAAGAATAAAATGGCAATAAACAGTTACATATCAATAATAACCTTAAATGTAAATGGATTAAATGATCTGATCAAAAGACATAGGGTAGCTGCGTGGATAAAAATACAGGACCCATACATATGCTGCCTACAAGAGACACACCTGAAAACAAAAGATGAACATAGACTGAAGATAAAAGGATGGAAAAAATATGTAATGCAAATGGAAATGAAAAAAAAGCTGGGGTAGCAAAACATATCAGACAAAATGGATTTTAAAACAAAGACTATAGTAAGAGATAAAGAAGGTCACTACATAATGATAAAGGGAGCAATCCAACAGGAAGATATAACTGTTATAAATATATCTACTCACCTAATATAGGAGCACCTAAATATATAAAGCAGACTTTGATGGATTTAAAGGGAGAGATCAACAGCAATAGTATAATAGTAGGGGGTTTCAATACCCCACTAACATCACTAGATAGATCCTCAAGAAAGAAAATTAACGGCCTGACCTGTGGCAGTGCAGTGGATAAAGCGTCAACCTGGAAACACTGAGGTTGCCAGTTCAAAACCCTGGCTTGCCTGGTCAAGGCACATATGGGAGTTGATGCTTCCTGCTCCTCCCTCTTCTTTCTCTCTCTCTCCCCCCCCCTCCTCTCTAAAATGAATAAAGAAAATTTTTTAAAAAAAGAAAGAAAATTAACAAAGAAACAGCAGACTTAAAAGGACACACTAGATCAACTGGATTTAATAGATATTTTCAGCACCTTTCACCCTAAAGCACCAGAATATACATGCTTTTCAAGTGCTCATGGTACATTCTCTAGGATAGACCACATGTGAGGGCACAAAAGCAGTCTCAACAAATTTAAGAAGATTGAAATCATATTGAGCATTTTCTCTGATCACAATGGCATGAAACTAGAAATCAAACACAACAGAAATACTGAAAAATACTCAAACACTTGGAAACTAAACAGTATGTTCTTAAATAACAAATGTGTTAACAATGAGATCAAAGAAAAAATTAAAAAAATTCCTAGAAACGAACGATAACGAGCGTACATCACCTCAAAATTTATGGGACACAGCAAAAGCAGTCCTGAGAGAGAAGTTCATAGCATTATAGGCATACCTCAAGAAGCTAGGAAAAGCTCAAATAAACAACTTGACCCTGCATCTAAAGAACTAGAAAAAGAACAGCAAGTAAAGCCCAGAGCTAGTAGAAAGAAGGAAATAATAAAGTCAGAGCAGAAATAAATGACATAGAGGCTAAAGAAACAATACAGAGGATCAATGAAACCAGGAGCTGGTTCTTTGAAAAGGTAAACAAGATCGATGAACCTTTAACCAGGCTCACCAAGAAAAAAAGAGAGAGGACTCAAATAAATAAAATTAGAAATGAGAGTGGAGAAATAACAACTGACATAACAGAAATACAAAATATTATAAGAAAATACTATGAAGAACTGTACGCCAAAAAACTAGACAACCTAGATGAAATGGACAGATTTCTTGAAATATATAATCTTTCAAAAATTATCTGGAAGAATCAAAAAGCCTAAACAGACCAATTACAACAAATTAGATTGAAACAGTTATCAGAAAACTCCCAACAAAGAAAAGTCCTGGGCCTGATGGCTTCAGAAGTGAATTCTACGAAATATTCAAAGAAGAACTAAGTCCTATCCTTCTCAAGCTATTTCAAAAAATTCAAGAGGAAGGAAGACTTCCAAGCTCCTTTTATGAGGCAAGTATAATTCTGATTCCAAAACCAGGCAAAGACAACACAAAGAAAGAAAACTATAGGCCAATATCCCTGATGAATTTAGATGCTAAAATCCTCAACAAAATATTAGCAAACCAGATCCAGCAATATATGAAAAAAATCATACACCATGATCAAGTGGGATTTATTCTTGGGAGGCAAGGCTGGTACAATATTCGTAAATCAATCAATGTGATTCACCAGATAAACAAAAGGAAGGAGAAAAACCAAATGATAATTTCAATAGATGCAGAAAAAAGAATTTGATAAAATCCAGCACCCATTCATGATCAAAACTCTCAGCAATGTGGGAATACAGGGAATATACCTCAACATGATAAAGGCCATCTATGACAAACCCACAGACAACATCATACTCAATGGGAAAAAATGAAAAGCAATCTCCTTAAGATCAGGAACAGGGCAGGGGTGCCCCCTTTCACCACTCTCATTCAACATAGTTCTGGAAGTCCTAACCACAGCAATCAGACAAGAAAAAGAAATAAAAGGCATCCAAATTGGAAAAGAAGTAAAACTATCATTATTTGAAGATGATATGATATTGTATATAGAAAACCCTAAAGTCTCAGTCAAAAAACTATTAGACCTAATAAATGAATTCAGCAAGGTGGCAGGATATAATATTAATACTCAGAAATCAGAGGCATTTTTATACACTAACAGTGAACTGTCAGAAAGAGAAATTAAGGAAGCAATCCTCTTTACCATTGCAACCAAAAAAATAAAGTACCTAGGAATAAATTTAGCCAGGAAGATTAAAGACTTGTACTCAGAAAATTATAAGACATTGATAAAAGAAATCAGGGAAGATACAAACAAGTGGAAGCATATACTGTGCTCATGGTTAGGAAGAATAAACATCATTAAAATGTCTATATTACCCCAAGGAATTTATAAATTTAATGCAATACCAATTAAAATACCAATGACTTATTTCAAAGATATAGAATACATATTCCAAAAATTTATATGGAACCAAAAGAACACGAATAGCCTCAGAAATCTTGAAAAGGAAGAATAACGTGGGAGGTATCACACTTCCGGATATTGAGTTATACTATAAGGCCATTGTACTCAAAACAGCCTGGTACTGGCATAAGAACAGGCATATAGGGCCTGACCTGTGGTGGTGCAGTGGATAAAGCATCGACCTGGAAATGCTGAGGTCGCCAGTTCGAAACCCTGGGCTTGCCTGGTCAAGGCACATATGGGAGTTGATGCTTCCTGCTCCTCCCCCCTTCTCTCTCTCTCTCTCTCTCCTTTCTAAAATGAATAATAAAAAAAAAAAAGAACAGGCATATAGATCAATGGAACATAACTGAGAACCCAGAAATATACCCACAGCTCTATGGTCAACTGATATTTGACAAAGGAGGTAAGAGCATACAATGGAGTAAAGACAGCCTCTTCAACAAATGGTGTTAGGAAAATTGGACAGCTACCTGCAAAAAAATGAAACTAGACCACCAACCTACACCATTCACAAAAATAAACTCAAAATAGATAAAAGACTTAAATGTAAGTCATAAAACCATAAGCATCTTAGAAGAAAGTATAGGCAGTAAGCTCTCTGACATCTCACGAAGCAATATATTTGCCGATTTATCTCCACGGGCAAGTGAAATAAAAGACAGGATTAACATATGGACTATATCAAACTAAAAAGCTTCTTCACAGCTATAGACAATAAGAACAGAATAAAAGGCAAACTACACAATGGGAGAATATATTTGACAATACGTCTGATAAGGGGTTAATAACCAAAATTTATAAAGAACTTGTAAAACTCAATACCAGGAAGACAAACAATCCAATCCAAAAATGGGCAAAAGAAATGAATAGACACTTCTCCAGAGAGGACATACAGATGGCCAATAGGCATATAAAAAAATGCTCAACATCACTACTCATTAGAGAAATGCAAATTAAAACCACAATGAGATATCACCTCACACCAGTCAGAATGGCGCTCATCAACAAAACAACACAGAATAAGTGCTGGCGAGGATGTGGAGAAAAGGGAACCCTCCTGCACTGCTGGTGGGAATGCAGACTGGTGCAGCCACTGTGGAAAACAGTATGGAGATTCCTCAAGAAATTAAAAATCGAACTGCCTTTTGACCCAGTTATCCCACTTTTAGGAATATACCCCAAGAACACCTTAGCACTGTTTGAAAAGAAGAATGCACCACCATGTTTATGGCAGCATTGTTCACAATAGCGAAGATCTGGAAACAGCCCAAGTGTCTTTCAGTGGACATGTGGATTAAAAAGCTTTTGTACAGCCTGACCAGGAGGTGGCGCAGTGGATAGAGCGTCGGACTGGGATGCGGAAGGACCCAGGTTCGAGACCCTGAGGTCGCCAGCTTGAGTGCAGACTCATCTGGTTTGAGCAAAGCTCACCAGCTTGAACCCAAGGTCGCTGGCTCGAGCAGGGGGTTTCTCGGTCAGCTGAAGGCCCATGGTCAAGGCACATATGAGAAAGCAGTCAATGAACAACTAAGATGGTGCAACGTGCAATGAAAAACTAATGATTGATGCTTCTCATCTCTCTCTATTCCTGTCTGTCTGTCTGTCCCTGTCTATCCCTCTCTCTGACTCACTCTCTGTCTCTGTAAAAATAAATAAATAAATAAATAAAATAAAAAGCTTTTGTACATATATACTATGGAATACTACTCAGCCATAAGAAATGATGACATCGGATTATTTACAACAACATGGATGGATCTTGATAATATTATACTGAGCAAAATACGTAAATCAGAAAAAACTAAGGACTATATGATTTCATACATAGGTAGGACATAAAAATGAGACTCAGAGACATGGGCAAGAGTTTGGATGTTACAGGGTGGGGAAGAGGAGAGGAAGGGAGTTGGGGGAGGAGAGGGGCACAAAAAAAAAACAGTTAGAAGGTGACGGAAAATAATTGGACTTTGAGTGATGGCAATGCAGCATAATCAAATGTTAAAATAACCTAGAGATGTTTTCTCTGAACATATGTACCCTGATTTATCAATGTCACCCCATTAAAATTAATAAAAAAATAAATTAAAAAAATCCCTATGCGCACTGCACATATCTTAAAGTTAAAAAACAAAATGGGAACAAATACAATATTTAAAATAAAGAACAGGTAAATTTATAATTTTAATTTATTTATTCATTTATTTTTTTACAGAGACAGAGAGAGTCAGAGAGAAGGATAGATAGGTACAGACAGGCAGGAATGAAGAGAGTTGAGAAGCATCAATCATCAGTTTTTCGTTGAGACACCTTAGTTGTTCATTGATTGCTTTCCCATATGTGCCTTGACCACGGGCCTTCAGCAAACCGAGTAACCCCTTGCTTATGCCAGCGTCCTTGGGTCCAAGCTGATGAGCTTTGCTCAAACCAGACGAGCCTCTGCTCAAGCTGACGACCTCAGGGTCTCGAACGTGGCTCTTCTGCATCCCAGTCCAACACTCGATCCACTTTGCCACCGCCTGGTCAGTCAAGAACAAGTAAATTTAAATCAACAAACTGACCAGTATTTCATTGGGAACTATGCTCCTCTCCCTGACCACCAATGAATGAGGTACTCCTTCCAGAAGTGCAGCAGGGGCCAGATAAATGGCCTTAGGGGGCTGCATGCAGTCTGCGGGCTGTAGTTTTGGGACCCCTGGTTTAAAGCATTTGGAACAATACAATGCTATAATAGTATATATTCAATAAATGCTTTATTATCATCATTAATCTTTTTAAAGAGCTATAAATCACAAAAAGAATCATTGATGTGATCTCTTTCAGAGTCATTATCATGAATAAAGAAGACAGGTAGTCCTTTCTTCAACTTTAATTTCTTTTCTTTTTCTTTTTTTTTTTTTAGCCAGAGAGAGTGACAGACAGGAAGGGAGAGAGATGAAAAGCATCAAATCGTTGTTGTAACATTTTAGTTGTTCATTAATTGCTTTTTCATATGTGCTTTGATGGGAGGTGGGGGGACTGCAACTGAGCCAGTGACTTTCAGGCTCAAGCCAAAATCCATGGGGTCATGTCTGTGATCCCACGCTCAAACTGAACGAGCCCACTCTCAAGCGGGCGACCTCAGGGTTTGAACCTGGGTCCTCAGCATCTCAAGTCGACGCTCTATCCAATGTGCCATCACCTGGCCAGGCAACTCTTAATTATAACATTGAAATTGAAAGTCTAATATCTGTAAAGTGCTTGTAGTAAATGCACAATAAATGTCTCTATTTTTACAAAGATTATAATCATTGGCACGTTAGTGTCCAGGTCAAGTTAGTGCAAATCCAGTCCAGACTCCAGTCATATGGTGAGCTGAGTGCTATATACACACTTTAAACACCATACTTTAAAGATTCTGGGCCCTGGCCGGTTGGCTCAGTGGTAGAGCGTCGGCCTGGCGTGCGGAGGACCCGGGTTCGATTCCTGGCGAGGGCACATAGGAGAAGCGCCCATTTGCTTCTCCACCCCCCCCTTCCTCTCTGTCTCTCTCTTCCCCTCCAGCAGCCAAGGCTCCATTGGAGCAGGGATGGCCCGGGCGCTGGGGATGACTCCTTGGCCTCTGCCCCAGGCGCTAGAGTGGCTCTGGTCGCTGCAGAGCGACGCCCTGGAGGGGCAGAGCATTGCCCCCTGGTGGACAGAGCGTCTCCCCTGGTGGGCGTGCCGGGTGGATCCCGGTCGGGCGCATGCGGGAGTCTGTCTGACTGTCTCTCCCCGTTTCCAGCTTCAGAAAAATACAAAAAAAATAAAAATAAAAATAAAGATTCTGAATATTATATTCAGTGATATCATTCAGTGGTATATACTGGAGAGTGTGCCTAGGCTACATTCATAATTTTCTTCAGAGGTATCTGATTTAAGTTCAGTCTGTCTTCCTTAGCTTTATTGGTACATTTTCTATGGTAGTTTTTGATTCTTGGTTTGAGTGAAACCAATCATGTATCTCTCTAGAACATCTTGCTGCTGACTAAGAAAAAAAATTTTTTAGGTCACTTGTCATATTATTAGTTCTTAAATTTGTACCTTTCCTTTAATAGAAGTCATCAAACCCAGAAATAAATTGTTGTATGTAGAATCTTCTAAATGATGTTGCTTAGGGATGTTTTGTGGCATCTACTTTTATTTTACTTAACACACATTTTTATTTCTCTATATGTGTATAGTATTATAGTACTGGATAATATATATATATGGAGTACTTTTTTTGGTGAAACACTGTTCTAAGCTCTTTATAATTTATTCATTTAATCACTAAAAGGACTCTGTGGTGTAGGTGCTGTGATTATGCCCAAATGAAGAAAATGAGACTTAGAGTTAAATAGCTATTTATTTTTGGAAAACCAGGTATTATTAAAATGAAGGAAAATTTAAAATACAATTTTTCTCCTACTGGCCTTTGAATTCTTTGAGGTCAAAGATTAATGAATAGCTATTTAATAGCTGTTATATTGAACTTGACTTTAAACTTTATATTGTTTTAAAAATAAAACACAAGAGGGTGCTATTTACTATTTACTAACTTGTTTTATGCTTTTTAAAAACCTTGTTCTCTCTGAAATATAGTACAGTAGTAGTAACTTTATTATTTTACGTTGTTTGGCTAAAACCCGAAGGTCCATTAATTTGTCTTTTCTAATTTTTTACATCATTTTATAGATTATTAGTTCTGTGTTGGCCTTGTTCATGTAACAGATCAACAGTGTGCATATATCTTGGGGGCACTAGATTTCTAATTAAGTAATTTTGCTAAAGCTAAAGAAAAGTAATAGCAAATTTTTTGAAGAGGGTTTTGGTTTTTGTTTAACCAAATTTACATTTGAGTATATCAAATCTTAGGGATTCTTTTCCTAAATTAAGACATGAAGTTGTGACATTTTGCTTCAGGGTACTTTATTTTAATGTATTTACATTTTTTATACGTTGTATTCAGGTTTAAATATTGACAACGTTTATTCTTTCTAAGTTAAGATCACAAAGTCTTGACAGCCTCAGATGTAGTTACCTTGGTTTTATATCAGTATTTGTCAGCAGAATTAGAATTCTCTATTTTTACCTTTGTAATCGCATGTTTTGAACATCCAGATGAATAATACTGGCTTCTATTTAATAGATGTGTTTTGGGCACTGTGCTGAGTACTGTATCTAAATCATTGAACTAAATCTTTAAGATAAAAGTAAATGAAAGGAAACTATACAGCGTTTTCACAAAGATAGGCATCTTCTGATGGTTAAAAACGGATGGCTATGATATATGGGCAGTCAGACCACTGGAAATGAAAAAACTAAGCATGAAAAAGTAAACGTATATCAGAAACTTTATTTTGATTAAGTCTAATAATGATTTTAAATTTAGGAGGACCACCCACACCATTCAAAAAATCAGTCTGGTCAGCCCAAACATGAAAAATAAAACAGTAATGCTTTTGTTTTGTTCTGGGAGAATGTCTTGACTTTGCTATAAGCAAAGGTTTCTTAAACTAGACATAACAAAGATTTATTATAAATGAAAAAAGCTGATAAATTGGACTTTATTGAAATTTAAAACTTCTGTTCTTCTAAGAACACTATTAGGAGAATGAAAAGGCAGCAACAGAGTGGGAGAAAATATCTCTAATATGTAAGTATGACAGGTCTGTATCTAGAAAATGTAAAAAATGTTTATATGTCAATAAAAAAAATACCAATAGAAAATAAGCAGGTCTTAAACAGATATTATGAACTAGGATATCTAAATGGCTGATTAATAGGAAATTGTTCTCAATCTCATTAGCCATCAGGGAAATACAAATTAATATCATAAAGAAATACTACCGGTCAGAGTAATGGCGGAGTAGGAAGCGATACCGATAAATCTCCCCCAAAACTCAACAAGATCTTCAACCAGAAACAGAAAAACCTATACTTGGAGCCTCCAGATGCTTCACAATACACCCGAAGGTATGGTCGAGTGAAAAATTGGCTAAATATATAACCAAATCCTGAAGGAAATAGGGAGTAAGAAATGCTCCGCCTTCCTCACTAACCTAAACAGGGCGGCTTTCTCTGGTAACTGTGAATATAGAAACTGAGGCGGGCAAAGGGGGTGAATACATCCAGGCTGCGGCACAAAGGGCCGAACCAGGCTGTGGCACGGAGATCCTAGTGGAGGAAAAACTGTTCCTGTGGCAAGCCGGGCAATACAAGCTAACACTCGCGCCAAACCCAAACAAAGAAAGACAAGCGGGGCAGCCATTTTACCCGTTCTCCTGGTCGGCATGTGCGCAGTTAGTGGGCGAGAGATCTCTTCCTAAGCCCCAGAAGTGGGTGTCCGTGTTGCCACACAGAGAGGCAGGGTCAGAGGCCTTTCTGTGGGCCGAAAGCAGAATCTCTGGGCAGCCCCAGTGCCCTGGGAAAGGCGCGCACGGGAGGGAGCAAGAACTAATTCCAACGGTGGAAATTTTCCGTGCTGGTGAGGGTTTCACTCAGGGAAACGCGGCCGGCCTCATATCCTGGTGTGCGCGCGCAGATAGGTAGTGAGCGATTCCTCCGAGTGCCTCGGCAGTGCGCGCCCGTGTTATCGCACAGAGGGGCAGAGTCAGGGGCCTTTGTGTGGGCAAAAGCGGAATCTCGGGCCGCCCCAGCGCCTTGCAAAAGCCGCGCACGGGGACGGAGCGAGAGGAATTCCAGCGCTGCAAATTTCCATGCGGATGGGGGTTTCACTCAGAGCGTGAGACTACTGGCCGGATATCCTGGTCTGCGCGCGCAGATAGTGAAAGAGAGTTTCCTCCAAGCACCCCGGAAGTGGGAGCCCGCCTGTGTTACCGGACAGAGTGGCAGAGCCAGAGGTCTTTGAGTGGGCGGAAAGCCCGCCTCATTATGCTAGCAGCTCTGACTGACTGAGCCTTACCCAGAGCCCTGTGCTGAGTGGAAATAGAGTGGGGAGTTGCCAGCTCTTTGAACCTCTTACTATCCAGGCAGAGGCAGCAGCAACCCCATAGCTATATTCTCAGGCTACTAATTGAGGAAGGAAAGACTAGGAGAAAGGCTCCAGGAACACGGACTCTCTCACTGTCGGAGCCTATGAATGCTAATGAGCCTTGACTCCCAACGAGACTAAAGCACAATACATGACATTGCCATAGAGACTTATCAACTGCAAACCTCTACCTGAGCGTGCCAAAGGGGCAGAACCTGGGGTACAGAGTCACCGACCAGGAAGAGGGAGAGAAAAGAAAAAACAAGAAGATAACCTCTCAAAATCAAGAATAATCTGCAGACTTTGTAACCTATCCCATTTTATTATATTTGTTCGTTTGTTTCTCTTATCTTCATTCTTGATACTTTTTTTCCTCCTCCAATTTGGCCGATTAACTCTCTGCCGGTCTTACTCTCTCCTCTCCTTGAACTACACTACCCATAAGTGTTACATCTCCCATTATCTTTTTTCTCCTCTTCCTTTCTCTCTATGAGGGTTGCACTCCAAAACCCTTAACTCTCTCTCTCTCCTTTCTTTTTTCTTCTTTTACTGGTTCCCTCCTTTTTTCTTTCTCTCTCTTTCTTTTCTCCCTCTATATTAGTTTCTTCCTTTCTCCTTTACATCTCCTCTCATTCAAACATCAATAACAAACAAACTATCTTATCTGGGACTCAAACTTATGTTTGTGGCATTTTGGGGGTTTTTACTTCACCTTTTTAACTCACTAGTAGTGCTCCCATCCCTGGCTCTCCATTTTATCTAGTTCTTGTTCCACTAAATACAATAGTATTTTTTTAATTTGTCCCCCCATTTTTCTGTTCTCCTCTTATTCCTCTCATCATAACTCTTAAACAACCAACACCTAAAAGCAAATCATTTTATTCTTGACCCCAATTTTTTCCTTATTTGCTTTTTGTGGGTCCATACCGCCCCCCTTTTTCTTTTTTTTTTTTTTTCTTTTTTTTTTTTTTGCCCCTTTATTACTTTTCCCCAATTCAGGACCTCCATCACAGGCATTATTTGTTATAATTCACAGTTCACCACAAGATTTTCTCAAGAAAAAGGGGAGAGGAGAGGAAAAAAGGGGGGGGGAATAATTTCCTTTTTAAAAAAATTATTATTTTATTTTTCTTTATTTCATTATTAATTTTTTAAAAAAAAAACAACTCTTTTTGATTTTTTATTTTTTTAACTTTTTATTCTTTATTAAATCTCATTAATACTATCAACAAAACCACCCTCAGATGCCATTAAGGAAGAGAAAATCGAATATCATGGATACAAAAGAAAGAGAGGTAACACAGCTAGATGAGGAAAAATCTATGGAGAAAAAATTTAATATATTGGAAACCTTGGAGTTAATGACAGAGAATTCAAGATAGAAATCCTAAAAATCCTCCGAGATATACAAGAAAACACAGAAAGGCAATTTAGGGAGCTCAGAAAACAACTCAATGAACACAAAGAATATATGTCCAAAGAAATTGAAACTATAAAAACAAATCAAACAGAGATTAAAAACTCAATTCACGAGCTGAAAAACGAAGTAACAAGCTTAGATAATAGAACAGGTCAGATAGAAGAGAGGATTAGTGAAATAGAAGACAAGCAACTTGAGGCACAACAGAGAGAAGAAGAAAGAGACTCAAAAATTAAAAAAAATGAGATAGCCCTACAAGAATTATCTGACTCCATCAAAAAGAATAACATAAGAATAATAGGTATATCAGAGGGAGAAGAGAGAAAAAATGGAATGGAGAACATACTCAAACAAATAATAGATGAGAACTTCCCAAGCCTGTGGAAAGAACTAAAGCCTCAAATTCAAGAAGCAAACAGAACACCGAGTTTTCTTAACCCCAACAAACCTACTCCAAGGCATATCATAATGAAATTGACACAAATCAACAGCAAAGAAAAAATTCTCAAGGCAGCCAGGGAAAAGAAGAATACAACATATAAAGGAAGGCCCATTAGATTATCATCAGATTTCTCAGCAGAAACTCTACAAGCTAGAAGAGAGTGGACCCCAATATTTAAAGTCCTGAAAGAGAGAAACTTTCAGCCACGAATACTATACCCATCAAAGCTATCCTTCAGATATGAAGGAGAAATAAAAACATTCACAGATACAGAAAAGATGAGGGAATTTATCATCAGAAAACCCCCACTCTAGGAATTACTAAAGGGGGTTCTCCAATCAGATACAAAGAACAAAAAAAAAAACAGAGCCACAAGTAAAAGCTCCAAGAAGAACACAATAAAACCAAATTTTAACTGTGACAACAACAAAAAGAAAGAGGGGGAGAAGATGGAGATTAACAGTAGCAAAGGATGATGGAGTGCAAAAGTACTCACAAAATAGTTTGCTACAATGAACAGGGTAGGGACCCTTTTCATTACTCAAAGGTAACCACCATTGAAAAAACCACCACAGAAGCACATGAGATAAAAAAGATAGCAACAGAGGAAAGATGTATGGAATACAACCAAATAAAAACAAAAGATAGAAAAACTAAAGAGAAGGATCAAACAAGACACAAAACTAACAGAAAGCAAGATATAAAATGGCAATAGGGAACTCACAAGTATCAATAATTACACTAAATGTAAACAGATTAAACTCACCAATAAAAAGGCACAGAGTAGCAGAATGGATTAAAAAAGAAAATCCAACTATATGCTGCCTACAGGAAACTCATCTAAGTAACAAGGATAAAAACAAATTCAAAGTGAAAGGCTGGAAAACAATACTCCAAGCAAATAACATCCAAAAAAAAGCAGGTGTAGCAATACTCATATCGGATAATGCGGACTACAAGACAGGAAAAGTACTCAGAGATAAAAATGGCCATTTCATAATGGCTAAGGGGACACTGAATCAAGAAGACATAACAATTCTTAATATATATGCACCAAACCAAGGAGCACCAAAATATATAAGACAGCTACTTATTGACCTTAAAACAAAAACTGACAAAAATACAATCATACTTGGAGACCTCAATACACCGCTGACGGCTCTAGATCGGTCATCCAAACAGAGAATCAACAAAGACATAGTGGCCTTAAACAAAACACTAGAGCACCTGGATATGATAGACATCTACAGGACATTTCATCCCAAAGTGACTGAGTATACATTTTTCTCCAGTATACATGGATCATTCTCAAGAATTGACCATATGTTGGGCCACAAAAACAACATCAGCAAATTCAGAAAAATTGAAGTTGTACCAAGCATATTTTCTGATCATAAAGCCTTGAAACTAGAATTCAACTGCAAAAAAGAGGAAAAAAATCCCACAAAAATGTGGAAACTAAACAGCATACTTTTAAAAAATGAATGGGTCAAAGAAGAAATAAGTGCAGAGATCAAAAGATTTATACAGACTAATGAAAATGACAATACGACATATCAGAATCTATGGGATGCAGCAAAAGCAGTGATAAGAGGGAAGTTCATATCACTTCAGGCATATATGAACAAACAAGAGAGAGCCCAAGTGAACCACTTAACTTCCCACCTTAAGGAACTAGAAAAAGAAGAACAAAGACAACCCAAAAGCAGCCGAAGAAAGGAGATAATAAAAATCAGAGCAGAAATAAATGAATTAGAGAACAGAAAAACTATAGAAAAAATTAATAGAACAAGGAGCTGGTTCTTTGAAAAGATCAATAAAATTGACAAACCCTTGGCAAGACTTACCAAGGAAAAAAGAGAAAGAACTCATATAAACAAAATCCAAAATGAAAGAGGAGAAATCACCACGGACACCGTAGATATACAAAGAATTATTGTAGAATACTATGAAAAACTTTATGCCACTAAATTCAACAACCTAGAAGAAATGGATAAATTCCTAGAAAAATACAACCTTCCTAGACTGAGTCAAGAAGAAGCAGAAAGCCTAAACAGACCTATCAGTAGAGAAGAAATAGAAAAAACCATTAAAAACCTCCCCAAAAATAAAAGTCCAGGCCCTGACGGCTATACCAGCGAATTTTATCAAACATTCAAAGAAGACTTGGTTCCTATTCTACTCAAAGTCTTCCAAAATATTGAAGAAGAAGCAATACTTCCAAACACATTTTATGAGGCCAACATAACCCTCATACCAAAACCAGGCAAGGATGGCACAAAAAAAGAAAACTACAGACCAATATCTCTAATGAATACAGATGCTAAAATACTAAACAAAATACTAGCAAATCGAATACAACAACATATTAAAAAAATAATACACCATGATCAAGTGGGATTCATCCCAGAATCTCAAGGATGGTTCAACATACGTAAAACGGTTAACGTAATACACCATATCAACAAAACAAAGAACAAAAACCACATGATTTTATCAATAGATGCAGAAAAGGCTTTCGATAAAATACAACACAATTTTATGTTTAAGACTCTCAACAAAATGGGTATAGAAGGAAAATATCTCAACATGATAAAGGCCATATATGATAAACCATCAGCTAACATCATGTTAAATGGCACTAAACTGAAGGCTTTCCCCCTTAAATCAGGAACAAGACAGGGTTGTCCACTCTCTCCACTCTTATTTAATGTGGTACTAGAGGTTCTCGCCACAGCAATCAGACAAGACAAAGAAATAAAAGGCATCCATATCGGAAAAGAAGAAGTAAAGGTATCACTTTTTGCAGATGATATGATCCTGTACATCGAAAACCCCAAAGAATCCACAAAAAGACTACTAGAAACAACAAGCCAATACAGTAAGGTCGCAGGATACAAAATTAACATTCAGAAGTCAATAGCCTTTCTATATGCCAACAATGAAACAACTGAGAAGGAACTCAAAAGAATAATCCCCTTCACGATTGCAACAAAAAAAATAAAATACTTAGGAATAAACATAACAAAGAATGTAAAGGACTTATATAATGAAAACTATAAACCATTGTTAAGGGAAATTGAAAAAGATATAATGAGATGGAAGAATATACCTTGTTCTTGGCTAGGAAGAATAAATATAATCAAGATGGCTATATTACCCAAAGCAATATACAAATTCAATGCAATTCCCATCAAACTTCCAATGACGTTTTTTAAAGAAATGGAGCAAAAAATCATCAGATTTATATGGAACTATAAAAAACCCCGAATAGCCAAAGCAATCCTAAAGAAAAAGAATGAAGCTGGGGGCATTACAATACCTGACTTCAAACTCTATTATAGGGCCACGACAATCAAAACAGCATGGTATTGGCAGAAAAATAGACACTCAGACCAATGGAACAGAATAGAAAGTCCAGAAATAAAACCACATATATATAGTCAAATAATTTTTGATAAAGGGGCCAACAACACACAAGGAGAAAAGAAAGCCTCTTCAATAAATGGTGCTGGGAAAACTGGAAAGCCACATGCAAAAGAATGAAACTGGACTACAGTCTCTCCCCCTGTACAAAAATTAACTCAAAATGGATCAAAGATCTAAACATAAGACCTGAAACAATTAAGTACATAGAAGAAGACATAGGTACTCAACTCATGGACCTGGGTTTTAAAGAGCATTTTATGAACTTGACTCCAATGGCAAGAGAAGTGAAGGCAAAAATTAATGAATGGGACTACATCAGACTAAGAAGTTTTTGCTCAGCAAGAGAAACTGATAACAAAATAAACAGAAAGCCAACTAAATGGGAAATGATATTTTCAAACAACAGCTCAGATAAGGGCCTAATATCCAAAATATACAAAGAACTCATAAAACTCAACAACAAACAAACAAACAATCCCATAAAAAAATGGGAAGAGGATATGAACAGACACTTCTCCCAGGAAGAAATACAAATGGCCAACAGATATATGAAAAGATGCTCATCTTCTTTAGCTATTAGAGAAATGCAAATCAAAACAGCAATGAGATACCACCTCACACCTGTTAGATTAGCTATTATTAGCAAGACAGGTAATAGCAAATGTTGGAGAGGCTGTGGAGAAAAAGGAACCCTCATACGCTGTTGGTGGGAATGTAAAGTAGTACAACCATTATGGAAGAAAGTATGGTGGTTCCTCAAAAAACTGAAAATAGAACTACCTTATGACCCAGCAATCCCTCTACTGGGTATATATCCCCAAAACTCAGAAACATTGATACGTAAAGACACATGCAGCCCCATGTTTATTGCAGCATTGTTCACAATGGCCAGGACATGGAAACAACCAAAAAGCCCGTCAATAGATGACTGGATAAAGAAGATGTGGCACATATACACTATGGAATACTACTCAGCCATAAGAAATTATGACATCGGAACATTTACAGCAAAATGGTGGGATCTTGATAACATGATACGAAGTGAAATAAGTAAATCAGAAAAAACCAGGAATGCATTATTCCATACGTAGGTGGGACATAAAAGTGAAACTAAGAGACATTGATAAGAGTGTGGTGGTTACGGGGGGGAGGGGGGAATGGGGGAGGGAAAGGGGGAGGGGGAGGGGCACAAAGAAAACAAGATAGAAGGTGACAGAGGACAATCTGACTTTGGGTGACGGGTATGCAGCATCATAATTGAACGACAAGATACCCTGGACTTGTTATCTTTGAATATATGTATCCTGATTTATTGATGTCACCCCATTAAAAAAATAAAATTATTTAAAAAAAAAAAAAGAAATTCTACCACATACCCATAAGAATGGCTAAAATTAAAAGATTGACAATACAAAATTCTGACAAGGATATGGAACTGTGTGAATTCTCATGTATTGCTATGTGGAATGTAATTATAATTGTGTTGAAAATCTATTGGCTGTCTACAAAGCTGAATATGTGCTACTCTGTGACCCAGCAATTCTACTCTAGGTATACATTGAGTATATATATGTACATACATTCACTAAACGACATGTACAAGAATGTTCTTAGCAATACTAAATTATACTGGCCCCATACTGGAAACAACTCAAATTTCTGGCAGTAGTGGAATGGATAAATACATTGTGGTAAATTATTGCAGTGGTATACTTAATGGGACATGAATGAATGAGCTATTGTATTATGTAATAACATAAATCAGGAGTCGGGAACCTATGGCTTGTGAGCCAGATATAGCTCTTTTGATGGCTGCATCTGGTTCGCAGACAAATCTTTAATAAAAATAAGTAACATTAAAAATATAAAACATTCTCATGTATTACAATCCATTTATTTCCTACCACTCATGTTCATGGTTGCGGGTGGCTGGAGCCAATCACAGCTGTCTTCCGGGACAATACTAGATTTTTATTGGATAATGCATAACGTACACGGGTCATTGTATGGCTCTCATGGAATTACATTTTAAAATATGTGGCATTCATGGCTCTCTCAGCCAAAAAGCTTCCCGACCCTTGACATAAATGAATCTCACAAAATAATGATAAAGAAGCCAATCACAGAGGATTACATACCATTTAAATATAGTTCAGAAACAGGCAAGACATTATAGTGGTAGAAAGCAGGTACCGGTAGCTTGAATGGTAGTAGCGACTGATGGAATATAAGAGGGCTTCTACAAGTGCTAGTAATAGTCGAATACTTGATATGGGTGTTGGTTACACAAGTATGTTTACTTTGTGAAATTTCATCAGGTTATACATTATGACGATTTGTGTATTTTTCTGTTTGTATATTATATCTCAGTAAACATTTACTGAGGGGAATGGAAGTTAAATGGTTTTATTTCCCATAACTTATTTAACTATGGTATGATAAATTGTTACTCAGTTGTTTCCAAGTTAAAAACCCTGTTTGAAAAGTAAATATTTTCCTCTTTATCAATAGGAAACATTTTCTTGTTTGCTCCCATTCTTACTTTCCCTAAGAAGTTAATATTTGTAAGTGCTTTTTCTGTGTTCAAGCAGCATTATCTCATTTAGTCCTTATAACAAGAATCTGTTATAACAAGAAGGAAAATGAATCTGAATTAGTTGGAAACAGAATGAAGTCATTTCAGGGGCCATGTCACCAAGGCCTTGAGGAGAAATTAATAAAATTGAGAGTTTGGATAGATATGCAATATTTATTTTCTACCTACCACAAAAAATTGAAATAAACTAGAAACTCATTTGAGGCTGCCCTGTGTATGCCCCTTACTTGGTCATTCTCATAACTGTCTTTTTCTCACAAATGAAATTATGAGTAAAACTATATATTCTTGGTTATTACAGACCTCTTATTTCTCTTAGTGACTTTGGTCCAAGTCCAGGGTCAACAACTACAGCCTGCAATCAAATCCAGCCTGCCACCTTATTTTGCAAATAAAGTTTTGTTGGAACAGAGCCATGACTGCTTTTGTGCTTCCTATATGGCCCATAAAGCCTAATTTCCTCACCTGCACTTTGCAGAGTAGTTTTCCTACTTCTGGTCTAAGACAATGTTGATTATATCCATCTAGTTACTTATCTATATTGTTTCACCTGTCTTATCCATCTTCATTGATGCCAGGAAGGAACCTTGGATTATAGATCTGTGTAAATTGGCCTGAGGTCAGAGCACTGATAGCAAGAAACCTGCTGTTTAGAGTTTACTCTTTGTCCCATTATATTACCAATGAATAGGGTGACCATACATTTCAGTTTGCTTAGAACAGTCCTGGTTTCCATTTGTTGTTCCAGGCTATTGTTTTATTATGAAAAAATTGCTTTTATTATTATAAGCTGCTCTCTTCTACACTTAATACCCCACTCCGCCCCAGTTTGGATGATAAATTGAATGGTTACTCTGTAAAAGCTACCATTGAGAAGGGTAGTGAGAATAGAAATACAAATAGGATAGATATTGACAAATATGCAATGTGAAATTTTAGAGGTTAAGTTTTGATCATTTGTATCAGAGGTCCCCAAGACCATCTGAATGATGTGCTAGGACTCACAGGACTCAGAAATTGTTGTGCTCATCGTGAGGGTTTATAGTGAAAGGATAGAGCAAAATCCTCAAAGGCACATGAGGGGAAGTCTAGAGGAAACCAGGTACAAGCTTCCAGGTGTCCCTTACCCCTGGAGTCACATAAATGTGCTTAATTCCCCCAGAAATGATATGTTATGACTTGTGCAAAGTTTTCCCAACCAGGGAAGCTCATCCTAGCCTGGGTGTCCAGGATTTTTATTGGAGGTCCATCCATAGGTATGTAGCACCTATGTGACTAACCTTGATTACTTAAGTTCCAGACCCTCAGAAAAAAAGATTTGTTTACTATAATCACATTGGTATCATAAATTGTCTGCTCATACTGGTACATTGTGGCCCTAGGCCTCAGTCGTATAAAACATACTTATCAGATAGAACTGTCCAAGGGCTCAGTTCCTAGGCACTAGCCAAGGGCTAGTCTGAAAACAGGCCATTTTGGAGAGTGTGTAGGGTTTGAGCTACCCAGGTCTGCTGAGTTAATACTTTCCTGTACAAGGTCATACAAAGTAGTCAAGCCAGAGTCTGAACCCAGTAAGTCTGACTCCAAAGTCAGTGTTCTGTCCATAAGTAATTTTTAGTGATCTTTTATATTGATTTGCTAATTAGAAATTATTGGCTACATAGATGTGGTAGAGACTTGTACTATACCCAGCTATCCTGATATTATACTTGTAATAAGTTGAGGATAGGGAGCTTGATTTGAATATTTTCAGTGCTTTTGTAAGTAATGGTGCTGAGAATATCTAGTTCTTAGTTATTTTCAACAAAGTTTGTTTTATATATTAATGTATTAAAAGTACTTTGCATGAAGAATAGTCTATAATTACTCCTTTTGCACTTAATACAATTTTTTAATTAAACAAGAGATGTTATAATAGATTTATAAAAGTTTTAGTTCACAATTAGGAATTGTCTGCCATGTAGATAAGAGATTTGAATGGACTTACACAGTTCTCAGAAGCTTTTAACATTTTTCTCTTTTCTTTTTCTTTAGGTATTTGTGGAAACATTAGACAAGTGTTTTGAAAATGTCTGTGAATTGGATTTAATTTTCCATGTAGACAAGGTACTACTTCTATATTGTCAAATCTTCTGAGCTTTTAGCTAAGAAAAATGTTAATCCTTATTTGCCAAAGTAAAAATGGATTTAGTGAGTAATACTATTTTATTTCTTTCTTTGTTAATCAATTTTAAATTATTTTTGGCATAGGTAGGCCCTGTGCCTAGTATAGAAGGTTCAGAACTTGTCCTATGTCATTCATATCTAGAGGAACATATAGTGGCATTAACAAGTAACAGTATGCTGAGTGTTAATGGGAACACAGCTAACCCACATACCTCTGCCCAGGATTGTATGAATGGAGGAATTACACTTAAACTGGATTTTTAAGGACTAGTAGATATTTTCACAGACAGAAAAGGAGAGATGGTTCTGTAGGCAGAGTTATAAAAAACAGGCTTCTTGTGGGGAGGATTATTATTGATCAAGAGGCCTAATTTTGAAGTACATTTAGTGCCATGGATTTTAAACTTCAATCTGAAGCAATTTAACCTTTTTACTTTTTAAATAAGCTTTTATTTGCATTATTGTTGCTTTTTATGTACCATTTTTTGGGCAAGATGATTTTTTTCTACTTTATGGAAGTTGGTAGGTAGGCAGTTAAAGACAGGAAAATCAGTTTAGGAATCTGTATCCAGAAAGAAATGAACTAGGCAGCGTAGTAGTGATGAAAGAATTTGAATTGACAGGACCGGATAGCCTACTGAAAGCTGTAGGTGAGAGAAAGGAAGAATGACTTGAGTTCTCCAATCAGTGTTACTGGGTTATTGCTGATAATGGAACTTAGAAGAAAGACATTCCACTTTTATTATATACAGGTCTTTTTCTATATTAAATTTTTGTAATATACAGATTGTTTTGAATGATTAAGCCATTGAATAAAATAATCTGATTAAAACAAGATGCCAAAAAATTTCACAAAAAGCGTGATTTATAAAAATCAGCTTTATTGAGGTATAATTTATATGCATATAGTTAACTGAGTTTTGACATATGTGTGTATAGTTATGTAATCACTACCATAGTCAAGATGTAATACGAGAAATGCACTTTATTATTTGGGAATATCAAAAGCATTTATCATTTGCCAATTTTCTAGATCATAGTTCTCATTTATTAAGTGATTTGATTGCATGTATTAACTCATTTGGGGCAGAGAACTTAAACTTTATATATTTAAGACTATTTTTAGTTTTCTGCTGCTGTTTTCTAATTAAACAGCTTATACTTTTCATATTTATAAAGACGTTATTTTTAGGCATAGGATTCATAATATTCACAATTATGTTTTAGTACATGATTAAAATGCTTTAAAAACTATTTTTAAAATGACTGCTCAAATATCATTACCTTATATAATACATTTAGCAATTTCTTTAAAAAATTGACAATTCTGTGGTAAAATGTTGCTGTGAGTAAAGTTCTCACGTTTGAACTATACGATAAAAGTTTACCTCAATGGGGAGATTAAGCTCTTCTCTTACACTATTTCCATTCGTGACACACCGTGTTTTTTAAACTTGTATTTTATAAATATATATTCATTTTAGAAAAATTAGGAAGTACAGAGAGGAAAATAGAAGCCACCGCAGTTTCAGAGATTGCCTAGTGTTAAAAGAAACAGACATCTTAAAAATTTTAAGAATTTATTTGAACAAAAATTGATTCAAATTGGATAGTATCAAATCAGAAGTGTAGTTAGGAGCACTCTACTGACAAGGGCCCGGGGAGACTTTTATCGAGAAGAGGCGGAAGCAAAGCAAGGAAATGATCTGATTGCCTGTAGTTTAAGCAGTTGTATTATTTGAGAAAGCTGAATTGGCTGTTTGTGATTGTTGTCCTTTGGTTTCGATTTCTTAAACTTAGGCACTTACAAACTTAGGTTTTGGTTGACTTACATAGGCTGCTGAGGTATTTTAACCACCTCAGTCTAAGGGCCTCGTTGTTTAATTAACACTAGCATTAACACTTCAGAGTATGTATATTTCTAGATTTTTTTTGTACAATAAGTACAGAAATATGTCTTTAAAAAATGGGGTCATACAATATGTAGTGTATATAGCCA